>NC_040093.1:16539507-17181430 GCF_003369695.1 Bos indicus x Bos taurus
TTTCCTTTTCCTCCACATTTAATGTGGGAATCTGGTCAAACTCCTCCAGGTAAATTCCACAATATTACAGGTGCCCATTGTAACTGTGTCCTCCTCAGAGTTAACTCCCAGACTGTCCACACTTAGCCTCTGACAACTTGTCGGCTACAGTTTAGGTTTTCCTACCCCAGCGCTGGTCCCCATGATGCTTCCCCCTAGTCTCTGTTCCAGCAGGCAATGACGTCACCGATTGATACTTGTCTGTCTCTCCAGTCTTGGGAGCTGCAGTATGCCCTGCGTCCTCCCCTCTCTTACATACATTCAGGAAGAGTTGCTGGCTTTTCAACCTGTTTGTCTTTCTTATTTTTTGTTAGGATTGATTGGCAATTTCCGAGCTCCTCACATGCCAATTAATCAATCTGAGGTCTGCCTTTTTAACATCTCATCCCGCTCCCTCCCTCAGACCACATTCTGTCTCCTCCCCAGCACTGTTTGATTCCCCAGGCCACCTGATGGCTCCTGGATCAATTTAGCAATATTCTTTGTCTTATTTCCTAATGTAATGTATTAAATTAATCAATTTTGACCATGTTTAGCAGAAAGCAGTCAAATGACAGGTGTCACCTACAAATTGGCGCTTGCCATCTACCTCTCATTGTGTCCTGTGCTGCAGCCGCTGCTAACCTTCAGCAGCCCCTGGAAGGAGTCCAGGGTGGAGGCAAGTTAAATGAGGCACTCTGTTCCTGGGGAGAACTGGCAGGATAGGCCTTCAGATAGTTAGATATTTTCAGGAACTGACTTTATGAACCCAATTCTTGTGTCTCCCCATATCCAGAAAAGCACTAAAATCCTTCATGGTGACGACTGTTCCTCATGACTAGCAAAAGCTTCGTGAGACTAGTAGGAACTTTCTAGAAAAAACACGTGCTTGACCAACTACATGTATTCCCCCTTCATCAAAATCACATAAATACTGACCTTATCCCCTACCTCTTTGGAGCAGTTTCTCAGAACTGTCTGAGGTGCTGTCTCCCAGGCTATGATCCTCATTTTGCCCCAAATAAGAACTTAACTCACAACTCTCATGTTGTACGTTTTAAGCCGACACGGGTAATGAGATTTCATGAAAGAGGTGGCAGATTCACTTCAGGTGATCCTACCTGGAGAAGGCTAGCCACCACCCACTGCCTCTCCCGTAGGTGGGAGATAC
Organism: Bos indicus x Bos taurus; assembly: GCF_003369695.1. Classification (NCBI taxonomy): domain Eukaryota; kingdom Metazoa; phylum Chordata; class Mammalia; order Artiodactyla; family Bovidae; genus Bos; species Bos indicus x Bos taurus. Next base: position 16,540,697 of record NC_040093.1, read on the forward strand.
CCAGAACTGAAGATGGGGTGCTGTGTGTCCAAGTTCATGAGGTGGGACCCGGAACAAGGCAATCATTATGAAACTGAGCAGGAACCTGCAGGGCTCCCCTTCCCGGCCGCCCAGAGACAGATCCTGCCTCCCTCTCCCTTGCCTCTTGTTCGCAGAAAAGCTTTAGCCTCCTAAGTCTTCCCTCAGTTCCAAAGAGCAAATTTAATCAGAGAATGAGAGAATTCAGAAACAAAAACAGACAACGAAATAATAACAGTTTACCCATAAAAGGAAATCAAGGGCCTCTCGTTCCCCCTAAAGGGCCACGGGTTATATCTGGAGCCGTGTGTGTGAGCTGTCTTGCAGATACTAAAGCCCCACCAGGTGGAAGTAGTTAACTGCATGCTGACCATAAGCACGTAGACTTCGGACCAGTCGGAATGAGAAGGTTGACGAGGTTAACTCCTGAAATACCACCCTGTCAACAACCAATCAGAAGAATGTCCACGAGCTGATGCCTGCAACCCTCTCCCTCACGCCGTCTTTACAAATGCTTCCCGCTGCCCATGCTCCTTGCATGGCCTCATGTTGCAGAGCCTTGCAATAAACCCTGTATTTTCCTTCACCACAAACAGTGGCAAAAGATTGGCTTCCCTGCGCACTGGGCAAGCAGACCCAAGTCTGGTTCAGTAACAAGTACACTGCATAAAGTTCTGTACACACAAGACTACGTATGCATTCTGACAAGTCATACATGCAAATTTAAATGACCGTATTTTTAAACGTAATCATTTGCAAGACTGCAGAGTACCTACCTTGTATTGTGGCTTGGCGCCTGGGTTCAACTTTAAAGAAAACACTGGCCTTAGGAAACTCAGAGTCTGAAAAACAAAAGGACCATTTTTAAGTCACAGAAATACAAGGATAATGTGGTAACTGCTATAAAAATGTACCACAGAGCCTAGCTGTGGCCTCTGGACCGGCAGCATCTGCGTTACCTCAGAGCTTGTTACTATAAAGGCAGAGTCTCAGCCAACAGAATCACCATACCTATGAAATCAAAATCAGCAGTTTAAACAGATCTCCAGGGAACTGAAAGGTACATTCGAGTTTAAAAAGCGCTGTCAGAGAGAGCCACACAAGTATAAAATCTTTCCGGAGCCTGAAACAGCCCTGTCTCCCTCCCTGGTAGCTTTCTTGAGTGAGATCTCTCCCTCTCTCTTCCTCTTCCCTCTGAATCTGGAGCTGAGTTCTAACTCTGCCCTCCTCCTCATCTTTATGCAAAATACCATGTTCCCCACACCCCTGCACCGCAGGCTCTCCCCATAACCCAGAGTAAGTTGAATTCAGGTGGGTGATGAGTTTATCCCTCTAACCACTCACCTCCAAGTGACCTCCTTCCCCAGCCTGCCTTGCACACGCGTTCAGGACACTGGCCTCACCTTGAGTGGGTTCAGGTGGACTGGCTTCACTTTAAACATCCAAGTCTGAGGCAGTGCTGGCCCTTCCCACTGATCTCCTATCACTGCTCCATAAATCCAGCTGTTTCTATTCCGTCTTTTATGCTGCTGCTGCTGCTGCTGCTAAGTTGCTTCAGTTGTGTCCGACTCTGTGCGACCCCATAGACGGCAGGCCACCAGACTCCCCCGTCCCTGGGATTCTCCAGGCAAGAACACTGGAGTGGGTTGCCATTTCCTTCTCCAATGTATGAAAGTGAAAAGTGAAAGTGAAGTCGCTCAGTCGTGTCCAACTCTAGCAACCCCATGGACTGCAGCCTACCAGGCTCCTCCATCCATGGGATTTTCTAGGCAAGAGTACTGGAGTGGGGTGCCATTGCCTTCTCCGTCCGTCTTTTATACTCTCCTTTATTACTATTTCTCTCCTTTTATTTTTTTAAGATTTTTTTTTATAGGGACCATTTTAAAGTCTGTGCTGAGTTTGTTACAGTATTGCTTCTGTTTTATGTTTTGGTTTTTTGGCCAAAAAGCATGTGGATCTTAGGTCTCTGACCAGGGATCAAACCTGCACCCCTGCACTGGAAGGCAAAGTCTTAACCACTGGGCCAACAGGTGGGTCCTTTTCCATGTCTCAGTCCCTCCTGCCCGCACCCCTCCTCAACATTCCGAAAGAGACCCTCTCTCCACTCTGACTCTCCCCTGTCTTTCCCTCTCTTCATCTATTATGCACGGACGTTTCAATGTGCTTTTGCTCACTCTTGTTCTGGTCAAATTCAGCATGCCTCTCAAACTTTAGGTAGGGTGAGTCTAACTCAATTAACAGCTGGTTTCTGAAGGGGAAGACGGGACGGACATGTTGTACAGGGAAGATCCAAAATTGTAGCTTACCTCCTCTGTAGTCTCCTTCAAAACTTCTCCTTATAGCCCAGAATTCCTGTTCTGCAATTTTCTGATTTGTCTGAACTTCTGTACTCTTTTCCAAGCACCTGAGCACTTAAATTGTGATACTGTTATCTATAATAAGAAATACATATGAGGTCTTTGTTCCTGTTCCTGGCACGAAGATCTTGGCATAAAACCCTTGGCATTTCCTGAGATGAGCCATAAAAGTGACTTTTATGTTCATGAGGTGACTTCTGGAGAGTGGATCACTTTGGGAAGTATAAACAAGTTAATTCTTGTTTATATTTATAATTCAAGTATAAACAATATTAATTCTTCCAATCCATGAATACTGGTCATCTTTCCATTTAACTGGGCCTTATTCAATTTTAATCTATTTCCTGATTTTTATAAATTTCAGTGTACAAGTCTTTCACCTGTTTGGTTAAGTACATTCTTAAGAATTTTATTTCTGTTGCTGTTGGGAATGGGAGTGCTCTCTAAAATTCTTTCTGGATAATCTGTGGTTTGTGTATAGAGATGTGCCTAATATCTGTAGATTTTGTATCCTGCAACTTTACTAAATTTATTCCTTCTGAGGTTCTGACTCTTTGGGGTTTCCTACACACAGGAATGTAAAGAAAACTCCTGTTTTTCCTCGAACTTCAATACTTCACTTCTGGCTCCAGATGTGTGTGGGTTTTCCCAATGCCAAGAAATTCTCACACACCAGCTAGGAGTTCTACAATTTTAACACGGTTCTGACATGATGGACCTGGACACAGCATCAGATCCCACAGGTTAAGAGTTCAGTCCTGTACTTCCTGGTGGTCCGGGGGCTGAGAGTCCACCTTGCAATGCAGGGGACATGGGTTTGATCCCTGGTCCGGGAAGATCCCACTCGTTGTGGAGCAACTAAGCCCATGCGCCACGACCACTGAGCCTATGCTCCTCAACTACGGAGGCCCGGGGGTCTAGATCCTGTGCTGCACAACCAGAAAAGCCGACTCGATGAGACACCCAAGCACTGCAACGAAGAGCAGCTCCCACTCGCCCCAACTAGAGAAAAGCCTACGCAAAGCAACGAGACCCAGCACAGCCAAAAAAAAGAACCCGCTTTGCAATGCAGGGGATGTGGTTTCAATCCCTGATCAAGGAACTAAGATCCCACATGCCTTGGGGCAATTAAGCCCATGCGCCTCGACAAAGATCTCATGTTGCTGCAACTATGACCCAGTGCAGTCAAGGAAGTAAATATCAAAAATAATAATAAATTATAGTACGGTTTTCTGCTTAGCAACCATCCCTGTTCCCAGCATGTGTAGTCACCTCTCGCGCTCCAGCTATGATCAGGGCTTTTCCCCCAGGGAAAGGCCACATTTTCACCTGCAGTCTCAGTCTCTCTGCTGGCAGATGGACAGCTCTTGTTGGCTTTGCTTGTCTTACATGGAGCAAGACGAACAGGTCTAGGTTCAGCCCATCTCTGCAGCACAGCAGTGCTTCCAGACCCACTCATTTCACAGACTGAGGTGAAGCAAGCACACGGATATCGGCGCGTTGAATCCAAACATCTTGCAAACCTGTAAGAGTTGGGGAGCATAGATGGGCCTTATTTTAATACACCCTTCAAATTCCCATAGTGATTTCTATGACGCCTCATCTCAGTATCCTTTCAGAGGCCAGGTAACCATTGCCCCTCTGCCTGACCACACAGCCAAGCCAATTGCCTTCTCTCTGGGTACCATCAATGAGTCAGTAAAACCAAAATGCAGGGATGTCCCTAACTCAGTGGGTCCTCGCATGGTTCCAAAGTGAGTCCCAGGGTTAAAGAGGCTGCCTGATTATACCTCCTCCTTGCATCCCCCAGGCAGCATGTTCTTGTATAAACCATTTTCATTTTGTTACACATTCTTCTAAGTACAGCCATTCCCCTTAGAGCAATTCTTAAACATCATCCAAAATATCATGGCTATTTCGGGTCCCAAGATTATTTCAAATCCTTTAGTCAAAGGGACAGTTTCCAGTGTATCCATTAGTCAGCTAATATGAATAGCAAGCTTGAGACTTCCCTGGTGGTTCAGTGGTGAAGATTCCACCTTGCAATGCACGGGACACAGCTGCAGTACGTGGTTGAGGAACTAAGATCCCACATGCTCTGGAGCAACTAAGCCAGAGTGCTGAAACTAGAGTCCATGCACCACACGAAATATCCCCTGTGCCACAACATGACCCAATGTGGCCAAATAAAAATTTTTTTAAAGGAATAGCAAGCTTGCCTGTCAAGCGGAAATTCTCTATTCCAATGAATCACCCTGGGACGTGCAATGTTACTCATTCTTATTTAGCATTTTTAACTAATAGTGTAGAAGGGCGAATGTATGTGCCCTCTGTTTTACGGTACTTGGTAGGAGTACCATTTCCCAGTCAGATACAATGTCCACTCTATAACACAATCAGGTAAAGGAAACAGAACCACTTTACATAAAGACTGTTGAAATGTAACTGTTCATCTCCAAACTTTCACACTATTTCAACCAAACCTTACATTCTTAACTGTAGCCTCCAATAGGATTCGATTGCCAGTTTTACTTTTTTAACACTAGGTGGGGTCGCTGAGAGTCGGACACAACTGAGCAACTTCACTTTCACTTTCCACTTTCATGCATTGGAGAAGGAAATGGCAACCCACTCCAGAGTTCTTGCCTGGAGAATCCCATGGACGGAGAAGCCTGGCAGGCTGCAGTCCATGGGGTCGCACAGAGTCGGACATGACTGAAGCGACTTAGCAGCAGCAGCAGCAGGGTATGTGTTTCATGTCCTGAGGTCATATCCTTTCCCATAAAGCATTCAGGCAAAGGGGACACAACTTCTTTACCTACTGCCTGTTTAAATGTTCCACCTTCTGTAATCCCATCAGCCCTTCACGTTTATGTTCTCAGTCTAATTACAGTTCATGTCAGGATTTCACCACTGGGTTCTGGTATCCCAGCTGGTGGGGCTCACACATCACAGAGACCTGGAAACTTCTCTTTCCACCACTGACCCTTTTTACTCACTGTTGTGTAAAAAGGCTTTGGGTCCTCAGCAAAGAGACCCTGACTCTTTGTCAATCTTCATTTGGATCACTCTGCCTGACCTATGCTCAAAATGATGGCAGGTCAGATTTCTCATTATCATCTTTGACTTTTAAATTTTTTCTGAACTAGAGAAAACAGAGCTGACGGGACAGTAGAGGAGTCCTTTTGGCCCACCCAACCTTTGTAGTACTGGATTACACCTTAGTTGTTTTTTTGTTAACCACCTTAGTTTTAATCGAGTTCCATTTCATTCATTCCATTTCTTAGTACTGACCTAATGATTCATAAACTGGTCCCCAGAAGAGAGTGAAGAAAGAGGCAGATCACAACAGATTGGTGGGTGGCAGCTTAAATGAACAAAGAAACTTAATTACAAAGCTCATCCTGGGTGGACACAAGACAAGTAGGTCTCCACATCCACCCACCAAATCTTAAAATGTTTATATGGCGGCCTTAACTGGGTTCAGTCATGTATTCAGTCCAGGTGGTCTCAGCAACATGTTCCTCTCTCAAGACTGCGTTCTTGTGACAGCTCCTGCTATGGGAAATGCAGGCAGAATGGACGTGCAAAGGACAGAAGATGGGGCGAGGAGTCCCTCACTGGCTAGGTCCATCCCACAGGTCAACAGGCAGTCACATCCTCTGATCAGCGACATGGGTTTTCGCACCATACGTGAGTGCCAGTGTTCGATGAAGCTGCAGCATCAGCTCCTGCTCTTGAAGGCTCAGGCACGGATGCCTCACAGTTCCGTCAGCTGGGATTCGCATGCGGGAAGACTTGGGGAGTCCTCAGTGGCAAAAGCTTCTGGTGTCACTGACAGCCCCAGGGCTCCTTGGTACTCCTTGGTGAAAGTGGACAAGGCCTGCCTGCTCTTCTTTGCTCTAGTGTGAGGTCACAGCCACAGGGATCAGTCTTGGCTGCAAGCTATGTGGTGACACGGGTAAAAGGCTTCCATTTCCCATGGGGATGTGCTCTTGTTTGTGTCTGAAGGCTCCCCTTTTCTCCCTGTCCTCGCCAACATTTCTTGTGGTCTTTCAGATGACAGCCATGCTGACTGGGGGTGAGGTGACACCTCACTGCAGTTTCGATTTGCATTCCCCAGATGATAAGCCACGTTGAGCATCTTTCATGTGCCTGCTACCCTGCTGAGTAGTAACTGAACTCCAGAGCTCTCCCAGAGCTATTCTCATCAGTGGATAATTATTAAATCATTGTTTTTTTTTTGTCAGGTACAAGTGCTGGGACCTCCTCATCCAATCTATTGCTAATGTCACACTCTTAAATGCATTTTTTTGGGGGGGGTTGTTATTTGGGTGTTTATTTTTTCAGCTGTGCCATGCAGCATGTGGGATCTTAGTGCTCCAACCAGAGACTGAACCCATGTCCCCTGCATTGGAAGTGTGGAGTCCTAACCCTCGGATCACTACAGAGGTCCCTAATTGTTGTTTTTTTTTTTTTTTAGACAAAGAGGCTCATGAAAAATAGGTATTTTTACATAATATTAATGGAGATAGCTCAACTGGGACAAACTAGGAGAACTAGCTAGTTTCTGCTATTTCTCCAAAGATACCTGATGACTGCCCTTTATACTGAAATTCGGTTGAGGAGGCACTTAGAGGACAGAAGGGAGCCGAAACGGGCCCTGCACACCTAGAGCCTGTGCTCCAGAGCAAGAGAAGCCCAAGCACCGCAACTAGAGGGCGGCTCCTGTCCCCTGCAACTGGAGAAAAGCCCACGCAGCAGCAGAGACCCAGCACAGCCAAACATAAATAAATAAAACCATTTAAAAAAAAATTTGGATCACGGAACTTTCTCAGGATTGTAGCTGTGTTCGTCCTCACGATGGTGATCAGTGCCGGCCACAGTCCCCCAGCTGGAGCACTCTGGGAAGAGGTACTGATCCAGACTGCTGGGGTCATCATCCCCAGGTAAGTCGTATAACTGTATAAGTTGATCCATGTCATAAGGACTGGAGGCCCAAGGAAGATCAGCGTCTCTGAGACTTAGAGCAGTCAGGAAATTGCAGGATGAAGGGCATGGAGTGGCAGCAGCCCCTTCACACTGCTCAGCACAAGAAAGCTCAGGTAGCTCGTGATGAGAATCACCTGCAAGGCTGAGACTCGTGGGATGAGTGCTTCCGGAAGTGCCCGGTAAGGGCATCTCTTCCTCCTTCACTGAGACAACCCGGCTCGGGTCTCCTGGTGACAGATTTTGCTGAGTCTGATTCTCCTCCCTCCTCCTTTTGACACGTTGGTTTTTAAACCAAGTCTGGAGAGGGAAGAGATGAGCAGGTTAATAAGAGGGGGAAGCAGCCAAAGGAGAATCCTCATATACTCCAGAAATTTGGTTGGTTCTGGTATATGAAAGTTACTCTCACATGTCTTCACGTTTGATTTGAGTGAGGAAAATTCTATCCTCTCCTGGTCCTGGAATCCAGGAGGCAAAGGGGCATAGGATTTGCGCTGGCAACGGGCACGACAGGACAGACTGCTTTCAGCCAAGAACAGGACGTGTATTTAGAAAGTGGGTTTTGTCTTGGTGGATACTCTGTGTTCTCAGAGAGGATTCTTAAGCCTGAGAATACGGAGTGGAAGTGTAGCTTGGGGTGCCTTTAGGATTCGTCCAGCAGTTCTTATGCCGAGTACTCTAAGGGAATTTAGCCACAAGGTATATAGATAACTGAATGTTGTGATTAAGGAGAATCTAGAAATAAACAGGAACAGACCCAAATCCATCACCAAAGGATCTCATCTAGCACCGTGGGTCTGGAGTCAGAAAGGCTTGGGTTCAAATTCTAGCTCTACTGTTTATAATTCTTGGAAGATGATTCCTCTCTGTGACTCTTGTTCTTCAAAACAAATGTGGAACAAATATATAAAATGCTTAACATCTGTCCTGGCACACAGCAATTTTTCAAGCAATGAGAATTACATGGTGACTAAATGTGTGTGAAACTCTGGTTAGGTGTGCTATCTAGCTATATAGAGACAGATCTCAGGTACATACCTTTATAACTGACGCATCAAGATGAATAGTTGAAGCAAGTGTTCTTATGAGGAAACAATGTGGGTACCTGGTCCTTTCAAATACATCTCTTAGTGCTCCTAGCTGTTCTCCATTAAAGCGTGTGCGGAATCGCCGAGTTGAATTTTGTTTTTCTGTTAAAAGAGAATAGATGAAAATCTTTCCTAAAAAATACTTCCAAGGGAGTTGCCCATTGGTCCAGTGGTTAAGAATCTGCCCTGCAATGCAGGGGACATGGGTTTGAGCCCTGGTCAGGGAGCTAAGACCCCACGTGCTGCAAAGCAGCTGAGTCCATGAGTCCATTTAACTACTCAGCCCACATGCTCTGGAGCTGGTACACCACAACTAGAGAGCCCATGCACCACAACCAGAGGGTCTTTGCATGGCAATAAAAGATCCTGCATGCCTCAAGTAAGACCCAATGCAGCCAAATAAGTATTTTTTAAATATATATATATATATATTCAATAATAAAAGAAGTGGATAAGTCACATACAAAGCAAGCAGGAAGAGTAAAAGACACAGTAGTAAAATCAATTCAAGATTAATAACCTGTCAAGAGATACATGAAATAAAAAGATGTAAAACGTGTCATACAAATATAAAATGTGTGTGGGGGGTTAAAAATATATAGGATATTATAGATGTGAACTTCATGGTAAAAACAAAGAAAACACTTTTACTAGATACCTAAAGAAAATGAGAAAAGATATAAACAGAACACTAAAGAAAACAATCAAACCACAAGGTAAGAGAGAAAGAGAAGGAGGAACTATAAAAAAAGCCAGAAAACAATTTTTGCAATGGCAATTACACATCCATCAATAATTACTTTAAATGTAAATGGAATAAACTCTCCAATCAAAAAACCTAGGTGGCTAAATGGATTTTTTAAAGCTTCTATTAATATATGCCTTTTATATGCTGTCTATAAAAGATACACTTCAAAACTGCAGACAGAGGATGAAAGTGAAAGGATCAAAAAAGATATACCATGCCAAGGGGTCAATCCTAAAGAAAATCAACCCTGAATACTCACTGGAAGGACTGATGCTGAAGCTCCAGTACTTTGGCCACCTAATGAGAAGAGCTGACTCACTGCAAGAGACCCTGATGGAGAAAAAGACTGAAGGCAGGAGGAGAAGGGGATGACAGAGGACGAGATGGGTGGATGACATCACTGACTCAATGGACATGAGTTTGAGCAGGATCCAGGAGATGGTGAAGGACAGGGAGGCCTGGTGAGCTGCAATCCACAGGGTTGCAAAGAGTCGGACACGACTAAGTGACCGAACAACAACAGCAGCGCCAGTGGGAAGGAAAAGAATGCTGGGGCAGCAATACTTGCATCAGAAGAAATACACTTTAAAACAAAAGACTGTAACAAAAGACAAAAAGGGCATTACAGGAGGATAAAGGGGTCAATCCAACAAGAAGATACATTTGTAGACACCTCTGCCCCCAGCATAGGAGGACATAAATATAGAAAGTAAATAGTAAAGAAATAAAGGGAGAAATATACAGCAACACTGTAATAGTTGGGGACTTTAATATTACATTCTTAAGGAAATGACTTTCAAGATAAAATTCTCTATGCAGTCAAATTTATCCTTCCACGTGAGAAGAGAATAAAGATACATTCAGACACTCATAGGTTCAACCAACTTATTTTGTGTGCTACTTGAGGATATAGTTCAACTCAGCAAAATAAAGAACAAGAGGGAGGGGCCTTCCCTCGTGGTCCAGAGGTTAAGAATCTGAGCTTCCCATGCACGGAGATATGGGTTCAATTCCTGGTCAAAAACTAAGATCTCCCATGCCACCCAGTGCAGGGGTTGGGGGGTGGTGGTCACAAACAAAGGGGAATTTGTATGGAAGAAAGGAGAATCCACACAAGAGGGTGACAAGGGGAGCTTCCAGGTTGAGTCCTATACAACAGGCCTGGAAAGCAAGCAGAGCTGATTCCTGGGGGGAGGAAATGGCAACCCACTCCAGTATTCTTGCCTGGGAAATTCTGTGGACAGAGGAACCTGGTGGGCTACAGTCCATGGAATCTCAGAGTCAAGACATGACTGAGTACACGTACATGTACATCTGCAACCAATATAAGAAATAAATTATTGGTGTCCAGAATACAACAAAAATGTTCTACCAAGCCTCAAAGGTCGGGGGTGGGGGGGGTGGGAAATACACTAGAAAAACGTCAAAAGAAAGAAGTAGGAAATTAGCAAAACAGAAAAGCAAAATAGACTTTAAAATAGAGTGAAGAGACTCATTGGTTAATAAAGAAATGGAACTGGATCAAATTTCATGTACCCACTATTACAAATGAAAGGCCCAAAATGGAGTCGTGTATGCTCCATACTGCCAACAGGCAATTTACAGTTTCAGCTCTCCCAGAAATGGAATCTTAAGCACATCAGGAATTGCTCAATCAGTACTAGTTAGGTAACTGCCTGATAGACCCCTGCTATCTCATAAAGGGAAGTAACCGTGCAATAATCTGATTTCCCACCTTGTATAACCTAGTTCCTGTAATAATCTGATTTTCTGCCTTGTATAACCTAGCTCCTATTCCCTTCTGCCTGTACAATACAAATCATTCATTTTACACAGCTCCTCTGAGCTCCTTTTGATATGCTAGACTGGATCCTGCCTGATTCATGAATCACTGAATAAAGCCAATACAATCTTTAAAATTTACTCAGTTGAATATTGTTTTCGGAACACCACCAAATGGTTGACATTTAAAAGTATGACAGTACCACTTGTTAAAAAGGAGGTGGAGAAACAAACACTTACATTACTGGTGATGTAATTTTCTACTACATGTTAGATCACGAAAGGAATGTTCCCCAAAGCTTAAATTATACATAACAGCCCATCTCTGGGAACCCTCCCAGGTAATGATCATTAAGCTAAAATATCTTTGTTTACCATATAGAAAATATCTTAACCAGGCTCACCTGAGGATGACTGCGGGAAAGTTATTAACACATTCCCTCCGGAGGTTGATGGGAACCAGGAAGTGCTTGACATTACTTCCTCCCCTTTTGGAATAAAAGAGGCCTGAATTGTAACTCAGACACAGAGGTTCTTTGGGACTCAAGTCCACCATCCTCTTGGTCTGCTGGCTTTCTGAATAAAGTCGATATTCCCTGTCCCAACAACTTGTCTGTGGACTTCCCTGGGGATAGGAATCTGCCTGCCAATGCAGGGGATACGGGTTCGATCCCTGGCCTGGGAAGATTCCACATCCCTCAAAGCCCCTAGAGCCTGTGCTCTTCAACAAGAGAAGCAACGAGAAGTCCGGACACCACAACAAAGAGCAGCCTCCACTCGCCACGACTAGAGAAGGCCCTCGAGCAGCAACAAAGACCCAGCACAGCCAAAAACAACGAAAAGAAAACCGTCTGTTGATTTATTGACCTGTCATGCAGTAAGCACTATGTTTTCAAATGCTCCCTGCTGGTATAACCCAACGGTTCCCCAGACGGATGAGCCAGTGTTGGCAAAATTCAGAGACTACCACAAACTCTCGCCCCTCTCACCTCAGTTTATCACAACCAACTACTCAACCTCTAGCATCTTCAGCATGCATTGCCTTTGCCCAGCTTACCTGCCATGAGAAATCCTTGAGAAGCACAGTGATTCGACCAGGTGTTGCCTGACTATGAACTGTAGTCTGCTGGGTTTAGAGGCCTAATATTTAAGCAAAATTTTAACAAAATCATGCCCCCACCCTACCCCTCCCTAATGCCACACCCTCCCATCATCCACTCAACAGGCTTAATGAGAACCCAGGCTGTGCCTGGTGCTGTCCAGGGTCCTGGGGATAATGGTGTGAGTCCAGATTTTATTTCTGACCTCAAATAGTGGAGGAAAATAAATCAAAGTTGAGGAGGACATGGATAAAATGTTCAACACTGTCACTCAGAATAAAATAAACAAACAGGGTGCTGGGAGAAAGAATAAGTTGGTAAGACACCTGAAATCAAAAGGTGAAGAAGGGGTTTTGTGGGTGGGCAGCTCTCGGTGTGAACTGGGGGGCGAGAGTGAATGTCTAAGGGACAGCTTGTGGAGGAGATGGACTGTCAAAGCCCCCCAACATCAGGTCTTCCCAGCCTTCCCGCACAAGACAGTAGCTGACTTGGGGAAGAACTTGGCAGAGCTTGGATCACAGAGGTCCTTGTAACTTAGGTTAAGGAGTTTTCAAATTTGGGACAGCTGAAAGTCCACGAACAGTTCTAAGCAAGTGAACTTAACAAACTGAACTTTTTAAGATTTTTTTGTTTTTGGCCATTTCAGGATCTTTGTTACATCTTTTGGGGTCTTTTGTTGAGACACATGGGCTTAGTTGCCTCACAGTATGTGGGATCTTAGTTCCCTGATCAGGATCGAACCTGAGTCCCCTGCATTGCAAGCTGGATTCTTAACCACTGGACCACCAGTGAAAGTGAAAGTCGCTCAGTTGTGTCTGACTCTTTGCAACCCCATGGACTATACAGTCCATGAGTTCCCCAGGCCAGAATACTGGAGTGGGTAACCATTCCCTTCTCCAGGGGATCTTCCCAACCCAGGGATCAAACTCTGGTCTCCCGTATTGCAGGCAGATTCTTTACCACCTGAGCCACCAGGGAAGCCAGGGATTCTACTGGACCACCAGGGAAATCCTCAAACTAAAAAAAAAAAAAAATCATGCTGCTCTCTTGCCTCTTACTTCCCTTTCCCTGACCCTTTGTTCATTTTTTCCCCTCTCACCTTCATTTACTCTTCCTCATAACGTTTTTCTCTGCAAGAGGTGTTACTCATGTATTTTGGTGAACATATGTAAACATTTCTGTATTTTCTGAGGAATTTTTCCCGGGACCCAGATTGGGAGATTACACTTCCTCAAAAACCATATGTACCTTGTTGAGTTTGTATGCACTGTGCTGAACTGGTCCCTGGAGCCTCCTATACTCCAGCTATCCACTTAGGGTTTGTAGTGGGTTTTTGTTTGTGTGAATAAACTTTCTATAATGGAACAATTTTAGATTTACAGAAAAGGTGCACAGATAATTAGGGAGTTTCCACAAACAATTCATCCAGCTCCCTCTATGTTAATGTCTTACATACCCAGGTACATTGGCCAAAACCAAGAAATTTACATTGGTATATTAACTAAATTTCAGTCTTTTTTCTTCTTTTTTGCTGCACTGGGTCTTCACTGCAGCGTGCAGGCTCTCTAGTTGTGGTGTGCAGGCTTAGTTGCCCTGAAGAATGCGGGATCTTAATTCTTCTTTCAGGGACTGAACCCATGTCCTCTGCACTGGCAGCAGATTCTAAACCTCTGGACCACCAGGGAAGTCACCAGACTATTTTTTATCTCACCAGCTCTCCCTCTAATGTCTTTTTTAGACTTTTTTTTTTAAGAACAGTTCTAGATTCCAGGCAAAACTGAGAGTAAGAAAAAGAGACTTCCCATATACCCTCTGCTGCCACATGTACATAGCACCCCGGCCCCACCATTATCCACATGCCCTATCAGAGTGGTACACTTTTTATAACAGATGAAGTTACACTGACACATCACAATCATCCAAAACCCACAGTTTACCTGAGGGTTCACTCTTGGGGTTACACATCCTGTGGGTCTAGAGACATGTGTACCAACATACATTCATCCTTAAAATATTATGCAGGGGGTTTTCACTGACCTAAAAATCTTCTGTGCCTCACCTACTCATCTCCTGCACCCTGGGAACCTCTGGTCATTTTACCATCCTCACAGTTGCAGCCTTTACTGAATGTCCTATGTCAGAATCATACAGTATGTAGCCTTTTCAGACTGGGTTCTTTCACTGAGGAATACGCCTTTAAGATTCTTCCATGTCTTCATAGCTCACAGTTTTTAGTGCTGAACAAGATCCCATTGTCTGAATGTACCTGAGTTAATTTACCCACTTACCTACACAGAAACACCTGGATTTCTTTCAGTTTCTGGCAACTATGAATAATGCTGCTATAAATATTTATGTGCAAGTTTTTCAATGGACATAAGTTTTCAACCCCTGTGGGTAAACATATATAGGAGCACAGCTGGCAGTAAACACAGTAAGAATACGTTTAGTTTTGTAAGAAACCATCAAACTGTCTTCCAAAGTAGCTGTACCATCCTGCACTCCCACCAGCACAGAAGGAGAGTCCCTGTCCCTCCACACCCACATCCCCATTTGGTGTTGTCTGTGTTTAGCTTTAGACATACTAAAGGGTTTGTGGTGTTATCCTGTTGTAATTTACAGTTCTAATGATATCTGATGTGAAGCAGCATATATACTTATTTGCCAACTGTGTATCTTCTTTGTTAAGGTATCTGTTCAGATCTTTGCTGTTGTTCGGTCACTAAATCGTGTCCGACTCTTTTCAGACCCCGTGGACTGTAGCCTGCCAGGCTTCTCTGTTCATGGGATTCTCCCAGCAAGAAGACTAGAGTGGGTTGCCATTTCCTTCTCCAGGGGATCTTCCTGACCCAGGGACTGAACCTTGCATAGGCAGGCAGGTTCCTTACCACTGAGCCACCAGAGAAGCTCCTTCAGATCTTTGGCCCATTTTTAAATTGATTTGTTCTTCTTGTGTATTTGAGAATTCTTTGTTTTGACAAGAGTCTTATGAGATATGTGTTCTGCAATTATTTTCTCCCAATTTGTGTCTTGTCTTCTCATTCTCTTGAGCTTGCAAGGTTTTGACTTTTTTTTTGACCAGAAGAGAGATCTTTATCAGCCAGTAGTTCTCAAACTTTAGGATACATGAGAGTCACCTTGACGTTTTATAAAAACATATAAAGATGGGTCCCACCCCCAGAATTCAATATATCACTATATATGTAGATACAGATTGGGACCCATAAATACACATTTTAATAAATTCCCAGATGAGCTGATTTATTGATCTGGAAACCACACTTAGAGGACCACTGTTCTTGCAATCCCAGGGTAGTATTTTTGTTATGTATTAAAACCTGCTGATGACTTTCTAGATGAACTATAAAGCCTCAGGTCAACTCTGTATCTGTTATAAATATTTTCAGCATCCAAATTTGATGGCAGTTTTTTCTTTTAAAGCACCATTTTAATTTAGGTCATTGTAGAGCACAGAAATATTAGCAATATTCAATTACCTTCTACAATGGATGTAATTTAATTTTAACATTTTCTGAAATTGTGTATTTTCCAGAATTTGGAGAGAACTTAGTTTAGAAGGGGTCATTTGCAAACCTGTAAAAATCACAGATGAGTCACTGTGGGAGAGGATAGCTAGATATTCACCAATCACATTTCCTCTTTCCCAGGCATGTGGAAAAATACATACGGATATTGATCTGTAACGTCCCTTTCTTGTGATATCTTTCTCTGCCTTTGGTATCAGAGTAATGTTGGCTTCATACAATGTATTGCATAATTTAGCAGTCAAGCCATCTCCTCTAGGGGAGTTCTAATAGGGAGGTTACTGAGTCAATCTCTTTACTTTTATAGTTCTGTTTATATTATTATATATTTTTTCTTCAGTCAGTTGTGGTATATTAAAAAAAAAAATACTTGGCTGAATGGACAAGATGGCAGAGTAGGAAGACCCTGAGCTCACCTCCTCTCATGAGCACACAGAAGCTACAAATATTTACAAAGCAACTGTCCATGAGAATGACCCAAAAACTAGCTGAAAAGATCTTCTACAACCTAACATACAAAGGTATAGAAAAGAAACCACAAGATAAGCAGAGATGCAGTCAAGACCTACTTTAGGTAGGCAACCCACGAACAAGGGATGATTACAACTGCAGAGATTCACCCGGAGGAGTGAGGAATCTGAGCTCCCCAACCTAGAGGTTCTACATCAGGAAGACCAACACCCAGAAGAAGACCAGTGGGACTTACTTTGGGAGAGTCAGTGGGTGTAGGAAATACTCGATCAAAAGGGTGCACTCGGAATCTCTGATGCTCTGAGACCCGGGGCAGGAGCAGTCCTTTGAAAGGAACCTGAGTCAGATGCACCTGTAGATCTGGGAGAGCCTCCTGGAGGGGCAGGAGAGACTGGGACTCACCTGCCAGCAGCCCTTCTGAGGAGCTCATTCTACAGGGCACTGCTGCTGGTGCACGTGCTTCTGGAATCTTCCCTCTAGCTGATTAGCACAGGACCTGGACCCACCCATCAGTCAGCTGGCACCAGTCCTGGGATACCCATATCAATCAGCGGACTCCCCAGGGACCTGGCCCCACCAACCAGAGGGTCCAGGACCCACCAGTGGGCTGGTATTAGCTCTGGGACCCCTGGGGCCCCACAGCTAGTCCACCAGTGGCTGACTCCAACTCCAGGACTCCCAGGACCCTGCAACAAAGGCCCTAGGACACAGCTCCACCCACCAGTGGGCTGACACCAGTTCTGGGAACCCCAAGTCCTCTGCCAGAAAGCCCTGGAACTGGCTCCACCCACCAGTGGTTCAGCAATGGCCCTAAGACACTGCCTCACTCCCCAGTGTGTGGGGATCAGCCGCAGGACCACCTCAACCCCGCTGCCAGACAGCCTGGGACCTGGATCACCCAGCAGCTGGCTGGTACCAGCCTCAAGCAACCCGGGGCTCCTGAGCCACCCACCTCAGAATCCGGCCCCATACAACAGCAGGACAACACCAGCTCTGGGACCCTGGGCCCTCAGCCATTCATACCAGAACCTGGCTCTGCCCACCAATGGGCCAGCACTAACACCAGGACCCTTGGGACACCCTGGCCAGCAGCCTTGTGTCCCAGCCCCACCTACCAGTAGGTCAGCCAGGACAGGGACTCCCTGAGCCATACAATTTCAGTTTGTGCTTCCTCTTAAAGCAACAACAACAAACCTAACTCAAAGACCAGGTCAGAAGGGATCTGAGACTTGTCTCACACCCCCGTGCTTGGCACCCTTCAATAAACTTTTACTTGGTTGCAAACACACACTGAAGCCCAGAAAAAAGATTATGTTTCAGTAGATATTAAATCCTAGTTTTGTTGATTGAGATCTGTATTTACTGCCTAAGACTCACCTCCAAAGATACCTCCTAGGGTTATGTTACATTATTGTGTAAAGTTTAACTGAATTATTGAAGGACACTTTAAGTTTACTTCTGAAGCTGATCACACCAATCTATCTTTGGATGAAGATCAGATGCCCTAAGAACTACAAACAGGAGACTGTGTATACTTGAGAAGGCAGCACTTAAAGGACTGTCTGAAACCTAGATCAAAGGGCCTTCATCAGGTACTCTTAAAAAGCACATCTGCAACAAAACTGAAGGGAACTGACTGTTGAATTTATTATTTCCCATTAAGAGAGGGCTCTGTGTTGGACTGGCCTGTAGAAAGGCCTGCTGATGCCAAAAGACACCCACATCAGGACAAGACCACAGCAGTGCTGCTGCTGCTAAGTCGCTTCAGTCGTGTCCGACTCTGTGCGACCCCATAGACGGCAGCCCACCAGGCTCCCCTGTCCTTGGGATTCTCCAGGCAAGAACACTGGAGTGGGTTGCCATTTTCTTCTCCAGTGAGTGAAAGTGAAAAGTGAAAGTGAAGTCGCTCAGTCATGTCCAACTCTTAGCGACCCCATGGACTGGCAGCCCACCAGGCTCCTCCGTCCATGGGATTTTCCAGGCAAGAGTGCTGGAGTGAGGTGCCAGGGTGATAGGTGGCTAATCCAAGAATCGGAGCCAGGCTTGTGAGACCCATCCAGTTCATGCGTCTGAACTGCTCACAAGTTGTCTGTCTTCCTATAACACTGAAAATTATATATATATTTTTTACTTCCAACCATACTGTTACCCCCAATATTTAAGACGGAAAGAAAACTGCCCAGTGAAGTTGTAACAGAGTATAGCTACTCATAACACATCACTGCTTGTTTTAAGTCATGCTAAAAGCAGCACATTAATACAATGTTTCTTAAGTCCATGCTAAAAGCAGCATATTAATACAATGTTTCTGTGACAAATTGGTATAACTGATAAAATGTACAGCCTATAAAATGTTTCCTCATTAAAATGCCTCTGAGTTTGTTCACTATGTCTGATCAGTTTTCTCCCAATGTGGATAGTGAGGAAAAAAAATATATAAACAAAAAGTAGGCTTAGCACCACAGGACGTGATGGACCAACCACCCTGGCACCAAGGGGCAAACATTTTGACCAAGCAAAAGATCTGTAATCAAAACAGGAAATGACAGAAGAAATGTTCACGTATTGAGGTATGGGGAAGTCATTCTGGCTTATACACTGTACATCTGCTTTAACCACTAAGGAAAAAGTACATGTAGAAATCAAAACAAAGCTGGACAGCCCTTGTGGACATGGTTTCAGACAAATGCCTGTATTACTGTGACCTTGAATTTCCTGAAGTGTATCAGAATCAAGGATACCGCCATCAATTCTCAAAACAGTATCTGCCAGCAGCTGCCAACTAAGCATTATAGTCTCAAGGTAACAATAAAATCTTTCCCTTACTTAAGAATAGTAGTAACTTTCAGTAGTAACTGACTTCCCTGGTGGCTCA
This sequence comes from Bos indicus x Bos taurus, assembly GCF_003369695.1. Classification (NCBI taxonomy): domain Eukaryota; kingdom Metazoa; phylum Chordata; class Mammalia; order Artiodactyla; family Bovidae; genus Bos; species Bos indicus x Bos taurus. The sequence continues at coordinate 16,559,670 of NC_040093.1, forward strand.
GTGGGAATCCGCCTGCCAATGTAAGGGATTCGGGTTCGATCCCTGGTCCTGGAAGACTCCACATGCCATGGGGCACCTAAGGCTGAGTGCCACAACTACTGAGCCTGCGCTCTACAGCCATGCTCTGCAACAAGAGAGCAGGCCCCGCTCACTGCAACCAGAGAAAGCCCAAGAGCCACAGTGAAGGCCCAGCACAGCCAAAAATAAATACAATAAGAAAGAATAGTAGTGACAATGATAGAGCTTAAGCTACAGCCCCTCAGAATAAACCACTAGATTTTTTATCATGAATAGTACTAGACAATTGCTTTAGATTGGATTTTAGCAGAAAAAGGACACGTATGTTCAGTAGCCATACGTGTTTTATATGTTAGTGGCCAGATTACAAAGTTAGACCTACTTAGATAAAATTAGACAACTGCCTATCAGGCTTAAAACAAGTCTCCCCAGAAGTGCCCAGGGCAGCCTGTTCTTCAGGATTATTCTCCTTCTTTCCTCAGGGAATGAGATCTGCTTTCCGAAACTTATTAAATTTCCAGTCATCACTCTTCCACTTCCTCATAATTGGGTCTGTTGCCCCGAAAGGGTGGACCAAGGGACTAAAAGCCTTAAATCATGAAAGACTCAGATCCAGTACTTGGAACATGGAAGATCCCAAAGCAGGGTCAATTCCCCAGATTGAGGCAGGACGATGACCTGTTTCAGCAAGAATTAGCTAGAGCAATTGTTGTCTTGTTTCCTCAAAGATTCAGGGGAACTTAAAACAGGAGGGGGCATTGAAACCAAATTCCTCTAAAACCAAGTCTCCTTACCAAGTTTCTGATTAATCTCTCTATTCAAAACTTCTTTCTTGTCCCCTTGGACTGCAATCCTGTGCTAACTGAACACTACTCCACCAGAGTCAGATGGCTGTAACTGCTGTTTTCGATAACATCTTTAATGTACTAACATTGCTGTTACAGTTATCAGTATTAAGGTACAAATGCAGGTTGTTTCTCTGGAGCAAAATGAGCTAAGAAATCCCAGAGCTATGGACCACATGGCCAGAGAATCATAACCAGACACATCCTAATTCCTGAAATTACATTCAGGAATGTCACAAGATGATAATTAATCCTTGTCTCTGCATTCTTCCCCTTTATGCTGCTGCTGCTGCTAAGTCGATGCAGTCGTGTCCGACTCTGTGCGACCCCATAGACGGAAGCCCACCAGGCTCCCCCGCTCCCCCATCCCTGGGATTCTCTAGGCAAGAACACTGGAGTGGGCCGCCATTTCCTTCTCCAATGCGTGAAAGGGAAAAGTGAAAGTGAAGTCACTCAGTCGTGCCCGACTCTTAGCGACCCCATGGACTGCAGCCTACCAGGCTCCGCCATCCATGGGATTTTCCAGGCAAGAGTACTGGAGTGGGGTGCCATTGCCTTCTCCATCCCCTTTATAAAACCCCCTAAGTCAAAGACCAGGTTGGAGCAAATGTAAGGGTTTGTCTCCCACTCCCTGCCTGGATGCCCTGCATAAACCCTTACTTTACTACAAACATCCCCCAACAGAGTTTGTCTTTCTTGGCCATGGGTACACAAGCCCTTACTGATAGAACGCTCTTGGAAACTTAACAAAAATGGTACAACAAGGCAGAAGAGTGTTCTCGATTGAAAGAGGCTAAATATCAATGACTTCAGATATGCAGACGACACCATCCTAAAGGCAGAAAGCAAAGAGGAACTAAAGAGCCTCTTGATGAAGGTGAAAGAGGAGAGTAAAAAAGCTGACTTAAAACTCCACATTCAAAAAACTAAGATCGTGGCATTGGATCCCATCACTTCATGGCAAACAGATGGAGAAACAATGGAAACAGTGACAGACTTTATTTTCCTGGACTCCAAAATCATTGCAGATGATGACTGCAGCCATGAAATTAAAAGACACGTGCTCCTTGGAAGAAAAGCTATGATAAAACTAGAAAGCGTATTAAAAAGCAGAACCATGACTTTGCTGACAAAGGTCCATCAAGTCAAAGCTATGGTTTTTTTCCAGTGTATGGAGGTGAAAATTGGATCATAAAGAAAAAGGAAAGACAGCACCAAGTCGTGTCCGACTCTTTCGATCCCATGAACTGTAGCCTGCCAGGCTCCTCTGTCCATGGGATTCTCCAAGCAAGAATACTGGAGTGGGTTGCCATTTTCTTCTCCAGAGGAGCTTCCCAAACCAGATTGAATTCAGGTCTCCTGCAACTCCGGCAGATGCTTTCCTGAAAGCTGAGTGCCAGAGAATTGATGCTTTTGAACTGTGGTGCTGGAGAAGACTCTTGAGAGTCCCTTGGACTGCAAGGAGATCCAATCAGTCCATCCTAAAGGAGATCAGTCCTGGGTATTCATTGGAAGGACTGATGCTGAAGCTAAAACTCAATACTTTGGTCACCTCATGAGAAGAGCCAACTCATTGGAAAAGACCCTGATGCTGGGAAAGACTGAGGGTAAGAGGAGAAGGGGACTGACAGAGGATGAGATGGTTGGATGGCATCGTCAACATGATGGACATGAGTTTGAGCCAACTTCAGGAGATGGTGAAGGACAGGGAAGCCTGCAATGCCACTATGGGGTTGTGAAGAGTCGGACGTGCCTGAGTAAGTGAAAACCAACAACAAAAAGAGGCTAAAGGGATATAGGAACCCAATGGAATGCGCAGAATCTGACTGGATGCTGGGCTTAAAGTTTGCTATAAAAGACATGTTTTTGGACAATTGGGGGAAATTTAAATATGAGTTATGTATTAGTTGCCAATTCTTAAGCAAGAGCAGAGTTTAACACCTAGAAATCTTGTGAAAGGTATAAAAATTGGAGCTTGGTGCTTGGCAAAGGGAGGAGATTTGATAAGCACCTTAGGCTAAAGTTAGCTAGGAGATTAAGTGTATCAATCACCTCTCAAAGCAAGTAAGACTGAATCTCATCAGCTCTGTTTTTATCTGGATGAAAGAATGTGTCCTCACTCTTGCTGTTGTTCAGTGGCTCAGTCCTGTCTGACTCTTTGCAACCCCATGGACTGCCGCACGCCAGGCTTCCCTGTCCTTCACCATCTCCCAGAGCTTGCTGAAGCTTATGTCCATTGAGTTGATGATGCCATCCAACCATCTCATCCTCTGTCAGTCCCCTTCTCCTCCCGCCTTCAGTCTTTCTCACCATCAGGGTCTTTTCCAACTCTTTGCATCACCTGACCAAAGCATTGTCACTTCAGCTGCAGCATCAGTCCTTCCAATGAACATTCAGGATTGATTTCCTTTAAGATTGACTGATTTGATCTCCTTGCCTGGAAAAGTTAATCCACTTAGAAAAGTTACTCCATGTAGAAGTTGATAATACAATTTAAAGCTTTAAGAATGCTTGCATCTAAAAAAAAAAAAAAAATATATATATATATATATATATATATATATATAAACACTCCCTTCATTAAAAATCTAGCAGGCATACCAGGAGATCTTTTCATACAAGTCTACTTGCACAAATTAAATTTGTAAAATCTAACTGCTTTAAATGACTCAAAGCTCTGAAACCAGCATCCTGTGATCATTTTATTTACTAGAGAAGACAACACTCTCACAGTTTCAGGATAAGAGTTAATATCAGTTGGGTACTTTCTTTGTGCCACACACAATTTTAAGGTGATTTCATATATTTCCTTTAATCTTCATAGAAACTGTGTACTGCAGGTCTACTGTTGTTTGGGCTTTACAGATGAAGACCCTAAAGCAGCAGTCCCCAACCTTTTTGGCACCAGGGACCAGTTTTGTGAAAAACCATTTTTCTACAGACGGTGGGTGGGGAGGAGTGGGATGGTTTGGGCTGATTCAAGCACATTGCATTTATTACACTGCCACTCATTTGACAAGGCGTGGAGTTCAGGTGGTAATGTGAGAGATAGCTCACATTATCTGTGAGCTGTGGCCTGGTACCAGTCCTTGGCCTGGGGGTGGAGGACCCCTACCTTAAAGAACAGAAAACTTAAGTAACTTGTTATTCATGTTATTCACATCAAGTGGCAAAATTAGATTTGCACCCAGCCAGTCTGAACCCAGATTTCCCTGTCTTAAATGCAGTGGTATTAAGCACGGGCTCTAGAGAGTGAGCCCATTAAAACTGTGGGATTCCCAGTGGTTTAGTGGTGAAGAATCTACCTGCCAATGCAGGAGACTCAGGTCAGATCCCTGGGTCAGGACGATCCCCTGGAGAAGGAAATAGCAACCCACTCCAGTATTCTTGTCTGAGAAATCCCATTGACAGAGGCAGGCTACAGTCCTTGGGGTCACGAAGAGTCAGACATGACTGAGGACTAAACAACAAAAACAGCCAGGGAGTGAGGGCTTCGATAGTTGTGGCTTGCAGGCTCAGTTGCTCCATGGCAAGTGAGATCTTAGTTCCTGAACCAGGGATGGAACCCGTGCCTCCTGCACTGGCAGGTGGATTCTTAACCCCTGACTATGAGGGAAGTCCCTCTCACGCTTTCTACGCCCACCATGCTATGTTCTTTACGTTTGTCATGCTGATTACACTTTTGCGCAAACTGCTTTTCCACCTGTAAATTCTTCTCTTTTATCCTAGCTAACTGTTACTCTTTTCTCAGAGCCTAAACAATCTCCTTCAGGAAAATCTTTCTCGACCTCCCTGGCCAGGTCAACCCATCCTAGAATTAGCCCTCAAAGCCCTGTACCTACCCTTTGTAACAATCATCACATTTTATTTTATTTTTTTTTGAGGGGTTGCTGAGCAACATTTCCATATCTAGAACAGGAAAGCAGTGATTCTAACTGCTTTCCCTCATTCTCTAATGAAAAATTTCCAACAAGCACCAAAAGAAGAAGAATGTTAACCTCAAACAATAAAACAGCCAGTTATTTTACCTGCCAAACAGACTTATTCAGAAGTACCAAAGGAAGTCCGATCCAAAACACGCAGCTCTGGTGAACCACAGGCAAGCTCATAAAGAACAAGAGAGGAGGGGCCTTCTCTGGTGGTCCAGTGGCTAAAATTCCATGCTCCCGAATTAAGAGCTCGAGGGCTGCAAGTAAAAGGCCCTGCGTGCCACAACTAAAGACCCCAGCAGGGCACAACAAAATGGAACATCCCGCCTGCTGCAACAAAGACCTAGCACGACCAAGTAAGTAATTAAAAAAAAAGAAAGAAAGAAAGAGGGACTTCCCTGGAGGTCCAGTGGTTAACACTCTGAGCTTCCAATGCAGGGGAAATGGGTTCGATCCTTGATCAGAAAACTAAGGTCCCACATGCCATATGGCATGACCAAAAAAAAAAAAAATTTTTTTTTTTTAAGAAAAAGGAAAGGAAACTCTTACTGAGGAAAAGGGAAAGTTTCGAGGAGCTAGTATAAGCAAAGAGTCCATTGGAGGAAACTGAGAGTTTAAAGTACAGTGTATTTTCATTGGCTGAGCTGATTCCAGGCAGAGAGAAAATCTTTCTTCCTCCTGCCGGGGGTCTTAAAGTAAGGTCACTTTTGCCAGAGAGGTGAGGTACATCTCTTCCTGCTGGGATCTATGAGACAGCCAGTGGCACATGCGTAAGAGCTCCCTCTTCTGGCTGCCCAACTTCATTTTAGTGAGGTTTTTTCCTTTATTAATTCTCACAAGAAAGAATAATATAAATAATGCCTATGTACCTACTCTCCCACTTTAATTATGAATATTCTTGTTTCATTGTTCCTCCCACTTATTTGCGGAGGGGGGGGGCGAATTTTAAAATAAATCTCAGTCATACTATCATTTTTGATATAAACACTCCAGAATTTATCTTAACAGATAAGGACTTTGAAAACATAATCACAACTACCACTACAATGTTCCAGAAAACTCCCTTGATATCATCTGATGCACAGGTTACATTTGAATTCTCCGACAGAATCTGAAGTGTACTTTTTCAATCTAGGAAAGGTATCTTTCAAAGGCAATGGTGAAACCTTGACTTTTTCAGAAAAGGCCACCAGTAACAAACCCCTTCTGGAGAAATGTTAAAGTACATCCTTCAGGCAGAAGGAAAAGGACACCAGTTAGAAATCTGGAGTTACACAAAAGAATGAAGAGCAGTGGAAATGGCTGTTACATCGGTAAATATAATTGTTAAAGAGAAATTATAACAATGCCTTGCAGAGCTTATAACATATAAAAATAAAGTGAAGACTGAGAGAGAGCCCTGGGAAGTTGCTGTGTAACACAGGGAACTCGGCTTGGAGCTCTGTGATGACCTAGAGGCACGGGATGGGCAGGGGGAGAGGCTCAGGAGGGAGGGAGGGGGCTTCTACGTATACTTGGGACTGATTGACGTTGTTGTACAGCAGAAACCAGTACAACACTATAAAGCAATTATCCTCCAATTAAAAAGAAAAAACAAAAATAAAACACATGAGAATTATAGCATATGTTAGAGGAGAGAAGTGAAAATATGCTATTGTAAAGTTATACTGCTTATAAGGTGGTATATCATTTGAGATAGATTGTGTAAGTTAAACATGTACACTAAAAATCCTGAAGAACCACTAAAATACCAAAATGAAGATTTTTAGCTCAACAGCCAACAAAGAAGATAAAAACAATGATAAAACTTGATTAATTTAAAAGATGGCAGAGAAAAGGGGAAGGTGGGAACAATAGCTGAGACAAATAGAAAACAAGTAGCAATATGTTAGACTCAATATTTAACCATATCAATAACCCAATTAAAAGCAGATTTAAATTAAACTGGATTTCCCACCATAATCTGACTAAAGCCACATGCTACCCATATGAGTGCAATAAACCTGCAAAACTGGGAGAGATACTAAATCATTGCTTTAAACCAATATATTTTCAGGAGATTTATTATTCTGCAATGATTAACTGGAACATCAAAACCAGAATCAGGTCACTGCATCCATGGGTATAACTGTGCTTGTTCTAACAATAAATTCTGTCCTCCTCAGTCTAAAACGCTGACAACTCATTTCCAAACATAAAGACCTAGGTTTCTGACCACATAAATTGGAAAAAAACTTGCAATTGTTTGGATACAAGAAAAAAAGAGATTCTTTAAGGTCAGTTTTCTATGGTTCTCTGTCTTTAATTAAAAATTTCAAGTGCTGACTTGGTCATTTTCTCTCTTTAATTTCTCCCATGCATTTTGCACAAAGCCAGGCAGGGGCTTGATATACAGTATACATCCTTAGAACAAACCACCAGTTACAGCTTTGTGTGGGAACCCACACTGGACACACACACACACCCCTCGTCTCCCAGCTCCTTCCTGGTGGAAGGCAGGCCTTCCTGGGGATGCTGTCATCCTTCTTCCCGGGGACCTGCTTCCTCAGCTCACCCTGCCCAGGGAGGCGGGACGCCCTGGTACTTGGCCCGAGATTCAAGCTGAGCAGCAGTCACTGGCCTGGGCCTGCATCTTCTGGACGTTCTACGTCCCTTGGTAAAGAGCCAAAGTCCTGAGCCTTCTCCCAGCCCCCGAGACCTGCCAGCGGTCCTGCGCCTGCACTGTGTCCCTGAGGCTGGGTACACGCTTGAACATCACTCACCCATGAAGTGGCCATCCCCACACACACTCTAGTATTCTCCGTCCTCCTCCATCTCCACACCCATGGGCTATATATATCATACCCACCTGAAAGAAATGGCAGGTTTCCCTTTGATTGTCAACGAAGATCCGACAGTCAAGGACCCATCCCGTGTGTACGGGACCTGCCAGGAGAGACGAGAGTGGATGAGGGGCAAGGCCAGGTGTGGGCTCCCGCCCTACGATGGTTCCCAGGGGTGCAGCAGGTTAGACATCAAAGGGCAGACTCTTGCTGTTCTTCAGTCACTAAGTTGTGTTCAACTCTTTGTGACCCCACGACTGCAGCACGCTAGGCTCCCCCGTTCTTCACTATTTCCTGGAGTTTGCTCAGATTCATGTCCATTGAGTCACTGATGCTATCTAACCATCTCACCCTCTGCTGCCCTCTTCTCCTTTTGCCTTCAGTCTTTCCCAGCATCAGGGTCTTTTCCACTGAGTTGGCCCCTCACATCAGATTAAGAGCACAGGTTCAGAAGTCAGCTGCCTGGATTCAGTACTGATTTGGTTCCTTCCTAACAGTGAGATCTTAAGATTCATTAAACTCCCCTGGTCTCAGTTTCCTTGGCACAAGGAGGATTATCAGAAAGTCCTACTTCCTAGGATGTTCTCAGGAACAGATGAGCTAGTATATGTAAAACCTTTAGTTGAATCACTGGCACATGCCTGGGGCAAACTGTCAGAAAGGGAGGACCCTTTCTGAAATACCATTCTTGTATTATTTTTTAACATCTGAAACTCAAGAACTGAGGATGTAAAAATATAAAAAAGAAAAAAACTCACTCCAGGGCTTCCCTGGTAAAGAATCTGCCTGCCAATGCAGGCGACACAGGTTTGAACGCTGGTGTGGGAAGACCCCACATGCCACAGGACAACTAAGCCTGTGCCCCACATCTACTGAGCTTGTGCCCCAGGGCTTGGGAGCCTCAACAAGAGAAACCACTGCAATGAGAAGCTCTCGCACCAAAACTAGAGAGCAGCCCCTGCTCCCTGCAATGGGAAAAAGCCCGCACGCAGCAGCAAAGACCCAGTGCACACTGATGAACATAAATGCAAAAATGTTTAATAAAATTTTAGCAATCAGAATCCAACAACATATTAAAAAGATCATATACCATGACCAAGTGGGCTTTATCCCAGGGATGCAAGGATTCTTCAATATCTGCAAATCAATCAATGTAATACATCACATTATCAAATAGAAAAATAAAAGCCATATGACTATCTCAATAGATGCAGAGAAAGCCTTTGATAAAATTCAACATCCATGTATGATAAAAACTCTCCAGAAAGCAGGAATAGAAGGAACATACCTCAACATAATACATGCTATATATGACAAACCCACAGCAAACATTATCCTCAATGGTGAAAAATTGAAAGCATTTCCCCTAAAGTCAGGAACAAGACGAGGGTGATCACTCTCACCACTACTATTCAACATATTTTTGGAAGTTTTGGCCACAGCAATCAGAGCAGAAAAAGAAATAAAAGGAATCCAAATTGGAAAAGAAGAAGTAAAACTTTCACTGTTTGCAGATGACATGAACCTCTACATAGAAAACCCTAAACACTCCACCAGAAAATTACTAGAGCTAATCAATGAATATAGTAAAGCTGCAGGATATAAAATCAACACACAGAAATCCCTTGCATTCCTATACACTAATAATGAGAAAATAGAAACGGAAATTAAGGAAACAATTCCATTCACCATTGCAACGAAAAGAATAAAATACTTAGGAATATATCTACCTAAAGAAACTATATATATAGAAATAGAAATATTTATATAGAAATATATATATATAGAAAACTATAAAACACTGATTAAAGAAATCAAAGAGGACACTAATAGATGGAGAAATATACCATGGGCATGGATCGGAAGAATCAATATAGTGAAAATGAGTATACCACCCAAAGCAATCTATAGATTCAATGCAATACCTATCAAGCTACCAATGGTGTTTTTCACAGAGCTAGAACAAATAATTTCACAATTTGTTGGAAATACAGAAAACCTTGAATAGCCAAAGCAATCTTGAGAAAGAAGAATGGAACTGGAGGAATCAACCTGCCTGACTTCAGGCTCTACTACAAAGCTACAGTCATCAAGACAGTATGGAACTGGCACAAAGACAGAAATATAGATCAATGGAACAAAGTAGAAAGCCCAGAGATAAACCCATGCACCTATGGACACCTTATCTTTGACAAAGGAGGCAAGAATATACAATGGATTAAAGACAATCTCTTTAACAAGTGGTGCTGGGAAAACTGGTCAACCACTTGTAAAAGAATGAAACTAGAACACTTTCTAACACCATACACAAAAATAAACTCAAAATGGATTAAAGATCTAAACATACGACCAGAAACTATAAAACTCCTAGAGGAGAACATAGGCAAAACACTCTCTGACATACATCACAGCAGGATCCTCTATGACCCACCTCCCAGAATATTGGAAATAAAAGCAAAAATAAACAAATGGGATCTAATTAAAATTTAAAGCTTCTGCACAACAAAAGAAACTATAGCAAGGTGAAAAGACAGCCTTCAGAATGGGAGAAAATAATAGCAAATGAAGCAACTGACAAACAACTAATCTCAAAAATATACAAGCAACTCCTGCAGCTCAATTCCAGAAAAATAAATGACCCAATCAAAAAATGGGCCAAAGAACTAGACATTTCTCCAGAGAAGACACACAGATGGCTAACAAACACATGAAAAGATGCTCAACATCACTCATTATCAGAGAAATGCAACTCAAAACCACAGTGAGGTACCATTTCACGCCAGTCAGAATGGCTGCGATCCGAAAGTCTACAAGCAATAAATGCTGGAGAAGATGTGGAGAAAAGGGAACCCTCTTACACTGTTGGTGGGAAAGCAAACTAGTACAGCCACTATGGAGAACAGTGTGGAGATTCCTTAAAAAACTGGAAATAGAACTGCCATACGACCCAGCAATCCCACTGCTGGGCATACACACCAAGGAAACCAGAATTGAAAGAGACATATGTACCCCAGTGTTCATCGCAGCACTGTTTATAATAGCCAGGACATGGAAGCAACCTAGATGTCCGTCAGCAGATGAATGGATAAGAAAGCTGTGGTACATATACACAATGGAGTATTACTCAGCCATTAAAAAGAATACATTTGAATCAGTTCTAATGAGGTGGATGAAACTGGAGCCTATTATACAGAGTGAAGTAAGCCAGAAAGAAAAACACCAATACAGTATACTAACGCATATATATGGAATTTAGAAAGATGGTAACGACACCCTGTATTCGAGACAGCAAAAGAGACACTGATGTATAGAACAGTCTTTTGGACTCTGTGGGAGAGGGAGGGGGGGATGATTTGGGAGAATGACATTAAAACATGTATAATATCATATAAGAAACAAATCGCCAGTCCAGGTTTGATGCAGGATACAGGAAGCTTGGGGCTGGTGCAATGGGATGACCCAGAGGGATGGTATGGGGAGGGAGGTGCGAGGGGGGTTCAGGATGGGGAACACGTGTACACCAGGGTGGATGCATGTTGATGTATGGCAAAACCAATAGAATATTGTAAAGTAAAAAAATAATAATAATAATAATAATAATAAAAGGTAAAAAAAAAAAGACCCAGTGCAGCTATAAATAAATAAATAAATCTTGAAAAAAAAAAAGGTCATTGATTAAAAAGAAATTTACTCCAGTGAAAAACATTTATTTAAAGAGAGAAGGAAATAATGGGAAAGGGAAGCCCTCTGTGTGGGATGCATATGCATCAAAATTATCAAAGGGAATGCATGTCATTTCAAGAACGTGTACAATACTGTTGAGAATCCAGTCACTGCTTGTCCAAAGGGTGAGGGACAAGAAAGTAATTGGGAGAATCTACAAGTTATTGACTGATATCTATTGTAAACTCTGGACTGAGGGGGAATTTATTCCTTCCAGCTTCAGGTGACTTGATTCTCTGCAACCAAGTCCCCCAGTGGCTTTCCCTTGCTCAAGGATTAACTACATACACACATGTAGGATTTGGTTCTATCCAAGGTTTCAGGCATCCACTGTGGGTCTTCGAACATAACCCCTGTTTCCAAGGGGCCACTACTGTATATTTTTTTGAGTTGGGGGGGGGGTCTTTATTTCCTTTGAGAAGTATCAACATGTAAAACTGCTGGATCATATGACAATTACATTTTCAATTTTTAGAGAAATCACCATACTGTTTCCCATGATGGTTGCACCAAATTTCTCTCAACTTTCACTCCACTCTCCTCTTGTCTGCATGGTTTCTAAGGAGATGTTTGATATAATTCTTATTTTCGCTCCTATGTGGGCAGGTGATTTTTCCCTCCAGCTTCTTTTTGTCTGTGGTTCTGGTGTTTGGCATAAATGTGGGAAATTCTCAGATATTATTACTTCAAATATCTCTTCTGTTCCTTTCTCTTTTCTGCATCTAGTTCTCCCATTAAGCACATGCTACACTTTCTGTACCTGTCCCAGAGTTTTTTGATATTCAATCTCTCTCCAGTCTTTTTTCTTTTTTTCAGTTTTCGAAGTTTCTATTGACATACCCTCAACCTCTGAGATTCTTTCCTAGGGATAGCTAATTTAGATAACGGGCTCATCAAATGCATTCTTCACTTATGTAAATTTTTTTAATCTGTAGGGGTTCTTTTTGATTCTCTTAGAATTTCCATCACTCTGCTTATATTATCCATCTGTTCCTATAGGCTGTACTTTCTTCCTTAGAGCTCGTAGCATAACTTTGTATTAAGTTTTGAAACCGAGATGTGGGAATCCTCCAAACCCGTTCTTTGTGCAGACTATCTTGGCCATTTGGTGTCCCTTTCAGCTCCATGTGAATTTTAGGATCTGTTTTCCATTCTGCACACAGAGGCCACTGGCATTCTGACAGGGGGTGCACTGAATCTCTCAAACCACACTGGATAACATATTTAGAATTAATAGTATTAACAATATTGTCTTCCAACCCATAAACATGGAATGTCTCTTCATTTATTGAGGTTGCTCATCTGTAATTTCTATCAATGGTGTTTTGTCATTTTCAATGTAGAAGTCTGGCACCTCCTTGGTTAGATTTTGTCTTAAGTACTGTATTCTTTTTTTACACTACTCTAAAAGAACTGGTTTCTTACTTTCCTCTACAGGTTGTTCATTGTCAAGGTATAGAAATAGGGAAGAATGCTCAGAGGGCCTGAAGACGACAAAAGCAAGCAGCCTTCCTTTATATATGGAGTGTCTAGGAAACTGCAGGCACTCAGAAACTTAGGGACTCATTAGGTCCTCTGTCTCTAGAAGACCTCCAGGCTTGAGGGGTCCGAAGGATCTGGCTGCAGCCTCCTACGTCACACTTCATAACCCCTGAAAGCTGCCAGTGTTCCTAAGCCAGGGAAGACAGAAACCAGGAAAGCCACGCACCATGGTTTATGCTGTATCTGCCCGAACATCTGACATTCAACTCCTGAGTTCCAAACACCCCACCGGGCTGACTTTACCCTTGACTTATCAGTATCAAGTTCCTTTTGCCAACAACACCATTCTCTAGTCCTCTCAGCATCACATAGGGTTCATACGGAATGTCTGGCATGTAGAAAGGTATGTTACAGAAAGGAGCTGTAATGGTTAATCTTCTGTGTCATCTTGACTGGGCTGTTTGGTGGTCAGGTCTTGGGTTATACATTATTTTCAGTGCATCCACAGACTGAGTAAAGCAGACTGCCCTCCCTAGTGTGGATGGGCTTCCTCCCATCATCTGAAGACCTAAACAGAACAAAAAAGCTCGCCAGCCTAGAGAAGGGAGGATTTTTCCTGCCTTCAGAATGGAACCGAAACACTGGCTCTTCCTGGGTCTCAGGCTTCCAGACTCAGACTAGAACTACATCTTTGAAGATCTTGGGAATTGTCAGTCTCCATAATCAAATTCCTCTGTGTGTGTACATTTGTATACACACATACACACACACACACCAGTTTCTCAGGAGAGCCCTGACAAATACAGGGACCAATAAATATTTGAGGAACGAAAAAACAAGTCAAAAGAGGCTCACATATAAAGTCATATCCCTTCCTTAAACAGCCCCAAACCTGACCACCTTCCTCATGATATGCTGAGACACTCTCACTGTCTCCATTTCAGGGTTAGCCCTTGACATTTTGGCCAACTGGGCCCTTCCAAAACCACACTCCCCATTCCACACCTGGGGCGATGTTCTCTTTGTGCCAAATCTGCCCTTGATGTCTTCCCTACAAGCAAGAGCCAAGTCCTGGTTCATATCAGGAATATTTTATTATCACTGTCATAAGTGTGAGGGCAGGGGCACATGCTGGCATCTTCTGGGAGTGGCCATGATCCTGCACATTATGGAAGAGTGGAATGGGATCAATATCTTCACTGGAAGATCTTCTGCCCCTTAAAATGTATCCACTGAAGTCAGCACAGTATCTCCCCTCACCTTCAGCATTTTCACAGACTGTATGGGCAGGCGGTGGGCAAACTGGCAGAAGGACTCGTTATTCACAAACACCTAAGGAAGGAGATGTATTTCTTGTGAGCTCAGAACGATTAGGCCTCCTCTTTCCCTTTCCTACTTTCATTGCCTTCTGTAAAATTTCTTTACTCTGTAAAAGCAAAGCAGAAATTCTCCTCCAGGACATCCTGCCAATACAGTGCTGTAGAAATCATCCTCCATGTCCACTTCCTCGCCTCCAGAGCTGCCATCCCTGCTTTACCCTGAGGGCAGGGGGCCTGCACGTCTCCCTCCACACTGCTGACTGTCCGATACAGTAAGAGCTGTGTGGAGTTCACCTCAGCATCTCTACTTGTACAGCACACACACTGAGTACAGCACACAAGATCCTGAGTATAGATGCCTGTGCTATACAGGGACAAGGGGCTCCACCACTCTGTTGTACGCCTGAAACTCACATGGTAAGGTAAATCAATGATACTTCAATTTCAAAAAGCACATGTGTTAAAAATACAAAACAAACAAAAAATTGGTCTGTTGTGATCACATCAGAGTTGGACTCTCCGTGTGTTTCTCCACAGCAGCCCCAACATGGCCATGGCGCTCCACACCCTGGAGGGCCCACACACCTTGTATTCATTCTCCAGCACCAAGAATCGAAGCTCAAATGGCTGGCCTGGCATGAAAGGGTCAGAAAACATTCTCTTTTCCTCCTGCCATCCCCCTTCCTGGAAACTGTTCATCACCACCATGCTGTTCGTGTAGACTCGGAAATGGAATGCAATGTTGCTGCCTTCCTCAATACCCATGCAGAAATCCACCACAACCTCTGGGTTGTTCCCGCAAAGACAAAAGGATAGCTCCTGCAGGCAGGCATTTACTGTAGAAAAAAACTTCCTCAGGAACAACCACAGTCCTTTTCTCTCTCTCTCTCCCTCTCCCTCCTTCCCCTTCCCCCTGCCCTCTTTCTCAAAATATTTTTACCTTTCTCACTTTGCTATCTCTCTCTCTCTTTTCCTCCCCTGCCTCCCCCGCTCACACACACACACACATAGACACAGACACACAGAGGAAGGAAATCCCACCTGAAGTGTAATCTCACACTTTTGCATGAGACACCTCAACTTATTCCGATGATTAAAGAAGATCAAGCTGTTTCCAATGAGTGTCCCCAAGACATGCTAACACTCTCCCCTTGTGCTTCACCCTCCATCAGACATAAACCGGCCTCTACTCACCCACAAGAAGACTCAAGATTTCCCGTGATCTTCACCATGAAACCCACAGCCAGGGAAACAGACTGCTGATAGGGGTTCGGCTATGGAAGAGACGGATGCGTCAGTGAATGAAGAGCCAGTGTTCTCTCTCCCTAATCATTGCCCAAGCAGACTCAGGACACAAAACGTGATCTCCTCCCACAGCTAAGAGACATTAGTATACCTCCAACAAGGAGACATTAATCCGAGTCCAGACATGCACTCAGAGGCACAGATACATATTTTATATACAAACACTTCCAAACCCAGAGAAACAATATGCAAAAGGACATAAAATAATGCAAATCCAGTGATTCCCACTCACACACACACACTCTTTCCCATTCTCTACTAGCATTCACGTAATGATTTGTGTCAAGGTGACCTGGCACCAGCAGCAGAGGTAATCAGATTCCTTCCTCCCATCCTTCATACCAAGGAGTTCATAGTCTTCAACTGGGCCTTTCTTCCTTGTTGAAACTGTGTGTGTGAGTCTGTCTGGAGAAGATGCCCTATAAATGCAATTAGGAGATGAGTCACCCCTGACCCTTTCACTCAGGCTATAGAGCCCTGCCCTCTATTCTTCTGAAATTTATGACATCAAAAGTGTGTTCAGTCCACACTATCCAAAGTCCACTGTAATAATAAGAAGTGGGTTCAAACTGTAGTCAGTTCAGTTCAGTTCAGTCGCTCAGTCGTGTCTGACTCTTTGGGAACCCATGATCGCAGCACGCCAGGCCTCCCTGTCCATCACCAATTCCCAGAGTTCACTCAAACTCATGTCCATTGAGTCGGTGATGCCATCCAGCCATCTCATCCTCTGTCGTCCCCTTCTCCTCCTGCCCCCAATTCCTCCCAGCATCAGGGTCTTTTCTAACGAGTCAACTCTTCATATGAGGTGGCCAAAGTATTGGAATTTCAGCTTTAGCATCATTCCTTCCAATGAACACCCAGGACTGATCTCGTTTAGAATGGACTGGTTGGATCTCCTTGCAGTCCAAGGGACTCTCAAGAGTACACTCCAACACCACAGTTCAAAAGCATCAATTCTTCGGCACTCAGCTTTCTTCACAGTCCAACTCTCACATCCTTACATGACCACTGGAAAAACCATAGCCTTGACTAGACGGACATTTGTTGGCAAAGTAATGTGTCTGCTTTTTTATATGCTGTCTAGGTTTGTCATAACTTTCCTTCCAAGAGTAAGTGTCTTTTAATTTCATGGCTGCAGTCACCATCTGTAGTGATTTTAGAGTCCGAAAAAATAAAGTCTGATGCTGTTTCCAGTTTCCCCATCTATTTCCCATAAAGTGATGGGACCAGATTCCATGATCTTCGTTTTCTGAATGTTGAGCTTTAAGCCAACTTTTTCACTCTCCTCTTTCACTTTCATCAAGAGGCTTTTTACTTCCTCTTCACTTTCTGCCATAAGGGTGGTATCATCTGCATATCTGAGGTTATTGATATTTCTCCCGGCAATCTTGATTCCAGCTTGTGTTTATTCCAGTCCAGTGTTTCTCATGATGTACTCTGCATATAAGTTAAATAAGCAGGGTGACAATATACAGCCTTGACGTACTCCTTTTCCTATTTGGAACCAGTCTGTTGTTCCATGTCCAGTCTAACTGTTGCTTCCTGACCTGCATATAGGTGTTTCAAGAGGAAGGGCAGGTGTTCTGGTATTCCCACCTCTTTCAGAATTTTCCGCAGTTCAGTGTGATCCACACAGTCAAAGGCTTTGGAATAGTCAATAAAGCAGAAATAGATGTTTTTCTGGAACTCTCTTCTTTTTCCCATGATCCAGCGATGTTGGCAATTTGATCTCTGGTTCCTCTGCCTTTTCTAAAATCAGCTTGAACATCTGGAAGTTCACGGTTCATGTACTAGAGATGCTGATATTCTTAATCTAAGTGCAATTCCTTGTGTCTACTGATAAGTGACAATGATAGAGCTGTAACAGAGAGCTCCCTGGCTACCCTTCTTCATAAAACTGGTCCCCATCCCATGCCGTATGCAGCTGACTTTTTCTTTGACATTGAACCTATTCCTGAATCTTTGCTGGCAATTTCCCTATCTGCCCTAGACTTGGGGAGACACAGCACCTGGATGAGAGTCCAAGCTCTGCCACTGTGAGGACTTATTAAAAGTGTAACCTCTGCTAGACCCAGTCTTCTTACACACAGAATATCTGATGACCATAATCCCAAACCAGAGGGTTGTTAGTAAAGCAATCAAAGGGATCCAACCATCTATCTGTTCATTTGACAACTGCTTATTGAGTGATGAATCGGCAGCAGGCTTTGTACTATCTGCATAAGTGGAAA
Source organism: Bos indicus x Bos taurus (assembly GCF_003369695.1). NCBI lineage: Eukaryota > Metazoa > Chordata > Mammalia > Artiodactyla > Bovidae > Bos > Bos indicus x Bos taurus. Next base: position 16,577,344 of record NC_040093.1, read on the forward strand.
AACACAGATAAAAATCTTGCTCCATGGAGCTTATACTCCAGCTGGAAAATATATGCAGTAACTTTCAAATTATAATACACAAGTAAAATATATAACGTGTTAGAAGGGAATAAGTGTCTTGAAAAAGATGTTGTTAATAGAACAGAGCAGTCCACAAAGGGCTTAATCTCAAATAGGCTGGTTAAGGTGGCCCTTGTTGAGGAGATGAGAACTGAGCAAAGGCTTAGAGGTCAAGAAAAGAGCCACGTGTATTTTGGGGAAGAACTTCTAGTTAGAGAGATCAGCATGGAGACCACAATGTGAAAAGAGAACATGAAGTTTCGAGGAACGAAAGGGTGACTGTGTGACTGGAGTAAAGAGAGAGAGAAGGAGGGTTGAACTCAGGAGATGGAAAAGTAGATCACAGGCTATTGCAGGACTCTTGCTGTAAGTGAGATGGGCGCTTGAGGCAGACGAGGGATTGTTCTCATCTGTGTTTTAAAAGGATCTCCTCTGCTGCTGTGTGGAAAATAGACTGTACGTGGACCTGGACAAAGTAAGACCATTCGTAAGGCCATTACAGTAATCCTGGAGAGCAGTGACCGGGACTTGGATGCGGTTTGATAGAACTGTGGAGTTCAGCAAAGAGGTCGCCATCCACAGCAGTGAAGCCTGCAAGGCTTAGTTACAGCCCTGGACATAGCAGAGACCCATGCAACCAGGCTTCCCATTCACCCTCCACACCCCCCACAGTGCTAGAGGCTGTGACTCAGGCACTCTCAGAAGAGGAGCTCACCATCCCAGTAGCCCAGGCAGTGAATACTGCCCGGCATCTGCAGGCACTGAATGACACTGGCATCTGCAAGGCACTAAGGACCCTGGAGGTGCAAGCAGTGATAGTCAGGGCTTGGAGCCTTGCCCCTGACACAGGCAGTGGAAGGTGGAAAGTGCTAACCAAAGGCAAGGATGGTTCAACATCCAGATATCAATAAATGGGATACACCACATCAAAGAAAAATAAAGGATAAAAGCTATGTGATCATGTCAATACATAAAAGCATTTGTCAATATTCAACATATATTAGTGATTAAAAGAAAACCTCAATAAATTGGGTATAGAAGAAATGTATTCAAAATAGTAAAGGTGACATATGACAAACTCCTAGCAAACATCATACATTCAAGGGTGAAAAGCTGAAAGCTATCCCCCTAAAATCAAGAACAAGACAAAGATGCCCACTCTGCCACTCCTATTCAACATAATATTGGAAGTCCTAGCCAAAGCAATTAGACAAGAAAAAGAAAAAAAGATATCCACATTGGAAAGGAAAAAACAAAACTGATGCTATATTTGGATGTCATGATTTTATATACAGAAAACCCGAATAACTCCACCAGAAATGATTAAAAATTATAAATAAATGTAAGGCTTCTTTGGTGGCTCAGACAGTAAAGCATCCACCTGCAATGCAGGAGACCTGGCTTCAATCCCTGAGTTGGGAAGATCCCCTGGAGGAGGGCATGGCAACCCACTCCAGTATACTTGCCTGGACAGTCTCAATGGACAGGAAAGCCTGGCAGGCTACAATACATGGAGTCACAAAGAGCTGGACATGACAGAGTGACTAAGCACGTAAATGAATACAGTAAAGTTTGTACAGGGTACAAAATCAATAGACAAAATGTTGCATTTCTACATGCTAAATATGAGCTACCTGAAAGAGAAATTAAGAAAGCAGTTTTATCTATGAAGTGCCTTTATATTCACAACAAAAATACACAGGAATAAATGTAACCAAGGAGGTGAAAGACCCATAGGCTGAGACCTATACAATGTTGAAACAAAGTGACGAAGACTCAAATGGAAAGACAGTCCATGTTCATGAATTGAAAGAAATAAAATTGTTAAAATGTCCATATTACCTGCACAACTTACATATGCCTTGCAATCCCTATCAAAATCTCAAAGACATTTTTCACAGATAGAAAATGTTAAAATTTATATGGACTCACAAAAGATCCCAATAGCCAAAGATATCCTGAAAAAAGCTGAAAGTCATACTCCTGTGGTCTCAGACTATATTAAAAAGTCATGGTAACTGCAGAAAAAAACATGATAATCAAAACTGCACAGTACTGGCAAAAAAAAAAGACATAACCAATGGAACAGAACTGAGAGCCAAGAAAAAAATCCATACATAAATATATAATTGATTTATGACAAAGGAACAAAGAACATACCATGGAGAAAGGACAGTGTCTTCAATAAATACTATGAAAGTTGGGCATACAAAAAAAGAAACTACTATCTCATATCATATACAAAAATCAACTCAAAATTGATTAAAAGCTTGAATCTAAGACCTGAAACAATAAGGGGAAAACATTGGCAGCATGCTCATTGACATCAGTCTTAGCAGTATCTTTCTAGATATGTCACCTGATTGGAGGGAAACAAAAGCAAAAATAAACATCAAACTAAAGATCTCCTTCATGGTAAACAAAACCATCAAGGAAATGAAAAAATAACCTACCAAACGGGAGGATATCTGCAAATGATACATCTGATAAAGGTTAATATCCAAAGTATATAAAGAATTCATACAAGTCAACAACAAGAAAACAAACAACCTGATTAAAAAGTGGACAGAAGCTGCATAGACAGTTTTTCATTGTCTGGAAGAAGACAACTGGATGGCCAATGGGCACATGAAAAGATTGTTTAACCACAAATTATTAGGGAAATGCAAATCAAAACCACAATTAAATATCAACTCAAGGCAATGGCACCCCACTCCAGTGCTCTTGCCTGGAGAATCCCATGGACAGAGGAGCCTGGTGGGCTGCAGTCCATGGGGTCGCTAAGAGTCAGGCACGACTGAGCGACTTCACTTTCACTTTTCACTTTCATGCATTGGAGAAGGAAATGGCAACCCACTCCAGTGTTCTTGCCAGGAGAATCCCAAGGACAGAGGAGCCTGTTGGGCTGCCGTCTATGGGGTTGCACAGAGTTGGACACGACTGACACGACTTAGCAGCAGCATACCTGTCAGGATGGCTATTAACAAAAAGGTAAAAAATGACAAGAGTTGGCGAGAATGCATAGAAAAGGGAACCCTCATACACTGTTGCTGGGAATGTAAATTGGTATAGCCACTATGAAACAAGTTGAGGACAGAACTAACATATGATCCAGCTATTCCACTTTAGGCTATGCACACAAAGAAGACAAAAACACTAACTCAGAAAGACAAATGCACCCCTTTATTTGTCAAAGCACTGGGGACAACAGCAAGATATGGAAACAAAAGGTGCCCAGCACTGGATAAAGAAGAGGTGAGATATAGACATATATATATGAAACACTACTCTGCTATAAAAAGTTGAAATCCTGCCAATTGCAACAACATGGACAGGCCTTGAGGGCATCATACTAAGTGGAAATAAGTCAGATTGAGAAAGACAAATATCATATAACTTTGCTCATAGGTGGAACATAAAAAGCAAACAACATCAACAAAGTAAATAAACACACCTAATGAACATAAATGCATAGGAAACAGAATAGTAGTTATGGGGGGAGGCAAAATGTGTAAAGCAGATCAACTGTACGATGATGGACAAAACACAATGTTTGGCGGTGCAGAGGATACAGATGCAGAAGTATAATGCTGCACACATGAAACTTTTATGATGTTATAAACCAATGTTATTTCAATAAAAAATTACAAGTGAGAATCAAGAATGACTAGTAGGATTTTGGTCTTTCTTACTGAACTACTGAAGTCACACACTGAGGTCAGCAAACTGTGGCTGGGACCACTGGGAAGGAAAAAGATAAGGAATTCAGCTTTGGGCACTTGGAGGTTGAGATGCCTATTGTACAGGGTTTAAGGCATGAATTTGGAAGAGAGGTCTGGTCGGAGATGTAAAATTTGAAATTCTAACATATAGATAGCAATTAAACTGTGACACGCTGAGATCACCAAGGGAGTGAGTGCAGCTTACAACGGGAATGAATTGGCACTGAGTTGTTCAGATCAAGGACCCAAAAGAAAAAGAGGCAGAAGTGAAGGACAGTGAGCTTAAGAAGAAATCAAGAGATTACACGAGCATTGTCCTAAGTGGAAAAACCATCCTTAAAAGGTCACATAATGTGTAAGTGCACTTGTTTAACATCCTCAAAAGTTGAAAGCCAGAGACAGAAAGTAGATGAGTGGTGGCTTATAGATGGAGATCAGGGAGAAGTGTTAGATGCTACTACAAAGGAATGACATGCGGTCTATCTTGATGTTGGAATAATTTTTTATCTTGATTGTGGTGCTGGTTACACATACCTACATTTCTCATAAAATGACACAGAACTATATGCATACATTATACCAATGTATAATCCCTGGTTTTGACACTGGACTGTAATTATGTAAGATGTATCCAATTGGGAAAAACTAAGGGTCTCGAGGAGTCGGACACGACTGAGCGACGTCACTTTCACTTTTCACCTTCCTGCATTGGAGAAGGAAATGGCAACCCACTCCAGTGTTCTTGCCTGGAGAATCCCAGGGTTGGCGGAGCCTGTTGGGCTGCCGTCTATGGGGTTGCAGAGAGTCGGACACGACTGAAGAGACTTAGCAGCAGCAGCAGCAGGCAATAGGTGGCACTAGCAGCAATGGCACCCCACTCCAGTACTCTTGCCTGGAAAATCCCATGGAGGGAGGAGCCTGGTAGGCTGCAGTCCATGGGGTCGCTAAGAGTCAGACACGACTGAGCGACTTCACTTTCACTTTTCACTTTCATGCATTGGAGAAGGAAATGGCAACCCACTCCAGTGTTCTTGCCTGGAGAATCCCAGGGACGGTGCGGCCTGGTGGGCTGCCGTCTATGGGGTCGCACAGAGTCGGAAACAACTGAAGCGACTTAGCAGCAGCAGCAGCAGCAGTAAAGAACCCGCCTGCCAATGCAGGAGAAATAAAAGTCATGGGTTCGATCCCTAGGCCAGGATAATCTCCTGGAGGAGGGCATGGCAATCCACTCCAGTATCCCTGCCTGGAGAATTCCATGGACAGAGGAACCTGGGGGCTACAGTCCATAGGATTGCAAAGAGTCTGACTTGACTGAAGCGACTTAGCACAGCACACGCAATGGGTACATGGGACCTCACTATACAACATTTGCAGCTTCTCGAGAATTCATAACTCTTTCCAATTAAAGTTTTTCTTTTAAAAACATCTTTTTTCTTTTTTTAAATTTTAAATTTATTTCCCAATTGAAGGATAACTGCTTGACAGAATCGTGCTGGTTTCTGCCAAACATCATCAGCAAACTAGATATAGAAGGGAAATTTCTCAACCTGATAGAAAGCTGTAATAAATCTACAGTCAACATCACACTCAATGATGAAAAACTGAGTGTTTTCAGTCTAAGATCCAAAACGAGCCAAAACTCATTATCACTACTACCTGATCTAGTACTGGAGGTTTTAGTCAGTAAAATAAGGCAAGGAAAGGAAATAAAATAGAACAGAAAGTCTGACCCTGCCTAGAGTTAAGGAGACTTTTTCTTGATTACTTGATACTTGGAAAAACATACAAAACAAAACAGAATGAATCTCCAGGGTACTGTGAGGAATGAAAGATGTCGATCTCAACAGGTTACTTACTGTACGACTCAATCCTGACACCACAAAATTCCAGTGATGAAGCTCAGTGCTCATCAAGGCTTCGGATGAGGCTGAGAACCTGACTGTAAAGGGGTAGCACAAGGGAGTTTGTGTGCGTGGAACAGTGGTGGTAGTTACATGGTGGCTACACACGTGACAAGATGAGATGGTATCTCTCTCTCTCACACAGACACACACACGCACACTGAAGACATGCAAAAACTGCTTAAATTCTAATAAAGCCTCGTGTTCTTTAAAAAATATTGTGTCACACGGGATCTTTCATTGCAGTGCACAGACTCTTTCACTGTGGTGTGGGAGCTTCAGTAGTTGAGGCCCACTGGCTTAGCTGTTCTGTGGTATGTGGGATCTTAGTTCCCTGACAAGGAATTGAACCTGTACCCCCTGCAGTGGAAGTGCAGAGTCCTAACCAGTGGACCACCAGGGAAGTCCCTGGAAGCCTGTGTTAAATATCATTCCCGCCAACCTTAAATGAAGATGCCCAACAAACATAGGAAAGCAGTCACCTCTTCTTCTAGAAAATGAAGCAATTGACAGCAGTGTTGATGTTAGTTGCAATTTCCTCATCACTGTGTATGACACACATTACTTTTTATATCGTTTAACATTTCCTACTGTCTTGGCATTACGACAAAGTTGACACGGCTACTAAATGCTTTTTGCATGAAATCCTAAGATAAGATATCTCAGCATGGTTTCACCAGAGTTTTCTCTTCCTTATTCTGATTAAATTTTAAACATGAAATACCTCTCTATTTACTTTTCTTTAGGTTCAGTTCAGTTCCGTTCAGTTGCTCAGTCAGGTCCGACTCTGTGACCCCATGAATCACTGCACTCAGGGCCTCCCTGTCCATCACCAACTCCCGGAGTTTACCCAAACTCATGTCCATTGAGTCGGTGATGCCATCCAGTCATCTCATCCTCTGTCGTCCCCTTCTCCTCCTGCCCCTAATCCCTCCCAGCATCAGGGTCTTTCCCAATGAGTTGACTCTTCGCATGAGGTGGCCAAAGTATTGGAGTTTCAGCTTCAGCATCGTCCTTCCAATGAACACCCAGGACTGATCTCCTTTAGGATGGACTGGTTGGATCTCCTTGCAGTCCAAGGGACTCTCAAGAGTCTTCTCCAACACCACCGTCCAAAAGCATCAATTCTTCAGCGCTCAGCTTTCTTCACAGTCCAACTCTCACATCCATACATGACCACTGGAAAAACCATAGCTTTGACTAGACAGACTTTGTTGGCAAAGTAGTCTCTGGTTTATAATATGCTGTCTAGGTTGGTCATAGCTTTTCTTCCAAGGAGCAAGCGTCTTTTAACGTCATGGCTGCAGTCACCATCTGCAGTGATGTTGGAGCCCCGCAAAATAAAGTCTGTCAGTGTTTCCACTGTTTCCCCATCTATTTGCCATGAAGTGATGGGACCAGATGCCATGATCTTAGTTTTCTGAATGTTGAGTTTTAAGTCAACTTTTTCATTCTCCTTTTTCACTTTCATCAAGAGGCTCTTTAGATCTTCTTCGCTTTCTGCCATAAGGGTGGTGTCATCTGCATATCTGAGGTTATTGATATTTCTGCCGGCAATCTTGATTCCAGCTTGTGCTTCATTCAATCCGGCATTTCTCATGTTGTACTCTGCATATAAGTTAAATAAGCAGGATGACGACATACAGCCTTGACATACACCTTTCCCAATTTGGAACTGCCCAGAACTGGCCAAAAAAAAAAAAAGAGTGAAACACAACCAATGGAACAGAATTGAGAGCCCAGAAAACATCCACACATAAATGGATAATTGATTTTTGACAAAGGAACAAAGAACATACCATGGAGAAAGGACAGTCTCTTCAATAAATGCTGCGAAAGATGGGCATACAAAAAAGAAACTATTATCTCACATCATATCCAAAAATCAACTCAAAATTGATTAAAAGCATCAATCTAAGACCTGAAACCATAAAACTCCAAGGAGCAAACATAGGCAGTATGCTCAGTGACATCAGTCTCAGCAGTATCTTTCTAGATATGTCACCTGATCGGAGGGAAACAAAAGCAAAAATAAACATCAAACTATCAGTCTCCTTCATGGTAAACAAAACCATCAAGGAAATGAAAAAATAATCTACCAAACAGGGGAGGATATCTGCAAATGATACATCTGATAAAGGTTAATATCCAAAGTATATAAAGCACTCCTACAAGTCAACAACAAGAAAACAAACAACCTGATTAAAAAGTAGACAGAGCCGAATAGACAGTTCTTCATTGTCTGGAAGAAGACAGCCAGATGGCCAGTGGGCACATGAAAAGATTAACACCACAAATTATTAGGGAAATGCAAATCAGAACCACAATTAGATATCAACTCATGCCTGTCAGGATGGCTATTAACAAAAAGGTAAAAAATGACAAGTGTTGTCCAGGATGTATAAAAAGGGAACCTTCATACACTGTTGCTGGAAATGTAAATTGGTATAGCCACTGTGGAACAAGTTGAGGACAGAACTAACATGTGATCCAGCTATCCCACTTTAGAGTATGTACACAAAGAAGACAAAAACACTAACTCAGAAAGATAAATGCACCCGTATGTTTGTCAAAGCACTGGGGACAACAGCAAGAACAAAAAGTGCCCAGCACTGGATGACCAGAAAACAAGAGGTGAGATATAGACATATATATATGAAACACTACTCTGCTATAAAAAGTTGAAATCCTGCCAATTGCAACAACATGGACAGGCCTTGAGGGCATCATACTAAGTGGAAATAAGTCAGATTGAGAAAGACAAATATCATATAACTTCACTCATAGGTGGAACATAAAAAGCAAACAACATCAACAAAATAAATAAACACACCTAACGAAAATAAATGCATAGGAAACAGAATAGTAGTTATGGGGGGAGGGAAAATGGGCAAAGCAGATCAACTGTATGATGACGGACAAAAACACAATGTTTGGCGGGGCAGAGGAAACAGACGCAGAAGTGCGATGCTGCACACATGAAACTTTTATGATGTTATAAACCAATGTTACTTCAATAAAAAATTAAAAGTGACAATCAAGAATGACTAGTAGGATTTTGGTCTTGTTACTGAACTACTGAAGCCATCAGATCAGATCAGATCAGTCGCTCAGTCGTGTCTGACTCTTTGCGACCCCATGAATTGCAGCACGCCAGGCCTCCCTGTCCATCACCAACTCCCGGAGTTCACTCAGACTCACGTCCATCGAGTCAGTGATGCCATCCAGCCATCTCATCCTCTGTCGTCCCCTTCTCCTCCTGCCCCCAATCCCTCCCAGCATCAGAGTCTTTTCCAATGAGTCAACTGTTCCCATGAGGTGGCCAAAGTACTGGAGTTTCAGCTTTAGCATCATTCCTTCCAAAGAAATCCCAGGGCTGATCTCCTTCAGAATGGACTGGTTGGATCTCCTTGCAGTCCAAGGGACTCTCAAGAGTCTTCTCCAACACCACAGTTCAAAGGCATCAATTCTTCGGCGCTCAGCCTTCTTCGCAGTCCAACTCTCACATCCATACATGACCACAGGAAAAACCATAGCTTTGACTAGACGGACCTTTGTTGGCAAAGTAATGTCTCTGCTTTTGAATATGCTATCTAGGTTGGTCATAACTTTCCTTCAAGGAGTAAGTGTCTTTTAATTTCATGGCTGCAGTCACCATCTGTAGTGATTTTGGAGCCCAGAAAAATAAAGTCTCACACTGTTTCCACTGTTTCCCTATCTATTTCCCATGAAGTGGTGGGACTGGATGCCATGATCTTCATTTTCTGAATGTTGAGCCTTAAGCCAACTTTTTCACTCTCCACTTTCACTTTCATCAAGAGGCTTTTGAGTTCCTCTTCACTTTCTGCCATAAGGGTGGTGTCATCTGCATATCTGAGGTTATTGATATTTCTCCTGGCAATCTTGATTCCAGCTTGTGTTTATTCCAGTCCAGTGTTTCTCATGATGTACTCTGCATATAAGTAAAATAAACAGGGTGACAATATACAGCCTTGACGATCTTCTTTTCCTATTTGGAACCAGTCTATTGTTCCATGTCCAGTTCTAACTGTTGCTGCCTGACCTGCATACAAATTTCTCAAGAGGCAGATCAGGTGGTCTGGTATTCCCATCTCTTTCAGAATTTTCCACAGTTTATTGTGAGCCACACAGTCAAAGGCTTTGGCATAGTCAATAAAGCAGAAATAGATGTTTTTCTGGAACTTTCTTGCTTTTTCTATGATCCAGAAGATGTTGGCAATTTGATATCTGGTTCCCCTGCCTTTTCTAAAACCAGCTTGAACATCAGGAAGTTCATGGTTCATATATTGCTGAAGCCATACACTGAGGTCAGCAAACTGTGGCTGGGACACTGGGAAGGAAAAAGATAAGGAATTCAGCTTTGGGCACTTGGAGGTTGAGATGCCTATTGTACAGGGTTTAAGGCATGAATTTGGAAGAGAGGTCTGGTTGGAGATGTAAAATCTGAAATTCTAACATACAGATAACAATTAAAACTGTGACACGCTGAGATCACCAAGGGAGTGAGTGCAGCTTACAACAGGAATGAATTGGCCCTGAGTTGTTCAGATCAAGGACCCAAAAGAAAAAGAGGCAGAAATGAAGAACAGTGAGCTTAAGAAGAAATCAAGAGAATACATGAGCATTGTCCTGAGTGGAAAAACCATCCTTAAAAGGTCACATAATGTGTAAGTGCATTTGTTTAACATCTTAAAAAGTTTAAAGCCAGAGACAGAAAGTAGATGGGAGGTGGCTTATAGATGGAGATCAGGGAGAAGTGTTAGATGCTGCTACAAAGGAATGACATGAGGTCTATCTTGATGTTGGAATAATTTTTTATCTTGATTGTGGCGCTGGTTACATATACCTACATTTCTCATAAAATGACACAGAACTATATGCATACATTGTACCAATGTATAATCCCTGGTTTTGACACTGGACTATAATTACGTAAGATGTATCCAATTGGGAAAAACTAGGCAATAGGTGGCACTAGCAGTAAAGAACCCGCCTGCCAATGCAGGAGACATAAAAGTCATGGGTTCGATCCCTGGGCCAGGATAATCTCCTGGAGGAGGGCATGGCAATCCACTCCAGTATCCCTGCCTGGAGAATTCCATGGACAGAGGAACCTGGGGGCTACAGTCCATAGGACTGCAAACAGTCAGACTTGACTGAAGTGACTTAGCACAGCACACGCAATGGGTACATGGGACCTCACTATACAACATTTGCAGCTTCTCGAGAATTCATAATTCTTTCCAATAAAAGTTTCTCTTTTAAAAACATCTTTTTTCTTTTTTTAAATTTTAAATTTATTTTTTAATTGAAGGATAACTGCTTTACAGAATCGTGCTGGTTTCTGCCAAACATCATCAGCAAACTAGATATAGAAGGGAAATTTCTCAACCTGATAGAAAGCTGTAATAAATCTACAGTCAACATCACACTCAATAATGAAAAACTGAATGTTTTCAGTCTATGATCGAAAATGAGCCAAGACTCATTATCACTACTACCTGATCTACTACCGGAGGTTTTAGTCAGTAAAATAAGGCAAGAAAAGGAAATAAAATAAATAGAACAGAAAGTCTGACCCTGCCTAGAGTTAAGGAGACTTTTTCTTGATTACTTGATACCTGGGGAAAAAAACAAAACAAAACAGAATGAATTTCCAGGGTACTGTGAGGAATGAAATGTTGCTCTCAACAGGTTACTTACTGTTCGACTCAACTCCTGACACCACAAAATTCCAGTGATGAAGCTCAGTGCTCATCAAGGCTTCGGATGAGGCTGAGAACCTGACTGTAAAGGGGTAGCACAAGGGAGTTTGTGTGCGTGGAACAGTGGTGGTGGTTACATGGTGGCTACACACGTGACAAGATGAGATGGTATCTCTCTCTCTCACACAGACACACACACGCACACTGAAGACATGCAAAAACTGCTTAAATTCTAGTAAAGCCTCATGTTCTTTAAAAAATATTGTCACACGTGATCTTTCATTGCAGTGCAGACTCTTTCACTGTGGTGTGGGAGCTTCAGTAGTTGAGGCCCACTGGCTTAGCTGTTCTGTGGTATGTGGGATCTTAGTTCCCTGACAAGGAATTGAACCTGTACCCCCTGCAGTGGAAGTGCAGAGTCCTAACCAGTGGACCACCAGGGAAGTCCCTGGAAGCCTGTGTTAAATATCATTCCCGCCAACCTTAAATGAAGATGCCCAACAAACATAGGAAAGCAGCCACCTCTTCTTCTAGAAAATGAAGCAATTGACAGCAGTGTTGATGTTATTTGCAATTTCCTTATCGCTGTGTATGACACACATTACTCTTTATATCGTTTAACGTTTCCTACTGTCTTGGCATTACAACAAAGTTGACACGGCTACTAAATGCTTTTTGCATGAAATCCTAAGATAAGATATCTCAGCATGGTTTCACCAGAATTTTCTCTTCCTTATTCTGATTAAATTTTAAACATGAAATACCTCTCTATTTACTTTTCTTTAGGTTAGCTAATCATAAAAAGATTCTGAAGAAACAGTTGAAATTTCTTAACCTATAGAAATTACTGAGGATTTCTGAAAAAACTAGGCTTTATTTCAGAGGGAAGAGAAGGCATTCATTTAAAGGAAGGATTATAAAAGAACTATGAAGCATCTACTAGGAGCAAGGCAATTTCAGGGACACAGGAATGCAACAGGAAGGTATCAGATACAATCTCTGGCTTCACTGAGCTGTCAGGTGATGAGCAGTGCTCCATCCTTGAAGAATTTTAAAGCAGAGCCAATAGGACTTGTGGACAGAGCACATTCCAGGTGTGATCGAAAGACGGGCAGGGATAATTCAGGTCTGGCCTGAGCTGCTGTGACAGAGACAAAGATGGACGGTGGACTGCTTCTACACTGCGGGAAGGCCTGAGTGTGCTGGCATGGGGGCAAAGTGCAATAATGTTTATGTTATTTACATTTATAAACATCTTTTTTTTTTTTGGCTGCACCAACAGGTATGTGGGATCTTGGTTCCCCAACCAGGGATCGAACCTGTGCCCCCTGCAGCGGAAGCACATTCTTGGCCACTGGACCACCAGGGAAGTCCCTACATTGACAAACATCTCTAATGTCGGGTCCTGGACAGGCTCCCCTGTCCTTTCTCTGCTTAATCTCTACTATCTCTGGGACCATATTAACAAAGCCCAAGTGTACACCAGGGGAATTTGAAATAGAGGCACTTCTGGCCCTTCATAAACCCAGAGCCTGGACCCACCTCCTCACCAATAAAGCCAAAGCCTGCTGCCCCACTTTGCTCTGACTTCACTCCCCGCCAACTGAGCTGTCTCCTTGGGCAATCCCTTTACTATTTACTGTATGGATAACAAACTTTATCTTATATTTACTGTTGCATGTAGTCATGTATGGATGTGAGAGTTGGACCATAAAGAAGGCCTAGCGCCGAAGAATTGATGCGTTCAAACTGTGGTGTTGGAGAAGATTTGTGACAGCCCCATGGACAGCAAGGAGATCAAACCAGTCAATTCCTAAAGGAAATCAATCCTGAATATTCATTGGAAGGACTGATGCTTAAGCTGAAGCTCCAATACTTTGGTCACATAATGCAAAGAGCCGACTCATTGGAAAAGACTCTGATGGTGAGAAAGACTGAAGGCAGGAGGAGAAGGGGACTGACAGAGCATGAGATGGTTGGATGGCATCACCAACCCAATGGACATGAGTTTGAGCAAGCTCTGGGAGATGGTGAAGGACAGGGAAGCCTGGTGTGTTGTGGTCCATGGGGTCGCAAAGAGTCAGACATGACTGAGCGACTGAACAACAAACTGTTGCGTGTATATAAATCATCCTGACATCCATACAGATTTCTGTGCGCGTGCATGTGTGTGTACTGGGAGGTAACCTGGAGGGGTGATCAGCATCCAGCAGGGGACACTAGGCCCCCAAATTAAACAGGAAGCATTATTTCAGGAGTATAATCCTCTCTCTTCATCCACTTGGGCATTTAATGGTTAATGGTTTACAGACTTCCAGCTACTGTAGTATCCGGTCTGGGACAGAAGAGACAAGAAGAAAACTGAGGCGTCATAGGGGAACATCATGATGCTCTGGGGGCTCAGGGTCCCCAGATGCACCGTCTTTTTCTCTCCACCTTCCAGAGTCTTCTTTATTTGTCTTACATATACTCTCTAGGATTCTTAGTCAAACTAGCTTAGTGGATGCGGTGGGAACAAGGATATCTACTTCAACTTTTCTGAGCCAGAGTCCTACAATTTTATGTCAAACCCAGGCTCCTCTGCCCATGGAATTCTCCAGGCAAGTATACTGGAATGGGTTGCCATTTCCTTCTCCAGGGGATCTTTCCAACTCAGGGATCAAACCCGGGTTTCCTGCATTGGCAGGTGGTCTCTTTACCACTGTGCCACCTGGGAAGGATTTTGGGACAGCTGAGGATCAGCCAGTACTTTCACAGGATCGGCAGAAGTGAGGACTTAAGCCCAGGGAAACCAAGCCCTCGTAAAACCAAGTTCCCTGCCAAGTTTATAACAGACCTCTCTATTCAAAACTGTATTCCTTCTCTTGTCCCACTTCAGGATTGAGGAGTGTCAAACAAAAGTGGGGAGTGTTGAAACCAAGCAGGCCACAACAGACCCCTCCAAGGTACATACACAGCCTTTGTAAGCCCTGTTTCTTGTTTGTTGAAAAGGGCTTTAGTTTCTTTCTAAGGCCTTCCCTGAGTTCCGAAGAGCAGACTCAGACAGTTACTAATTAGGGAAGTGAGGGAATGCAGGAAAAAACGGGAGAAGGAAGAACAGTAATGATGGCTTAAACAATGGTTCACCGATAAACAGAATCCTAGCTCCTCCTCGTGATACATAAAACAATCTGACACATATCTTTGAGTTGTTCTACAGAAATTCGCACCTAGACTCAAGTGGAGGATGATGTGGAGCAAGTGGTTGGAACCAGAAGGTTGATGATTCGACTCCTCAAACAGGGCTTCCCAGGTGGCCCAGTAGTAAAGAATCCACCTGCCAATGCAGGAGATGTGGGTTCGATCCCTACTCCAAGAAGATCCCACCTGCCATGGAGCAACTAGGCTGGTGTGCCACAGCTACTCAGCCCATGCTCTAGAGCCTTGGAGCCACAACCACGGAAGCCCGTGCAGCCTAGAGCATGTGCTCTGCAACAAGAGAAGCCACCACAATGAGAAGCCAGTGTGCTGAAACTAGAAAGTAGTCCCTGCTCTCCAAAACTTAGAGGAAAAACCCAGGTAGCAATGAAGACCCAGCACAGCCAAAAATACATTAAAAAAAAAAAAAAAGATTCCTGAAACATCACCATTACTTCACCAAAACCAATCAGAAAGAAGTCACGCATCCTACAGCTCTCACCCCAAATGCTGCCTTGCTTGGAAGCCTTCGGGAAGTTCATGTCTTTTGAGCCAGGGTCATCCATTCTTTGCCATTGTGAAAATTATAACAATGTGCACCTTTTGAGTAGATTCTGTCTGTGGGGTAAAGACCTGGGAAGAGGCGCAAAGGCTGGATTTTAGACTCAGCCACCCCCTCGCTCCATCACCTTTACTCCTGTGTTTCCCCAGCTACTCCCTCCGCCCTGGCATTACCCTGACCGCAGTCCCTGCCGTGCCACAGACATGCCCTGCTCAAGGACATGCTTGTGACTGAATCTGCTTCTGACATCCCCCTTCACCCTGCTGGGTAACTCTGAGGCTTACAAACAGGAACAAAGCCAGAGGGCGGGGCTGCCAGGATTCACTTGTATTCTGCAACTCCAAAAGATTCACCCACAAAACTGGACACAGTTTGGAAGGGCTGCCCTGAGGAAGATATAACAATGTCAGAGCAACAGGTGAGCTGAAAAGACACAGCCTTCAGTGATCCCAGGTCAGATAAAGGGAGGAGGAAGAGATAGGAAAGTGTGTAAGATGAAAATATATACTTTTCTACTTGGAATGTTGTATTGAGAGTTGTGTGGAAGAGAGACTCCTTGAGGATCTATTATGTTGAATCCTTGTGGGAATCGTGTGGAGCCGGGACCAGTGCAATAGCATTTGATGGTACCTGACTGAGAGTGAACTCTACCAAGACACTGTCACTTTGCAGGGGGTGGGGGGGGAAGCACTGAATGGGATGAGGGAGTGTGTGCATGAGTGCAAGGGGCTGAGATTATGGATCTGTCTTCATGAGTCTGTGTGTAAGAGTGGAGCACAATGTTCATGTACAGTGAGTGAGAATGTGGGGAGGCATGTGTGGCATGGGGAGCTGCATGTCTGTGTGACTATGTGTGTGAGTGTGTGTAAGAAATCTGTGACTAGGTGTTGATCTGTGAGTACGTGTGTGGCTTCCTGGTTCCCATCAACCTCTGGAGGGACTGTGTTAATGACCGTCCCACCTCATCCTCAGGTGAGCCTTGTTAAGATATTTTCTATATGGTAAACAAAGATATTTTAGCTTAATGAGCATTACCTGGGAGGGTTCCCAGAGATGGGCTGTTATGTAGAATTTAAGCTTTGGGGAACATTCCTTTCGTGATCTAACATGTAGTAGAAAATTACATCACCAGTAATGGAAGTGTTTGTGTCTCCACCTCCTTTTTAACTAGTGGTACTGTCATACCAGGGTCTAGCCCCGGTTGGATCCAGGGATTCCCTTGGGAGGACGGCGTCAGCGATTAAAAGAATAGCAGAATTTTGCAGTTAAGAAAATAGAGGAGAGAAAAGAGGCTGATATTCCTTGGTTTACGCAGAAAGCCAATAAAGCCCCAGCACGGGACTTGCTCTGTTCACGAAGGCCGCAGGCGCCCTCTCGAATCGCGGAAGGTGCCCCACCTTAGGCACCTTCTCGAGTGGGTCTTAGAAGCCCAGGCAGGAAAGTGAACGCAGAGAGCCCCTGGGCTCCATGGAATCAGCCTGAATAGGAAAAGGAAAGAGAAAGAACGACATGGGGAGACCAAGCTTCGGTGAGCAAGACCCGCACTTCATTTTCCAAAGTAGTTTTTATACCTTAAGTTGTGCATAGAGGATAATGGGGGGGGAGGGGTGTGCGGTGGGTAGAGTCTTGCAAGGTCAGCAGTCCTTGATCCTTATCGAAGCCAGGCTTTCTTTCTGCAAACTTATCATATGCAATAGCTTTAGGTGATTTACATCATCTTCTGGCCAGGAGGCCTGTTAACATTTTATGACCCTTTCTTCAGAAAACTTATTTTTCTCTAAAGGTGATTATTCTAAAGTCAGGCGCCACCCTCCGAAAGCATTAGATAAAAGCTGCATTCCTATAGGTTAGAAGTGTGGTGGGCTATAACAAGAAAAGAATTAACTCAAGGGTCCAAGGTTACACACATTAAAGCTACTACTTACATTTCTATACACCAACTATATTAATCAATACACTCCCAGGGACACAGTAGGTAAGGGATATGGAAACTTGGCAGCAAGCATTAGCTCAACAAAGAAATCCTCTACTAGTTCTATTCTCTGGGAAGCTCTGCATTGTTAGAATATCTTAAGCTTCCCGTGCCTCTCATGGTTGGGAGGCTGTGAATCTGAACAAACCTGTCAGGCAAGCTAGAAAGTCATCAGAGGGGTTTGAATTGAAACACTCCTATTATGCCCAGGAGACTTATTAACTAGAGTTTTAAGTTGATTTTCTTACAGAGAAAGGTGGTCGGGGATAGCCCCCCATTAATGTCAGAAGAGTTGGTGAAAGTTGTGAAGTAGTAAAACAGACAGATTTTGGTTTTGGGGTAGATGCTTGGGCAGGTCCATGGGGACCCCTTGAGCCCTGACTCGTCTTTGCATATCAGGCCTCTCCGCATGACCTTTGTCATGAGTGGGAACTCCCGTGCTGGCTCCCGGCACTGTCATACTTTTAAATGTCAACCATTGGTGGTGTTCCGAAAACAAAATTCAACTGAGTAAATTTTAAAGATTTTATTGGCTTTATTCAATGATTCATGAATCAGGCAGGATCCAGTCTAGCATATCAAAAGGAGCTCAGAGGAGCTGTGTAAAATGAATGATTTGTATTGTACAGGCAGAAGGGAATAGGAACTAGGTTATACAAGGCGGGAAATCAGATTATTGCAGGGTTACTTCCCTTTATGAGATAGCAGGGGTCTATCAGGCAGTTACCTAACTAGTACTGATTGAGCAATTCCTGACTGCTTAAGATTCCATTTCTGGGAGAGCTGAAACTGTAAATTAAGTCTGTTGGCAGTGTGGAGCATAAGTGACTCCACTTTGGGCCTTATGTTTGTAATAGTGGGTATATGAAATTTGATCCAGTTCCATTTCTTTATTAACCAATGAAATTGAGACTCTTCACTCTATTTTAAAGTCTATTTTGCTTTTCTCTTTTGCTAATTTCCTACTTCTTTCCTTTGACGATTTTCTAGTATTCACCCCCCTCCCCCGCCCCACCTTTGAGGTTTAGTAGAACATTTTTGTTGTATTCTGGACACCAATAATTTATTTCTTATATTGGTCGCAGATGTACATGTACGTGTACTCAGTCATGTCTTGACTCTGCAATTCCATGGACTGTAGCCCACCAGGTTCCTCTGTCCACAGAATTTCCCAGGCAAGAATACTGGAGTGGGTTGCCATTTCCTCCCCCCAGGAATCAGCTCTGCTTGCTTTCCAGGCCTGTTGTATAGGACTCAACCTGGAAGCTCCCCTTCTCACCCTCTTGTGTGGATTCTCCTTTCTTCCACACAAATTCCCCTTTGTTTGTGACCACCACCCCCCAACCCCTGCACTGGGTGGCATGGGAGATCTTAGTTTTTGACCAGGAATTGAACCCATACCTCCGTGCATGGGAAGCTCAGGTTCTTAACCTCTGGACCACGAGGGAAGGCCCCTCCCTCTTGTTCTTTATTTTGCTGAGTTGAACTATATCCTCAAGTAGCACACAAAATAAGTTGGTTGAACCTATGAAATATCAATAACCTCAGATATGCAGATGACACCACCCTTCTGGCAGAAAGTGAAGAGGAACTAAAAAGCCTCTTGATAAAAGTGAAAGAGGAGAGTAAAAAAGTTGGCTTAAAGCTCAACAGTAAGAAAACTAAGATCATGGTATCTGGTCCCATCACTTCATGGGAAACAGATGGGGAAACAGTGGAAACAGTGTCAGACTTCATTTTTTGAGGCTCCAAAATCACTGCAGATGGTGACTGCAGCCATGAAATTAAAAGATGCTTACTCCTCGTAAGAAAAGTTATGACCAACCTAGATAGCATATAAAAAAGCAGAGACATTACTTTGCCAACAAAGGTTTGTCTAGTCAAGGCTATGCCTTTTCTAGTAGTCATGTATGGATGTGAGAGTTAGACTATAAAGAAAGCTGAGCACTGAAGAACTGATGCTTCTGAACTGCGGTGTTGGAGAAGACTCTTGCGAGTCCCTTGGACTGCAAGGAGATCCAACCAGTCCATCCTAAAGGAGATCAATCCTGGGTGTTCATTGGAAGGAATGATGCTGAAGCTGAAACTCCAGTACTTTGGCCACCTCATGTGAAGAGTTGACTCATTGGAAAAGACTCTGATGCTGGGAGGGATTGGGGGCAGGAGGAGAAGGGGACGACAGAGGATGAGATGGCTGGATGGCATCACTGACTCGATGGATGTGAGTCTGAGTGAACTCCGGGAGTTGGTGATGGACAGGGAGGCCTGGCGTGCTGCGATTCACGGGGTCGCAAAGAGTCAGACACGACTGAGCGACTGAACTGAACTGAACTGAAGTTGCTCTTAGTACCCAACAAATGAAAACGGCTGCTTCATACTTTGAATCTTAGTCAAGTAATTCTTGGTAAGACACACTCAGCATCAGTGTCTCAGACCCTATTTTGTTTTAGAAAACTACAACTTTTGGTGCTGGAAACCTGATACGGCCCTCCCGTGTCTGCTGTTACCCCATATGCGTTTGCACCTCTTTGCGTTTCCCATCTGCTTTTCTCTTTCCAGCTTTTCTTTCCCCTTCCCTCTTTCCTCTCTGTTCCTTCTCCTTCTTGGTCTTTTCCCCTGCTGTCTTCTCTTTCCGTTCCCCACATCCACTTTACCTTTCTCCTTCTCCCACTCTTTCATTTTGTTTCTCCCAGCCTCTGTCCTTCACGATTCTTTCTCCACACTACCTTCCCCTTTGCCCTTCGTCTTAAATCTAAGTCTCTGGCAGGCTTCTCTGCCTACCCTACAGTTGTAACTCCCAAACTTTCATCCCAGACTGCTCCTAACTTCTAGGGGAACTGTCTTCCAGACCCTCTTGTAATGCCACCTCTGTGCTTGGGTCTGCATCTGGACAGTCCTCCCTCCCCCTGCCTCCCTTCCCGCAGGATCCTAGTTTTCTGACCAGGGATGGAATCCATGGACCCTGCAGTGGAAAGGGAGGATTCTTAACCACTGGATCACCAGCTAAGTCCCACCTCTGTTCTTTCCTATTAATTTATTTGCTTATCTGCACCAGTGCATGTTGTCTTACTATATTTATATCAAACACTTTAATATGTGATTTATTGACAGTGAATGAGCTTGAATCTCCTTCCTCATTCTTCGAGATTGTCTCAGTTCTCTTTGGACTTTACAGTGTCTGTGAAGTTTTGAGTCAGTTTGAGAATTTCTCTGCAAGCTTACTGGGATTTTGCTTAGGAATTCATGAATTCTTAGATTAATTTAGGGAAGAACTGGAATCTTTAAAATGGATCTTTCTCCTGTATTAATGTGATGTATGTGTCAGTTTTCTTTAAATTACATAAGTTTATAGTCCCCCCCGCCCCAATTGTTTATAGATGTAGCTAGTGAAACTGTGACTAAATGAGAAATTTTAAATGGAGTTTACTTGGGGCAGTGAGCAAGTCAGGTCAGTGAGCAAGTCGAGGCAGTGGGGAGGGATGACTAGGGAGATTTATAGGTGTTACCAACCAGGGTTCTTAGCCTCTTTAATCAATGGACATTGAACAGGCCAGGCACATGGGACTCTTGGGTTGGTGTATAAGAATGCCAATGGTTCCATGTTGTCCAGTAACTTTGCTGAATGTTTGTAAGTTCTAATAGACATTAAAAATAGTTTCTTTGACAATTGCAAATAATTTGAGCTTTCTCTCTTTTTTCTTGGTCAGTCTCCCTAACGGTTGTCAGTTTTGTTAATCTTCTCAAGGAACCAACTTTTGATTCTTGATTTTGTCTGTTCCTCCTCTCTGTTTCATTTCTGTTTTCATCTTTATGATTTCTTTCTGCTTGTTTTGGATTTAGTTTGCTCTTCTAGTTTCTTAAAGTGGAAGGTTAAGTTATTTAAGTTTTTCATTTTTGTTAATATAGTCATTTACAACTCTTAAATTTCCTTGCTAACAGTGCTTGTGCTGCACCTCATAAGTTGTGTGCTTTTGTTTTCATTTATCTCAAAATATTTTAATCTTTCTCCTGATTTTTTTCTTTGACCAGTTGATTCTTCAGGAGACTATTGTTCAGTTTCCACACATTTGTGAATTTCCCAAATTTTCTTCTGTTGTTGATTTTAATTTAGTTCCTGTTGTGCTCAACATACTGTTTACGATTTCAGTCTTTTAAAAATCTTGAATTGGCGGGGCTGCCCCGCGAGCCCAGGTGCTCTAAGTGCCGCGCGGAGACCCTCTGCACACCTGGGAACACGGCGCTGCAAACAGTGCGGAGAGTGCGGGCGGCGGTTGGCAGCCTGCACGCCATCTCGGCATCACATGCGCCCTGCTCGCCGCGGCCCTGGGGACTATGGGCGGGTGCTGTCCGAGCACTGCGCACTGGCCTCGCTCTGCTGTCGGTGCGGAAATTCACAGAAAACCACGAATGGGTTACAACAGAAAACGGTGTTGAAGCACTGGGAATCAGCAATTTTGCACAGGAAGCTTTGGGAGATGTTTACCGTAGTCTGCCTTAAGTTGGGATGAAATTGAACAAACAAGAGGAGTTTAGTGCTTGGAAAGTGTGAAAGCTCCTAGTGAACTCTATTCTCTATCAGGAGAAGTAACTGAAATTAATAAAACTCTAGCAGAAAGTCCAGGACTTGTCAACAAATCTTATTATGAAGATGGTTCAAAGGTCCGTCTAGTCAAGGCTATGGTTTTTCCTGTGGTCATGTATGGATGTGAGAGTTGGACTGTGAAGAAAGCTGAGTGCCGAAGAATTGATGCTTTTGAACTGTGGTGTTGGAGCGGACTCTTGAGAGTCCCTTGGACTGCAAGGAGATCCAACCAGTCCATTCTAAACGAGATCAGTCCTGGGTGTTCATTGGAAGGAATGATGCTAAAGCTGAAACTCCAATACTTTGGCCACCTCATATGAAGAGTTGACTCATTAGAAAAGACCCTGATGCTGGGAGGGATTGGGGGCAGGAGGAGAAGGGGATGACAGAGGATGAGATGGTTGGATGGCATCACCGACTCGATGGACATGAGTTTGAGTGAACTCCGGGAGTTGGTGATGGACAGGGAGGCCTGGCGTGCTGCGATTCATGGGGTTGCAAAGAGTCAGACACGACTGAGTGACTGAACTGAACTGAAGTGAGTACA
Source organism: Bos indicus x Bos taurus (assembly GCF_003369695.1). Classification (NCBI taxonomy): domain Eukaryota; kingdom Metazoa; phylum Chordata; class Mammalia; order Artiodactyla; family Bovidae; genus Bos; species Bos indicus x Bos taurus. The sequence goes on from NC_040093.1 coordinate 16,599,593, forward strand.
GTTTGAACCCACTTCTTATTATCACAGGGGACTTTGGATAGTGTGGACTGAACACACTTTTTATATCATGAATTTCAGAAGAACAGAGGGCGGGGCTCTATAGCCTGAGTGAAAGGGTCAGGGGTGATTCACCTCCTAATGGCATTTATAGGGCACCTTCTCCAGACAGACTCACACACACAGTTTCAACAGGGAAGAAAGGCCCAGATGGAGACTATGGACTGCTTGGTATGAAAAATGGGAGGAAGGAATCTGATTACCTCTGCTGCTGGTGCCAGGTCACCTTGACACAAATCATTGTGTGCATACTGGTAGAGAATGGGAAGGAGTGTGTGTGTGTGAGTGGGAATCACTGGATTTGCGTTATTGTATGTCCTTTTGCATCTTGTTTCTCTGGGTTTGGAAGGGTTTGTATATAACATATGTATCTGTGCCTCTGAGTGCATGTCTGGACTCGGATTAATGTCTCCTTGTTGGAGGTATACTAATGTCTCTTAGCTGCAGGAGGAGATCACGTTTTGTGTCCTGAGTCTGCTTGGGCAATGATGTGGGAGAGAGAACATGGGCTCTTCACTCACTGACACATCCGTCTCCTCCACAGCCGAACCCCTATCAGCAGTCTGTTTCCCTGGCTGTGGGTTTCATGGTGAAGATCATGGGAAATCTTGAGTCTTCTTGTGGGTGAGTAGAGGCCGGTTTATGTCTGATGGAGGGTGAAGCACAAGGGGAGAGTGTTAGCATGTTTTGGGGACATTCATTGGAAACAGCTTGATCTTCTTTAATCATCGGAATAAGCTGAAGTGTCTCATGCAAAAGTGTGAGATTACACTTCAGGTGGGATTTCCTTCCTCTGTGTGTCTGTGTCTATGTGTGTGTGTGTGAGCTGGGGAGGCAGGGGAGGAAAAGAGAGAGAGATAGCAAAGTGAGAAAGGTATAAATATTTTGAGAAAGAAGGCAGGGGGAAGGGGAAGGAGGGAGAGGGAGAGAGAGAGAAAAAAGGACTGTGGTTGTTCCTGAGGAAGTTGTTGTCTGCAGTAAATGCCTGCCTGCAGGAGCTATCCTCTTGTCTTTGCAGGAAGAACCCAGAGCTTGTGGTGGATTTCTGCACGGGTATTGAGGAAGACAGCGACATTGCATTCCATTTCCGAGTCTACACGAACAGCATGGTGGTGATGAACAGTTTCCAGGAAGGGGGATGGCAGGAGGAAAAGAGAATGTTTTCTGACCCTTTCATGCCAGGCCAGCCATTTGAGCTTCGATTCTTGGTGCTGGAGAATGAATACAAGGTGTGTGGGCCCTCCAGGGTGTGGAGCGCCATGGCCATGTTGGGGCTGCTGTGGAGAAACACACGGAGAGTCCAACTCTGATGTGATCACAACAGACCAATTTTTTGTTTGTTTTGTATTTTTAACACATGTGCTTTTTGAAATTGAAGTATCATTGATTTACCTTACCATGTGAGTTTCAGGCGTACAACAGAGTGGTGGAGCCCCTTGTCCCTGTATAGCACAGGCATCTATACTCAGGATCTTGTGTGCTGTACTCAGTGTGTGTGCTGTACAAGTAGAGATGCTGAGGTGAACTCCACACAGCTCTTACTGTATCGGACAGTCAGCAGTGTGGAGGGAGACGTGCAGGCCCCCTGCCCTCAGGGTAAAGCAGGGATGACAGCTCTGGAGGCGAGGAAGTGGACATGGAGGATGATTTCTACAGCACTGTATTGGCAGGATGTCCTGGAGGAGAATTTCTGCTTTGCTTTTACAGAGTAAAGAAATTTTACAGAAGGCAATGAAAGTAGGAAAGGGAAAGAGGAGGCCTAATCGTTCTGAGCTCACAAGAAATACATCTCCTTCCTTAGGTGTTTGTGAATAACGAGTCCTTCTGCCAGTTTGCCCACCGCCTGCCCCTACAGTCTGTGAAAATGCTGAAGGTGAAGGGAGATACTGTGCTGACTTCAGTGGATACATTTTAAGGGGCAGAAGATCTTCCAGTGAAGATATCCACCCCATTCCACTCTTCCATAATGTGCAGGATCATGGCCACTCCCAGAAGATGCCAGCATGTGCCCCTGCCCTCACACTTACTCCAGTCATAATAATATTCCTGATATGAACCAGGACTTGGCTCTTGCTTGTAGGAAAGACATCAAGGGCAGATTTGGCACAAACAGAACGTCGTCCCAGGTGTGGAGTGGGGAGTGTGGTTTTGGAAGGGCCCAGTTGGCCGAAATATCAAGGGCTAACCCTGAAATAGAGACAGAGTGAGTGTCTCAGGATGTCATGAAGAAGGTGGTCAGGTTTGGGGCTGTTTAAGGAAGGGATATGACTTTATATGTTAGCCTCTTTTGACTTGTTTTTTCATTCCTCAAATATTTATTGGTCCCTGTATTTGTCAGGGTTCTCCAGAGAAACTGGTGTGTGTGTGTGTGTGTGTGTGTGTGTGTGTGTGTGTGTGTGTATACAAATGTACACACACAGAGGAATTTGATTATGGAGACTGACAATTCCCAAGATCTTCAAAGATGTAGTTCTAGTCTGAGTCTGGAAGCCTGAGACCCAGGAAGAGCCAGTGTTTCAGTTCCATTCTGAAGGCAGGAAAAATCCTCCCTTCTCTAGGCTGGTGAGCTTTTTTGTTCTGTTTAGGTCTTCAGATGATGGGAGGAAGCCCATCCACACTAGGGAGGGCAGTCTGCTTTACTCAGTCTGTGGATTCAGATGTTAATCTCATCCCAGGAACACGGTCACAGACACACTGAAAATAATGTACAGCCCAAGACCTGACCACCAAACAGCCCAGTCAAGATGACACAGAAGATTAACCATTACAGCTCCTTTCTGTAACATACCTTTCTACGTGCCAGACATTCCATATGAACCCTATGTGATGCTGAGAGGACTAGAGAATGGTGTTGTTGGCAAAAGGAACTTGATACTGATAAGTCAAGGGTAAAGTCAGCCCGGTGGGGTGTTTGGAACTCAAGAGCTGAATGTCAGATGTTCGGGCAGATACAGCATAAACCATGGTGCATGGCTTTCCTGGTTTCTGTCTCCCCTGGCTTAGGAACATCTGGCAGCTTTCAGGGGTTATGAAGTGTGACGTAGGAGGCTGCACCCAGATCCTTCCGGACCCCTCCAGCCTGGAGGTCTTCTAGAGACAGAGGACCTAATGAGTCCCTAAGTTTCTGAGTGCCTGCAGTTTCCTAGACACTCCATATAAAGGAAGGCTGCTTGCTTTTGTCGTCTTCAGGCCCTCTGAGCATTCTTCCCTATTTCTATACCTTGACAATGAACAACCTGTAGAGGAAAGTAAGAAACCAGTTCTTTTAGAGTAGTGTAAAAAAACCAGGCAAATTTGGCCTTGGAATATGGAATGAAGCAGGGCAAAGACTAATAGAGTTTTGCCAAGAAAATGCACTGGTCATAGCAAACACCCTCTTCCAACAACACAAGAGAAGACTCTACACATGGACATCACCAGATGGTCAACACCGAAATCATATTAATTATGTTCTTTGCAGCCAAAGATGAAGAAGCTCTATACAGTCAACAAAAACAAGACCAGGAGCTGACTGTGGCTCAGATCATGAACTCCGTATTGCCAAATTCAGACTTAAATTGAAGAAAGTAGTGAAAACCACTAGACCATTCGGGTATGACCTAAATGAAATTCCTTATGATTATACACTGGAAGTCAGAAATAGATTTAAGGGACTAGATCTGATAGATGGAGTGCCTGTTGAACTATGGAATGAGGTTCGTGACATAGTACAGGAGACAGGGATCAAGACCATCCCCATGCAAAAGAAATGCAAAAAAGCAAAATGGCTGTCTGGGGAGGCCTTACAAATAGCTGTGAAGAGAAGAGAAGCGAAAAGCAAAGGAGAAAGGGAAGGATGTAGATATAAGCATCTGAATGCAGAGTTCCAAAGAACAGCAAGAAGAGATAAGAAAGCCTTTCTCAGTGATCAGTGCAAGAAATAGAGGAAAACAACAGAATGGGAAAGACTAGAGATCTCTTCAAGAAAATTAGAGATACCAAGGGAACATTTCATGCAAAGATGGGCTCGATAAAGGACAGAAATGGTATGGACCTAACAGAAGCAGAAGATATTAAGAAGAGATGGCAAGAATACACAGAAGAACTGTCCAAAAAAGATCGTCACGACCCAGATAATCACGATGGTGTGATCACTCACCTAGAGCCAGACATCCTGGAATGTGAAGTCAAGTGGGCCTTAGAAAGCATCACTATGAACAAAGCTAGTGGAGGTGATGGAATTCCAGTGGAGCTATTCCAAATCCTGAAAGATGATGCTGTGAAAGCGCTGCACTCAATATGCCAGCAAATTTGGAAACTCAGCAGTGGCCAAGGACTGGAAAAGGTCAGTTTGCATTCCAATCCCAAAGAAAGGCAATGCCAAAGAATGCTCAAACTACCGCACAATTGCACTCATCTCACACGCTAGTAAAGTAATGTTCAAAATTCTCCAAGCCAGGCTTCAGCAATACGTGAACTGTGAACTTGCTGATGGTCAAGCTGGTTTTACAAAAGGCAGAGGAACTAGAGATCAAATTGCCAACATCCGCTGGATCATGGAAAAAGCAAGAGAGTTCCACAAAAGCATCTATTTCTGCTTTATTGACTACGCCAAAGCCTTTGACTGTGTGGATCACAATAAACTGTGGAAAATTCTGAAAGAGATGGGAATACCAGACCACCTGACCTGCCTTTTGAGAAATCTGTATGCAGGTCAGGAAGCAACAGTTAGAACTGGACATGGAACAACAGACTGGTTCCAAATAGGAAAAGGAGTATGTCAAGGCTGTATATTGTCGCCCTGCTTATTTAACTTATATGCAGAGTATATCATGAGAAACGCTGGACTGGAAGAAACACAAGCTGGAATTAAGATTGCTGGGACAAATGTTAATAACCTCAGATATGCAGATGACACCACCCTTATGGCAGAAAGTGAACAGGAAGTCAAAAGCCTCTTGATGAAAGTGAAAGTGGAGAGCGAAAAAGTTGGCCTAAAGCTCAACATTCAGAAAACGAAGATCATGGCATCCGGTCCCATCACTTCATGGGAAATAGATGGGGAAACAGTGGAAACAGTGTCAGACTTCATTTTTTGGGGCTCCAAAATCACTGCAGATGGTGACTGCAGCCATGAAATTAAAAGACGCTTACTCCTTGGAAGGAAAGTTATGACCAACCTAGATAGCATATTCAAAAGCAGAGACATTACTTTGCCAACAAAGGTTCGTCTAGTCAAAGCTATGGTTTTTTCTGTGGTCATGTATGGATGTGAGAGTTGGACTGTGAAGAAGGCTGAGCGCCAAAGAATTGATGCTTTTGAACTGTGGTGTTGGAGAAGACTCTTGAGAGTCCCTTGGACTGCAAGGAGATCCAACCAGTCCATTCTGAAGGAGATCAGCCCTGGGATTTCTTTGGAAGGAATGATGCTAAAGCGGAAACTCCAGTACTTGGCCACCTCATGCGAAGAGTTGAGTCATTGGAAAAGACTCTGATGCTGGGAGGGATTGGGGGCAAGCGGAGAATGTGACAACAGAGGATGAGATGGCTGGATGGCATGACTGACTTGATGGGCCTGAGTCTGGGTGAACTCCGGTAGTTGGTGACGGACAGGGAGGCCTAGCGTGCTGCTATTCATGGGGTCGCAAAGAGTTGAACACGACTGAGTGACTGATCTGATCTGATCTGAGGGTAGGTGCATGTTTAACTTTATGAGAAACTGCCAGACCAGTTTTCAAAGTGGTTTCACGGTTTCACATTCCCGCCAGTAACACATGAGGTTTTGTTGCTCTGTGCTTTGGCCCATGTTTGGTGCTGTCAGTCGTGGCCTGAGTGGTGCCTTGAAGCACTTTTCCTTGATGACCAAGGATCAGTTTTCGTGTGCTTATTGGCAACTCCTCCTTTGTGAAGTGCCTATTACAGTCTTTTCCCCACTTTATTTTTTTTTTAATTTAAAAATCATGTAATCTCAACCCCCAGAGATAACCATCATTAACATTTAACATTTGGGGCTTTCAGGGCTTCCCTGGCTGTCTAGTGATTAAGAGTCCACGCTTCTAATGTAGGGGGCATGGGTTCAGTCCCTGGTGGGAGAACTAAGGTCCCGTATGCCACGAGGCACAGCCAACACATACACACATTTGAGGCTTTTTTCTATGCACTTTTCATTTACCAGGTATATTCTTTACAAAATTGGGTCCATATTGTATTAACTGTTCTGTAACCTTTTTTCTTCTCATTTAGCAATTTGTCATGAATGTTTTTCTCTGTCAGTAAATACACTTCTATGCCATCATTTTTTTCCATGAATGATCATTGCAGTTTTATTCACAGTAATAGCCCAAACAGGATACAACCCAAATGTCTTTCAGCTGGTGAGTCGATACACAAAATGTGGTGTATATCTGTACAATAGAATACTATTCAGCAATAAAAAGGAAAACACTACAGATAACTGTAACATGCACACAAAACCATTATGCTGAGTGAAAAAAGCCAGACCCCAAAGTGTAAAAACTATAGTGAAAATGCAAATATAGTGACCAAAAAACACTTGGGGCTAAGAGATAGACTGCAAAGAAGGAAGATGAAACTTTTGAGGATGATGAAAATGTTCTATATATTGATTGCAGTTATAATTTCATTGGTATATGTATTCATCAGAGCTTATCAGATTATGCATTTAAAAGGTATGCATATTGAAGCAAATTATAGCTCAGTAACACTGACTCGATGGACGTGAGTCTGAGTGAACTCCGGGAATTGGTGATGGATAGGTAGGCCTGGCATGCTGCGATTCATGGGGTTGCAAAGAGTCAGACATGACTGAGTGACTGAACTGTTGTACAAGGAATTTCTTTCTACAATGATAAAGATGAGATAACCAAACATACAGCAAGTGTTACCAAGGGAACAAGGGATTAACAATGGTCATAAGGTCAGAAAACAATCCATATCTCAAGAAAGAGAGTTGTGATTAAGCAGTTTTGTCAAAAGGAGAATGTTTACTGAAGGAGATTCATGCATGTCTCATCCTATGCCCTCAGTCCTGGGAGCGGCATGCTGATAAGGAACAGAGGATTTATGAGAAACAGCATGTAGGAATCCTCCTGTTAAACACTCCCTGTCAGTATGCACTCTGTCTACAAGTCCTATTGGCTCTGCTTTAAAATTCTTCAAGGATGGAGCGCCGCTCATCACCTGACAGCTCAGTGAAGCCAGAGATTGTATCTGATGCCTTACTGTAGCATTCCCGTGTCCCTGAAATTGCCTTGCTCCCAGTAGATGCTTCAGAGTCATTTATAACCCTTCATTAAATGAATGCCTTCTCTTCCCTCTGTACTAAAAGTGTAATAAAAACACTTCCCTCTAGTGTTTCTCAGAAATCCACAGTAATTTCTATTGGTTAATAAATCTCATCTGTGTCTTCAGAATCTCTTTATGATCAGCTAACCTAAAGAAAAGTAAATAGAGAGGTATTTCATGTTTAAAACTTAATCAGAATAAGGAAGAGAAAATTCTGGTGAAACCATGATGAGATATCTTATCGTAGGATTTAATGCAACAAGTATTTAGTACCCGTGTCAACTTTGTTGTAATGCCAAGACATTAGGAAATGTTAAACAATATAAAAAGTAACGTTGTAATACACAGCGATGAGGAAATTGCAAATAGTGTCAACACTTCTGTCAACTGCTTCATTTTCTAGAAGAGGTGACTGCTTTCCTATGTTTGTTGGGCATCTTCATTTAAGGTTGGCAGGAATGATATTTAACACAGGCTTCCAGGGACTTCCCAGAAGGACTTCCCTAACCCTCCAACTGGTTAGGACTCTGCGCTTCCACTGCAGAGGGTACAGGTTCGATTCCTTGTCAGGGAACTAAGATCCCACATACCACAGAACAACTGAGCCAGTGGGCCTCAACTACTGAAGGTCACACACCACAATGAAAGAGTCTGTGCACTGCAATGAAAGATCCCGTGTGACACAATATTTTTTAAAGAACACAAGGCTTTACTAGAATTTAAGCAGTTTTTGCATGTCTTCAGTGTGTGTGTGTGTCTGTGTGTGTGTGTGTTTGTGTGTGAGATACCATCTCATCTTGTCACGTGTGTAGCCACCGTGTAACCACCACCACTGTTCCACGCACACAAACTCCCTTGTGCTACCCCTTTACAGTCAGGTTCTCAGCCTCATCCGAAGCCTTGATGAGCACTGAGCTTCATGACTGGAATTTTGTGATGTCAGGAGTTGAGTCGTACAGTAAGTAACCTGTTGAGAGCGACATCTTTCATTCCTCACAGTACCCTTGAGATTCATTCTGTTTTGTTTTGTTTTTTCCCCAGGTATCAAGTAATCAATAAAAAGTCTCCTTAACTCTAGGCAGGGTCAGACTTTCTGTTCTATTTATTTTATTTCCTTTCCTTGCCTTATTTTACTGACTAAAACCTCCAGTAGTAGATCAGGTAGTAGTGATAATGAGTCTTGGCTCGTTTTGGATCTTAGATTGAAAACATTCAGTTTTTCATTATTGAGTGTGATGTTGACTGTAGATTTATTACAGCTTTCTATCAGGTTGAGAAATTTCCCTTCTGTATGTAGTTTGCGAATGATGTTTGGCAGAAACCAGCACAATTCTATAAAGCAGTTATCCTTCAATAAAAAATAAATTTAAAATTTTTAAAAAAGATTTTTTAAAAAGAAAAACTTTTATTGGAAAGAGTTATGAATTCTCGAGAAGCTGCAAATGTTGTATAGTGAGGTCCCATGTACCCATTGCGTGTGCTGTGCTAAGTCACTTCAGTCAAGTCTGACTGTTTGCAGTCCTATGGACTGTAGCCCCCAGGTTCCTCTGTCCATGGAATTCTCCAGGCAGGGATACTGGAGTGGATTGCCATGCCCTCCTCCAGGAGATTATCCTGGCCCAGGGATTGAACCCATGACTTTTATGTGTCCTGCATTGGCAGGCGGTTTCTTTACTGCTAGTGCCACCTATTGCCTAGTTTTTCCCAATTGGATACATCTTACGTAATTATAGTCCAGTGTCAAAACCAGGGATTATACATTGGTACAATGTATGCATATAGTTCTGTGTCATTTTATGAGAAATGTAGGTATATGTAACCAGCGCCACAATCAAGATAAAAAATCACTCCAGCATCAAGATAGACATCCTCACCAACACTTTTCATTTTTTACCTTTTTGTTACTAGCCATTCTGACAGGCATGAGTTGACATCTAATTGTGGTTCTGATTTGCATTTCCCTACTAATTTGTGGTGTTAAACAATCTTTGCATGTGGCCATCTGGATGTCTTCTTCCATACAATAAAAAACTGTCTGTTTGGCTTCTGTCCACTTTTTAATCAGGTTGTTTGTTTTCTTGTTGTCGACTTGTATGAGTGCTTTATATACTTTGGATATTAACCTTCATCAGATGTATCATTTGCAGATATCCTCCCCTGTTTGGTAGGTTATTTTTTCATTTCCTTGATGGTTTTGTGCTGGGAGCCACCACGGGAGATCCCACCCATGACAAAGGTCATGTGGAAGAGACCTGACAGGCAAAGGCAGATCAGGCCTCGAGGGACCCCCTGAATCTGCTCGAGCATCTACCCCAAAACCAGAATCTGTCTGTCTTACTCTTTTGTACCTTTCACCAACTCTTCTGACATTAACAGGGGGCTATCCCTGACCACCTTTCTCTGGAAAAAATCAACTTAGGGCCTTAGTTAATAAGTCTCTTGGGCATGAAAGGAATATTTCTATTTTAACCCCTCTGTTGGCATTCTAGCTTGCCTGACAGGTTTATCCATACTCTTGCAATTAACACACATGATTGTTCACAACTCCCCAACCTTGAAAGGCATGGGAAGCCAAAACATTCTAAAAGTCCTAATGAGCATAGAGTCCTTTAAGGGATGAAAAATTATTAGAATAGATAGTACTGGTAAAGGGCTTCATTATTGGGCCAATGCTTGCTGCCAAGTGCCCACATCCCTTAGCCATTGTGCACCTGGGAGTGCATTGGTTAACATAGTTGGGATGTAAGAAAAACAAGCAGCAGCCTTGGAATTAACCACATCAGATCTTTAAGCTAATTGGTTCTTTCTTTGCTGTGACCCACTGCACCTTTGCTCTGTGAGAATGTAACTCTGTTTAGTACTTTCTGAGGCTGGGAAAAATAAAGAAGAAACACTTTAAGGGAAAACAAGTTTTCTGGCTGATCAGCCTTTATCAAAAAAGGGTCATAAAATGTCCACAGGCCTCCAAGGCCAGAAGATAATATACACAACATTGTTTATGGGAAAGGTATGCAGAAAAAATCCTGGTTTTGATAGACAAAACAGATGTAATGTTTGGGCTGACTCTGTTTGACTTTGCATCTTTCATTTCCCTCTATGTACAAGTCAAGGTATAAAAGTTCCTTTTGAAAATAAAGTTATGGGCCTTGCTCACTGAAGCTTGGTCTCCCTGTGTCATTCTTTTTTTCCTTTTCTCTCCTTTTCTCTCTCTGTTCTTCTTTCAGGATGACTCCTTGGAACACAGGAGCTTTATTGGCTTTCTGTGTTAATCAAGGAAGATCAAGCCCTGCTCTCCGCTTTGCTATCCTTATCGCCCAAGCCGTCATCCTGAGGGTACCCCTGGATCCTGCTGGGGCTGGACCCCGGTAGTTTTGTTTACCATGAAGGAGATTTTTAGTTTGATGTTTATTTTTGCTTTTGTTTCCCTCTGATCAGGTGACATATCTAGAAAGATACTGCTAAGACTGATGTCAATGAGCATGCTGCCAGTGTTTTCTCCTTATTGTTTCAGGTCTTAGATTCATGCTTTTAATCAATTTTGAGTTGATTTTTGTATATGATGTGAGATAATAGTTTCTTTTTTTGTATGCCCAACTTTCATAGCATTTATTGAAGACACTGTCCTTTCTCCATGGTATGTTCTTTGTTCCTTTGTCATAAATCAATTATATATTTATGTGTGGATTTTTTCTTGGCTCTCAGTTCTGTTCCATTGGTTATGTATCTTTTTTTTTTTTTTTTGCCAGTACTGTGCAGTTTTGATTATCATGTTTTTTCTGCAGTTACCATGACTTTTTCATATAGTTTGAGACCACAGGAGTATGACTTTCAGCTTTTTACAGGATATCTTTGGCTATTGGGGTCTTTTGTGAGTCCATATAAATTTTAACATTTTCTATCTGTGAAAAATGCCTTTGAGATTTTGATAGGGATTGCATGGAATATGTAAGTTGTACAGGTAATATGGACATTTTAACAATTTTATTTCTTTCAATTCATGAACATGGACTATCTTTCCATTTGAGTCTTCTTCACTTTCTTTCAACATTGTATAGGTCTCAGTGTATGGGTCTTTCACCTCCTTGGTTACATTTATTCCTGTGTATTTTTGTTGTGAATATAAATGCAATTGCTTTCTTAATTTCTCTTTCTGGTAGCTCATTTTTAGCATGTAGAAATTCACATTTTGTCTATTGATATTGTACCCTGCAACTTTACTGTATTCATTTATGTGCTTAGTCACTCTGTCATGTCCAGCTCTTTGTGACCCCATGTATTGTAGCCTGCCAGGCTTTCCTGTCCATTGAGACTCTCCAAGCAAGTATACTGGAGTGGGTTGCCAGGCCCTCCTCCAGGGGATCTTCCTAACTCAGCAACTGAACCCAGGTCTCCTGCATTGCAGGTGGATTCTTTACTGTCTGAGCCCCCAGGAAAGCCTTACATTTATTTATACTTTTTAATAATTTCTGGTGGAGTTATTTGCGTTTTCTGTATATAAAATCATGACATCCAACAATAGCATCAGTTTTGTTTTTTCCTTTCCAATTTGGATATCTTTTTTTTCTTTTTCTTGTCTAATTGCTTTAGCTAGGATTTCCAATATTATGTTGAATAGGAGTGGCAGAGTGGGCATCTTTGTCTTGTTCTTGATTTTAGAGGGGTAGCTTTCAGCTTTTCACCCTTGAATGTATGATGTTTGCTATGAGGCTGTCATATGTCATCTTTACTATTTTGAATACATTTCTTCTATATCCAGTTTATTGAGGTTTTTTAAAATCACTAATATATGTTGAATATTGACAAATGCTTTTATGTATTGACATGATCACATAGCTTTTATCCTTTATTTTTCTTTGATGTGGTGTATCCCGTTTATTGATATCTGGATGTTGAGCCATCCTTGCCTTTGGTTAGCACTTTCCACCTTCCACTGCCTGTGTCAGGGGCAAGGCTCCAATCCCTGACTATCACTGCATGTGCCTCCAGGGCCTTAGTGCCTTGCAGATGCCAGTGCCATTGGTTTCACTGCCTGGAATACTGGGATGGTGAGCTCCTCTTCTGAGAGTGCCTGAGTCACAGCCTCTAGCACTGTGGGGGGTGTGGAGGGTGAATGGGAAGCCTGGTTGCATGGGTCTCTGCCTTGCAGGCTTCACTGCTGTGGATGGGGACCTCTTTGCTGAACTCCACAGTTCTACCAACTCCTTTTCCACAAACTGCATCTAAGTCCCAGTCACTGCTCTCCAGGATTACTGTAATGGCCTTGCGAATGGTCTTATTTCGTCCAGGTCCACATACAGTCTATTTTCCACACAGCAGCAGAGGAGATCCTTTTAAAACACAGATGAGAACAATCCCTCGTCTGCCTCAAGCGCCCATCTCACTTAAAGCAAGAGTCCTGCAATAGCCTGTGATCTACTTTTCCATCTCCTGAGTTCAACCCTCCTTCTCTCTCTCTTTACTCCAGTCACACAGTCACCCTTTCGTTCCTCGAAACTTCGTGTTGTCTTTTCACATTGTGGTCTCCATGCTGATCTCTCTAACTAGAAGTTCTTCTCCAAAATACACGTGGCTCTTTTCTTGACCTCTAAGCCTTTGCTCAGTTCTCATCTCCTCAACAAGGGCCACCTTAACCAGCCTATTTGAGATTAAGCCCTTTGTGGACTGCTCTGTTCTATTAACAACATCTTTTTCAAGACACTTATTCCCTTCTAACACATTATATATTTTACTTGTGTATTATAATTTGAAAGTTACTGCATATATTTTCCAGCTGGAGTATAACCCCCATGGAGCAAGATTTTTATCTGTGTTTTTCCACTTATGCAGATAGTACAAAGCCTGCTGTCGATTCATCACTCAATAAGCAGTTGTCAAATGAACAGATAGATGGTTGGATCCCTTTGATTGCTTTACTAATAACCCTCTGGTTTGGGATTATGGTCATCAGATATTCTGTGTGTAAGAAGACTGCATCTAGCAGAGGTTATACTTTTAATAAGTCCTCACAGTGGCAGAGCTTGGACTCTCATCCAGGTGTTGTGTCTCCCCAAGTCTAGGGCGAATAGGGAAATTGCCAGCAAAGATTCAGGAATAGGTTTGAAATCAAAGAAAAAGTCAGTTGCATACGGCATGGGATGGGCACCAGTTTTATGAAGAAGGGTAGCCAGGGAGCTCTCTGTTACAGCTGTATCATTGTCACTTATCAGTAGACAGAAGGAATTGCACTTAGATTAAGCATATCAGCATCTCTAGTACGTGAACCGTGAACTTCCAGATGTTCAAGCTGATTTTAGAAAAGGCAGAGAAACCAGAAATCAAATTGCCAACATCTGCTGGATCATGGACAGAAGAAGAGAGTTCCAGAAACACATCTATTTCTGCTTTATTGACTATGCCAAAGCCTTTGACTGTGTAGATCACAATAAACTGTGGAAAATTCTGAAAGAGATGGGAATACCAGACCACCTGACCTGCCTCTTGAGAAATCTGTATGCAGGTCAGGAAGCAACAGTTAGAACTGGACATGGAACAACAGACTGGTTCCAAATAGGAAAAGGAGTATGTCAAGGCTGTATATTGTCAACCTGCTTATTTAACTTATATGCAGAGTACATCATGAGAAACGCTGGGCTGGAAGAAGCACAAGCTGGAATCAAGATTGCCGGGAGAAATGTTAATAACCTCAGATATGCAGATGACACCACCCTTATGGCAAAAAGTGAAGAGGAACCAAAAAGCCTCTTGATGAAAGTAAAAGTGGAGAGGGAAAAAGTTGGCTTAAAGCTCAACATTCAGAAAACGAAGATCGTGGCATCTGGTCCCATCACTTTGTGGGAAATAGATGGGGAAACAGTGTAAACAGTGTCAGACTTTATTTTTCTGGGCTCCAAAATCACTGCAGATGGTGATTTGCAGCCATGAAATTCAAAGACGCCTACTCCTTGGAAGGAAGGTTATGACCAACCTAGATAGCATATTCAAAAGCAGAGACATTACTTTGCCAACAAAGGTCCGTCTAGTCAAGGCTATGGTTTTTCCTGTGGTCATGTATGGATGTGAGAGTTGGACTGTGAAGGAGGCTGATCACCGAAGAATTGATGCTTTTGAACTGTGGTGTTGGAGAAGACTCTTGAGAGTCCCTTGGACTGCAAGGAGATCCAACCAGTCCATTCTGAAGGAGATCAGCCCTGGGATTTCTTTGGAAGGAATGATGCTGAAGCTGAAACTCCAGTACTTTGGCCACCTCATGCGAAGAGTTGACTCATTGGAGAAGACTCTGATGGTGGGAGGGATTGGGGGCAGGAGGAGAAGGGGACGACAGAGGATGAGATGGCTGGATGGCATTACTGACTCGATGGACGTGAGTCTGGGTGAACTCCGGGAGTTGGTGATGGACAGGGAGGCCTGGCGTGCTGCAATTCATGCAGTCGCAAATAGTCGGACGTGACTGAGCAACTGAACTGAACTGAAAAAAAGAATACAGTGCTTAAGACAAAATCTAATCAAGGAGGTGCCAGACTTCTACATTGAAAATGACAAAACACCATTGATAGAAATTATAGATGAGCAACCTCAATAATGAAGAGACATTCCATGTTTATGGGTTGGAAGACAATATTGTTAATACTATTAATTCTAAATATGTTATCCAGTGTGGTTTGAGAGATTCAGTGCACTCCCTGTCAGAATGCCAGTAGCCTCAGTGTGCAGAATGGAAAACAGATCCTAAAATTCACATGGAGCTGAAAGGGACATCAAACAGCCAAGATAGCCTGCACAAAGAACAGGTTTGGAGGATTCCCACATCTCGGTTTCAAAACTTAATACAAAGTTATGCTACGAGCTCTAAGGAAGAAAGTACAGCCTACAGGAACAGATGGATAATATAAGCAGAGTGATGGAAATTCTAAGAGAGTCAAATAGAACCCCTACAGATTAAAAATTTTACATAAGTGAAGAATGCATTTGATGAGCCCATTATCTAGATTAGCTATAGCTAGGAAAGAATCTCGGAGGTTGAGGATATGTCAATAGAAACTTCGAAAACTGAAAAAAAGAAAAAAGACTGGAAAGATATTGAATATCAAAAAACTCTGGGACAGGTACAGAAAGTGTAGCATGTGCTTAATGGGGAACCAGCTGCAGAAAAGAGAAAGGAACAGAAGAGATATTTGAAGTAATAATATCTGAGAATTTCCCAAATTTATGCCAAATACCAAAACCACAGACAAAAAGAAGCCAGGGGGAAAAAGCACCTGCCCACATAGTGAAAATAAGAATTATATCAAATGTCTCCTTAGAAACCATGCAGACAAGAGGAGACTGGAGTAAAAGTTGAGAGAAATGTGGTGCAACCGTCATGGGAAAGAGTATGGCGATTTCTCTAAAAATTGAAAATGTAGTTGTCATATGATCCAGCAGTTTTACTTCTGGATACTCCTCAAAGGAAATGAAGACCCCCCACCCCAACTCAAAAAGATCTACAGTAGTGGCCCCTTGGAAACAGGGGTTATGTTCAAAGACCCACAGTGGATGCCTGAAACCTTGGATAGAACCAAATCCTACATATGTGTATATAGTTAATCCTTGAGCAAGGGAAAGCCACTGGGGAACTTGGTTGCAGAGAACCAAGTCACCTGAAGCTGGAAGGGATAAATTCCCCCTCAGTCCAGAGTTTACAATAGATATCAGTCAATAACTTGTAGATTCTCCCAATTACTTTCTTGTCCTTCACCCTTTCGACAAGCACTGGCTGGATTCTCAACAGTACTGTACATGTTCTTGAAATGACATGCATTGCCTTTGATAATTCCGATGCATATGCATCCCACAAATAGGGCTTCCCTTTCCCATTATTTCCTTCTCTCTTTAAATAAATGTTTTTCACTGGAGTAAATTTTTTTTTAATCAATGACTTTTTTTTTCAAGATTATTTATTTATAGCTGCACTGGGTCTTTTTTTTTTTTTTTTTTTACTTTTATTATTATTTTTTTTACTTTTATTATTATTATTTTTTTACCTTACAATATTGTATCGGTTTTGCCATACATCAACATGCATCCGCCCCGGGTGTACACGTGTTCCCCATCCTGAACCCCCTTCCCACCTCCCTCCCCATACCATCCCTCTGGGTCATCCCAGAGCACCAGCCCCAAGCTTCCTGTATCCTGCATTGAGCCTGGACTGGCGATTCATTTCTTATATGATATTATACATATTCTAATGCCATTCTCCCAAATCACCCCCCCTCCCTCTCCCACAGAGTCCAAAAGACTGTTCTATACATCTCTGTCTCTTTTGCTGTCTCGCATACAGGGTTGTCGTTACCATCTTTCTGAACTCCATATATATGCGTTAGTATACTGTATTGGTGTTTTTCTTTCTGGCTTCCTTCACTCTGTATAATAGGCTCCAGTTTCATCCACTTCATTAGAACTGATTCAAATGTATTCTTTTTAATGGCTGAGTAATTGAAACTCCAGTACTTTGGCCACCTCATGCGAAGAGTTGACTCATTGGAAAAGACTCTGATGCTGGGAGGGATTGGGGACAGGAGGAGAAGGGGAAGACAGAGGATGAGATGGTTGGATGGCGTTACTGACTCTATGGGCGTGAGTCTGAGTGAACTCCGGGAGTTGGTGATGGACAGGGAGGCCTGGCGTGCTGCGATTCTTGGGGTCGCAAAGAGTTGGACACGACTGAGTGACCGAACTGAACTGAATACTCCATTGTGTATATGTACCAAGCTTTCTTATCCATTCATCTGCTGATGGACATCTAGGTTGCTTCCATGTCCTGGCTATTATAAACAGTGCTGCGATGAACATTGGGGTACATGTGTCTCTTTCAATTCTGTTTCCTCGGTGTGTATGCCCAGCAGTGGGATTGCTGGGTCATATGGCAGTTCTGTTTCCAGTTTTTTAAGGAATCTCCACACTGTTCTCCATAGTGGCTGTACTAGTTTGCATTCCCACCAACAGTGTAAGAGGGTTCCCTTTTCTCCACATCCTCTCCAGCATTTATTGCTTGTAGACTTTTGGATCACAGCCATTCTGACTGGCGTGAAATGGTACCTCATTGTGGTTTTGATTTGCATTTTTCTGATAATGAGTGATGTTGAGCATCTTTTCATGTGTTTGTTAGCCATCTGTATGTCTTCTTTGGAGAAATGTCTATTTAGTTCTTTGGCCCATTTTTTGATTGGGTTGTTTATTTTTCTGGAATTGAGCTGCAGGAGTTGCTTGTATATTTTTGAGATTAGTTGTTTGTCAGTTGCTTCATTTGCTATTATTTTCTCCCATTCTGAAGGCTGTCCTTTCACCTTGCTATAGTTTCTTTTGTCATGCAGAAGCTTTTAATTTTAATTAGATCCATTTGTTTATTTTTGCTTTTATTTCCAATATTCTGGGAGGTGGGTCATAGAGGATCCTGCTGTGATGTATGTCAGAGAGTGTTTTGCCTGTGTTCTCCTCTAAGAGTTTTATAGTTTCTGGTATTATGTTTAGATCTTTAATCCATTTTGAGTTTATTTTTGTGTATGGTGTTAGAAAGTGTTCTAGTTTCATTCTTTTACAAGTGGTTGACCAGTTTTCCCAGCACCACTTGTTAAAGAGATTGTCTTTTCTCCATTGTATATTCTTGCCTCCTTTGTCAAAGATAAGGTGTCCATAGGCGCGTGGGTTTATCTCTGGGCTTTCTATTTTGTTCCATTGATCTATATTTCTGTCGTTGTGCCAGTACCATACTGTCTTGATGACTGTGGCTTTGTAGTACAGCCTGAAGTCAGGCAGGTTGATTCCTCCAGTTCCATTCTTCTTTCTCAAGATTACTTTGGCTATTCGAGGTTTTTGGTATTTCCATACAAATTGTGAAATTATTTGTTCTAGCTCTGTGAAAAATACCGTTGGTAGCTTGATAGGGATTGCATTGAATCTATAGATTGCTTTGGGTAGTATACTCATTTTCATTATATTGATTCTTCTGATCCATGACCATGGTATATTTCTCCATCTATTAGTGTCTTCTTTGATTTCTTTCATCAGTGTTTTATAGTTTTCTATATATAGGTCTTTAGTTTCTTTAGGTAGATATATTCCTTAGTATTTTATTCTTTTCGTTGCAATGGTGAATGGAATTGTTTCCTTAATTTCTCTTCTATTTTCTCATTATTAGTGTATAGGAATGCAAGGAATTTCTGTGTGTTGATTTTATATCCTGCAACTTTACTATATTCATTGATTAGCTCTAGTAATTTTCTGGTGGAGTCTTTAGGGTTTTCTATGTAGAGGACCATGTCATCTGCAAACAGTGAGAGTTTTACTTCTTTTCCAATTTGGATTCCTTTTATTTCTTTTTCTGCTGTGGGCAGAAAACTTCCAAAACTTCCAAAACTATGTTGAATAGTAATGATGAAAGTGGGCACCCTCGTCTTGTTCCTGACTTTAGGGGAAATGCTTTCAATTTTTCACCATTGAGGATAATGTTTGCTGTGGGTTTGTCATATATAGCTTTTATTACGTTGAGGTATGTTCCTTCTATTCCTGCTTTCTGGAGAGTTTTTATCATACATGGATGTTGAATTTTATCAAAGGCTTTCTCTGCATCTATTGAGATAATCATATGGCTTTTATTTTTCAATTTGATAATGTGTATTACATTGATTGATTTGCAGATATTGAAGAATCCTTGCATCCCTGGGATAAAGCCCACTTGGTCATGGTGTATGATCTTTTTAATGTGTTGTTGGATTCTGATTGCTAAGATTCTATTAAGGATTTTTGCATCTATGTTCATCAGTGTGCACTGGGTCTTTGCTGCTGCGTGCGGGCTTTTTCCCATTGCGGGGAGCAGGGGCTGCTCTCTAGTTTTGGTGCGAGAGCTTCTCATTGCAGTGGTTTCTCTTGTTGAGGCTCCCAAGCCCTGGGGCACAAGCTCAGTAGATGTGGGGCACAGGCTTAGTTGTCCTGTGGCATGTGGGATCTTCCCACACCAGGGTTCAAACCTGTGTCCCCTGCATTGGCAGGCAGATTCTTTACCAGGGAAGCCCTGGAGTGAGTTTTTTTTTCTTTTTTATATTTTTACATCCTCAGTTCTTGAGTTTCAGATGTTAGAAAATAATACAAGAATGGTATTTCAGAAAGGGTCCTCCCTTTCTGACAGTTGGCCCCAGGCATGTGCCAGTGATTCAGCTAAAGGTTTTACATATACCAGCTCATCTGTTCCTGAGAACATCCTAGGAAGTAGGACTTTCTGATAATCCTCCTTGTGCCAAGGAAACTGAGACCAGAGGAGTTTAATGAATCTTAAGATCTCACTGTCAGGAAGGAACCAAATCAGTACTGAATCCAGGCAGCTGACTTCTGAACCTGTGCTCTTAATCTGATGTGAGGGGCCAACTCAGTGGAAAAGACCCTGATGCTGGGAAAGACTGAAGGCAAAAGGAGAAGAGGGCAGCAGAGGGTGAGATGGTTAGATAGCATCAGTGACTCAATGGACATGAATCTGAGCAAACTCCAGGAAATAGTGAAGAACGGGGGAGCCTAGCGTGCTGCAGTCGTGGGGTCACAAAGAGTTGAACACAGCTTAGCGACTGAAGAACAGCAAGAGTCTGCCCTCTGATGTCTAACCTGCTGCACCCCTGGGAACCACTGTAGGGCGGGAGTCCACACCTGGCCTTGCCCCTCATCCACTCTCGTCTTCCCTGGCAGGTCCCGTACACACGGGTTGGGTCCTTGACTGTCGGATCTTCATTGACAATCAAAGGGAAAACTGGCGTCTCTTTCAGGTGGGTACGTTATATACAGCCCATGGGTGTGGAGGTGGAGGAGGAGTGAGAACACTAGAGTGTGTGTGGGGACGGCCACTTCACGCGTGAGTAATGTTCAAGCGTGTAACCAGCATCAGGGACACAGTGCAGGCGCAGGACCGCTGGCAGGTCTCGGGGGCTGGGAGAAGGCTCAGGGCTTTGGCTCTTTATCAAGGGATGTAGAACGTCCAGAAGATGCAGGCCCAGGCCAGTGACTGCTGCTCAGCTTGAATCTCGGGCCAAGTACCAGGGCATCCCACCTCCCTGGGCAGGGTGAGCTGAGGAAGCAGGTCCCCGGGAAGAAGGATGACAGCATCCCCAGGAAGGCCCGCCTTCCACGAGGGAGGAGCTGGGAGAGGAGGGGTGTGTGTGTGTCCAGTGTGGGTTCCCACACAAAGCTGTAACTGGTTGTTTGTTCTAAGGACGTTTATTGTATATCAATCCCCTGCCTGGCTTTGTGCAAAATGCATGGGAGAAATTAAAGAGAGAAAACGACCAAGTTAGCACTTGAAATTTTTAATTAAAGACAGAGAACCATAGAAAACTGACCTTAAAGAATATTTTTTCTTGTATCCAAACAATTGCAAGTTTTTTTCCAATTTATGTGGTCAGAAACCTAGGTCTTTATGTTTGGAAATGAGTTGTCAGCGTTTTAGACTGAGGAGGACAGAATTTATTGTTAGAACAAGCACAGTTATACACATGGATACAGTGACCTGATTCTGGTTTTGATGTTCCAGTTAATCATTGCAGAATAATAAATCTCCTGAAAATATATTGGTTTAAAGCAGTGATTTATTATCTCTCCCAGTTTTTCAGGTTTATTGCACTCATATGGGTAGCATGTGGCTTTAGTCAGATTATGGTGGGAAATCCAGTTTAATTTAAATCTGCTTTTAATTGGGTTTTGATATGGTTAAATATTGAATCTAACATATTGCTACTTGTTTTCCATTTGTCTCAGCTATTGTTCCCACCTTCCCCTTTTCTCTGCCATCTTTTAAATTAATCAAGTTTTATCATTGTTTTATCTTCTTTGTTGGCTGTTGAGCTAAAAACCTTCATTTTGTTATTTTAGTGGTTCTTCAGGATTTTTAGTGTACATGTTTAACTTACACAATCTATCTCAAATGATATACCACCTTATAAGCAGTATAACTTTACAATAGCATATTTTCACTTCTCTCCTCTAACATATGCTATAATTCTCATGTGTTTTATTTTTGTTTTTTCTTTTTAATTGGAGGATAATTGCTTTATAGTGTTGTACTGGTTTCTGCTGTACAACAACGTCAATCAGTCCCAAGTATACGTAGAAGCCCCCTCCCTCCCTCCTGAGCCTCTCCCCCTGCCCATCCCGTGCCTCTAGGTCACCACAGAGCTGCGAGCCGAGTTCCCTGTGTTATACAGCAACTTCCCAGGGCTCTCTCTCAGTCTTCACTTTATTTTTATATGTTATAAGCTCTGCAAGGCATTGTTATAATTTCTCTTTAACAATTATATTTACCGATGTAACAGCCATCTCCACTGCTCTTCATTCTTTTGTGTAACTCCAGATTTCCAACTGGTGTCCTTTTCCTTCTGCCTGAAGGACGTACTTTAACATTTCTCTAGAAGGGGTTTGTTATTGGTGACCTTTTCTGAAAAAGTCAAGGTTTCACCATTGCCTTTGAAAGATATCTTTCCTAGATTGAAAAAGTACACTTCGGATTCTGTTGGAGAATTCAAATGTAACCTGTGCATCAGATGATATCAAGGAGTTTTCTGGAACATTGTAGTGGTAGTTGTGATTACGTTTTCACAGTCCTTATCTGTTAAGATGGAGCTACCCCGCGTCTGAGGTCAGGGGGAGCGGCGGAGAGGAGATACCTCACGCCCGCGTGCCCGAGGCCAAGGGCGGCGGCCGGGAGGAGCAACCCCACGTCCAAGGTAAGGAGCAATGGCTGTGCTCTGCTGGAGCAGCCGTGAAGAGATACCCCGTGCCCAAGGTAAGAGAAACCCAAGTAAGACGGTAGGTGTTGCAAGAGGGCATCAGAGGGCAAACACACTGAAACCATACTCACAGAAAACTAGTCAATCTAATCACACTAGGACCACAGCCTTAAGGAGCTATCCCAGGTTGAAGGTCAGGAAGGGCGGCAGTGAGGAGATACCCCTCGTCCAAGGTAAGGAGCAATGGCTGCGCTCTGCTGGAGCAGCCGTGAAGAGATACCCCGTGCCCAAGGTAAGAGAAACCCAAGTAAGACGGCAGGTGTTGCAAGAGGGCATCAGAGGGCAAACACATTGAAACCATACTCACAGAAAACTAGTCAGTCTAATCACACTAGGACCACAGCCTTGTCTAACTCAATGAAACTAAGCCATGCCCGTGGGGCCACCCAAGATGGGCAGGTCATAATGGACAGATCTGACAGAATGTGGTCCACTGGAGAAGGGAATGGCAAACCACTTCAGTATTCTGGCCTTGAGAACCCCATGAACAGTATGAAAAGGCAAAATGATAGGATACTGAAAGAGAAACTCCCCAGGTCAGTAGGTGCCCAATATGCTACTGGAGATCAGTGGAGAAATAACTCCAGAAAGAATGAAGGGATGGAGCCAAAGCAAAAACAATATCCAGCTGTGGAGTGACTGGTGATAGATGCAAGGTCCGACGCTGTAAAGAGCAATATTGCATAGGAACCTGGAATGTCAGGTCCATGAATCAAGGCAAATTGGAAGTGGTCAAACAAGAGATGGCAAGAGTGAATGTCGACATTCTAGGAATCAGCGAACTGAAATGGACTGGAATTGGGTGACGTTAACTCAGATGACCATTATATCTACTACTGCGGGCAGGAATCCCTCAGAAGAAATAGAGTGGCCATCATGGTCAACAAAAGAGTCTGAAATGCAGTACTTGGATGCAATCTCAAAAACAACAGAATGATCTCTGTTCATTTCCAAGGCAAACCATTCAGTATCACAGTAATCCAAGTCTATGCCCCAACCAGTAATGCTGAAGAAGCTGAACTTGAATGGTTCTATGAAGACCTACAAGACCTTTTAGAACTAACACCCAAAAAAGATGTCCTTTTCATTACAGGGGACTGGAATGCAAAAGTAGGAAGTCTAGAAACACCTGGAGTAACAGGCAAATTTGGCCTTGGTATACGGAATGAAGCACGGCAAAGACTAATAGAGTTTTGCCGAGAAAATGCACTGGTCATAACAAAACCTTCTTCCAACAGCATAAGAGAAGACTCTATACATGGACATCACCAAATGGTCAACACCGAAATCAGGTTGATTATATTCTTTGCAGCCAAAGATGGAGAAGCTCTATACAGTCAACAAAAACAAGACCAGGAGCTGACTGTGGCTCAGATCATGAACTCCTTATTGCCAAATTCAGACTTAAATAGAAGAAAGTAGGGAAAACCACTAGCCCATTCAGGTATGACCTAAATCAAATCCCTTATGATTATACAGTGGAAGTGAGAAATAGATTTAAGGGCCTAGATCTGATAGATAGACTGCCTGATGAACTATGGAATGAGGTTCGTGACACTGTACAGGAGACAGGGATCAAGACCATCCCCATGGAAAAGAAATGCAAAAAAGCAAAATGGCTGTCTGGGGAGGCCTTACAAATAGCTGTGAAAAGAAGAGAAGCGAAAAGCAAAGGAGAAAAGGAAGGATATAAACATCTGAATGCAGAGTTCCAAAGAACAGCAAGAAGAGATAAGAAAGCCTTCTTCAGCGATCAATGCAAAGAAATAGAGGAAAACAACAGAATGGGAAAGACTAGGGATCTCTTCAAGAAAATCAGAGATACCAAAGGAACATTTCATGCAAAGATGGGCTCGATAAAGGACAGAAATGGTATGGACCTAACAGAAGCAGAAGATATTAAGAAGAGATGGCAAGAATACACAGAAGAACTGTACAAAAAAGATCTTCACGACCCAGATAATCACGATGGTGTGATCACTGACCTAGAGCCAGACATCCTGGAATGTGAAGTCAAGTGGGCCTTAGAAAGCATCACTACGAACAAAGCTAGTGGAGGTGATGGAATTCCAGTGGAGCTATTTCAAATCCTGAAAGATGATGCTGTGAAAGTGCTGCACTCAATATGCCAGCAAATTTGGAAAACTCAGCAGTGGCCACAGGACTGGAAAAGGTCAGTTTGCATTCCAATCCCAAAGAAAGGTAATGCCAAAGAATGCTCAAACTACCACAAAATTGCACTCATCTCATATGCTAGTAAAGTAATGCTCAAAATTCTCCAAGCCAGGCTTCAGCAATATGTGAACCGTGAACTTCCTGATGTTCAAGCTGGTTTTAGAAAAGGCAGAGGAAGCAGAGATCAAATTGCCAACATCCGCTGGATCATGGAAAAAGCAAGAGTTCCAGAAAAGCATCTATTTCTGCTTTATTGACTACGCCAAAGCCTTTGACTGTGTGGATCACAATAAACTGTGGAAAATTCTGAAAGAGATGAGAATATCAGATCACCTGATCTGCCTCTTGATGCAGGTCAGGAAGCAACAGTTAGAACTGGACATGGAACAACAGAATGGTTCCAAATAGGAAAAGGAGTTCGTCAAGGCTGTATATTGTCACCCTGTTAATTTAACTTATATGCAGTGTACATCATGAGAAATGCTGGGCTGGAAGAAGCACAAGCTGGAATCAAGATTGCTGGGAGAAATATCAATAACCTCAGATATGCAGATGACACCACCCTTATGGCAGAAAGTGAAGGGGAACTAAAAAGCCTCTTGATGAAAGTGAAAGTGGAGAGGGAAAAAGTTGGCTTAAAGTTCAACATTCAGAAAACGAAAATCATGGCATCTGGTCCCATCACTTTGTGGGAAATAGATGGGGAAACAGTGCAAATGGTGTCAGACTTTATTTTTCTGGGCTCCAAAATCACTACAGATGGTGACTGCAGCCATGAAATTAAAAGACACTTACTCCTTGAAGGAAAGTTATGACTAACCTAGATAGCATATTCAAAAGCAGAGACATTACTTTGCCAACAAAGTTTCGTCTAGTCAAGGCTATGGTTTTTCCTGTGGTCATGTAAGGATGTGAGAGTTGGACTGTGAAGAAGGCTGAGCACCGAAGAATTGATGCTTTTGAACTGTGGTGTTGGAGCGGACTCTTGAGAGTCCCTTGGACTGCAAGGAGATCCAACCAGTCCATTCTGAAGGAGACCAGCCCTGGGATTTCTTTGGAAGGAATGATGCTAAAGCTGAAACTCCAGTACTTTGGCCACCTCATGCGAAGAGTTGACTCATTGGAAAAGACTCTGATGCTGGAAGGGATTGGGGGCAAGAGGAGAAGGGGACGACAGAGGATGAGATGGCTGGATGGCATCACCGACTCGATGGACGTGAGTCTGAGTGAACTCTGGGAGTTGATGATGGACAGGGAGGCCTGGCGTGCTGCGATTCATGGGGTCACAAAGAGTCGGACACGACTGAGCGACTCATCTGATCTGATCTGATCTGTTAAGATAAATTCTGGAGTGTTTATGTGAAAAGTGACAGTATGACTGAGATTTATTTTAAAATTTGCCCCCCCAAATAAGTGGAAGGAACAATGAAACAAGAGTAATCATAATTAAAGTGGGAGAGTAGGTACATAGGCATTACTTATATTACTCTTTCCTGTGAGAATTAATAAAGGAAAAAACCTCACTAAAATGAAGTTGGGCAGCCAGAAGAGGGAGCTCTTACACATGCGCCACTGGCTGTCTCATAGATCCCAGCAGGAAGAGATGTACCTCACCTCTCTGGCAAAAGTGACCTTACTTTACGACCCCCCGGCAGGAGGAAGAAAGATTTTCTCTCTGCCTGGAAACAGCTCAGCCAATGAAAATACACTGTACTTTAAACTCTCAGTTTCCTCCAATGGACTCTTTGTTTATACCAGCTCCTCGAAACTTTCCCTTTTCCTCAGTAAGAGTTTCCTTTCCTTTTTCATTAAAAAAAAAAATTTTTTTTTTTGGTCATGCCATATGGCATGTGGGACCTTAGTTTCCTGATCAAGGATCGAACCCATTCCCCCTGCATTGGAAGCTCACAGTGTTAACCACTGGACCTCCAAGAAGTCCCTCTTTCTTTTTTTTTTTTTTAAATTACTGACTTGGTCGTGCCGGGTCTTCGTTGCAGTAGGCGGGATGTTCCATTCTCTTGTGCCGTGTGGGGGTCTTTAGTTGTGGCACGTAGGGCCTTTACTTGCAGCCCTCAAACTCTTAATTTGGGAGCACGGAATTTTAGCCACTGGACCACCAGAGAAGTCCCCTCTTCTCCTCTTCTTCATGGGCTTGCCTGTGGTTCACCAGAGCTGCATGTCTTGGATCAGACTTCCTTTGGTGCTTCTGAATAAGTCTGTTTGGCAGGTAAAATAACTGGCTGTTTTATTGTTTGAGGTTAACATTCTTCTTCTTTTGGTGCTTGTTGGAAAATTTTCATTTGAGAATGGGGGAAAGCAGTTAGAATCACTGCTTTCCTGTTCTAGATATGGAAATGTTGCTCAGCAACCCCTCAAAAAAAAAAAAAAATCAAATGTGATGATTGTTACAAAGGGTAGGTACAGGGCTTTGAGGGCTAATTCTAGGATGGGTTGACCTGGCCAGGGAGGTCAAGAAAGATTTTCCTGAAGGAGATTGTTTAGGCTCTGAGAAAAGAGTAACAGTTAGCTAGGATAAAAGAGAAGGATATACAGGTGGAAAAGCAGTTTGTGCAAAAGTGTAATCAGCATGACAGACCTAAAGAACATAGCGTGGTGGGCATAGAAAGCGTGAGAGGGACTTCCCTCATAGTCAGAGGTTAAGAATCCACCTGCCAATGCAGGGGGCATGGGTTCAATCCCTGGTTCAGGAACTAAGATCTCACTTGCCATGGAGCAACTGAGCCTGCAAGCCACAACTATCGAAGCCCTGACTCCGTGGCTGTTTTTGTTGTTTAGTCCTCAGTCATGTCTGACTCTTCGTGACCCCAAGGACTGTAGCCTGCCTCTGTCAATGGGATTTCTCAGACAAGAATACTGGAGTGGGTTGCTATTTCCTTCTCCAGGGGATCGTCCTGACCCAGGGATCTGACCTGAGTCTCCTGCATTGGCAGGTGGATTCTTCACCACTAAACCACTGGGAATCCCACAGTTAATGGGCTCACTCTCTAGGGCCCGTGCTTAATACCACTGCATTTAAGACAGGGAAATCTGGGTTCAGACTGGCTGGGTGCAAATCTAATTTTGCCACTTGATGTGAATAACATGAGTAACAAGTTACTTAAGTTTTCTGTTCTTTAAGGTAGGGGTCCTCCACCCCCAGGCCAAGGACTGGTACCAGGCCACAGCTCACAGATAATGTGAGCTATCTCTCACATTACCACCTGAACTCCACGCCTTGTCAAATCAGTGACACCATAATAAATGCAATGTGCTTGAATCAGCCCAAACCATCCCACTCCTCCCCGCCCACCGTCTGTAGAAAAATGGACTTTCACAAAACTGGTCCCTGGTGCCAAAAAGGTTGGGGACTGCTGCTTTAGGGTCTTCATCTGTAAAGCCCAAACAACAGTAGACCTGCAGTACACAGTTTCTATGAAGATTAAAGGAAGTATATGAAATCACCTTAAAATTGTGTGTGGCACAAAGAAAGTACCCAACTGATATTAACTCTCATCCTGAAACTGTGAGAGTGCTGTCTTCTCTAGTAAATAAAATAATCATGGGATGCTGGTTTCAGAGCTTTGAGTCATTTAAAGCAGTTAGATTTTACAAATTTAACTTGTCCAAGTAGACTTGTATGAAAAGATCTCCTGGTATGCCTGCTAGATTTTTAATGAAGGGAGTGTTAGATGCAAGCATTCTTAAAGCTTTAAATTCTGTTATCAACCTCTACATGGATTAAATTTTCTAAATGGATTAACTTTTCCAGGCAAGGAGATCAAACGAGTCAATTCCTAAAGGAAATCAATCCTGAATATTCATTGGAAGGGCTGATGCTTAAGCTGAAGCTCCAATACTTTGGTCACGTAATGCAAAGGTCCAACTAATTGGAAAAGACCCTGATGGTGAGAAAGAGTGAAGGCAGGAGGAGAAGGGGACTGACAGAGCATGAGATGGTTGGATGGCATCACCAACCCAATGGACATGAGTTTGAGCAAGCTCTGGGAGATGGTGAAGGACAGGGAAGCCTGGTGTGTTGCAGTCCATGGGGTTGCAAAGAGTCAGACACGATGAGCGACTGAACAACAAACTGTTGCGTGTATATAAATCATCCTGACATCCATACAGATTTCTGTGCGCGTGCATGTGTGTGTACTGGGAGGTAACCTGGAGGGGTGATCAGCATCTAGCAGGGGACACTAGGCCCCCAAATTAAACAGGAAGCATTATTTCAGGAGTATAATCCTCTCTCTTCATCCACTTGGGCATTTAATGGTTAATGGTTTACAGACTTCCAGCTACTGTAGTATCCGGTCTGGGACAGAAGAGACAAGAAGAAAACTCAGGTGTCATCGGGGAACATCATGATGCTCTGGGGGCTCAGGGTCCCCAGCTGCACCGTCTTTTTCTCTCCACCTTCCAGAGTCTTCTTTATTTGTCTTACATATACTCTCTAGGATTCTTAGTCAAACTAGCTTAGTGGATGCGGTGGGAACAAGGATATCTACTTCAACTTTTCTGAGCCAGAGTCCTACAATTTTATGTCAAACCCAGGCTCCTCTGCCCATGGAATTCTCCAGGCAAGTATACTGGAATGGGTTGCCATTTCCTTCTCCAGGGGATCTTTCCAACTCAGGGATCGAACCCAGGTCTCCTGCATTGGCAGGTGGTCTCTTTACCACTGTGCCACCTGGGAAGGATTTTGGGACAGCTGAGGATCAGCCAGTACTTTCACAGGATAGGCAGAAGTGAGGACTTAAGCCCAGGGAAACCAAGCCCTCCTAAAACCAAGTTCCCTGCCAAGTTTATAACAGACCTCTCTATTCAAAACTGTATTCCTTCTCTTGTCCCACTTCAGGATTGAGGAGTGTCAAACAAAAGAGGGGAGTGTTGAAACCAAGCAGGCCACAACAGACCCCTCCAAGGTACATACACAGCCTCTGTAAGCCCTGTTTCTTGTTTGTTGAAAAGGGCTTTAGTTTCTTTCCTAGGCCTTCCCTAAGTTCCGAAGAGCAGACTCAGACAGTTACTAATTAGAGAAGTGAGGGAAGCAGGAAAAACGGGAGGAGGAAGAACAGTAATGATGGCTTAAACAACGGTTCACCGATAAACAGAATCCTAGCTCCTCCTCGTGATACATAAAACAGTCTGATGTGTATCTCTGAGTTGTTCTACAGAAATTCACACCTAGACTCAAGTGGAGGATGATGTGGAGCAAGTGGTTGGAACCAGAAGGTTGATGATTCGACTCCTGAAACAGGGCTTCCTGGGTGGCTCAGTAGCAAAGAATCCACCTGCCAATGCAGGAGATGTGGGTTCGATCCCTACTCCAAGAAGATCCCACCTGCCATGGAGCAACTAGGCTGGTGTGCCACAGCTACTCAGCCCATGCTCTAGAGCCTTGGAGCCACAACCACGGAAGCCCGTGCAGCCTAGAGCATGTGCTCTGCAACAAGAGAAGCCACCACAATGAGAAGCCAGTGTGCTGAAACTAGAAAGTAGTCCCTGCTCTCCAAAACTTAGAGGAAAAACCCAGGTAGCAATGAAGACCCAGCACAGCCAAAAATACATTAAAAAAAAAAAAAAAGATTCCTGAAACATCACCATTACTTCACCAAAACCAATCAGAAAGAAGTCACGCATCCTACAGCTCTCACCCCAAATGCTGCCTTGCTTGGAAGCCTTCGGGAAGTTCATGTCTTTTGAGCCAGGGTCATCCATTCTTTGCCATTGTGAAAATTATAACAATGTGCCCCTTTTGAGTAGATTCTGTCTGTGGGGTAAAGACCTGGGAAGAGGCGCAAAGGCTGGATTTTAGACTCAGCCACCCCCTCGCTCCATCACCTTTACTCCTGTGTTTCCCCGGCTACTCCCTCCGCCCTGGCATTACCCTCACCGCAGTCCCTGCCGTGCCACAGACATGCCCTGCTCAAGGACATGCTTGTGACTGAATCTGCTTCTGACATCCCCCTTCACCCTGCTGGGTAACTCTGAGGCTTACAAACAGGAACAAAGCCAGAGGGCGGGGCTGCCAGGATTCACTTGTATTCTGCAACTCCAAAAGATTCACCCACAAAACTGGACACAGTTTGGAAGGGCTGCCCTGAGGAAGATATAACAATGTCAGAGCAACGCGTGAGCTGAAAAGACACAGCCTTCAGTGATCCCAGGTCAGATAAAGGGAGGAGGAAGAGATAGGAAAGTGTGTAAGATGAAAATACGTACATTTCTACTTGGAATGTTGTATTGAGAGTTGTGTGGAAGAGAGACTCCTTGAGGATCTATTATGTGGAATCCTTGTGGGAATCGTGTGGAGCCGGGACCAGTGCAATAGCATTTGATGGTACCTGACTGAGAGTGAACTCTACCGAGACACTGTCACTTTGTGGGGGGCAGAGGCTGGGGGAAGCACTGACTGGGATGAGGGAATGTGTGCATGAGTGCAAGGGGCTGAGATTATGGATCTGTCTTCATGAGTCTGTGTGTAAGAGTGGAGCACAATGTTCATGTACGGTGAGTGAGAATGTGGGGAGGTATGTGTGACATGGGGAGCTGCATGTCTGTGTGACTATGTGTGTGTGTGTGTGTAAGAAATCTGTGACTAGGGGTTGATCTGTGAGTACGTGTGTGGCTTTGTGTGCATGTGTGGGTTCATCCTGACACAGCAGTGACTGTTTAAGTGTCCGTGGGTCTTTGCATGTGTGTCAGAGGGGATCCTGAACTGGTGGCCCTGCCGACTGTGAGTTACCCGGAACTCATCTCTGAGCATTAATGAGAGCAGAGCGAGGGACTCCTTAGATGCCTCTTCTCAAGAAGAGTGCGAGAAGGCAACCTCAGGCCAGAGGGCGCTGCGTCTCCAGTCTGGGTCCACATGCAGTGCCCGCTCACCCCGCCTCCGGTCTCCTCCCCAAGCGAGCCCTTCCCTCTGCCTCACAGGAGGAGGTGAGCAGACCCTGGCGCCCCGGGGGAGGGCTGCGGGAGGACGAGGTCTCAGAGAATCGAACCACCTGAAGCTGAAAGGAAAAAACGCAGCCCCAGTTCAGGGTTTCCAGTAGAAATCAGTCACTAACTTGTAGATTCTCCCAATTACTTTCCTGCCACACATCCTGTGGACGAGCACTGACTGACTGGGTTCTCAACAACACTGTACAAGTTCTTGAAAGGACACGCGTTCCCCTTGATAATTCTGATGCGCACGCATCCCACACATGGGGCCTCCCCTTCCATTATTTCCGTTTCATTCATGTTGATATATGACAAAACCAATACAATATTGTAAAGTTAAAAATAAAATAAAATTAAAATTAAAAAAAATAAACAACATTCTTCACTGGAGTGAACTTTTTGTATTTTTATATCCTCAAGTCTTGTCTTCAGAGTTTCAGATATCAGACGGTAATCAAAGGGTGCTATTCCAGAAAGGGTCTTCCCTCTTCTGACAGGTCACCCCTGCATGTGCCAGGGATTAGGCTAAAGTCTTTACGTATACTAGCTTATCCATTCCTGGAACACCCTAGGAAGTAGGAATTCCTGATAATCCTCCTTGTACTGAGGAAACTGACGAGGGAGAATTCAAGTAATGGACCTAAGATCTCACTGCTAGTAAGGGACAGAATTAGGACTTGAATCCAGGAAGCTAGCTCTTGAATCCACGCCCCTGTCCGTCTCTCTCTCTCCCTGTCTCTCGTTCAGCCACACCACATGGCATGCAGGATCTTAGTTTCCTGACCAGGGATCAAACCTGCGCCCTCTGCATGGGGAGGGAAGAGACTTAAGTTCAAGTCCTTGAACCCTTGGCTCTTAACTATGATCCTCACAACTCTTCACGGCAACAGGGACCTAACTCTGCTGAAGTAGGGAGATGGGGGATGAGAGTTCACCCTTTGGTGTCTAACCTGCTGCACCCCTGGGGACCACTGTAGGGTGGGAGCCCACACCTGGCCTTGCCGCTCATCCACTCTCGTCTCCTCTGGCAGGTCCCGTACACACGGGATGGGTCCTTGACTGTCGGATCTTCACTGACAATCAAAGGGAAACCTGCTGTCTCCTTCAGGTGGGCACATTATATACAGCCCATGGTGTGGAGGTGGAGGAGGAGTGAGAACACTAGAGTGTGTGTGGGGACGGCCACTTCACGCGTGAGTGATGTTCAAGCGTGTAACCAGTATCAGAGACACAGTGCAGGCACAGGACCGCTGGCAGGTCTTGGGGGCTGGGAGAAGGCTCAGGGCTTTGGCTTTTTATCAAGGGACGTAGAACGTCCAGAAGATGCAGGCCCAGGCCAGTGACTGCTGCTCAGCTTGAATCTCAGGCCAAGGACCAGGGCATCCTGCCTCCCTGGGCAGGGTGAGCTGAGGAAGCAGGTTCCCGGGAAGAAGGATGACAGCAGCCCCAGGAAGGCCCGCCTTCCACCAGGGAGGAGCTGGGAGAGGACGGGCGTGTGTGTCCAGTGTGGGTTCCCACACAAGGAAGAGACCTGCTCAACACGCTATGAGCTTTGCCCATCAGCAGGAATCCACAAGTGCAGGTGGATTTCCACACTGGGACCGATGAGAACTCAGACGTCCCCTTTCATTTTTGAGTGTCCTGTGGCCAAGCCGTGAGGATAAACAGCCGTCACGATGGGAGCTGAAACTGTGAGGTGGAATCCTCCAAAATGCCCTGTGAGGATGGCCAGCCATCTGTCCTGCACGGCCTGTGATGCAGAATGAGGGCAGGTAAGTGTGCCCGGGACCACCCCTTCCACGGCCTCCACAGGCTCTCCTAGAGGAACACTGCTGTCCCCCGGCCGCGCCGCAGTGCCCGCCACCCACCTCCCATCATCACCCCTGCCCCTTTCATCACAGAGCACCCTCTGCTGGTACCACCATGCTCAGGCATTTTCCCAGATCTAACCAGGGCAAGATCAGCTTACACGCTCTTTTGCTCCAGATGCAGAATTGGCTCTGACTTCACCCTCAGGTATCATTTCTACCTATGCCATTATTATTTGAAAGTTTGTGTCACTAAATAGTTAAAATATGCATATGGGTAATTATCATCCATCCAGTATAACTCTTTCTCTCTCTCTCAAACCAGAACAACTTTCTAGTTTCTTTACACTCCTTCCAGAGGTAAAATATTGTTGTACAAGTACATTTATCTATTCATTTTATGCATTTTGTTCATTTCTTTTTAAACAAATGGTGTTATACGTTTCTCTATCACAGCAGGAGGACTAGAGTTTATTTGTGGTCTAGAATGTATCTTAAAGAAATACTTCATCCATGATGCTTCATCATTTAATGTTTGCCTAACACTGCAACAGAAGGATTACCAAAAATGATTTACCTTGACCCTTAGTAACACAAGAATCTCGTCAATGACGCTGCATTAACGTTTCTATTCCACACTTTTGTCATTATAACCTCCTAATACTTACTTACATTGGACGAATAACTGGTTCAAAAAGCACACGTATTTTAAGTATGATAAATTAATACTTTAAAAGTGACTATTTCTGGAAAGCCTCACCAATAAAGAATAGGTTCAAATATTCTGACCTTTTAAAATCTCTCGTCAAAAGAATAGTATTTTTAAGACTGAGGAAGAGCATCATTTCATATGCCCATAAGCTGTTAAAATAATATCCTGTTTTTTAGGCATCTGTACTATTTCTACCTCTTTAAGACCACTTTACTTTCATTCCTCACCACCATCATCTCCAATCTAAGCTACTCAAAGAAAAACCTGGGTGATCAGAGTAAATGGCAGCCTAGTTTTGCAGAACAGAAATGTATGCATTTAATGAACACTTATCAGACACTTAGACTGTGATGCTCTGTCCAAGATTCAAAAGACATAGTTCTTGGCCAAAGAATCTTCTAAGCTAGAGCAAATAAAAGACTGCAACAGAGAGTGGTAGACCACCAGTGGAGGAATAAGAGAAATACAGAAAAGAGAGTGGACAAGTCTCCAAAATAGTCCTAAAAATCTATAGAAAGAAACATGTCTAAATGGGTTTTGAAGTTGGAATATGGGTTTTCTGAGGAAATGGTGTGTGTACCAGAGCAGAAGTAGAAAGGAAGATTGAAAGTTTGTTTGATGGCATAACTGTATTTCTTACTCATTTTCCCTTCCAGGTAATGGTAAATGGCCGAAAATATGTCAGCCTTGCCCTCTGACCCCTAACCCTAACCCTAACTCCCACCAGAGCCTGTGAGGTTCATGCAAGTGTGGAGAGATGTCTCCCTGTCCTCAGTGTCTATCAGCTAGAGAGGAATGTGACCAGAGTGCACACTGTCAAGGAGATCTTTCCATCTAAGTGACCATGTGACTCCCAGAGTTGCAAACAGAATGGTTCCTCCCCACCCTTCCCCAAAATGTGGTCGTTAAAATTTCTGAAAACTTGACAGGGTTTGGTTCTAGCTCTGCGGGGGGGAAAGTGGTCATCACCAAGAGGGTTGTGAGAGTACTGTGGAAAAGACCAAAGAATCTAAGAAGGTAGATATTTACTGACACAAGGAGTAAGTGACAGGTCACTGAAATGTCCGTAAAGGCATTAGCGACAATATGCTCATATAGTACCTACTATATGTCAGATGCTCTGAACTAAAATCCTTCCCCCATTTGCAGGCAACTAAACCAAGAGGTATCTGTCTATAACCACAAAGCTGTAATTGGTGATTTGGGGAAGAAGCTTTGTAATTTGAGAGAAGTCAGGTGAAATTCGCAAAAACTACTAGACTGATCAAGTCAACAAGGTAGCAGGATTCAAGATGAACATACAGATATCAGTTGCATTTCTTCACATTAACAATGAAATGTCAGAAAGGGAATGTAAAAACAGCAATCCCTTTTAAAATCACAGAAAAAAATACTTAGGAATAAACCTGACCAAGGAGGTGAAAGACTTAAATGCTGTGAACTATAAAACATTAACAAAGGAAATCAAAGATGATTCAAAGAAATGGAAAGATAAGCTCTTGTTTGGAAAAATTAATCTTCTTAAAATGGCCATACTACCCAAAGCAATCCACAGATTTAATGTGATCCCTTATCAAATGAGGGCTTCCCAGGTGGCTCTAGCAGTAAAGAATCCACCTGCCAATGCAGGAGACGTAAGAGACGCAGGTTTCATCCCTGGGTCAGGAAGATCCCCTGGAAGAGGAAATGGCAACCCACTCCAGTAATCTTACCTGGAGAATCTCATGGACAGAGGAGCTTGGTGGACTACAGTCCATGGGGTAGCAAAGAGCTGGACATGACTGAGTGACTAACACATACACACTTAGCAAATTACTCATGAATTTTTCACAGAAGCAGAACAAATAACCCTAGAATTTATATGGAACCATAAAAGACCCAGAATTGCCAAAGCAATCCTAAGGAAAAAGAACAAAGCAGGAGGCATAACCCTCCCAGAAATGAGGCAGTACCACAAAGCTACAGTAATCAAAATAGTGGGGGAGTGTCACACACACACACATAGAAAACCAGACATATGGATCAATGGAACAGAACAGAAAGCTCAAAAATAAACCCACACACCTACAGTCAATCTTCAACAAAGGAAGCAAGAATATGCAATGGGAAAAGCAAATTCTCTTCAGCAAGTGGTGTTGGGAAAGTTGGACAGCTCATATAAATCAGTGAAGTTAGAGCACACTCTCACACCATACAAAAAATAAACTCAAAATGGCTTAAAGACTTAAATATTAGATGTGTGTGCATGCTCAGATGCTCAGTTGTGTCCAACTCCTTGCAACCCCATGGACTGTAGCCTGCAAGGCTCTTCTGTCCATGAAATTCTCCAGGCAAGAATACTGGAGTGGCTAGCCATTCACTTCTCCAGGGGATCCTCCCAACCCAGGGAACAAAGTCCACATCTCCTGCATCTCCTGCTTTAGCAAAGGGATTCTTAACACTAGGCCACCTGGGAAGCCCTAAATATTAGACATAACACCATAAAACTCCTCGAAGACAACATAAACAAAACTCTCTGACATGAATTGTATCAACGTTTTCTTAGGTCAGTCTCCCAAAGCAACACAAACAAAAGCAAACTTAGCAAATGGAACCTAATCAAACTTAAAAGCTTCTGTACAGCAAAGGAAACCACAAACAAAACAAAAAGACAACTTACAGACTGGGAGAGGGTATTTGGATGTGACCAACAAGGACTTAATTTCCAAACAGTTCATACAAGTCAATACCAAAAAAAAAAAAAAACCCCAACACAATCAAAAAATGGTCAGAAGGCTTAAATAGACATTTCCCCCAAAGGAGTCTTACAGCTGCCCAACCAGGACATGGAAAGATGCACAGTACCACTAAATTCTTAAAGAAACCCAAATCAATACTACAATGAGTTACCACCTCACACCAGTCAGAATGGCCATCACTTACAAGTCTACAAATAACAAATGCTCAGGAGGATATGGAAAAAAGGGAACTACACTGTTGGTGGGAATGTTAACTGGTACATCCACCGTGGAAAAAGTAAGGAGGTTCCTCAAAAAACTAAAGAAGAGTTGCCATAGGATCCAGCAATCCCACTCCTGGGCATATATCCAGACAAAACAATAACAAAAAGATGCATGCACCTCTGTGTTCAAAGCAGCACTATTTACAATTGTCAAGACATGCAACCAAACTAAATGTCCATCAAGAGATGGACAACTGAAGACATGGCACATATATACACTGGAATCCTCCTCATCCATAAAAAGAAAAGCATGCCATTTGCAGCAACATGGCTGGACCGAGAGAGTATCATACTGAGTGAAGTAGGCCAGAAAGGGAAAGACTAATATATGATATCACTTATATGTGAATCTAGGAACTCTAGGAATCAGCGAACTCAAATGGACTGGAATGGGTGAATTTAACTCAGATGACCATTATATCTACTACTGTGGGCAGGAATCCCTCAGAAGAAATGGAGTGGCCATCATGGTCAACAAAAGTCCGAAACGCAGTACTTGGATGCAATCTCAAAAGCGACAGAATGATCTCTGTTCGTTTCCAAGGCAAACCATTCAATATCACAGTAATCCAAGTCTAGGCCCCAACCAGTAATGCTGAAGAAGCTGAAGTTGAACGGTTCTATGAAAACCTACAAGACCTTTTAGAACTAACAACCAAAAAAGATGTCCTTTTCATTACAGGGGACTGGAATGCAAAAGTAGGAAGTCAAGAAACACCTGGAGTAACAGGTAAATTTGGCCTTGGAATATGGAATGAAGCAGGGCAAAGACTAATAGAGTTTTGCCAAGAAAATGCACTGGTCATAACAAACACCCTCTTCCAACAACACAAGAGAAGACTATACATGGACATCACCAGATGGTCAACACCGAAATCAGATTGACTATATTCTTTGCAGCCAAAGATGGAGAAGCTCTATACAGTCAACAAAAACAAGATCAGGAGCTGACTGTGGCTCAGATCATGAATTCCTTATTGCCAAATTCAGACTGAATATGAAGAAAGTAGGGAAAACCACTAGACCATTCAGGTATGACCTAAATCAAATCCCTTATGATTATACAGTGGAAGTGAGAAATAGATTTAAGGGACTACATCTGATAGATAGACTGCCTGATGAACTATGGACTGAGGTTCGTGACATTGTACAGGAGACAGGGATCAAGACCATCCCCATGGAAAAGAAATGCAAAAAAGCAAAATGGCTGTCTGGGGAGGCCTTACAAATAGCTGTGAAAAGAAGAGAAGCGAAAAGCAAAGGAGAAAAGGAAAGATATAAACATCTGAATGCAGAGTTCCAAAGAACAGCAAGAAGAGATAAGAAAGCCTTCTTCAGCGATCAATGCAAAGAAATAGAGGAAAACAACAGAATGGGAAAGACTAGAGATCTCTTCAAGAAAATCAGAGATACCAAAGGAACATTTCATGCAAAGATGGGCTCGATAAAGGACAGAAATGGTATGGACCTAACAGAAGCAAAAGATATTAAGAAGAGATGGCAAGAATACACAAAAGAACTGTACAAAAAAGATCGTCATGACCCAGATAATCACGATGGTGTGATCACTGACCTAGAGCCAGACATCCTGGAATGTGAAGTCAAGTGGGCCTTAGAAAGCATCACTACGAACAAAGCTAGTGGAGGTGATGGAATTCCAGTGGAGCTATTCCAAATCCTGAAAGATGATGCTGTGAAAGCGCTGCACTCAATATGCCAGCAAATTTGGAAAACTCAGCAGTGGCCAAGGACTGGAAAAGGTCAGTTTGCATTCCAATCCCAAAGAAAGGCAATGCCAAAGAAAGGCAATGCCAAAGAATGCTCAAACTACCGCACAATTGCACTTATCTCGCACGCTAGTAAAGTAATGCTCAAAATTCTCCAAGCCAGGCTTCAGCAATACGTGAACCGTGAACTTCCTGATGTTCAAGTTGGTTTTAGAAAAGGCAGAGGAACCAGAGATCAAATTGCCAACATCCGCTGGATCATGGAAAAAGCAAGAGAATTCCAGAAAAGCATCTATTTCTGCTTTATTGACTATGCCAAAGCCTTTGACTGTGTGGATCACAATAACCTGTGGAAAATTCTGAAAGAGATGGGAATACCAGACCACCTGACCTGCCTTCTGAGAAATCTGTATGCAGGTCAGGAAGCAACAGTTAGAACTGGACATGGAACAACAGAATGGTTCCAAATAGGAAAAGGAGTACGTCAAGGCTGTATATTGTCACCCTGCTTATTTAACTTATACACAGAGTACATCATGAGAAACGCTGGACTGGAAGAAGCACAAGCTGGAATCAAGATTGCCGGGAGAAATATCAATAACCTCAGATATGCAGATGACATCACCCTTATGGCAGAAAGTGAAGGGGAACTAAAAAGCCTCTTGATGAAAGTGAAAGAGGAGAGTGAAAAAGTTGGCTTAAAGCTCAACATTCAGAAAATGAAGATCATGGCATCCGGTCTCATCACTTCATGGGAAATAGTTAGGGAAACAGTGTAAACAGTGTCAGACTTTATTTTTCTGGGCTCCAAAATCACTACAGATGGTGACTGCAGCCATGAAATTAAAAGACACTTACTCCTTGGAAGGAAAGTTATGACCAACCTAGATAGCATATTCAAAAGCAGAGACATTACTTTGCCAACAAAGGTTCTTCTAGTCAAGGCTATGGTTTTTCCTGTGATCATGTAAGGATGTGAGAGTTGGACTGTGAAGAAGGCTGAATGCCGAAGAACTGATGCTTTTGAACTGTGGCGTTGGAGAAGACTCTTGAGAGTCCCTTGGACTGCAAGGAGATCCAACCAGTCCATTCTGAAGGAGATCAGCCTTGGGATTTCTTTGGAAGGAATGATGCTAAAGCGGAAACTCCAGTACTTTGGCCACCTCATGTGAAGAGTTGACTCATTGGAAAAGACTCTGATGCTGGGAGGGATTGGGGGCAGGAGGAGAAGGGGACGACAGAGGATGAGATGGCTGGATGTCATCACTGACTCGATGGACGTGAGTCTGAATGAACTCTGGGAGTTGGTGATGGACAGGGAGGCCTGGCATGCTGCGATTCATGGGGTCGCAAAGAGTCAGACATGACTGAGCGACTGATCTGATCTGATATGTGAATCTAAAATATGAAACAAACGAACTTTCCTACAAAGGAAACAGACTCATAGACATAGAGAACAGATCTGTGGTTGCCAAGGCAGTGTGGGGGAGGGGAGGGATGGGCTGCGAGTTTGGGACCAGCAGATGCAAACTGTTATACAGAGTGGCTAAACAACAAGATCTTACTGTATACTACAGGAATTATACTCGATATTCTGTGATAAACTGTAATCAGAAAGAATATGAAACAGACTGTACATGTATGTATAACTGAGTCACTGCTGAACAGAAATTAATACAACGTTGTAAATCAACTAATCTTCAACAAAATTAATTTTTAAAAAAACAGTGCTTCACATAAATTTTTTCAAAAATCAGAGAGCTCCAACTAAAGATCTCACATGATGAAACTAACATCCAAGGTGGCCAAATAAACAAAATAAATATAAATATCTTTTTTAAAATATAGAGAGTCCAGGGAACAAAAAATCCTTCAAGGGCTTCTGGGGGCTTCCCCAGACTCCATTTTTCTCAATCCTCCTCAATCCAAGTCCCTGATCATCTCCCAGCAAATAGGGCATTTCTCAAGAAACGGAAAGCCAGTCCTGGGTCCTAAAGCCTTCTCTTCTCAGTGTCTTTCACTCTTCCCATTCTGTGCCAAAGTCCCCCAGAGAAGTTCTGTTCTGTGATAATTTGATCCTTGATGCTTAAGTCCCCCAAAGCTGGGTCACCCCTGTGGTGCTGTCCGTGGTGCTGACTCATGATGATGGCCCTAATCAGGAAGCCTGCCTGTTTTCAAGTGAGGGGCAGGCAACACCCTTTTTTCCCTGATAAGTCATAGCTCTAAGTCTCTATGATGCATGAAACACAAATTCACTTTGGATTTTATGAACAGAAATTTGCAAATTGTTTCAGATTGTTCTAACAGGAATTCTTATGCAACACAGTTTAAGACTGGAGGAAAATTCCATTTTCATCAGCATTTCCTATATTGACTCCTCAACAGCTATTAAAATCTTTTACAGGGACTTCCCTGGTGGTCCAGTGGTTAAAACTCTGAGCTCCCAATGCAGGAGGCCTGGGTCGGGGAACTAGATCCCACATGCCGCAATGAACATCTAAGATTCCATGTGCCGCAACTAAGACCCACACAGCCAAATAAATAAAGCAAGTTTTTAAAAATCTTTTACATATTCTTTCTCCCAAAGAACCAAGATGCTGTAGAGTTGTGCAAAAACTTGTCTATTTCCATTTTCATAAAACTGTAGTGGTGGACTGCCCTTTGGGTACGGTGGTTAAGAATTCACCTGCCAATGCAGGGGACATGGGTTTGATCCCTGGTCTAGGAAGATTCTCCAGGCTGTGGGGCAACTAAGCCCATGTGCCAAAATACTGACCCTGTGCTCTGGAGCCCGAGAGTCACCAACTACTGAGCCTGTGCACTGCAACTGCTAAAGCCTGTGCACCTAGGATCTGTGTTCTGCAACGAGAGAAGCCACCACAATGAGAAGCCTGTGCACTGACACGAAAAGTACCCCTTGCTCCCCACAACTAGACAAAGGCTGCACACAAAGACTTGGAACAACCCCCCAGAAAATAAATGAATAAAATAAAAAATTTAAAAAAAACCTGCAATAGTAAAATAAACCTACATTCCATACTATGGTCTCATAAGCCATATATTGAGAGAGATGGAATTTCCTTATGTTTCCCTCACAAAATAGACAAAATATTAATATAGGGATAATTCAATAAGAGTTGGCAGTTATTCTGAATATTAAAGTACTGGTATGTTCTATCAATAAAAATTAAGCAGAAGTTGCAATATAACCAATGAAAAAAAGAAATGTATCATAGCATGTTTATGGCATCTAGTTCAATGTTTTATTTTTAGGGCCCTCAAGATGAGTTAAGAAGTTCTGGTAAATGTCAGAGAAGCAGGATCCCTATCACAAAAGCTTTCAGCACGAACCTAAGAGGCTTATACTTGGTTCTAAGTACACCTGTGAGCCTTGGGAAGCTACAAGGAAAGCAACAGGTCATCTTCTGCCATCAGAAACCATTTATTAAACAGAACAATTGGTGAAGGCCAAGTGTCTCCCACCCCTGAAGACTGTCCCATCCCCAGAACCCCTACTGCGAAAGCTGTCACATGGACAGAAAGCACGGTTTGGAAATCAGGGGATGTTTATTTCAAGGGGGCCTGTCATAGAGAAACTACTCTAAATAGACGTGTGGAAGGAGTGCACAAATAACCAGTGAGTGAGTGTGCCCCACTTCTAACCTGAATAGTAAACCTGGAACATTGTTT
The DNA here is from genome assembly GCF_003369695.1 of Bos indicus x Bos taurus. Lineage (NCBI taxonomy): Eukaryota > Metazoa > Chordata > Mammalia > Artiodactyla > Bovidae > Bos > Bos indicus x Bos taurus. The sequence goes on from NC_040093.1 coordinate 16,641,790, forward strand.
CTTATAGATCTCTCTGATATACAAGATCTACAAGGGTGATGTCTCCTCCCACCTCCCTTGATGGTGAATGGCTGGGGCAGGACAAGAAGAGAGACTCCATCTATATAGGAAACAGAATAATTCTTGAAAATAGCCCAGACTCTAATGGGAGCATGCCTCAGATCTGAATGAGCTGAGTATATTAAAAGCAGTTGAGCACAGAATCCAGGCGTCACTCCTTACCTCTGTGTGACCTTTTGCAAGCACAGCTAATGCATCAGCTTGGAGATTCTACCCTGTGGTGCTGGAGTACAGTCCGTCGAGATGCCTTAAACCAAGAGCCATTGTATGGCACAGTTCTCAATAAGCAGAATACCCAGGTTTGGGCAAACGAGAGGTGGATGGAGAAGTGACCCCTCTCACCAGGACTCTTATGACCCACTTGGAGAATATGAGTTTCTGTCCTGGAAATTCCAGAGCTTGCAGCTCTAGAGGTCTTGGTTCTCAGGAGAGGGACCACATCCACCAGAGGACACAGCCAGAGTTCCATTAATCTTAAGCTCTGGTTGCCACCCAATCACTTTGGGCTCTTCATGCCAAGAGAACAGCAAGCAAAGAAATAGATTACTATACTGGCAGGATACAGAACTGATGCCATGTAACAGGAACAAGGAAGAATACACCTAGAACTTTTGATGTTTCCATGTCCAGAATTAACTGTAGATAGAAGATTGCAGCATCATCAGTGTGATGAGGGAAAAGTAACCAGGGGTTCAGATTGCTCAGACAAGAAGCTATATAATTTATTCTAGCAACTAAGCAACACAGATCAAGCGAAGTACTGACCAAGTATGAGAGAAGTCTAAATAAAATTTGACCAAGGCCAGCCAACTACAGCAGTGAAGACCTTAACTTGTCCAACTGTATATCTTTTTGAAAAACAAGTGTGACTTGCTGCCACTTGACAGGTCAGTCGCAGGATGGACTGAACTTCACTGAGGCACCAGTGGACATGAGTGGTGCAGGGGAGACTCTAACAGAAACCATCAGCACCTTGCTCGTACTCCTTGGTGTCTGTGCACCAGTGGATTTCCAACCGCCAGAACCTTCATCAGTGTCTTACTGTCCTTTTCTGGAACTATAGGAAACAATACTCCCCATAGATGCATGGCAATCTGGAAATGCCAAAGAATTAACATGTACCAGGAAACAACCCCAATCAATGACACTCAAGAGTTGGTGTATAAATTGCCCCAAACCCTCAGTCTCCCATGAGATAATTCTGAGGCATGTGTTTTGTGTTACTTCCCAGAGTTTTCTTGTGGCCTTAACTTTCTGCTTTGCACTGTAGTCACTGGGTTAATAAAGCACTCTTTATTGCCTTACCTTCCCTATTAACACATCACCACTCCCTTCACTTCCCAAAGAAATCACTGGCACTTGCTCCCAGGTCTAAGGGTCTACTTCTGGAAAAACCCAAATGAAGAGACATTCTGTAATATTTTTCAACAGGTTCCCTTTTCTGTTGCACCTTGTGGATACTTGCACACTAAGTCGCTTCAGTTGTGTCCAACTCTTTGTGACCTATGGACTGTAGCCCACCAGGCTCCTCTGTCCATGGGATTCTCCAGGCAAGAATACTGCAGTGGGTTGGCATGCTCTCCCCTAGGGTATCTTCCTGACCCAGGGATCACACCCGTGTCTCCTGCAGCTTCTGCACTGCAGGTAGATTCTTTACCGCTGAGCCACTGGGGAAGCCCAGCTTAAGGATAGTTTCTTGGGCATAAGCAAATTTAAGATAAATCTTAAGGATACTTTATCTTAACTTGCCTGTGTCCAAGACTCTTCTTCTCTCTTCCTTCAGGTTTCATTTTCTAGGCACATTACTTGTTTTGTTTCAGGTGAGAAAGCTCTTGATGTGTTCCTATAATTGACACTTTTTATAAGCATTTCTACCATATATGTGCCAATTATTATTTCTAGTATTACTAAAATAACTGTAAAATATTTATCCCCAAATTCCCAAAAGGCTATGAGTATGTAAACAGAACCCAGATCTTAACTCTTGTGCAGCCTCAATGCTTCCTTATGGACATTTTCAATTAACAGTTTCTGGGTCACACAGGCCTGATATTTCTTATCAGTGACAGTACACATCCTCTACTAGTTAAGGTCTACCATAAATTGACAACTGCAATATTAAGTCTTCCTGCTAGCCAAGCAAACTCCAGAGCCATGACTCCTACAGGACTATAGTTCCAAAAGCCACCATTTCAAAAGTTATCTGATCTAAAAAAGTTATCACCAAGATATTTTAGCAAGTAGAATATGCACCCTCATTGATGGTAATGTTATTCTCCAAATACACTGTCCTTCTCTTACATTACTGTGGTGGACTCTGCTAATCTTTCACAAAGTCCTTGTCATTTTTTCCTCAGCATAGAGATAAGCACACTTCCCAACCTCCCTTGCAGTTAAGTATTTCTATGGCTGACTTGTAGCCAATGGAATATAAGTCGTGGGCACCATGTCCAAGCTTGTCCCACAAAAACCTCCTATGCAGGCTCCATTTTCCCTTCTTCTTCAAGCTGACTGGAAGCAAATCTCCAAGGTGACCTGGGAACCCATGTGTTAAGGAATGGCAGGGCTGAAACCAACCTGGTTCCCTGAAAGACAGCACACAGCACTCCAATTAAAAGGCAGAGATTGGTAAAAATTATTTTTTATGATTCAAATATATGGTGGCTCAGATGATAAAGAATCTGCCTGCAGTGTGGGAGACCCAGGTTCAATCCCTGGATCAGGAAGATCCCCTGGAGAAGGGAATGGCTACCCGCTTCAGTATTCTTGCCTGAAGGATTCCATGGACAGAGGAGCTTGGCGGGCCACAGTCCACGGGGTCGAAAAAAGTCAGACACAACTGAGCAACTAATACTTTCACTTATATGCTATCTACAAGACACAAATCAGATTCAAAAACACAAATAGACTAAAAGTAAAAATATGGGAAGAGATATACCAAGCAAACAGTAAACAAGAAAAAAGCAGGAGTGGCTATGCTAACACTTTAAAATCAGGCTTTAAGATAAAAATTATTACTACAGAGAAAAAGAATTGTTTTTTGCCAGAGACAAAGAATGACATATTGAGATATCATTTCATCAAGAAGATGTAACAAACATATAAGCACCTAACAACAGAGCCCCTAAATACATGAAGCAAAAAACAGAATCAAATGGGGAAACAAACAATTCGACAATAATAGTTGGAGATTTCAGTATTCCACTTTCAATAATGGACAGAACATTTAGGCAGAAAGCCAAGGAAACAAGACTTGCACAACTAATCCTATCAGAAATCTATCATTTCCCAACAAGAGAATGCAGATTCTTCTCAAGTGTACATGAATCATTCTCCAGGGTAGACCATCAGTTCAGTTCAGTCACACAGTCATGTCTGACTCTCTGCGACCCCATGGACTGCAGCATGCCTCCCTGTCCATCACCAACTTCTGGAGTTTACTCAAACTCATGTCCATTGAGTCAGTCATGCCATCCAACCATCTCATCCTCTGTTTTCCCCTTCTCCTCCTGCCCTCAATCTTCCCAGCATCAGGGTCTTTACAAATAGTTAGTTCTTCACATCAGGTGGCCAAAGTATTGCAGTTTCAGCTTCAACATCAGTCCTTCCAATGAATATTCAGGACTGATTTCCTTTAGGATGGACTGGTTGCATCTCCTTGCAGTCCAAGGGACTCTCAAGGATCTTCTCCAACACCACAGTTCAAAAGCATCAATTCTCCAGCGCTCAGCTTTCTTTATAGTCCAACTCTCACATTCATACATGACTACTGGAAAAACCATAGCTTTGACTAGATTGAACTTTGCTGGCAAAGTAATGTCTCTGCTTTTTAATATGCTGTCTAGGTTGGTCATAGTTTTCTTCCAAGGAGCAAGCATCTTTTAATTTCATCACTGACGTTACCATCTGCAGTGTTTTGGAGCCCCCAAAATAAAGTCTGTCACTGTTTCTACTGTTTCCCCATCTATTTGCCATTAAGTGATGGGACCAGATGCCATGATCTTAGTTTTCTGAATGTTGAGTTTTAAGTCAACTTTTTCACTCTCCTCTTTCACTTTCATCAAGAAGCTCTTTAGTTTTTCTTCCCTTTCTGCCATAAGGGTGGTGTCATCTGCATATCTGAGGTTATTGGTATTTCTCCCAGCAATCTGGATTCCAGCTTGTGCTTCATCCAATCCAGCATTTCTCATGACGTACTCTGCATATAAATTAAATAAACAGGGTGACAATATACAGCCTTGACGTACTCCTTTTCCTATTTGGAACCAGTCTGTTGTTCCATGTCCAGTTCTAACTGTTGCTTCTTGACCTGCATACAGATTTCTCAGAAGGCAGGTCAGGTGGTCTGGTATTCCCATCTCTTTCAGAATTTTCCAGTTTGTTGTGATCCACACAAAGGCTTTGGTATAGTCAATAAAGCAGAAGTAGATATTTTACTGGAACTCTCTTGCTTTTTCGATGATCCAGCAGATGTTGGCAATTTGATCTCTGGTTCCTCTGCCTTTTCTAAATCCAGCTTGAACATCTAGAAGTTCAAGTGTTTTTTTTTTTTTTTTTTTAAGTTGTTTCAAACTAGTTTATTTAAGGTTTCCATTTTCACTCCTCAATCGATTTTATGTATTTCTCATATGCTTCGTCACTAGTTCATCTAGTTCTGAAGGGTTACTGAATGTCATCTTCATCAGCCAACCATCTTCATAACAAGATTTGTTGACAAGTCCCGGACTTTCTGCTAGAGTTTTATTAATTTCAGTTACTTCTCCTGATAGAGAATAGAGTTCACTAGGAGCTTTCACACTTTCCAACCACCAAAGTCCTTTGTTTGTTCAATTTCATCCCAACTTCAGGCAGACTACGGTAAACATCTCCCAAAGCTTCCTGTGCAAAATTGCTGATTCCTAGTGTTTCAACACCGTTTTCTGTTGTAACCCATTCGTGTTTTTCTGTGAATTTCAGCACCGACAGCAGAGCGAGGCCGGTGCGCAGCGCTCGGACAGCACCTGCCCACAGTCCCCAGGGCCGCGGCGAGCAGGGCGAGTGTGGTGCCGAGATAGCCCGCAGGCTGCCAACCGCCGCCCGCACGCTCCGCACTGCTTGCAGCGCCGTGTTCCCAGGCGTGCAGAGGGTCTCCGCGCGGCACGTAGAGCACCCGGGCCCGCAGGGCGGCCCCGCCAATTCAACTTTTTTTTTTTAATTTTATTTAATTTTTAAACTTTACATAATTGTATTAGTTTTGCCAAATTTCAAAATGAATCCACCACAGGTATACATGTGTTCCCCATCCTGAACCATCCTCCCTCCTCCCTCCCCATACCATCCCTCTGGGTCGTCCCAGTGCACTAGCCCCAAGCATCCAGTATCGTGCATCGAACCTGGACTGGCATCTCGTTTCATGCATGATATTTTACATGTTTCAATGCCATTCTCCCAAATCTTCCCACCCTCTCCCTCTCCCACAGAGTCCATAAGACTGTTCTATACATCACTGTCTCTTTTGCTGTCTTGTTCACAGGGTTATTGTTACCATTTTTCTAAATTCCATATATATGCGTTAGTATACTGTATTGGTGTTTTTCCTTCTGGCTTACTTCACTCTGTATAATAGGCTCCAGTTTCATCCACCTCATTAGAACTGATTCAAATGTATTCTTTTTAATGGCTGAGTAATACTCCATTGTGTATATGTACCACAGCTTTCTTATCCATTCATCTGCTGATGGACATCTAGGTTGCTTCCATGTCCTGGCTATTATAAACAGTGCTGCGATGAACATTGGGGTACACGTGTCTCTTTCCCTTCTGGTTTCCTCAGTGTGTATGCCCAGCATTGGGATTGCTGGATCATAAGGCAGTTCTATTTCCAGTTTTTTAAGGAATCTCCACACTGTTCTCCATAGTGGCTGTACTAGTTTGCATTCCCACCAACAGTGTAAGAGGGTTCCCTTTTCTCCACACCCTCTCCAGCATTTATTATTTGTAGACTTTTGGATCGCAGCCATTCTGACTGATGTGAAATGGTACCTCATAGTGGTTTTGATTTGCATTTCTCTGATAATGAGTGATGTTGAGCATCTTTTCATGTGTTTGTTAGCCATCTGTATGTCTTTTTTGGAGAAATGTCTATTTAGTTCTTTGGCCCATTTTTTGATTGGGTCATTTATTTTTCTAGAGTTGAGCTGTAGGAGTTGCTTGTATATTTTTGAGATTAGTTGTTTGTCAGTTGCTTCATTTGCTATTATTTTCTCCCATTCTGAAGGCTGTCTTTTCACCTTGCTAATAGTTTCCTTTGATGTGCAGAAGCTTTTAAGGTTAATTAGGTCCCATTTGTTTATTTTTGCTTTTATTTCCAATATTCTGGGAGGTGGGTCATAGAGGATCCTGCTGTGATGTATGTCAGAGTGTTTTGCCTATGTTCTCCTCTAGGAGTTTTATAGTTTCTGGTCTTACGTTTAGATCTTTAATCCATTTTGAGTTTATTTTTGTGCTGGTGTTAGAAAGTGATCTAGTTTCATTCTTTTACAAGTGGTTGACCAGATTTCCCAGCACCACTTGTTAAAGAGATTGTCTTTAATCCATTGTATATTCTTGCCTCCTTTGTCAAAGATAAGGTGTCCATATGTGCGTGGATTTATCTCTGGGCTTTCTATTTTGTTCCATTGATCTATATTTCTGTCTTTGTGCCAGTAGCACAACGGAACTAAATTAAAATCAACAACAGAAAAAATTTGGGCAATTCACAAATTTGAGGAAGTTAAACAATAGTCTCCTGAAGAATCAACTGGTCACAAATTTGAGGAAGTTAAACAATAGTCTCCTGAAGAATCAACTGGTCAAAGAAAAAAAATCACAAGAGAAATTTTAAAATATTTTGAGTTAAATGAAAACAAAGACACACAACTTATGAGGTGCAGCACAAGCACTGTTTGCAAGGAAATTTAAGAGTTGTAAATGACTATACTAACAAAAATGAAAAACTTCAAATAAATAACTTAACCTTCCACTTTAAGAAACTAGAAGAGCAAACTAAATCCAAAACAAGCAGAAAGAAATCATAAAGATGAAAACAGAAATGAAACAGAACAGACAAAATCAAGAATCAAAAGTTGGTTCCTTGAGAAGATTAACAAAACTGACAACTGTTAGGGAGACTGACCAAGAAAAAAGAGAGAAAGCTCAAATTATTTGCAATTGTCAAAGAAACTATTTTTAATGTCTATTAGAACTTACAAACATTCAGCAAAGTTACTGGACAACATGGGAACCATTGGCATCCTTATACACCAACCCAAGAGTCCCATGTGCCTGGCCTGTTCAATGTCCATTGATTAAAGAGGCTAAGAACCCTGGTTGGTAACACCTGTGAATCTCCCTAGTCATCCCTCCCCACTGCTTCAACTTGCTCACTGCCCCAAGTAAACTCCATTTTGAATTTGTTTCTCATTTGTTTTTAGTCACAGTTTCACTAGCTACAAATAAAGAGCCCATTCACAACAGCAAACAAATGCTTAATGTTTCTAAAATTCAAAAACAATAAAAGGCATTCAAAGTTTAAATTGCAAAATGTATCATGCACATAAAGCTTATATAACAAATTAGAACAATTAAAATGAAATTTTAAAAAATAGTCATGTAGCCACCAAGCTTCAGAAATAAGAACATTTGTACCTGTGAGGTGAGCTCAAACCTGGGACCCTTTGCTTCAGTGGTTGCACCTGGTCAAGAGCCTCCTAGAGCAATAAAATATAAAGAAACCATAAGGAACTAAAGATAACTGCAGTTGAGGCAAATTATGAACAAGATACAAAAAGACCAAAAACCCAAACAGCACCACCAAGCAGATGGGCAGATCAACTAAGCCATCCCTCCATCCACCCTGGCCCTCATCCCCACCCTCACGCCCATATAGGAAATCAGCTCATCACTCCTTCAGAGAGCAGAGCAAGGGAACCTGCTACTTGTTTTCACTCACTCCTACAGCAACAGGAGTCCCAATCAAGCCTCGCCTGAATGTGCCTGGCCTGTTCAATGTCCATTGATTAAAGAGGCTAAGGCTAAGAACCATGGTTGGTAACACCTGTGAATTTCCCTAGTCATCCCTCCCCACTGCCTCGACTTGCTCACTGCCCCTAGTAAACTCCACTTTGAATTTCTTTCTCATTTAGTCAGTTTCACTAGCTACATCTATAAACAATTGGGGGGGAAACTATAAAATTTATGTAATTTAAAGAAAACTGACACATACATCACATTAATACAGGAGAAAGATCCATTTTAAAGATTCCAGTTTTTCCCTAAATTAATCTAAGAATTCATGAATTCCTAAGCAAAATCCCAGTAGGCTTTTAGAGAAATTCTCAAACTGACTCAAAACTTCACAGACACTGTAAAGTCCAAAGAGAACTGAGACAATCTCGAAGAACGAGGAAGGAGATTCAAGCTCATTCACTGTCAATAAATCACGTATTAAAGTGTTTGATATAAATATAGTAAGACAACATGCACTGGTGCAGATAAGCAAATAAACTAATAGGAAAGAACAAAGGTGGGACTTAGCTGGCGATCCAGTGGTTAAAAATCCTCCCTTTCCACTGCAGAGTCCATGGATTCCATCCCTGGTCAGAAAACTAGGATCCAGCGGGAGGGGAGGCGGGGGCGGGGAGAGGACTGTCTAGATACAGACCCAAGCACAGAGGTGGCATTACAAGAGGGTCTGGAAGACAGTTCCGCTATAAGTTTGGAGCAGTCTGGGATGAAAGTTTGGGGAGTTACAACTGTAGGGTAGGCAGAGAAGCCTGCCAGAGACTTAGATTTAAGACGAAGGGCAAAGGAGAAGGTGGTGTGGAGAAAGAAACGTGAAGGACAGAGGCTGGGAGAAAGAAAATGAAAGAGCGGGAGAAGGAGAAAAGTAAAATGGATGCGGGGAATGGAAAAAGAAGACAGCAGGGGAAAAGACCAAGAAGGAGAAGGAACAAAGAGGAAAGAGGGAGGGGAAAGAAAAGCTGGAAAGAGAAAAGCAGATGGGAAACGCAAAGAGGTGCAAACGCATATGCGGTAACAGCAGACACGGGAGGGCCATTTCATGTTTCCAGCACCAAAAGTTGCAGTTTTCCAAAACAAAATAGGGTCTGAGACACTGATGCTGAGTGTGTCTTACCAAGAATTACTTGACTAAGATTCAAAGTATGAAGCAGCCGTTCTCATTTGTTGGGTACCAAGAGCAACTTCAGTTCAGTTCAGTCGTTCAGTCGTGTCCGACTCTTTGCAACCCCGTGAATCGCAGCACGCCAGGCCTCCCTGTCCATCACCAACTCCCGGAGTTCACTCAAACTCACGTCCATCGAGTCGGTGATGCCAGCCATCTCATCCTCTTTCGTCCCCTCCTCCTCCTGCCCCCAATCCCTCCCAGCATCAGAGTCTTTTCCAATGAGTCAACTCTTCGCATGAGGTGGCCAAAGTACTGGAGTTTCAGCTTTAGCATCATTCCTTCCAAAGAACACCCAGGGCTGATCTCCTTTAGAATGGACTGGTTGGATCTCCTTGCAGTCCAAGGGATTCTTCAGCCAGACGGAAACAGCATAACTAACGTTCTCTCAGGCACAGTCTCCACAGCTGTGAATTCAAAGTGCGGCGCATGCGCAAACACACTCACGCTCATGCATGCCCAGAGTAATACATATGCGCATGCGCACGCGCTCACGTGGTCTCACACACACTATCGCGATGTTTCATTGTTCCGCTGTTGCTGAGAAGCGTGCAGTTGACTCTGCGGGTTCGAGATGCCCAATCTGCCTATAGGCAGCAGTGTCCCGCCGACCCCGGCGTGGCGAAAACCGACCGCAATGTCGTGCAGGCAGAGATAGGCTTCGAGAGATGGCCAGCAAGGCCTGCGGAGCCCCAGAGGGACTCTGAATGATGGACAGAGTTGGAGAAGGCCTCTGACCACAAGAGGACGCAGGTCTCTGAGAACTGCCCTGGCAGGAGAACGGCCCCTGGCCCAGCTGCCTTCCCACGACCCCAACGCAAGCCCAAGGGCTTCGGGCCTGACTTGGAGCAAGTGCAGCCTCTGTTTGGGGAAGGGGTACCCAGCGCCCCGGGCAGCCAGTTAAGAGGGTATGGCAAACCCAGCTGGGTGTTTATGGATGTGTGTACAGCAAAGGAAACAGCCCACGATAGCCGCTGGCAAACGCGTAATCCCAACGTCTTATCTGGATGCCTATACATTTATGTAAGATCTCTTTGCATCTATGGCTCTCAGTCGCCTCGCTGCAGAACTCGACTATGATAGGCCGAAAGACATGCAATATCCTATACATCAAAAGAGGAGAAGGCTGCCTTCAGAGAAACCTGCCCTTCTTTTTTGGATTCATTTAAGGAGAGTCTTTTGCCAATCCTACAACTGAAACATTTTTATTGCAGCATGTGGTGTGGAATGCCGTGGACTGTAAATAGGGGAAAGAAAGCACTTCTTTCACAGTTTGGAGGAAATGGAAGAGTGTGATCAGGAAACAGAAAATAGGTACTATTAATGTTGGATCTTCTGAAGCAAGTTTTTAGAAAAATCTTGATTGATGCAGACTCTTTTGTCTTCATTGTGGAAAGTATCTTTTATCTTTGCCTCACTACAAAAATTGGTTTTACAAGAATAAAGCTTGACTCAGCAACTTGCAAATAGCAAAGTCCATGGATATTAACCAAGTTGAGAGAAGAAAGAACCATAAGATCCAAGTTTCTAAATTTAACACCTGGGAAATTGGTGTCCCGAGTCTTCACTGGGGGTCCATGGTTCACTGCCCACATGATTTTTATTAGATCTGTTCCTCTGCTGAATTAACAGAATTTCCTAACCTTGCATGATTCAGGAAGTGAGCCAATCTGATCAAGATGCATTATTCTTTTAGTGTTCTACTGGTACTATTCATGAATAGTCTAGGATTTTTCCATCAGTATTCTTAAATGAGATTGCTATATGCGCTGTTGTGTAGTCTTTCTTGTCTTTTAAAATACATATACTCACTTTATACAAAGAATTTTAAAGCTCCATTAATTTGTGTGTGTGTGTGTGTGCACTCTGAGATACTTTAAAATGCATTGGGGAGGTAAATAATGTTATTGGTTCCAACAGAAGCAGAGACCTCCCACCCACTGACCCCAGGCTTTGCCATTTGACAACCTGGCCAGTGAAATGTGAGCCATAGTGAGGAGTGTCACTTCTGGACAGAAATTTGGAGAGTGTGTGTAGTGCCATCATTTCTGTGTTCTGTCTTGCCACAGGAATGGCATGTCCCAAGAAGGCAAGGCTTGAATTGAGGAAGATACATGGAACAGAACCACTGCTGACCCAGAGCAGATTGTAAGTAAAACATAAATTCTGGGGACATCTGGTACAAGAAGATTCCACATGCTCTGGGGCAACTAAGCCCATAGGTCACAACTAGTGAGCCCGAGGGCATAGAGCTAGTGCTCTGCAACGGGAGAAGCCACTGCAATGAGATGCCTGTGCACCACCATGGAGAGCAGCCCCTGCTCACCACAACTAGAGAAAGCCCATGCATAGCAATGAAGACCCAGCCAAAAAATAAATAAAAGTTTTGAAAATAATCACAATAAACTCTATTGTCATAAACCATTGAGATTTGGGTGATTTTTATTACCAAAGCAAATTACCACTTATTCCTGGTTCACAGGAGGAAGTGTGGGCTGGAGCCCTTAGGCCAGCCAGCCTCACTCCCAGGAGCAGTAGCCTCCCGTCATTTGGAGCCACATAAAACTTTCTTAGACTAAGGATGGGAAAAATGGAGTACTTGTGGGAATTCTCTGGTGGTCCAGGGGCTAAGACTCCACACTCCCAATGCAGGGAGCCTGAGTTTCATCCCCAGTCAGGGAGCTAGATCCCACATGCCTCAACTAAGCGTTTGCATGCTGCACCTAAAGATCCTGCATGCAGCAACGAAGACCTGGCACAGCCAAATAAATACTTCCTAGTGGAATGTCTGTGTCATGATCCAGCATTGCAGCATGGTTCCTGAGAAAGCCTTCAGTCATGGAGAGACGAGGCTCTGGGATGGGGTTGGTGCGGAGAAATGGCTTGAAGAATCCCCATCAGATGCCCCCTTAAAAAGACTTCTCCTCAGCACTCCAAGACACAGAAGGGATCTTACTTAGACAATGCCTGCCAGCCTGGTGAGACAGGAGCTAGGGCTGGAACCCTCTCCCTACCCCTCCCCTTTCTCTGAGGACCTTTAACCACAGCTCCAAGGAGAAGAGAGAAGGTGAGTGTGTGTCCCATTGCGTGCCTGTTATTAATATATTGTCTTGTGACTGACCTGGGTATGGGCTGACGGTTGTTCCCTCTGCCTCAGTCAGAGGGAGGTGGGTTGGTGTGAATGTGCCTGTAGCCTCTTGTCCCTTCCACCTCAGCCTGGGCCAGACCAGATGCCCTTCACCCTCTGTTCCCTGTGGGAACATTCCAGCCTTCAGGAGAAAAGTGAGCAGCCTCATTCCCAGCACCAACATCTACTGCAACCACACAACTGAGGGGGACTGAAGGTGGACAGCTGGCACCCAATTGATGGGCCAGATTAATACTAATAAATACCCAACATTTTCATTGAGCTTAATAAGTTCTGTGCTGTGTTACAAGGACATGACATGAGTTAACTGACATTCCTCACAACACCCCTGTGAGGTAGGTACTGTGACTATTATGTCAATTTCATACCTGAGGCACCTGAGTCACAGAGCTATTAAGTCAGCTGCAGGTGCTTACACAAATGAGCCACACCAATTCCCCAGCACAGTCACAGTGCAGAGGAGGAGCTGCACCCCAGCAGAAAGCCTGCACTTTCCAATTAGGAGAGAGGCATGGGCGCGGGAAAAGATTTTCAGGACCGCTTAAGAGGCGCATTCAGACTTTTTCCACTTTCTCCACATCCTGGTGAATTCCTGCTCTCCAGATGCTTCATCATCACTTTTTATCCCCCACCTTGAGCTGAGTTTCATAAGTCCTCAAATAGGGACGAGCAGGGGAGAGTCCACAGCCTGACTTTGAGTAATGGGCAGTCATTTGAGCAGGTCTTCCTGAACTTGGAGTCATCACATAGCCTAGGAGGTGTGGGATAGGGAGGCTGTAAGAACTGGGTGAGCTGTATCTGTCCCCAGGGCTGCCGTAGCTATCACAGACTGGGCAGCTTATAAGAAATTTATTTTCTCATAGCTCTGGAGGCTGAAGTCCAAGATTAAGGGTGGTTCAGTGGTAAAGAACCTGCCTGCCAATGCAAGAGACATGGGTTCAATCCCTGGGTCAGGAAGATCCCTGGAGAAAGAAATGGCCACCCACTCCAGCATTCTTGTCTGGGAAATCCCATGGACAGAGGAGCCTAGCGGGCTACAGTCCACAGGGTTGAAGAGTCAGCCATGACTGAGCGACTAAATAACAACATAAGTACATAGTACATCCCTGGGACAGAGAAGGGTCTAAGTAACACGCAGACACACAGACACACACACACACACTCTTTGTCATTACATGTAGCAACAGCAGTCATCCACAGGGAGGTGGGATGGCAGCAAAAGCGTTCAAGAAAGCCTCAGGACTCCTTGGTGGTCAGTGGTTAAGACTCTGCACTTCCAATCCAGAGGGCACAGCTTTGATCCCTGGTCAGGGAACTAAGATCCCACACGACCCAAAAAGAAAGAGAGAGAAAAGAGACTCTCAGTCTCTGCTATGAGAGCTGTCTCCATGGCTTTGCACCGGGACTCCCAGGAAAAATCTGTACTTTCTGTGGAAGAAGTGCTCAATGGTTTGGTCTGTTCAGGATGCTCAAGCACTGCAGCTAGACGTAGGAATGTTTTAGAAGGAAAACCATCCTCAGAGGTGAGACTTCCAGGGTTCAGCCTTGGTTATTTCTAATGCAGTTACAGTAGTGAATCCTGTCTCCCATCATTGGTTGTATTCACTAATGTTTATAAAGAAGCATTTGTGGGACTTCTCTGGTGGTCCAGTTGTTAGGACTCGGGACTTTCACGCTGTGGGCCCGGGTTCAGACCCTGATCAGGGAACTAAGATTCCACACTCTGCACTGCTGCTGCTGCTCAGTCACTTCAGTCGTGTCCAACTCTGTGTGATCCCATAGATGGCAGCCCACCAGGCTCCTCCGTCCCTGGGATTCTCCAGGCAAGAACACTGGAGTGGGTTGCCATTTCCTTCTCCAATGCATGAAAGTGAAAAGTGAAAGTGAAGTCGCTCAGTCGTGTCTGACCCTCAGCGACCCCATGGACTGCAGCCTTCCAGGCTCCTCCATCCATAGGATTTTCCAGGCAAGAGTACTGGAGTGGGATGCCATTGCCTTCTCCACGCTCTGCACAGCACGGCCAAAAAAAAAAAAAAAAAAAGCATTTTTGTAAACCTTAATATGTCTGGAAAAAAGTGAGAACAGAGTCTCTCCTGGCTGTGGAGAACCATCACTCTCCTGAAGGATTATGGTTTTCTAGACAGTGGAATTGATAGGGACAGAGTATAGGGACAAAGCAGATAATTAGTTAATTCCACTAAAAGATTTTAAGTAGAAAAAATATGGGAGACCCCTGTAAGTTAATGATTACTCAAGAAAGCAGGTTTGGGGCTTCAGTGGTGGCTCAATGGTAAAGAATCCGCCTGCCAATGCAGGAGACACATGTGCCACACCTACTGAGCCTGCCTGTGCTCGAGAGGCAGGGAGCTGCGACTACGGAACCCACTTGACACAACTAGTAAAGCCCATTTGCCTGGAGCCCATACTCTGCAGCTAGAGAAGCCATGGCAACGAGAAGCCCACATACTACAGTGAAGAGTAGCCCTCACTCGCCACAACTAGAGAAAAAGCCCAGGCAGCAACGGAGACCCAGTTCAGCCAAAAATTAATAAGTGAAAGAGAAGACACTTTGTTTAAAAAGGAAAGAAAGCAGTTTTGCTTAACCACAAAGCCAGGCAGGCTTGCTTAGCAACAGAAGCACGAGACATGCCCCCAAGCAATAAAACACTAGGGCCGTGAGCCCCACAGCCTGCCCAGTGAGCGCAGTAAGTTAAATGATCCCTAGTACACTCTCTCTGCACACATGAAAAACCGAAAATGTATGGACCTGGCTTGACCAGGTAGGGACAAGAAAACTCCCCTGCTCAACTTGGAGGAGGAGCTGATGATGGAAGCATGACATCTACTCTAGAATGACAAAGAAGTTCTTCTCCCCCTCCTTACTTTTGCTTTGATTATAAAACTGTGGGCTTCCCTGGTGGCTCAGGTGGTAAAGAATCTGTTGTGCAGGAGACCTGGGTTCAATCCCTGGGTGGGGAAGATCCCCTGGAAGAGGGCATGGCAACCCACTCCAGTATTCTTGCCTGGAGAATTCCATGGGCAGAGGAGCCTGGTAGGCTACACTCCATGGGATCCCAAAGAGTAGGACACAACTGAACGACTAACACACACATGAGACAATAGCCCAGTGAGTCCTCAGGGGGGTGGCATTTCTCACCTGCCCACTTGTAAACCTCACAAGGTTTTCACAATAAATCACTTCTTACCTACCACTTTGCCTTTGGCTGAATTCTTTTCTGCACTGAGACATAAAGGACTGTGGTACTATACAGAGCTCTTCCAAGCCCCCTATAAAACGACCAAATGGTTTCAGAGGCATGTCGAGCACAACTGAAATTCTACTTTGTAAGCTTTGTGGTCTTACAGGCTAGACATGCAAGCAAAATGCCAACTTTCCTTAATATACCTGGTGAAGGAAAAACCAGGTTAAAAACAACAACAACAACAACAATGTATTAAGTAACAATTTGCCAGGAAACACAATGTCCCTTACATTGTAAAAGTTGCATGAAAAGAGAATGGTTCTGGGAATATTGGAGGCCTCAGTTTTATGAAAGAATATGTCCCAAGAATGTTAGTTCCTTCATCCAATAATTATATAGTGAATACATACTTTTGTGTCAGAAACTGTTAAAGGTACTTGAATAAAGGATGGCTGGGGAGTGTAGGTGTGACATAGTTCATTGTATATCAGTTGGCCAAAATTGTGGCTGGATTAGGAACAATCAGAAATGAAGGCAACAGGGGACTTCCCTGGTGGTCCAGTGGATGAGACTCCGAGCCCCCAGTGCAGTGCTGGATCCCACATGCCACAACTAAAAAGAACCCACAGGTTGAAATTAAGACATGGGACAGCCAAATAAATAAATGAATATTAAATAAAGAAAGAAATGAAGGCAACATAACTGAATTAACAAATGAATAGATATTCTCATTAGCTTTCAAACAAAAATTGCAGGGTGATTGCAAGAGTTTGGTTAGTACCATGGTTCTAACCTAGGCTATGTATTAACATTGCCTAAAGAGCTCTTAGAAACCCCAGTCCCAGGCTGCTTCTGACAATAATCAAGTCAGAAACTCAAGAAGAGGGATATGGGCACCAGCAAAAGTCCTGGTGACCCCAGTGTGCAGACAAGACTGAGAACCAGTGGGTTAGAAGAATAATTTGTCATAGGATTGATGTTATTACATGAGCATAGTCATAGCCTCCACAAGAGGTGCTGGGAAAGTTTGGGAAAACGCTCATCAGAGTGAGTGTAGCCTGGGCTTCCCTGGTGGCTCGGTCGGTAAAGAATCTGCCTGCAATGTGGGAGAGCCAGGTTCAACCACTGGGCTGGAGAAGATCCCCTGGAGAAAGGAATGGCAACCTACTCCAGTATTCTTGCCTGGAGAATTCCATGGATAGAGGAACCTGGCGGGCTACAATCTGTGGGTTGCAAAGAGTGTAGCCTAATTTGAACCGGCCCAGTAGAATGAATAAGACCAGCTTGCACCTCATTTTCCTCAGTGAAACATAAAGGGGAAAAAAGGTTAAGAATGTTTTGCCTAATTTTTTTTTGCCTATGTGAAGACAGTGAGCCAGTAGATTCTGAATGGTAAGATCAGTTCCAGTTCAGGGGAGACTTTCAGAAATAGTGCATCTCAAAATACATCCAAAATTTCAGAAAAGACTTCCACTTGACAAGTTAATGAGAAAGGAAGCACTTGATCAACTACTCTGACATAATCCCCAAACAACACTCATGGGAACACACGAACAGTGGTTGACAGCTTGCCTAGAATTTTCTCACAGTGTCAACAATTTCAGAAGCCCTCAGCAAATCTGTGAAGTCCCTCTAACTCCTTTCAGCCCTTGTTTCTATGAAGAATTTGACTTGGCTGCCCTCTAGAGGGCAGAAGACCGACCCAAGGGTGACCAGTCCTGGGAAATAATGGCTGAACTACACCACCTAGTGGTCCTAACTGGAGTGTGGATTCTGGACAACCATTTCTAGGATCCTCTGAGGACTGAACTGTATTTGGAGGTTTCTATTATTTATTTTGCATTTATTTTTGCCTGTGCTGGGTCTTCATTGCAGCGTGGGCTTTTCTCTACTCGCGGTGTATGGGTGTGCCATTGTGGTGGCTTCTCTTACTGTGGAGCACAGGCTCTAGGGCGCTTAGGCTTCAGCAGTTGGAGCACATGGGTTCAGTAGTTGTGGTTCCCGGGCTTAGTAGGTCCCAGGGCCCTGATGTTGTGGGTCCTCGGCCTGTGGAATCTTCCCAGACCAGCGGCTGAACCCTCCTGCATTGGCAGGTGGATTCTTTACCACTGAGCCACCAGGGAAACCCTTTATTTTATTTCATTTCATTTCATGTCATGTCACACCGCATGGTTTGGGGAATCATAGTTCCCTGACCAGGGACTGAACTCAGGTGCTTGGTTGGCAGTCAAAGCACAGAGTCCTAACCACTGGACCATCAGGGAATTCCCCCTATTTAGTGGTTTATGTGCAAACTTATCTTTCCAAGGTTTATTCACAATAGTGACTTGGGAGAAAGGATATAAAAAAAAAAAATCAAACTTGGACAGCAGAAGAATGTTACCAAAAATATGAGCTACGTTTGTAGCTCACCAGTGATTTCCCTGGTGGCTCAGTCAGTAAAGAGTCCTCCTGCAATGTGGGAGACCTGGGTTCGATCCCTGGGTCAGGAAGATGCCCTGGTGAAGGAAATGGCAACCCACTCCAATATTCTTACCTGGAGAATTCCATGGACAGAGGAGCCTGATGGGCTACAAGTTCACGGGGTCGCAAAGAGTTGGACACAACAGAGTGACTAACTTTCACTTTCACCTTTGTAGGCTAGAGATTAAAACAAAATGGCCATTTTTTTAAATCTTTTTTTATTGAAGTATACTTGATGACCACCTTTTAAAAATGTACCTTTTGGACTTGCCTGGTGGGCCAGTGGTTAAGAATCTATCTGCTATGTAGGGGACATTGGTTTGACCCCTGGTCCCAGAGGATCCCACATGCCTCTGGGTGACTCAGCCTGAGTGCCACAACTACTGAGCCCTCAAGCCTAGAGCCCGTACTCTGCAGGAGAAGTCATCATAATGAGAAGCCTGCGCGCTGTAACAAAGAGGAGTCCCGAGTAGTCCCATTTGCCACAACTAGAGAAAGTCCAGACAGCAGCCAAAAATAAATAAAATATATTCGTTTTGAAGAAGAGTCAGGTCATCAATCTAATAAATGATTATTGATTGGTCAGAAGCTCAGTGTGACCTCAATAATTTGTTTAGAATTGGGGTGAAGAAAGAGGTTGTCATGCTATGCTGGAAAATTTTTTCTGTGGAAAGAAAGAACTTATTATTTCAGTCAGTAAATGAGGATTAAGCATTTCCTCTATACCAGACACCATTATCAGTGCTCAAGTAGGAGTGCGCCAGAAACTACTTAGCAAGTTAGTAAACTGGCCTCTATTGTGGGTGGGCTGGGAACAAAGAAGAATGAAGATAATATAACTGAATTAACATCATGGGAATCTTGACTATGTCACTATTTATCTGGTTAGCTGTCAGACAGTATGACTGAACCTATCGCAAGGATTTGGCTAGAAAATAACTTGTGGGCTTCCCTGGTGACTCAGTGGTAAAGACTCTGCCTGCCAGTGCAGGAAACACAGGTTTGATCCCTGGTCCCAGAAGATCACACCCGCCATGGAGCAAAGGAGCCCATGTGCCACAACTATTGAGCCTGTCCCCTAGAGCTTGGGAGCCGCAACTACTGAAGCCTGAGCCCTAGAACCCATGCTCCCCAAAAGAAGCCACCACACCGTGAGGAGCTTGGTCACCATGACTAGAGAGTAGCCCCTGCTGGCCACAACTAGAGAAAAGCCCATGCATCAGTGAAGACCCAGCCCAGCCAAACATAGCTAATAAATAAATACCATTTTTAAAGAAAGAGAGAGAGAGTAAGCAATGTGACCATAGCAGAGAGATGGAAGTGATAGAGCCACAAGGCAAGGAAGGTCAACAACCACCAGAAACTGGAAGAGGTAAGAGAGTGCCTTCTCCCCTAAGGTCTGCAGAGCGAGTGCAGCACTGCTAAACACCTTGATTTCATCAGACTCCCGGCCTCCAGAACTGTGAGCGGATACACTGCTGTTGTGTTAAACCATCCAGTTTGTGCTCCTCTGTTATGGCAGCCTAGGGATATTAATACAATTACCAACCCTGGCTCACATCAACTAGGCGAGGAGACTGCCCTGGCGGTCCATGGTTAGGACTCTGAGCTTTTATTGCCAAGCACTCGGGTTTGGGGAACTAAGTTCCTATGAGCCACAGCTCAGCCAAAAGAAAAAAAAATCAACCTCGTGGTATCAGAGAGCAAGCTCTGTGAGGGTTTCTGGCCACTGCACTGTTAATACTAAATGTTCTGACTTAGTCACTGAGCCCCCTATGTGTAAAGCAACTAAGTCTCATGCTCAAGTACTGGATAAGGGCTTTCCTGGTAGCTCGGTGGTAAAGAACATGGGCTCAGTAGTTGTGTCTCCAATGCAGGAGACACAGGTTTGATCCCTGGTCAGGAAAGATCTCATATGCTGTGGAGCAAACTAAGCCGGAGCACCGCAACTACTGAGCCTGTGCTCTAAGGCCTGGGGGCCACAACTACTGAAGCCCTCGAGCCTGGAGCCCGTGCTCAGCAGCAAGAGAAGTCATGGCAATGAGGAGCCCAAACACCACAACTAGAGAAAAGCCCACGCAGCAACGAAGACCCAGCACAGCCAAAAATAAAACAAACTTGTTTTTTATAAAAAAGACTGGGTAAGACTGAAGTTCTTTATAAATGATGGGCCTTTACTGTCTATGTTCTTTCTCTGATAACAACAGCAGATAGAGAAACAAGACAAGGAAATGAAACAGAAATATCTGCATTTAGAAGAAAACCGCAGTAGGCTATGGAAGATGTTTGTCACTGTGGTTTTGTATCAGTATTTCCCGTATAATGTCACTATTTTGAAGGGAAAAGAAAGTAATTTTGATGTAATTAGAAAGAATTCATTGTTGGGCTCAAGGGCTTCCCAGGCAGCACTAGTGGTAAAGAACCCGCTTGCCACTGCAGGAGACATAAGAGACATGGGTTCGATCCCTGGGTTGGGAAGATCCCCTGGAGGAGGGCATGGCAACCTACTCCAGTATTCCTGCCTCAAGAATCCCATGGACAGAGGATCCTCGGGAGGGGGATGGGCCACAGGTCATAGGGTTGCACAGAGTCGGACATAACAGAAGCAACTTAGCACACACGCACATGACAGATCAATATCCTAATTCCACTGTTGGCAAAAAAGCAAGTCACAAATGAGAAGAGATGAATTTGTGAAACTCAAAACAAGTTGAGCCTCTCTAGATCCTGAGAACAGCTGTCACAGTTATGGGGCTGTCACGTGTCCTGCAGAAATATTGTGTAGATGAATGGTATGGGTTATTTTCTTTGGTAGCCTCAGACCTTTATAAGATACAAATGAAAGGAAACCAAAAATGATACAGATAAAAGTCAAGCAAGATAGTAATTTTCTTTGCACACCCATTAGATAAGATATTTTGAACCTATTGAGTGAATTTTTGTGAGTTCCATATCATTCATTTAGTTTTGGGGATTTCAGTTAAGTTCAGTTCGGTCACTCAGTCGTGTCCAACTCTTTGCGACGCCATGAACTGCAGCACGCCAGGCCTCCCTGTCCATCACCAACTCCCGGAGTCCACCCAAACCCATGTCCATCGAGTTGGTGATGCCATCCAACCATCTCATCCTCTGTCATCTCCTTCTCCTCCCGCCCTCAATCTTTCCCAGCATCAGGGTCTTTTCAAATGAGTCAGCTCTTTGCATCAGGTGGCCAAAGTATTGGAGTTTCGGCTTCAACATCAGTCCTTCCAATGAACACCCAGGACTGATCTCCTTTAGGATGGACTGGTTGCATCTCCTTGCAGTCCAAGGGACTCTCAAGAGTCTTCTCCAACACCACAGTTCAAAAGCATCAATTCTTCAGCGCTCAGCTTTCTTCACAGTCCAACTCTCACGTCCATACATGACTACTGGAAAAACCATAGCCTTGACTAGATGGGCCTTTGTTGGCAAAGTAATGTCTCTGCTTTTTAATATGCTGTCTAGGTTGGTCATAACTTTCCTTCCAAGGAGTAAGCATCTTTTAATTTCATGGCTGCAATCACCATCCGCAGTGATTTTGGAGCCCAGAAAAATAGTCAGCCAGTTTCCACTGTTTCCCCATCTATTTGCCATTAAGTGATGGGACCAGATGCCATGGTCTTAGTTTTCTGAATGTTGAGCTTTAAGCCCACTTTTTTACTCTCCTCTTTCACTTTCATCAAGAGGCTCGTTAGTTCTTCTTCACTTTCTGCCATAAGGGTGGTGTCATCTGCATATCTGAGGTTATTGATATTTCTCCCGGCAATCTTGATTCCAGCTTGTGCTTCTTCCAGCCCAGCGTTTCTCATGATGTACTCTGCATAGAAGTTAAATAAGCACGGTGACAATATACAGCCTTGACATCCTCCTTTTCCCATTTGGAAACAGTCTGTTGTTCCACGTCCAGTTCTAACTGTTGCTTCCTGACCTGCATACAGGTTTCTCAAGAGGCAGGTCAGGTGGTCTGGTATGCCCATCTCTTTCAGTATTAGGCTTCAAAGGAGCTTCAGGATTATCAGACACCTTGGTATGTGAAAGTCAGTGGTGGGGAAGCTTAACTTCACTCTGATTCAACATATATTTTTTGAGTGCCCACTACATAAAAAATTAAAGGTGAAAATAGACCCCAATTTTATACCATTCACAAAAATTAACTTGCAATGGGGACTTCCCTGGTGGGCCAATGGCTAAGACTGTGCACTCCCAATGCAGGGGCCTGGGTTCGATCCCTGGTCAGGGAACTAGATCCCACATGCCACAGCTAAGGGTTCACATGCCACAGTGAAATATCCCACGTGCCACAACTAAAAGAGCCTGCATTCCACCACTAAAGAGGCCACATGCCCCAACGAAGATTCTGCAAGACGCAACTAAGACCCAGCACAGCCAAATCAATAAATAATTTTTTTAATTAACTTGTGATGGATTAAAGATTTAAACATAAAACATGAAACCACAGAAGTCCTAGAAGGAAGCATAGGGAAAGAGCACCTTGACATTGATCTTGGCAATAATTTTTTTGGCTATGATACCAAAAGCAAAGAAATATGAGTAAGTGGGATTACATAAAACTAGAAAGCTTCTGTACAGACTCACAGATATAGAGAACAAGTAAGTGATTACCAATGGGGGCGTGGAGGAAGAGTGGGAGATACAAACCATTAGGAATAAGATAAGTTCAAGAATGTACTATACAACATGGGGGATATAGTCAATATTTTGTAATAACTGTAAATGAGAAGTAAGCTTTAAAATTGTATAAAAATTAAAATTTTAAATAAATAAGTAGCTCCCATAGAGCAAAAGTAACACTCAACAAAATGAAAAGGCAATCCATGGAATGGAAGAAAATATTTGCAAACCATCTATCTGATAAGGGGTTAATGTCCAAAATATATAAGGGACTCATACAACTCAATTGCAAAAAAAGACGACAAATCTAATTTTTAAATGAGCAGAGCACTCGGATGAACATTTTTCTAAAGGAGAAATACAAATGACCAAGAAGTACATGAAAAGATGCTCAGCATCACTTATCACTGGGAAATGCAAGTCAAAATCACAGTGAGGTATCTCCTCACACTTGTTAGAATGGCTATGATCAAGAAGACAAGAAATAGCAAGGGTTGGCAAGGATGTGGAGAAAAGGGAACCCTTGTTCACTCTTGGTGAGAATGTGAATTGGTATAGCCACAATGGAAAGCAGTATGAAAGGTTCTTTAAAAAATAAAATAAAAATAGTACTACCCTATGATCCAGCAATCCCACTTCTGTATATACATCCAACAGAAATGAAATCAAGATCTCAAAGAGATGTCTATACCCTGGTGCTCATTGCAGCATTATTCACAACAGCCAAGATATGGGAAAAAAGCTACATTTCTATCTATGGGTAAGTAGATAAAGAAGATGAGATAGATAGACAGATACTATATATATATATATGTATTCTAATATATGTTGTATATATATACATATAGAGAGAGATAGAGAGAAAGAGAGAGGGAAAGAGTAGGATGGGAAAGAGTAGAGATCTCTTCAAGAAAATTGGCACCATCAAGGGAACATTTCATGCAAGAATAGGCATGATAAAGGACAGAAACAGTAAGGACCTAACAGATGCAGAAGACTAAAAAGAGGTGGCAATAATACAGCAGAAGAACTATAACAAAAAACTGTCTTAATGACCCAGATAACCACGATGGTGTGGTCACTCACCTGGAGTTTAACATTCTGGAATCTGAAGTCAGGTGGGCCTTAGGAAGCCTTACTACAAACAAGGCTAGTGGAGGTAATGGAATTCCAGCTGAGCTATTTAAAATCCTAAAAGATGATGCTGATAAAGTGCTGCACTCAATATGTCAGCAGAGTTGGAAAACTCAGCAATGACCACAGGACTGGAAAATGTCAGTTTTCATTCCAATCCCAAAGAAGGGCAATGCCAAAGAATGTTCAAACTACCGTACAACTGCCCTCACTTCACATGCTAGTAAGGTTGTGCTCAAAATCCTTCAAACTAGGCTTCAGCAGTATGTGAACAAAGAACTTCTAGATGTACAAGCTAGGTTTAGAAAAGACAGAGGAACCAGAGATCAAATTGCCAACATTTGTTGGATCATAGAGAAAACACGGGAATTTCAGAAAAAACATCTACTTCTGCTTCATTGACTATACTGAATCCTTTGACTGTGGATCACAAGAAACTGGAAAATTCTTACAGAGATAGGAATACCAGGCCACCTTACCTGTCTCCTGAGAAACCTGTATGCCGGTCAAGAAGCAAGAGTTAGAACCTTACATGGAACACCTTACTGGTTCAGAATTGGGAAAGGAGTACGACAGCCTGTATACCGTCACCCTGTTTATTTAACTTACATGCAGAGTACGTGCATGCTAAGTCACTTCAGTCATGTCCAGCTCTGTGCGACCCTATGGACTGTAGCCTGCAGGGCTCCTCTGTCCATGGGATTCTCCAGGCAAGAATACTGGAGTGGGTTGCCATGCCCTTTTCCAGGGATCTTCTCAACATAGGGATTGAATCTGCGTCTCTTGCATCTCCTCCATTGGCAGATGGGTTCTTTACCACTAATGCCACCTAGGAACCCCAGGTATGCAGAGTACGTCATGCAAAATGCCAGGCTGGAATCAAGATTGCTAGGAGAAATATCAACAACCTCAGATATGCAGATGATAACACTCTAAGGGCAGAAAATGAAGAGGAACTAAAGAGCCTCTTGAAGAGGGTGAAAGAGGAGAGTGAAAAAGCTGGCTTAAAACTTAACATTCAAAAAACTAAGATCATGGCATCAGGTCCCATCATTTCATGGCAAATAGATAGGGAAAAAGTAGAAGCAGTGACAGATTTTCTTTTCTTGGACAGTGACTGCAGCCATGAAATTAAAAGATGCTTGCTCCTTGGAAGGAAAGCTATGACAAACCTAGACAGTGTATTAAAAAGGAGAAATATCACTTTGCCAGCAAAAGGTCTGTATACTCAAAGCTATGGTTTTTCCAGTAGTCATGTACGGATTTGAGAGTTGGATCATAAAGAAGGCTGAGCACCAAAGAGTTGATGCTTTGGAATTGTGGTGCTGGAGAAGACTCTTGAGAGTCCCTTGGATAGCAAGATCAAACCAGTCAATCCTAAAGGAAATCAACCCTGAATATTCATTGAAAGGACTGATGCTGAAGCTGAAGTTCCAATACTTGGGCCACCTGATGCGAGAGCCAACCTATTGGAAAAGACCCTGATGCTGGGAAAGATTGAAGGCAAAAGGAGAAGAGAGTGCAGAGGATGAGATGATTAGATAGCATCACTGACTCATTGGACATGAATCTGAGCAAACTCCAGGAGATAGTGAAGGAGAGGGAAGCCTGGCGTGCCGCAGTCCATGGGATCACAAAGAGTCGAGCAAAACTCAACGACTGAAAAACAACAAATTGTTTCACTGTTGAGAAAAAAGAAAATCATGCCATTTGTGACAACATGGATGGACCTAGAGGGCATCACGCTAAGTGAGATAAGTCAGACAGAGAAAGACAAATACTGTATGGTATCACTTATATGTGGAAACTAAAAAATCCATATTCACAGAAGCAGAGAGTAGATTGGTGGTTGTTAGGGACTGGGAGGTGGGGGAAGTGGGCAGAATTGGTCAAGGGTACAAGACTTCCAGTTTTAAGATGAATAAACTGGGGAGGGGTGGGGATGGAAGGGAGACTCACGAGGGAGGGGATATATGTATACTTATGGCTGATTCACGTTGTTGTATGGCAAAACCATACATAACATTGTAAAGCAATTATCCTCCAATTAAAAACAAAAAATTTTAAAAAGATGGATAAGTTCTGGCGATCTAATATTCAGCATGGTGATTATAATTAAGTGTTATATTATATACCTCAAAGTTGTTAAGACAGTAGCACTTAAATATCTTTACTACCACCACCAAAAAAAAAAAAAAAAAGGTAGTTATGTGAGCTGATGAAAGTGTTAACTAACCCCACTTGTAATTACTAGAAAATATATACATGTATCAAACCATCCCATTGCATGACTTAAACTTACTCAATATGTATGTGTGTGCCTGTGTATTTAGTCACTCAGTCATGTCCAACTCCTTGCAACCCCATGGACTGTAGCCCCCCAAGCTCCTCTGTTCATGAAATTTTCCAGGCAAGAATACTGGAGTTGGTAGCCATTTCCTTCTCCGGGGAATCTTCTCGACCCAGGAATTGAACCCAGGTCTGATTCTTTACCATCTGAGCCACACAGGAGGCCCAAAACTTCAACAATATTACATGTCAATTCATCTCAATAAAGCTGGGCGCACCTTGCTCTCTAGACTTCTTCCTATACTAAGATCAGTTTTCTAGAGGACCATGCCCGTAAAGTTCCTAGAAATCCTTTTGTCTCTGTGGGAGGCACTGCCTCATATTTTTGAGCTCTTAGTAAAGGGTCATAAAGCCACACCTTTAATTTGATCAGTACTCACAGGCTTTTCCACTTTGACCGTCTTTTGTGACTGGAGAGACTGGATGTGAGAAAAGCTTTTCTTTCCCAACCTAGCAAGTCATAGGCCTTCTGCAGTTCTAAATTCTGGGAAATCAGTCAATTCCTTCTATAGGTCAGCCCTTTCTTGCTAACCCTCATGATACTCAACAGTGAGTAACCAGCGTTATGTCTGGGTATTGCCTTAGCCAAACACTTTCCGTTTTCTATTTCTGTCTCTATTTCTGGGTAATCACAGGCAACAGTTGGCCACTTACTTCACTACAGCGTAACACGAGTCATCATTTTTTCTGCTCCACTAACAATTTCCTCACTGCTCTCCCTCCGTATTTTAGCCTTTTCTTAGGACATTACCTAACTCCTGATGCCAATTTCTGGAACAGTTATCTGTTGTTGTAATAATGTTGCATGGCAATTCATGTTAATCATGACAACATAAAATAACAAGCGTTTATTTAGCCTATGAGCCTAAGCCTAAGTCTAGCTCAGCTGGGGACTGATTGATTTTTTTTTTTTTTTGCCTGCCCTGACCAGTGATTGAACCCAGGCCCCAGCAGTGTAAGCACAGAGTCCTAAGCACTGGACAGACAGAATTCCCAGGACCTAAAAAAAAAAAAAAGAAATCCAAGGACTGACTGGTCTTATATGCCTTGTCTGAGACCACTTTCCTCAGCCCCAAATTGTCTTCCACCATCCAGCAAGCTGGTCCAGGGTTGTTCTCATGGTCGAGACAGGAGTCCAGGAGAGAATAGAAGAAAGAAATGCTTCTTGAAGGCCAGTCTTGAGACTGACACACCATCATTTCTGCCTCATCCTACTGGTCAAAGCAAGTCACAAGGCCAGCTCAGATTCAAGGGATAGAGAAAAACAGTCCACCTTCTGATGAGAAGAGCTGCAAACTCCTATCACAATGGGTATAGGAAACAGAGAGGTTGGAGAATGGGGGTTACTTTTACAATTACTCTAGCACAGTAACAATCTTGGGGAAAGAGACAAGGCTTGTAACATCATGTTTAGGTCTCACCGCAGCGCTAAGTAGCTCAGGAGAGACAGGCAAATATGGAAAAGCCCTTTAGAGAAAGAGGCACCTATATCTACCATTTCAGTTCAGTTCAGTCGCTCAGTCGTGTTCAACTCTTTGCGACCCCATGGACTGCAGCACACCAGGTCTCCCTGTCCGTCACCAACTCCTGGAGTTTTCTCAAACTCATGTCCATTGAGTCAGTGATGCCATCCAACCATCCTCTGTCATCCCCTTCTCCTCCTGCCTTCAATCTTTCCCAGCGTCAGGGTCTTCCAATCAGTCAGTTCTTCGCATCAGGTGGCCAAAGTATTGGTGTTTCAGCTTCAGCATCAGTCCTTCCAATGAATATTCAGGACTGAGTTCCTTTAGGATGGACTGGTTGGATCTCCTTGCTGTTTAAGGGACTCTCAAGAGTCTTCGCAAACACCACACTTCATAAGCATCAATTCTTCAGCACTCAGCTTTCTTCACAGTCCAACTCTCACATCCATACATGACCACTGGAAAAACCATAGCTTTGACTAGATGGAACTTTGTTGGCAAAGTAATGTCTCTGCTTTTTAATATGCTGTCTAGGTTGGTCATATCTACCATTAAGTCAGTTCAAACCCATCTAGTGAGCAGATGTAAGGCCTAGGATAATCAGGGGTAATAAGGATGTAAGAATGGGACTTCCTTGGAAGTCCAGTTGATAAGAGTCTGCCTGCCAATCCAGGAGACCTGGGTTGGATCCCTGGGTTGGGAAGATCCCCTGGAGAAGGGAAAAGCTACCCACTCCAGTATTCTGGCCTGGAGAATTCCATGGACTGTATAGCTCGTGGGGTCGCAAAGAGTCGGACATGACTGAGCTACATCTTCTCCTTTCTTTCTGTCAATGCAAAGGACACAGGTTTGATCCCTGGTCCAGGAAGATTCCACATGCCTTGGAGCGACTAAGCCTGAGTACTGCAACTACTGAAGTCCATGCACATAGAGCCTGTGCTCCGCAACAAGAGAAGCCACCTCAATGAAAAACCTGTGCACTGCAACTAGAGAAAGCCTTCACACAGCAAGGAAGACCTAGTGCAGCCAGAAATAAATAAAATTTTAATTTTTTTAAATAGTCTTTGGGGAAAAACAGATGCAAGAAGGATGTTATGATTCCCCCAATTATGTAAGCCAAGTGCACATTCTGAGTTGTGGTTTCATTCCATATCCATAAAAGTACAGATTTAATTTCGAGGCTAAAGGATAATGGGTATTTATCCTTTAAAGGATATCTTTGGTCAGAGGAAGGACAAATTTCCCACCAGTGCTATTTATCACAGACTTTGCAGCCTTCGGGAAAAGCAGATCCTGTCTCTTTCTTTATAATCTCTCTATTTTTCCTGTAAAGAATATATCAGTGTGGAGCCCCTGACATCAGCTCCCTTGATTGTTTAGTCTGAAGCATGACTGAAGTAAAAGAAGAAGTAAAGTCACTCCGTCGTGTCCGACTCTTTGCGACCCCATGGACTGTAGCCTACCAGGCTCCTCCCATGGGATTTCCCAGGCAAGAGTACTGGAATGGGTTGCCATTTCCTTCTCCAGAGGATCTTCCCCAACCAGGGATCAAACCCGGGTCTCCCGCATTGTAGGCAGACACTTAACCATCTGAGCCACCAGGAAAGCATGACTGAAATTGTCCTCAAATGATTCTGAAACACTGGTAGTGGATGCTGCAGCCACTACACAGGAGAAATACTGGGAGCAATAGCTAACCTGGAATCTATCTCAAATGTTTGCTTTCATCCCCCCCACATGAGCATTTTTGTTCAACACACCATAATTGGGGGGGTTATTTTAGATTTTGGGGGGGCCGCACTATACACCTACACCCTCGGCAGTGAGATCAGAGTCCTAACCACTGAACTGCCAAGGAATTCCCAATGCACCATAATTTTATTTATTTGTTTGCCTGCCCTAGGTCTTTGCTGCCGTGCACGGGCCTTCTGTAGTTGCGGCGATCGGGTTACTCTTCACTGTAGCGCACAGGCTTCTCACTGCAGCGGCTTCTCTCGTTGAGGAGCACAGGCTTTAGGCTCACGGGCTTCAGTAGTTGTGGCTCTCAGGTTTAGTAGCTCTGTGGCATGAGGGATCTTCCAGGACCAGGGATGGCACCCATGTCCTCTGCATTGACAGGCGGATTCTAATCCGCTGTACCACCAGGGAAGACCCGAGTAAACCATGATTTTGTTTAGAGCTATTCCTATCCCATCTAAGTCTGAAAATTCTTTTATTAAATATTTGTGATTTTCCAGGCAGCCTGAGGGTAGCAGCAATGGACCTTAGGTCTCCAAACTAGCCTGGGCACCTTAAAGGAGCCACACACACTTAAGAGACTGCAGAGCTGTGGGGGGAAGTTGTGTTTGAAGCAACACAGGCTGGATGTTGTGTTTTATCAATGTAGGGCTTAGGAAAATAAAAATTCAACTTTATGATATGCAGATGAGACCTAATGCCTCAAAATAACTACTCCTGACAGGGCAGAAAACAGTGAGTCACTATATTTGCTGATGCCCCTAAATCACGACGGAGGTTATCGTGAGCAACATTAAAGGGGGAATTTCTTTATATTTCTCATGTTATTTAGAATAAAGAAAAATAATTGGAGAGTCAGTACTTAAGATGCATGTTGCATTATGAGACACAAAAATAATGGTAATGAACGTGTAACTATGGAGAAAATGATTTATAATTACAATGAAAAACATAGGTGAATCGTAAAAATAATGTGTGAAAGAAACCAGACACAAGAGTATATAAACTTCAAAAAAAAAAAAAAAAAAGCAAAATTAAGGAATGAACCCCCAGGTAGTAAAACAAAAAGAAAAGCAAGAAAATGATTACCATTCCCACTACTATATCATCAATATAGTAGCTACCCCCGGGTAGAAAGTGATAAGAAGGGAGGAAGGATTCTGGGATACTAGAAATAATTCCTTGACCCGAGTGGTGGTCATACGGACGTTCACTTTGCGATAAGTCATTCGGTATATTTTGTATATTTATATTTATACTTTGGATATTTTTTTATATTTTGTATATTTATATTTTGTATATTTTTTCCTGCACGGTATGTTGTACAAAAAGAAGGTTTAGAGGACTTTCCTGGTGGCGCACACCTTCATGGATCACAGTCTTGTGGTGAAAAGACTTGCCGAACTCAATGAAGCTATGAGCCATGCCGTGCAGGGCCACCCAAGACAGGTCATAGTGAAGAGTTCTGACAAAAGGCGGTCCACTGGAGGAGGGAATGGCAAACCACTTCAGTGTTCTTGCCTGAAGAATCCCATCGACAGAGGAGCCTGGCGGGCTACAGTCCATAGGGTCGCAAAGAGTGGGACACACGACTGAAGCGACTTAACACACCGCCCTCGGACGTTCTGGGTAAGATTTCAGGCGTGTTGGCTCTTCCAGCCGCTAGATGGCACCTGGAAGGTTGCAGTCGCGTGGGCATGACTCATGCGCAGCGCTCAATTTCAGCAGCACACCCTACTCTCGTGCACCTGGGTTTGCACACACAGCGTGGACCAGTGTGCACAGCGCTCACGCATGCGCAGTTACGTACACTTACGTGCACATCGCTAACCGCGCTGTGCCGTTATCCCAGTATTTGTGGGAGCGGCCGAGCTGACCCCGCGATCCGGGATGTCCGAGCTGCCCGCGGACCAAGGTGTCCCACCGGCGGGCGCAGCAAATGACAACGGCGACGTCCGGCAGGCGGAGGTAGGCGGCAGGAGGCGGGAGCCGGCCCCCGCGCAGCCTGTGGCGGCCAGGGACCGTCCGATGGCGGCGGCCGTAGAAGGTTCGATGGCTTCACCCGTGGAAGGTCCAGTGCCGGAGGCCAGGGAAGGTCCGATGGCGGCGTCCCGAGAAGGCCTGGGGGCAGCGGCCAGGGAAGCCCGGATGGCAGAGGTCGCCCGATTGTTGGCGGAGCCAGCGGAGGAAGAGGGTCCCGAGGGCAGACCCCGGTCCAGGCCCGGGAACGGCCCAGGCCTGGCTGCGTTGCCATATCTCCGCCTCCGTCACCCACTTGGCGTTTTAGGAATTAATTACCAGCAGTTCCTCCGCCACTATCTGGAACACTACCCGATTGCCCCTGGCCGAATTCAGGAGCTTGAAGGACGCCGCAGGAGATTTGTGGAAGCCTGCAGAGCCAGGGAAGCGGCGTTTGACGCGGAATATCAGCGGAATCCGCAGAGGATGGATTTTGATATTTTAACATTTAGTATAACTCTGACTGCATCTGAAATTATCAATCCTCTGATAGAAGAACTTGGTTGTGATAAGTTTATCAGTAGAGAATAGTTTAATGATGCAACTACTTTCAGAAGAACCTCTGCCTTCAAGACAGTGTTATATACCACTCCTGTAACTTGATTTTACAAAGTACGTGAGAATAAGGCAAAGCACAGCTGGGGGAAAAAAGGAAGCTTATCAAGAAAAACTAAGAAGAAATGGAAAAAAGGTCAAAACCTTATGACTCTTCTGACGTCCTTTGAGTTTGTGGTTAATCCAGATTCTTTTCCCTGCATTGTGGAAATGTCTTTTCAAATTGCTTCACTGAGGTGAAGAATGGTTTTCTAAAATTGAGACTTGATGAAGAAAAACTGCCAATAGAGCCCATGGTGATGAAAGAAATCACCAAATAGCAGTGATAGGAATAGGAATTCCTGTAGGACTGGAAGGCCATGGAGAGAACTGGAAATTGTCAGTTCTGATAATTCCTCTTGAGTTTTCTTCATGTCAGTTTCAATAGAAGTTTTTAGTGTAAGATTGGTTTTGTGTTTTATGAGGCATTTCAAAAGACAAGCAAAGTCAATGCTGCATATATTAGATAAATTGTGTATTCAAGAATATCTGAAATTTCTGGATTTTTTTTAATACCTTTTTGGTAAATACTTACAAGCCCCCCAGATATAAAACACACAATGAAAAGTCTTCTATCTCTGTCCCCGCTCTACCCAGTGCTTAGTACAATTCCCATCTGTAACCACAGTACTTCCGTCTTTCCAGTTTCCCTTTATATACACAAGTAAATGCAAAGCTGGGTCGTTTTTTGGTTTTGCTTTCTTCATTACAGAAGTTGGCAAATTATATTTATTGATTTATGCATTGCATTTTCAGTAAGAACTTAAGGATCATTCCAAACCACTCTATTTCCTCATTCTTTTTTAGAGGTGTATTTCATTCCATTCTGTGGTTATGTTGTAATTTACATAATCAGGAACATACTGATGGGCATTTAGATTTTTTCCCATCATTTTCTATTGGCCAAAAAATAAAAAGCTGTAATAGTTAATCTTGTCTGCATATCTCAGCATGGGCACAAATACAGTATTACTCTGATTCTAAATGCAGTTTTCATATATTGACATCTCTGAAGTTGAGGTCTATCTTACATTTGATGGTGAATATAGCATTTTCATAAAAATAATGGCACATCTTAGATTCTTTATTATATAGAATATCTGTAGTACGTGCGTGCATGCTAAGTTGCTTCAATCATGTCCAACTCTATGGACTGCAACCCTATGGACTGTAGCCTGCTAGGCTCCTCTGTCCATGGGATTCTCCAGGCAAGAATACTGGAGTGGCTTGCCATGCCCTCCTCCAGAAGATCTTCCCAACCCAGGGATTGAATCTGCGTCAAACCTGTGTCTCTTACATCTCCTGCATTGGCAGACGGGTTCTTCACCATAGCACCACCTGGGAAACTCTCTGTAGTAAGTTTGTAGGATTTCCAGAAGTGAGAATTCTGAGCTGAAAGCACCCATTGGAAAGTTTACAGATATTGCTGTGTTGCCTTCCATCCCTGTACCACTTTGCGCTCCCACCAGCAATTGCTGGTGCTCGGCATTCCCCCTATAGCCTCACCAACAGTGTTATCAAATGTCTGAATTTTGCCAATCTAGAAAGTTCAAAAATGGCATGAGTTTTAATTTGCTTTTCTCTCATTTGACTCGCATGTATTCCCTTTTCCGTGAACTATCTGTTCATCTCTTTTGTGTGTATGTAATTTTATTTATTAATTTATTTTTGGCTGTGCTGGGCCTTCACTTGCTGTGTGGGCTTTCTCTGGTTGCAGACAGCAGGAGCTACTCTGCGGTTGCAGTGCCTGGTCTTCTCACTGTGGTGGCTTCTCTTGTTGAGGCGCTAGGGCTCTCGGGCTTGCGGGCTTCAGTAGATGTGGCGTGTGGGCTCAGGGGTTGCAGATCCCAGGCTCTAGAGCACAGGCTGAATAGTTGAGGCACACAGGCTTAGTTGCTCCAAGACCTTTGGAATCTTCCCAGATCAGGGATTGAGCCCGTGTTTCCTGTATTGGCAGGCAGATTCTTTACCACTGAGCCACCAGGGAAGCCCCTGTTCATATCTTTTCTCTATTTCTCTCCTGAATCACTTTGTCCTTTCTTTATTGATTGTGGTAACTACTAATGACATAGTGAGATGAGATATGATAATAGATTATAATGTGAGTTACGGATATTTTTTCCTCTCATCATTTGTCTTTCATTTTCCTGAAAGCCTTCTGGCATGGAGATTTTTGCTTTTGTTTCCTCTTTTCTTTTAAACCTGCCAGATTTGGGGAATTCCTTATCAGTCCAGTGCTGGGGTATGGGTTTGATCCCTAGTGGGGAAACAAAGATTCTGCAAGCTTCCAGGCATGGCCATAAAAAAAAGAGAGAAAAACCTGCAAGATTTTGAATCTCAAGGTTTTCTTGGTATATATGTATGTGTATGGTTTCATTATTCATATTTGAATCTTTGAACTATATGGAATTTATCCTGATGTACATACAGTATGAAGTAACGATCCAATTTTCTTTTTTAGATGGCTACCTGGCTGCCCCAACACCAGTTACTAACTAGCCCAGCTTTTCCCTACTAACTTTGTTTAAAGATGCTTCTTCATCATATACTAAACTGTAGCTTAAATTTTCTGATTAATTTTACATGTAATGGTAATGGTCTTTGTCACTAAGTTCTGTCCCACTCTCTGTGACCCCAGGGATTGTAGCCCACCAGGCTTCTCTGTCCATGAAGTTTCCCAGGCAAGAATACTAGAGTAGGTTGCCATTTCCTTCTTCAGGGGAGCTTCCCAATCCAAGGATCAAACCCACATCTCCTGCACTGACAGGTGGATACTTTGCTGCTGAACCACCAGGGAAGCCCATCTCATTATCCTCCATTTTCAGAGTGTTCTGGTTATTTTTGTTTATGTTTATTACTATATCAACCTCAAAGTCAGCTTACTTTATTTCAAACAAAGTTCTTTATTAGAATCACATTACATTTAATAGATTTGGAATAACTGCTATTTCTAACATATCCAAATGATTCATTTTTCCATTTTTTAAAAATTGAACTTTATTTACTTCTTTATTTTTGGCGGCACTGGGTCTTCGTGGCTTTGTGCAGGCTTTTCTCTAGTTACAGCAAGCAGGGGTCACTCCTCTTCGGTGGGGTGTGCAGGCTTTTCACTGCGGTGGCTTCTCTTGTGGAGCACAGGCTCTGGGCTCACAAGCTCAGTAGTTGTGGCTCACGGGTTTAGTTGCTCTGCTACATGTGGAATTCGCCCCATCGTGTCTCTTGCATTGGCAGGCAGATTTTTATCCACAGCGCCACCCGGAAGTTAGTCCCGTTTTTCCATTTGTTAAAAACTTCTTTTGTATCCTCCAGAAGAGTATTAATGTTTGTCCTTAAATGAAAGTTCCTAAAGTAGGTCTTTCATTGGATCTAATCATTTATTTGTCGGTATTTTATCTTTTATGGTTTTTCTATAGTAAATGAGGATTATCTGTGTTATATTTCCTTCCTTTTTTAATGTTTATTTATTTGGCTGTGCCAGGTCTTATCTGCAGCAGGCAGCATCTTTAGTTGCAGCATGCAGGCTCTTAGTTGAGGCATCTGGGATCTAGTTCCCTGACCAGGGCTCGAACCTGGGCCCCTTGCATTGGGAACTCAGAGTCTTAGCCACTGGAGTACCAGGGAAGTCCCTGTGTTATATTTCCTAAAAGCTTGCCCATATATTTGAAAATAATTCATTGCTGCGTGTTTATTTGATAGCCTGTTAACATACTGATTGGAGAAGGCAATGGCAACCCACTCCAGTACTCTTGCCTGGAAAATCCCATGGACAGAGGAGCCTGGTAGGCTGCAGTCCATGGAGTCACGAAGAGTCGAACACAACTGAGCGACTTCACTTTCACTTTTCCCTTTCATGCATTGGAGAAGGAAATGGCAACCCACTCCAGTGTTATTGCCTGGAGAATCCCAGGGACGGGGGAGCCTGGTGGGCTGCCGTCTGTGGGGTTGCACAGAGTCGGACACGACTGAAGCGACTTAGCAGCAGCAGCAGCAGTAACATACTGAATTCTCTGACTGTTTTACCATAGATTTTCATTAGAATCTCCTGGATTGGGGAACTTGTCATACGCGAATAGTGACAGTATTGCCTTTTTATAATCTTCATACTGCTGACTTCTTTCTCTTTGTTAGTTGCTTGGCTAGTACTTTCTAATGTAAAATAATATGAATGATAGTGAAACATCCCAGATTTTGTCAGAGGCTTGTTTTTTTTTTGACTGTGCTCAGTCTCCATTGCTGTGCAGGCTTTTCTCTAGTTGCAGAGAGTGGGGGCTACTCTCCAGTTGCGGTGCTCGGGCTTCTCACTGTGGCTTTTTGCAGCTCCCAGGCTCTAGAGCCTGGGCTCAGTAGTTGTGCTCAGGGGGTTAGTTGCCCCTCGGCATACGGGATTTGGGGATTTTCCTGTATCAGGGATCTAAGTCATGTCTCCTGCATTGGCAGGTGAATTCTGTACCACTGAGCCACCAGGGAAGCCCTCAAAGGCCTTCTCATAATCTATGAAGGTATTATATTTCTATCTACCACCATGTTTGCGTTCTTGCAATTCTTGCATTCTTCAAATGATCCTTATTTACAAATGAGGTATAATTCCGCCCCCCTTTTTTTTTGGCCCTGCCCAAGCGGTTGACAGGATCTTAGTTCCCTGAACAGGGCTCAGCAGTCAAAGTGCCAAGTCCTAACCACTAGACTACCAGGGAATTCCCTTGGCCACTTTTTAGATTCCATTTCTATGAGACCTGCATGCACAGAAACTAAATTTTGTTTCTTTTTCTCCTGTTAATCTGTCTTGTGTTAATTTTACTATTAGTCCAGCCACAAGACCTCAGGACGGATGCAGGGGGAAATTTCCCCTTCCCTACCAGTTCCTTCATACCTTTCCAATCAAATCCACTCTCACAACAGACCCTTTCACTTTGGTAGACTTGACTGAAAATCTGGTGGTGGGGGGGGTGGGGGGTGGTCACAGGGCTGGGGTCACCCCATGGAGGACAGTCCTCCCCACCTGGCTGGCTCCTTTCAACTTCTCCATACCTCAACCCTTTTTACCCTCTCTCCTCTCCCCCTTTCATCTCAGGAGCAAAATCAAGTCCTCTTTTTGTCTCTCAAAGCATTTTAACCTTTGCCCAGACAATTTAAGCGGTAGTGTCACCATGGACAGTGACTTGACACCAACTCCCCAGGTCAAGAACACAGGGCTCAGTTACAGACACGGCTATAAGTTCAGGGATCCCAGGCCTCTCCCACTGCTGACCAGCTGGCTTCAAGCTCGAGGGTTCTCACTACCCATTCAGGTTCAATAATGTGCTAAGATGACTCACAGAACTCAGGAAAGCACTATAGTTATGATTAGTTTCATGACAGCCAAGGATGCAAATCATAACCCCAGATAAAAGGAAGAGATGAGTAGGGCCAGGTCTGGGAGGGTTTCCCAAATGTGACATTATTGCCATCCTCAGGGACGCATCATCCTGCCAACACATCCATGAATGAAAACATGCGGTGAAAGTGAAAGTCGCTCAGTCGTGTCCGACTCTGCGACCCCATGGACTATACCGTCCATGGAATTCTCCAGGCCAGAATACTGGAGTGGGTAGCCTTTCCCTTCTCCAGGGGATCTCCCCAACCCAGGGACAGAACCCAGGTCTCCCGCATTGCAGGTAGAATCTTTACCAGCTAAGCCACAGGGAAGCCCAACAATACTGGAGTGGGTAGCCTATCCCTTCTCCAGGAGATTTTCCTGACCCAGGAATTGAACCAGGGTCTCCTGAATTGCATGTGGATTGTTTACCAACTAAGATATGATGGAAGCCTGAAAACATGCAGAGTATTTACCAACCAGGGAAGCTCACCGAGCCCTGAACACGTTAGTCACTCAGTCACATCCGACTTTTTGCATCTCCATGGACTGTAGCCCCCCAGGTTCCTCCGTCCATGGAATTCTCTAGGCAAGAAAACTGGAATGGGTAGCCATTCCATTCTCCAGGGGATCTTCCTGATCCAGGGATTGAACCCAGGTCTCCTGTATTGTAGGCTCAGACTTAAATTGCAAGGTTCAAACTCCCTAAAACTCAGTGGTGGCCCAAACCTCTCCCCACCTGAGTAACAAAGACACTCCTATTATAACAGGGACAGCTGCTAGCAGGCACGCATTACCGTTACTAGGCAACCATTACCGTTACCTGGCAACCATTAATCGCCATACTGCTTGCTAGCTCGGAGGTTAGAGGCCTCCTTTGGCCAGTGATCCTGCGGTTGGTGGTTCTCCTGTGGAGACTGAGGTAAGAAGTGGATCACAACCTTCTCCCAGGGGCCCTCCTGACTCTCCAGCCTTGGGCTGGAGGGTGAGCTGAGAAGCCGAGGGAACAGCCTGGGGCTGTGTCCAACAGGACTCCAGGGGCCTCACCAAGGCCACGCACTGGCAGGGCCCAGGCCTTGAGGCAGCGGTGAGCCTCGTCTATCCCGGCCCCTGTGACCTAATGGCACTGGCAGCCAGCATGGGTCACAGTCTGCGGGACTGGGCCCCTGTTTGGGCAGCCTGAAGTCTGAGGGCCTGTTAAATCCTGGGCACCCAGCCCCTCAGAGATGACAGCTGGGCAGGGCCTGGGGACCTGGCCTGGAGGGTGCCATCAGCTGAGATCTGCCTCTTCAGCCAGACCTGGGCACTGGTGGGAGGACCCAGACTGGGTGCTGTGCTGGATACATGCTCCCCGGCGAGGTAACAATCCCTGCAGGGACATCCCCCTCCTCTTAGCCAGGACCTGGATTCAGAGTGAGAGGGTAACAGGCAGGAAGGCTAGGGGTCTTCAAATGGAGGAAATAGCCTGCAAGTGTCAGACATATTTATCTCTCTTAAGCGGCAGGAGGAAACAAACTAGCAATATTTTTTCCTTCTCTATACAAATTTAAAGGGAGGTTTCTCTTAAAATACTGTGTTGCCATAATGACACCTGGTTTCGCCTGAAGTTAGCTATTCTCGAGCCTAGAGATAACCAATGCCTTTTTCGTATGGAAATGTTTGTCTTAAGCTATGCTAATGTGCTATGCCTTTACCCCAAACTCTGTCTCCAAGTCAGTTCCGCCTCTTGGCCCAGAACCTACTTGACAAACCAGTATGTTATACTCAGATATTGTTCCCCTAATCTATGTAAATGAAACTATTTGTATGGTGGTCTGCCCTTCTTCAAGATTCAAGTTAATCATTTTATGGCCCAGGATAAGCCATTTGGTGCCAAGATTATCCCAAAATGCATCTTATGGGTGAGGGGCCTGGTGCCATTCTGAATTTTAAGACATTCCTTTCTTTCGTTAACAGACTGCTAGTGACTATATAACATCCAGCTGAAGACTAGCAGGGGGGTACTCTTTCTGCCCCCTTCTGATGCCTATGTCAGGAGCTTTCTCTATCTCCTTTATACTTTAATAAAACTTTATTACACAAAAGCTCTGAGCGATCAAGCCTCGTCTCTGGCCCCAGATTGAATTCTTCTCCTCCGGGGGCCAAGAATCCCGGTGTATTCGCGTGATTCAACAAAACCTTTCAAGAGGGTGAAAGTTGTGCCTTGGGACCTTGCCCTTTCTTGACAGAACAGAGTAACAGTTTGGAGATTTACAGGAACATCATTACCTGACCTTTGACCTAACTTCAAGAACAAAGGATCTGACACCAGGAAACTTACACCAACCAACCATGCCTCTCCCTCACCTTGCCTGTAAAAGGGCTTTGCTGAAAGCTTTCGAGTTTGGGATTTTTAAGGCATGAGTCACATCTCCTTGAGCGGCCCTGTAATAAACATTTCTCTGTTCCGAACTCCAACGTCTTGGTGTTATTTGACCTCACTGTGCGTTGGACTTGCATTCGGAAATGCTGTCACTGGAAATTCCAAAGACTTACATGACACCTTCTGGGAACCAGGGACAAAGTCCAGGCAAATTAGCATGATAGTTCTTCCAAACTAATACTGGCCTCTCTTTATGAATTCTGGGGGAAAAGAGTCTCTGCCCCCAAGATTGATGTTTCAGTTCTCTCTCCCTAAAAACAAAGCACCCTAAAATTTAGTGGCTTTAGGCAACAACTATTTTTTCACTGTTCACTCTTCTGTAGGTTGATGGACTCAGTTTAGCAGTTCTGCTCTTGTGATGTTGGCCAGAAGCTCAGTTAGGCTGGAATGTCCAGGACTTGTCATTCACGTGTCTGCCACCCTGGTAGGGGCAGGCTGGAAGGCTGGGCCTCTCCCTTCATGGCGTTCCAAACCCTCTTCCTCTCCAACACTGTAGCCAAATTTATTTCTTTCATTCTTTCTTCTTTGTTGCAGTGGGTCTTCATCACTACTGTTGGGCTTTCTCTAGTTGTGACGAGCAGTGGCTACTCTCCATTTAGGTGCCCCAACTTCTCATTGCATTGGCTTCTCTTGTTGCAGAACACAGGCTCTAGGCACACGGGATTTAGTAGCTGCAGCATGTGGGCTCAGCAGTTGGGGCACACAGGCTTAGTTAGTTGCCCCACAGCATGTGGGATCTTCCTGGACCAGGGATCGAACCCGTGTCCCCTACATTGGCAGGCAGATTCTTATCCACTGCACCACCAGGCAAGTCCTGCCAGATTTCTTATGTGGCTGCCTCAGGGCTTCCAAAAGTGCAAAAGTAGGAAGCTGCCAGGCCCTCCGATAGCTCAGGCCACAAGCTAGCACA
Source organism: Bos indicus x Bos taurus (assembly GCF_003369695.1). Classification (NCBI taxonomy): domain Eukaryota; kingdom Metazoa; phylum Chordata; class Mammalia; order Artiodactyla; family Bovidae; genus Bos; species Bos indicus x Bos taurus. The sequence continues at coordinate 16,682,500 of NC_040093.1, forward strand.
TTTCTGCCTCATTCTATGGGCTATAAAGTCTCAGCTCATTTCGGGGGAGGGGAGGCCATACCAAAGAAGGTGAATACTGAGCGCTGTGGTTCACGAGGGGCCATCTTTGGAAACCAGTCACATTGATGATATACCCAACATGGTCATTCGTTAAGAGTGCTTTCTATATGGCATCTCGTGGAATTTTCACAATTGTAAAGACTATTAGCATTAGCATATGCATTTTATAGATAAGAAAATTGAGGCTTACTAGCTGTCTCAATCAGGGTTCTCCTGAGAAATAGCACCAATAGGAAAAATTTCTGTCATTTATGTTTGTGTATATGCGCGTGTCCGACTCTTTGCGACCCCATGAATCGCAGCACGCCAGGCCTCCCTGTCCATCACCAACTCCCGGAGTTCACTCAGACTCACATCCATCGAGTCAGTGATGCCATCCAGCCATCTCATCCTCTGTCGTCCCCTTCTCCTCCTGCCCCCAATCCCTCCCAGCATCAGAGTCTTTTCCAATGAGTCAACTCTTCGCATGAGGTGGCCAAAGTACTGGAGTTTCAGCTTTAGCATCATTCCTTCCAAAGAAATCCCAGGGCTGATCTCCTTTAGAATGGACTGGTTGGATCTCCTTGCAGTCCAAGGGACTCTCAAGAGTTTAAAAGCATCAATTCTTCGGCGCTCAGCTTTCTTCACAGTCCAACTCTCACATCCATACATGACCACAGGAAAAACCATAGCCTTGACTAGATGGACCTTTGTTGGCAAAGTAATGTCTCTGCTTTTCAATATGCTATCTAGGTTGGTCATAACTTTTCTTCCAAGGAGTAAGCGTCTTTTAATTTCATGGCTGCAGTCACCATCTGCAGTAATTTTGGAGCCCAAAAAGATAAAGTCTGACACTGTTTCCACTGTTTCCCACTATTTGCCATGAAGTGATGGGACCAGATGCCATGATCTTCATTTTCTGAATGTTGAGCTTTAAGCCAAGTTTTTCCCTCTCCTCTTCCACTTTCATCAAGAGGCTTTTTAGTTCCTCTTCACTTTCTGCCATAAGAGTGGTGTCATCTGCATATCTGAGGTTATAAACCTCTTTAGACTCATAAAAATTATTGACAACACCAAAGAGCTCTTGTTTATGTGCATTATGTCCATCAATATTTACTGTATCAGAAATTAAGCCTAAGGTTTCTAAAATATGTATTTGCTTCATTTTTAAAATCTTTTTAAAATCATTAGGGAATTCCCTGGTGGCTCAGTGGTCAAGAATCCACCTGCCATCCACCCACCCATCCATGCAGGAGATGCAGTTTCCATCCCTGGGTTGGGAAGAAGCCCTGGAGAAGGAAATGGCAACCCACTCCAGTATTCTTGCCTGGGAAATCCCATGACAGAGTCTAGCGGGCTACAGTCCACCAGGTTGCAAAAAAGTCAGACCTGACTTAGCAACTAAACAACAACCCGTAGTTAGGGCACTTCGAGTTCACTGCCAAGGGCCCAGGTTCAATCCCTGGTCAGGGAACTAAGATCCCACAAGCCAGGCAGCACAGCCACCATAAATAAATAAAATTACATGTTAACTATTTAATGAAAAATAGCTGGGCTTCCCAGGTGTCTCAGTAAGTAAAGAATGCAGGAGACTCAGGCTGGATCCCTGGGTCAGGAAGATCCCCTGGAGGAGAAATGGCAACCCACTCTAATATTCTTGCCTGGAGAATCCCATGAACAGAGGAGCCTGACGGGCTATAGTCCGTCCATAGGGTCGCAAAGCGTTGGATACAACCGAAACGACTGAAGCAGGCACGAAAAATAACTGTTTCAGAAGAATGACATCAGCAACTTGGCAGATGAAAAACTCTCTCTCCTCTTCAATCTACAACCACTAAAACATTCACAATAAAGACACCTCGGTCCATCAAACCAGGTGTCCAGAGAATTCCACACATCTGTAGACGTAGAAGGGGTTATACAGGGACAAACCTTACAACCCTGGACACGGCAGAGGAGCCAGGTGCAACCCAGCTCCCCGCCACCCTCGCCCTCCCCTCAGGGGCGGAGTCTGCAAGGAGCGTGGATCCCGAAACCAAGGGAAGAGCCCACAGTCTCCGAGCCCCAGGCGGCGATACCAGCAATACTGGCAGAAACAAGGCATCAGTGACCCCAGAGGCACAAGGAGCAATAAGGAGGGTTTGGAGCAACCGTAAAAGCAATCGAAGGTGGAAAAAGCCAGTGTAACCAGAGGCAGCGCCGAAAAGAAATCCAAACCTTGTGCTATAGCACCACTTACTGGAAAACGGGAGAAACGCCTCAATTTTTTTCTTGCCGGTTTCCCCTCGCTCGCGGTACTTTAGTTCCCCAACCAGAGTTTGAACAATGGCCCTTGACAATGAGAACTCAGAGTCCTAACCACTGGACCGCCAGGGAACTCCCTGAAACGCCTCAATTTCTAACCTGTTAAATCGTTAGCATCAAGAAGAAAAGGGTCCCCTACTTCAGATACAACGGCAGAGGAGCAACGCGTCAAGAACCATGAAGAACCACGGAAACACTGTAACGCAAAAGAAAATGACAATCCTCCAGAAACTAAACTTGAAGTCGCAAAGAGTATTGAGATCTCACTGGTAAAGAATTCAAAATAGGTTTATGAAGAAAATCAAAGAGCTACAAGAACATTCAGAAAGGTAGTTTAGTGAACTCGGGATTAAAATTAATGAACAGACGAAATACTTTACCAAAGAAATTGAAACTCTAAAGAGAAATTAGAAATTCTGGAGCTGGAGAACTCAGTCAATGAGATGAAGAATACACCAGAAAGCATTGGACATAGAGCACACAATGTTTGAAAAAGACAATAGCAAGCTTGAAGATATAAATCTATAAGTAATACAAGTAGAAGAGAAAATAGCAATCAGATTTTTTAAATGAGGAAATTCTAGGAGGGCTATCTGTTTTAGCAACAGCAACATTAGGGGAGTGGGTATCTCAGGAGAAGACAGAAGAGGGCAGAGAATTTATTTAAAGAAATAATACGGTGGGAGGGGGGTTCAGGATGGGGAACACCCATGGCGGATTCATGTCAATGTATGGCAAAACCCCTACAATATGGTAAGTAATTAGCCTCCAATTAAAATAAATAAATTTATATTAAAAAAAAAGAAATAATAGGAGGGAATTCCCTGGAAGTTCAGTGATTAGGACTCTTGTGCTCTCACTGCCAAGGGCCGGGGTTCAATCCTTGGTTGGGGAGCTAAGATCTCACAAGCCAAGCAGTGTGGGGAAAAAGAAAAGCCAGCCCTGGCTCATCCAGGAGGAGAAAGGACAGGCTTCTGGAGGAGGCCTGAACATCAGGCCACCAACACAGCTGCCAAGGTGCTACATGAAGCCTCTTTAGCCTTATGACCCTGATGGGCCGTGACCCCATCATGTGGTTTGGAAATTGTTCTGTCAAGTAGAACAGAGCATCAAAACCAAAATAACAAAAATGGGTTTGGGAGGGGGCACCATTATAACCCTGGGTCTACTCCAACTCATAAAAAGAAAGAAAAAGGAAGAATAGAAGAGCAGCCAAGGCAGCAGAGTGGAGAGGCCCTGGGCTCACCTCCTCTCACCCGCACGCTGGGGTCACGGCTATCTGCAGAACAGCCATCAATGAAAAGGAGGTGGAGCCTACCAAATGGGATCTTCCCTAGTGGTCCAGTGGTTAAGAATCCGTGCTTCCATTGCATAAGGCACGGGTTCAATCCCTGGTGAGGGAACTAAGATCCAGCATGTCTCACGGTGGGGCCAAAAAAAAAAAAAGACCTAGGGAGGGGAACTTCCTTGGTGGTTCAGTGGCTAAGACGCCAGGGCCCAGGTTCAATCCCTGGTCGGGGAACTAGATCCCACATGCATCAACTAAAGAGCCTACCTGCCTCAACTAAGACCTGGTGCAGCCAAGTAAGTAGAAAAAATCACATACTTTTAAAAAGACTGAGGGAGGGAACCATGGTGAGGCAGGTGGGAGGGCAGACTCATGATACCATCAAATCCCATACCGCAGGGTGGGCAATCCACAAGCTGGAGAACAGATGTACTGTGGAGGCTCTCCCTCATGAGTGAGAGTTCTGAGCACCACATCAGGGTCCCCAACCCCTGACACCGCCACCAGGAAGAGGAGCCCCCAGAGCGTTTGGCTTTAAAGTTCAGCAGGGCTTCCCTGGTGGCTCAAACGGTTAAGCATCTGCCTGCAATGGAGGAGACCTAGGTTCAATCCCTGGGTCGGGAAGATTCCTTGGAGAAGGGAATGGCAATTCACTCCAGTATTCTTGCCTGGAGAATCCCAAGGACAGAGGAACCTGGTGGGTTATAGTTCATGGGGTCACAAAGAGTCAGACAGGATGGAGCAACTAACACTTCACTTCAGTGCGGGATTCCAGGAGCCCCACAGGACTTGGGGAGGTGGAGACGTCCCTTTAAAAAGGCACTTTGCACTGGACCCAGGGCAAAAACGGTGATTTGGTGGGAGCCTGGGCCAGACCTACCTGCTGGTCTTGGAGAGTCTCCTGCGGTGGGTGACTGTGGCTCCCGGTGGAAACACGGACATTAGTAGCAGACACGTTGAGGAGCACTTGGCCAAGAGAGCATGGAGGCTGCCATGTTGGCTCCTTGGTGCTAGAACCTGGCCCTGCCCAGCTGCCTGTGGGGCGTAGGTTCTGGATGCCTCTGGCCAGGCAACTAAAGGGCAGGGGCACCGTCCCACCTGTCTTGGTTGGAACTCGGGTTGGAAAAAAATTTCCAGACACAAAGCAGAATGAGAGGAGAGTTTATTAGAACAGGAGATGCGGTTAAAACGGCAGGCTTAGCTCAAGGGAGAGCCGAAGCCTTTCGTGGGCTACTAGCCAACTTTCATAGCCTCCAGACAAAGAAAATTCCGGCTGGAAGGTTGCGTTAGGTGGTTGGGTGGTGTGCCATAGGGTGTTTACTGGAGTGGGCATCTTTGCCTAATTGGGAGTCAGGCAGCTTGTTAGTGATGATCAGGGGGCTTTTGGAAAGGTTACAAAGGGGTGGTCAGTCCGTTTCAGAGGTGACCTTGGTTCTGGGCTCTGCTTCCGTGGCCTTGGTGCAAAGCCTCGCACCAGTAGCACCAACAGCAACTACTGAGCCGATGAGCCGCAACTACTGAAGCCGGTGCACCCTAGAGCCTGTGCTCTGCAAGAGAAGCCACCGCAATGAGAAGCCCACACACCGCAACTGGAGAGCAGCCCCTGCTCTCCACAGCTAGAGAAAGCCTGCACGCAGCAATGAAAACCCAGCGCAGCCAAAAAAAAGAGAGAGAGAGAGAGAGAAAGCTATGATCTCACAGTGCAGGCCAGAACCCTACTCTGGCCCCAGAAGCCACTAGCAGGCCAATGAACCTTTGGGACACCCCAGACCTCATATCCAATGGTGTGAGGAACCACCCCCCACCCCTACTCCACCATCAATGATCTGAAATGAGCTCTGGGATCCCTGAGCACTGCAACCAGATGCCAGGAGCCAGCTGTACCTGCCAGCAGTCTGGCACTAACCCCAGGACTTAGCGTCACCTGCCAGTGGGTGGGCAACAGCCCCAGAGTCCGCAGGACTCTGACTCCATCCACCAGTGAGCCAGCGCTGGCCCTGGGGCGCCTAGTAATCTGCAACCAGCCACCTCACGAGCAGACCCCGCTCCCGCCAAACAACAGCCAGCAGCACTCACACAAGTCAGGGGCTGGCAACCAACCAGAGTAGGGGCCAACCAAGCCTATCAGATTACCCACACAGAGAAAGACCCACAGAGCCCACTTAGGGGGAACCCCGAGAGCATATATCTTAGTTTATGAGAGGGGAGTGCTCTGCTAGGACACACAGGCTGCCTCCTACAGAGGGTCACTGCTCCAGGGTCAAGAAATGTAACTATGGTGCTCTGGGACAACCCAGAGGGATGGGGTGCCGAGGGAGGCAGGAGTGGGGTGAGATGGGGGGACACATGTGCACCCATGGCTGATTCAGGTCGATGTATGGCAAAAACCACCACAATAGTAAAGTACTTACCCTCCAATTAAAATAAATTAATTAAAAATAAATAAAATTTTAAAAAAGAAAAATAACTCAACGTTCAAAAAAAACTAAAAAAATAAAGAAAAGAAAAAAAGAAATGTTAACTAATCTGTCACATACATAAAAAGACAAACAGCAACTTACACAAGATGAGATGGTAGAGGACCACGTCCCAGATGGCGGGACAAGATAAAACCCCAGAACTAGGTGGAGATAGGCAATCTACCTGAGAAAGTTTTCAGGGTAATTATCACAAAGGTGATAAAGAACTTAGGAGAACAGGTATACAGAGTGAGAAATCAGACTTTTTTTTTAACAAAAGAGCTAGAAAATATAAAGAACCACCAGGAATGAAGGAACAGTAACTGAACCCAGGACTTCCCCAGTGGTCCGGTGGTTAAGAGGCTCAACTCCCAGTGCAGGGGGCCTGGGTTCAATCCCTGTTCAGGGAATTAGATCCCACAAGCCGCAATTAAAAAAAGATTCCAGATGCTACTGCAACTAAAGATGCCGCAGGCAGCAATGAAGATCTTTTGTGCTGCAACTAAGACTAGGTACAGCCAAATAAACAAACATGTTTGTTTGTAAAAAAAGGGATGGGGGTTATTCGAAAGTGAGGGTCACCTTAGACCCTTTGAGGGTCACCTTAGAACTCTGCTTACAATAAAAACCTTTATTAAAATACTACCTTATGGTTCCTTGTATTTATCATATGACATATTGGGCTTCCTGTTGGCTCAGACGGTAAAAGCGTCTGCCTGCAATGCCGGAGACCCGGGTTCAATCCCTGAGTCAGCGGCCCCAGCCGCCCAGGACTCCTGTTATAACCGCGGCTCGCCAGCGCCCCGGAAGCTGCGCCTTCTCGGGGGTCATGGTGGGCAGCAAGATGGCGTCTGCCAGCAGGTTCGTTCAGGTAGACTCCATTAATAAGGTTCTCTGACAGAAGAGACTTCCTAAACCAAATGTATCAGAAGTTCTAAGATCAGCGGGACTACCATCTCATACTTCTTTAATTTCACAGCATTCTAAGGGAAGTAAATCGCCAGACTGGCTGATGCATCAGGGTCCACCAGACACCGCTGCTGCTGCTGCTGCTGCTAAGTCGCTTCAGTCGTGTCCGACTCTGTGCGACCCCATAGACGGCAGCCCATCAGGCTCCACCGTCCCTGGGATTCTCCAGGCAAGAACACTGGAGCGGGTTGCCATTTCCTTCTCCAATGCATGAAAGGGAAAAGTGAAAGTGAAGTCGCTCAGTCGTGTCCGACTTTTAGCGACCCCATGGACTGTAGCCTACCAGGCTCCTCCGTCCACAGGATTTTCCAGGCAAGAGTACTGGAGTGGGGTGCCATTGCCTTCTCCGCTAGACACCGCAGAGATAATAAAAACTTTACCTCAGAGATACAGAAGGAAACTCGTGTCTCAAAAAGAAATTGAATTTATCCAAAGTGGAGGACCAGAATAATCACTGACAATGTGGCTGCTGTTTGTCATCAAAGAAGAGTCTTTCTAAAAAAGGACTTCCAGAATGACAAATGAGAAATTGTATATTAAACAACTTTAATAAATATTCTGTAAAAAGAAAAAAAAAGATGAATAGAAAATTTAGATGGACACATATCTCCTGATTTATGTATCTTGGTCAGCTTCTCTATAAGCTTACCTGATTGTTTATATACCTTATACCTTAATTAAACTGTACATTTAAAAATGTTGGCCTATTAATTTACTCTTGATTATCAAGCATAACAGTGTTGAACTATTGAAAGCACACAATGTCTAGTGAACCGTCAAAGGCTTCCAGTAATTTCACTTTTCTTTCAGTTTCCATTTAAACATAGACTATATTTGGCAGAATTGCAGCTTTCTGAAAGTAATTTTCCTGAACTTGAATGAGGATCTGTGAAATAATAACTCCATTATTTGTTCTTACTTCTCAGTGTCTTTGTATTCACAAAGTTACTGAAGTATAACTGGCTTATTAACAAGCATATCCTACTCTAAATGATAAAAATACACCCAGTAAAACAGGTGACTTTGTGGTATTAAGACTAGGGAGTTAACACAAAATATTATATGTAACTATATTCAGAAAATAATGCCATTGAAATATGTATAATATCATATATGAAACGAGTCACCAGTCCAGATTCGATGCACGATACTGGATGCTTGGGGCTGGTGCACTGGGACGACCCAGAGGGATGGTATGGGGAGGGAGGAGGGAGGGGGGTTCAGGATGGGGAACACATGTATGCCTGTGGCGGATTCATTTCAATATATGGCAAAACCAATACAATATTGTAAAGTTTAAAAATAAAATAAAATTTAAAAAAAAGGAATAACACCAATAAATTGAATTGATATATCCTTATTCATCAAAGAATCCTTTTACAAGATGATTTTGAACTAAAGAAGTGCATTTTGTTTTGCAATTTGCTTTTGAAAACATAATTTGGAATTGTGTAAAAGAAATTTGGTCCAAAATATGAATAACTTTTCTGCAAGTAACTACAAATCCTAATATGTATTCAATCTCAATCGTAATTATTTATCTCAATCACAATGGTACATGATCCTTATTCTTACAGATGATAGCAACACAAGGTCGACAAAACTTGTAAAACTTACCTTTCAATTTTGTCATAAATGCTAATTGAAACAAACAAAAAAAAGAAAATAAATGCCAGAGTATAAAATGGAAAATGAGATCAAAATGAATATAGCATAGGAATAACATTTGACCAGAAATTGTAATTTATTATGTTTTCAGGAGGGTTAAAAAAGTCTTATTCTTTGGTTTATCTCTTTGTTTTGATTGTGATCATGTATACAATCCTGATAATCATAACTTTCTCAAACTTAAAAAAAAAAAAAAAAACAACTCTGGGTCAGGAATATCCCCTGGAGAAGGAAATGGCAACCCACTCCAGTAATCTTGCCTAGAAAACTCAGTGGATGGAGGAGCATGGTGGGCTACAGTCCATGGGGTCGCAAAGAGTCAGACACGACTGAGCGACTTCACTTTCACTTTATGACATATTAAGAACTCTAGAGTCAAACCCTTTGATTCATCCACTGCTCTCTCACTCACATGCTCCCAACGCTAGTGAATATATCAGGATGGGGGCTTCATGGCGCCCCCAGCTGTTGCTTCCTATCCCTACTCAATCTCTGTTGAATCACTCCCTGTTCTCATGATCCAGACAGCTTTGTGGATGAGGCCAGGCTGCAGAAAATCTGTACGCATTATTAATGAGATCAGGAAAAGGTAGAAAGCAACTGGTGAACTGGAGGTGCGCTGTGGGAGGGGAGTGGGGAGGGGTGCAGGCTGGGCTGTGGGTGGATGGGTGGGCAGGGGGCGGGGCATTGTCTTGGAGTCATAAAAGAAGACTGAGCGGGGCTTCTGGGGAAGTTTTACTCTCCTAATAAAGTGATCCAGCGGGCATGTCCTTGCCTTCTACTCTCTTCTGCCTGGAAAACAGACATAACCGGTAGGGATGCAACAGTGAAACCACATGCATGAGCTCCAAAGCCAACACATCATCACACACTGATGATGGCAGAAAAGAAGTGGAGAAAAACTCTGGGCTCCCCGTGGCAGAGCTGGATAGCTGGCTGAACTCAGCCCTCTCCTATCAGTTTGAAATCAAAATCATTTGCTGTTTCTATTGTCTGAGGTGGCGCTAGTGGTAAAGAACCTGCTTGCTAATGCAGGAGGCATAAGAGACACGAGTTCAATCCCTGGGTCAGGAAGATTCCCCTGAAGTAGGAAACAGCAACCCACTCAAGGGTTCTTGCCTGAAGAATCCCAGAGGAACCTGGTGGGCTACAGTCCATAGCGTTGCAGAGTCAGACATGACTGAAGCGACTGAGCATATATTTTGTGAGCCACTGACGGTCCAGCTTGCTGTTACTCGAAGGCAAGAGCCATCCTAACCAATGTCTACTTTTAAAATTTTACTTACTTTTGGCTGCCCTGGGTCTTTGTTGCTGCACGTGGGCTTTCTCTAGTTGTGGTGTGCGGTCACTGCAGTGGCTTCTCTTGTTGCAGAGCAAGGGCTCTCGGGCACGCAGGCTTCAGTAGTTGTGGCTCATGGGCTTAGTTGCCCCTCAGCAAGTGGAATCTTAGTTCCCAGACCAGAGATCAAACCCAGGTCCCCTGCATTGGTAGGCAGATTCTTAAACATTGGACCACCAGCGCTGTACTTAGTCGCTCAGTCGTTCTGGACTCTTTGCGACCCCATGGACTGTAGTCCCCCCCAGGCTCCTCTGTCCATGGGGATTCTCCAGGCAACAATACTGGAGTGGGTGGCTACACCCTCCTCCAGGAGATCTTTCCAACCCAGGGATTGAACCTAGGTCTCCTGCATTGCAGGTGAATTCTTTACCCTCTGAGCCACAAGGGAAGCCCAAGAATAGTGGAGTGGGTAGCCTATCCCTTTTATAGGGGATCTTTCCGACCCAGCGATCGAACTGGGGTCTCCTGCATGGCAGGTGGATTCTTTACCAGCTGAGCTACCAGGAAAGTCCTCAAAAATCTACTTCTAACTGAAACCTATGTATCCTGTATAAAACTTTGGAAATTTCACAATTAAGCAGCATGACGGTCATTTTGCAGGAGAAATTGAGAATTGGAGAGGTAGTGTCCCCTGTTGGAAGTCACACAGCAGCTCCATGATAAAGGTCTGACTCCCACGCCTTGCACTGGACCTTCTGGCACATGCCTATTGACCCCACGGAGCCAGATGGTGAGCAGGGGGCTCATCAATGCCTACTGAATGCACGAATGGTCTTCTCCCAGATAGTTGAGACCCCTCCCAGCACTGACATTCTAAGATCTGTGGGTTTAGAAAGTGAACACTGACATGTATGGAAGTTTGGAATGTCTTTTGAGGCTTCTCACCGTTCCTATTTCTGTCTCAACCCCAACAAATGCCAATGGAATGGGAATGCCAATCAATGAAATGCCAATCAAATTCCAAACCAGGCCACAGGAAATAAAGATCCCATAAAAGAAAGAAACTGACTTTGACAGTGTGAGAACGTTGAGGCTACACCAGGTGGGGAGCAGCAGGAGTAGCCTTCTGTTCCAAGCTGGCCTCCCCGCCCCCGCCCACCCGGTCCAGGAGATGCTGGGAGCACCGTAGCAGGCAACTTCCCCAGACGGCAGAAGTGAGTGCGGGGACAGTGGCAATCAGACGAGAACACAGGGAGGCAGACTCTGTATTTCCCTCTTCACTTCTCCCTGACCCTGTCCCAGCTGCCATCAGAAAAGGACCTGACTTGACATCATTTCAGCCCTTTTCACCATCCTGCTGAGGCTCCTGAAATGGGGAAACAAGAAAGAAAAAAAATAATAACTCTAAAAAAAAAAAGATAGCATTTGTAGGGCTTACTATGTTCAGGACCTCTAAGATTTTCCATTTCCATGGCTTATAATGCCTGCCAGAGTCTCCTTGACATTTCTGAAACACACCAGACACACTCCTACCGCAGGGCCCATGCACATTCTGTCCCTTCTGCCCAGAATACTTTCCCCTAGATATCCACATGCTTCAGTCCCTTACATCCTTCAAGTGTTTCAATATCACCTTCCCAATGAGATTGTCTCTGACCACTCAACTTAGAGTTGCAAAAAGTCCCCAGCAGCCTCCAAAGCCCTTTCCCTACTTTATTTTTCTTCTCATCACTTATCTCCTAAAGTACCTTCTAGGGACTTCCCTAGAAGTCCAGTGGTTAAGACTCCTCGCTCCCACTACAGAGGGCACAGGTTTGATCCCTGGTAGAGGAACTAAGAGAGGAGGGCATGGAAACTCACTCCAGTATTCTTGCCTGGAGAATCCCCATAAACAGAGGAGCCTGAGGGGCTATAGTCCACGGGGGTGGCAAAGAGTCGGACATGACTGAGCGACTCAGCACAGGACAGCACAGAGGAACAGATTGCACATGCTGAATGGTGCGGCCAAAAAAAGAAATAAAAAGCAATGAAATGCCTTCTCTTCACCTAAGGTCTTGTTCACTGTCTTCCATCAACTGTCAGCTCCACTAGGCCAAGGGTTTGGGTCTATTTGGTTCACCACTGTATCATCCCCAGGACCTAGAATCACACCTCGTAGGTACTCAGGAAATACTTGACTAAAATGAAATCCAGTGAGGTTAAAGACACGTGACTCAAGACGGGCCAATGATAGCAGTGTAGTGACATTCCCTTGGCCCTGAGTGATTCATTCAGAGATGGACATGTAACTTAATCCATGCCAATGGGAATCCTTGCTGGGATTTATGGTATACTTATGACGAGTCTATCAAAACTCAACAGCTTGTGTGCTTTAAACATGTACTGTTTCTCATGCATCACTTACACTTCAATAAAGTTGGAAATAATTGTAAAGTAGACACACAATAGACAAAGTATTAAATCAGTAGCAGCTTACAAATATCTACGTAGTGAGTGGTTTTAAAAATCCAGTATTGGTGGAAAATAAATGGTTGTGTCTATGCTTTAAAACATTAAGACAACATTAGCAATAGGACTTTATGCAATTATTGATTCCATGCTCTGTATCTGCACTGTCCAATACAGCTGCCACGTGTGGCTGTGAACATCTGAAATGGGACTAGTTATTAGTGGGACTAATAACTGAATTTTTAATGTATTAATTTCATTAACTCCATTAAGGTGAAAAGACACATGCTGTTATTGTCACATACTGCCACAGCACAGCTTTACAACTAAAAGTTAAAAAAAAGTTATTAAAAAAAAAACTGTATAGTTGACACACGCTGAGCATACTCTGACATACGCTAAGCCGTGCACTATTTATTACCTTATAAGAAGCATTTTATGGAATTAACAACCCCATTTTACAGATGAGGAAACTGAGGCTCAGAAAAGGATATAGATAACTTAACCTGATTATAACAGTGAGGACTGGTTGAGCTAGAACTGGGGCTAAGGTGTCTTTGACTCCAAGGCAGGACCCTGCCTTCTGCCTGCCCGCCCACCCATGGTCCAACCTCCACCCCTCCCACCTCACTGCCCTCATCTCACCTCCAGCCCACTAGTTGCCTGCTACCTTTTTCTTGAACTCCTCATTGAGCAGGTTGACAATTGTCTGTAGCTTGACCTCATCCACAAAGCCATCACCATTCTGGGCACAGAAGGGAAAGAGCACAGACATGTAGGTCTCTCACCCCCTGGGAGCTCCAGCCTCCCTCCCTGTCCAGAACCTTGCTCAGAATCACCTTCTTTGAATGTATCAGTTTCCCATCCACAAACACTTCAAACTCCCCTGTAGCCTGGGCAGATATTTCCTCCTCCTGGGGAGGGAATGGTGGAGGTTAGCAGAGGCAAAGAACGCCCCTCCAAGTCCTTTGGGGGGTCTTGGAGCCCCGATTGCCCCCCACTCTCCCAAGCCACCAGCACACTCACGAAGATTAGAGAGTTTGGAAATTGCTGCTCCAGACTCTTTCTCAATAGGATGTACTGTGGGGAGGAGATGGGATATGTGGTCATGGGATCACAGGGTCATAGGTCTTGAGAGGAGGGAAAACAGGAACCCCTTCCAGACATCGTGGCCCAAACTCCCCCAACCTCCAAAGCCAAAACTACTTACCCGCAGGCTGTAGCTTCAGAGGCCACTGGAGGCCGAGGACAGAGAGGAGGGAGGCAGAGAGAGGTGGAAGGAAGATACATCATTAGAATCCCCTGAAGTCCAGAGAGACACTGTGAAGAGCTAAGTCAGATCTCGTCCCTCCCCTGCTCAGAAGCATCTTAACACAAAAATAACAGTCCTCCCCGTGGTCCACAAGTCCTGACAGGATCCACCCCCATCACCTCTCTGCTCCATCTCTTCCCTCTGTCCCTCTGGCTCCAGCCACAGGGACCTCCTAGCCCTTCTTCCAAAACTCCAGGGATGCCTTGCCTCAGGATCTTTGTACTTTCTGGTCTCTCTACAGAATACTCTTTCCCTGGTAGCTCAAAGGCTCCTTCTCGCCCCTCTTTCAGATCTTTGGTCGAGTATTGCCTCCTTGAGGATACTCCAGCTAACCTGTGACACCCACCCCCCCCAAGATGCCTTTTGTCCATAGCACTGGTCACCTTCTAAGATACTAGATAACTTGCCATGTGGTGTGTTTATTGCCCATTTCTGCCCCTCCACATCAGAATGTCAGTGCCACAGGCATCTTTGTCTTATTCACTGCTGTGTCTCTGATGCTGAGAATAGGGTCAGCACATGGCAGGTGCTGAATAAATGGTTGTTCAGTGAATAAAATAATGAATGAATCCATGGAGTCAGAGAAAGAGAAAGAAGATGGGGAATTCCCTGGTGGTCCAGTGGTTAAAATTACACACTTCCACTGATGAGTGTGTGGGTTTGATCTTTGATCCTTGGTCAGGGAAGCTTTGCATGCAGCACAAGTTTGACCAAAAAAGGAAGAAGAAGAAGGAGGAGATGGGCAGAGAAAGAGAGGTGGGGGAGAGGGGGAAAGAGAGATAGAAGGAGAAAGAGCTACACATCACAAGGGGAAAGGGAAAGAGGCAGTGAGCTGGAGAGAGAGCTAGAGAGAGACCACCGCATGGGGGCGGGGGCGGGAGGGGTTGGGGGACTGGAGGGGAAGACAAAGCCTCACCCCCGGCCACATTCAGTCCTGGGTCTCAAGGAAGTCAAGGAAGGTCACTGCTGTTTACTCTTGTCATTGACACAAAGATTCCGCTTTGGGATCACAAATGTGGACCCCTCTGGCCTTTGTATGGGGTGGGCCCCCTTTCCCTTGCTATCCAGATCCCCCTACTTCTATCAGACCCTCCCCACCCCACTTGGTAGCCTCATCAGTGAGAAGTTGCAGCCTAAGACCCACCTCCCAAGAAAGGCTGTTTCTAAGCCCTCAGCCTCTGAAGTTCTCCCATTCCTCCTCTTCCCTCTTCCTGCCCCCATCTCCTGCCCCAACCCCAGGAAAACATGGCTTGGCTCAGCCCTCTGTCTCCTGAAGGCCTGGCCCCGCAGCAGCAGGAGAGTGAATGAATGAACGTAGAGCTTTCGGGTCCCAAAGAGAATGGCAGGCCCAGAGGCGGAAGCAGGTGTGGGCAGGGACATCTCCTTACCAGTAAACCACTCGAATCATGATCTTGTTTTCCTCTTTGAGGTTCCCACTGATGGAAGCTAATGCGGTGGCAGGAACCGGTAAGATGGCCTGGATGGCCCCTAGGATGGGCGTCCCTGGGACATGTCCAGAAGAAGAAGCTATCAAATTGGTGGTCGATGTGTCTGTCCTCAGAGGGGACCCGAGGGATGGGGACCGTAAATCGGTGGCCAATGGAGTAAGAGCAGGAAGGGGCTCTTGGATGGGAGGAAATCCATTGGCGGCTGATGAAACTTGCTTCACCCTCGGGCTTGGCTCAAGATTCTTGGCAGGGCTTGGCTCAAGATTCTTGGCAGGTGACACAGTGAGCGTGGGTTCAAGTTCCAGGGGCGGGCCCGAAGGCAGAGCCGAGTCGGGGAAGGATTCCAAGGGAGGAATCAGGACCCGAGATGGGATCGGGGTTGGGATCGGCTCCGGAATTGGGATCTGGACCGGAGTCGGGGACCGGATCAGTGTCGGGGTCCCGATCGGTGTCGGGGGCCGGACAGGAGTCGGGGGCCGGACGGGAGTCGGAGGGCGGACGGGAGTCGGGGGCCGGACCGGAGTCGAGAGCGGGACCGGAGTTGGGGTCCGGACCGGCGTTGAGGGCGGGACTGGAGTTGGGGTCCGGACCGGAATTGGGGACCGGACCGGAGTTGAGGGGGGGACCGGAGTTGGGGTCCGGACCGGAGTTGGGGTCCGGATGGGGGTCAGGGTCCGGATGAGAGCCGGCGTCCGGAGCAGAGTCGTGATCCGGGTCGGGCCCGAGTCCGGGCCAGGTGTCGGAGTCCGAACCTGAATGGAGGTCCTGTGCAGGGTCGAACCCCGGACCGGAGTCGAGGCCCGGGCCGGAGTAGGGGCTGGGGTCCGCGGCTGGTTGTTCATGGGGTCCCGGGGCGCACCCCCGGTAGCCGGGGTGGCGATCCCTCCCGACCCTCCTGCCTTGGGGCGGGAAGAGCCTCATCCGCACGGGATTCTAGCGACCACAATGGGGCGCTGTTGCGCGGGGTTCCATTGGGTGCGCGGATTCTACCGCCGAGCCGGGGATCGGAGAAGGAAATGGCAACCGACTCCAGTGTTCTTGCCTGGAGAATCCCAGGGAAGGCGGAGCCTGGTGGGCTGCCGTCTATGGGGTCGGTCACACAGAGTCAGACACGACTGAAGCGACTTAGCAGCAGCAGCAGCAGCACCAGAGCCGGGGATGGGGCAGGGACCTCTGGATCCCATCCCCTGAATCCCTACCTCCAGTTGCCAATATCCTTAATGTTCAGGCATTCACTGTATGTTTGTCCAGTGCCTGCAATGTGCGCCCTCCTGAGCTGGGTGACTCTTCAGACACAGCAGTCAGGAGACCAGGTCCGGAGATCAGGCTCCCTGTCCAGTAGGGGAGATATGCATGTGTCAGACTCTGGGATCCCAGGGACTGTAGCCCGCCAGGCTCCTCTGTCCATAGGATTCTCCAGGCAAGAATACTGGAGTGAGTTGCCATTTCCTCTTCCAGGGGTTCTTCCTGACCCAGGAATGGAGCCTGTGTCTCTTGCACTGGCAGGTGGATTCTTTACCACTGAGCCACCTGCAAAGCACAGGGGAAGATATACCCCTTACCAAACAGTGACATTCCAGTGAGGTCAGAATGAGGGTGACCTGGAGAAGAATAACAGATCTTACATTCACCTAGCACTGAATGCTATACATATGCCCATAGCTGGTACGTGGCAGAACCAGGATTCAAACCACAGCTATCAGACTCCAGGGTCTGGACACAGAATCCTGGGTACAGGGCTCTATCACACTGTGAGCTCCTCCATGGTAGGAACTTGTCTGGCTCACTGCTGAATCCCCAGCTCCTACAATAAGGCCTGGCACACAGTAGGCACTCAACAAATATGTCTTTTTATTTTGAAACAGCTTTTAAAATATAATTTTATTTATTTTTGACTGTGCTGGGTCCTGCTGTTGCTCAGGCTTTTCTCTAGTTGCAGTGAACGGGGACTATTCTCTAATTGTGGTGCTCAGGCTTCTTACGGCAGTGACTTCTCTTGTTAAGGAGCATGGGCTCTGGGATGTGCAGAGGCTTCAGCAATTGCGGTTCCCTGAGCATGGGCTCAGGGATGTGCAGAGGCTTCAGCATTTGCGGTTCCCTGAGCATGGGCTCAGAAGTTGTGGCACATGGGTTTAGTTGCTCCATGGCATGTAGGATCTTCCCAGACCAGGGATCGAACCCGTGTCTCCTGCATTGGGAAGTGGTGGATTCTTTACCACTGAGCCACCAGGGAAGCCCCTGCAACAGTTGTAACACTTACCAGAAGTTGGGAAAACAGTACAGAGAATCCCAATGTAACTTTCACTCAGCTTTCCTCAATAACAACATCTTAAGTAACCACAGTACGTTATCAAAACCAACTATTCCAATACTATTAGGTCAGGTACAGACCTTATTCAGATTCATGGAGGGGTTTCAGGCAGAAGCCTACAGTGCTTCTCAACCTCTGAGAGTCCTTCCTGTGCTAAATTTTGGGCCTGGGTTCCCAAAACCAGGAGGATCAAGAAAGACTGAACTTTCTGTGTGATGCTGGGTAAGCCTCTACCACATCTTTGGGCTCTAGTTTGCTCCTCTGTGAAATGAACTTGAAATAGGCTTTCCTCTTATAGCATATTGAGAACTAACATTTACTGAGCAGCTATCATATGCCAGCCTGTTATAAAATGCTTGTAGTTATTAACTCACTACTCACAAACTTCTGAAGCAGATTCTATTACTAATCTCATTTTACAGAAGAGAGAGGTAAAGTGACTTGTTTGAATAAGTGGCAGAACCAAGATCTGAACCAAAGCAGTTGGATTTCTGTGTGTTTGCAAGCTTTGGGTTTTGTTTGTTTTGGCTGCATCGGATCTTAGTTGTGGCATGCTGGATCTTTACTTGTAGCCTATGAACTCTATGAAGTCTGAACTCTATGAACTCCAGCTGTGGCACACAGGCTGGTAAGCTTGCAGTGCACAGGCTTTAGTTGCCCTGAAGAATACTGGATCTTAGTTCCCACTAGAGATCGAACTCCTGTATTGCAAGGCAGATTCTTAACCACTGGACCACCAGGGAAGTCTCTGGCTAGGTGAGGTGGTGGGGAATTGTCTTTGTTTTTGCTTTTTTCGTGGAGTGGTCATTTAGGTTACTTTATTTACTATTGTCATTGTGCTAAATGCAGTAAGTGTACACCTGAGATTTAAAGCTCTGCCAAAAGAGAAAAAAAGGACCAGTTCCTCCTTGGTGTGGAATACCTTACACCTTAGTCCTCTGGGGCTCTCCCTCCTTTCACCTTTAAAGTGAAGGATTTGGACCAGAATAACTTTATGAACAGGGAGGCCTGGCGTGCTGCGATTCATGGGGGTCGCAAAGAGTCGGACACGGCTGAGCAACTGAACTGAACTGAACTGAACTTCATCTACCCTGCAAGCACTGATCATCCAAGATGGTCTTCCCTGCCCCAGAAGCTGCTAGCTTAGGCTAAGCCTACAGCAGCCTGTGAGGAAAAGCCATGGAACAAAGCCTGTGTTTTAAAGGGCCTGCTGACTTGGGTGTGGGACTCTTCCCTTTAGGTGGTGAATCAGAACTCTGGCCATCGCTCTTTGATAATCCAGCCAGTAATGTTCCTGTGATGACTCAGAGATGTGTACAGCAATGGTGCCAAGATTCTGAGACAGGTAAGGCATCCTTAACACGAGGAACTATAGCAAAGAGAGAGCCCATGGGATTCAGCTGCCCGCTTTCAGATTTTACGCAGTCGTTGATCAAAAACACATGATGAGGGTAACGTTATCTTTTCCATCTTTGCTTTTAAACTGAGTTCTGCACTCTGGGCAGATGGCATAATTTGTTCAAGGCAGCAAAGACTTGGGCTCTGAAAAGCAACTTGTCTTTGAAGGAATAATGGGGCTGGTGTTGATGTCTGTCTTTAATCTCAATTTAAATTTTATTTGATGATAGGCTTTTGCTTCCATGTCCATATTCCCCCCCTTTTTTTCCTTTAATTTTTACTTTTTGGCTGTTCCATGTGAAATGTGGGATCCTAGCTCCCCACCAGGAATCAAACCTGAGCTTCATGCATTGGATACATGGAGTCTTAAACACTGGATCACCAGGGAAGTCCTCAATGTCCATATTCCTTAATGGTACAGATTATGCTCATAACACAGAAATTCAATATGGTGAAACATGAAAGAGGAGTTTGTACATATCGGTATGTATTCAACATGATATCTGTCGACTAAATTAAAAGAATATATGTAAATCAACTATACTTCAATAAAAAAAATTTAAAAAGAATATGTGGATCCCTTGGCTGATGTCCTTCATAGAAGGACGCCTTCATTTGTTGTTACTTTTCTCACTGTTCTCTCATCTTTCACCCCCATGCTTTTGCTCATTTCCAAAGGTGTTTGGGCACTCTCCCAGCCATTAGAAAATATGGGGGAGGAAGACTGGCAGAAATTGGCTGATGTAGACTTTTTAAAAAATTCATTCATTTATTTATTTGGCTGCACCATCCCACACAGAGAAGTGTGGAGTCTGAACTACTGGACAGCCAGAGAAGTCCTGATGCAGACGTTTTATAGCTTCAGTGGTCGAAGTAGTATTAGATGTATGATGCACTGTTTTAGGATAGTCCTCAAATTTAGGAAGATATCCCCCTCTCTACTAGATCTTAGATTTGCTCCATCTCATTAGGAAGGAGCTGCAACAAGTACCCTACTCTCTGAGCCTCCCATTCCTCTGTAGAATAGGTTCTTTCTGTTCTCACCAACTGGTTCTGTTTGTTTGCCTGCCACGTACAGTACTTACATCTAGTATTAATAACAAACCCTGACTTTTGGTAGAGAAAGGGACACTCTTTTGCCCACATATTCCATGTGATTTGAACAGGCTAACCTTAATCCTCGCCACACACCAGACAAATGGCCAAGCCTGGCCAATCAAAATAAGTCATACTTGTCTGGGCACTAGTTCAAGTAAGGCCACGTGACAAGCCAGGGGCAGTGAAGGCCCATCCATCCTACATACGAAGTCCTCCCAGAGACAACTGGAGAAAAACATTGAGCCTCTGAACTCAGTCCTGCTGAAGCAACACCTGCCACGGGATTTTCAATTTTATGAACTAATAAGTTCTCTTGTTTATTTAAACAACTTTGAGTTATTTCCGACCCTCTGCAACAGAGTCCTATTATTCTTCTCAGGAGACAAAAATCTCTTCCCTCAGCCCCAACACCACACACAAAGCACTCAACTTGATGAGTCAAAGCTGATCAGACTAAGAGCTTTTATAGATGTCTCTGGAGGGACCGGGAGAGAAAGAGACACAGGATATAAATAACCACTATGTAAAACTTCCAATGGCAAAATTCTCCCCGTCACCCCTTCCAGCTTGAACTCCAAAGTGTCTGAAGCAGAGAAAACAAAAACATTCAGCTTCTGTCTCCATGTGCTGATGGAGAAGGGCCAGGTCAAGCCTAGAAACAGAATAAGTAGGAAGCATTAGAAAGTGTTGCCTCTGGGACTTCCCTGGCGGTCCAGTGGTTAAGAATCCAGGCTTTCAATGCCGGAGACCTGGGTTCCATCCCTGAACGGGAACTAAGATCCCCCAAGCCAATGGGTAGGGCCAAAATAAGGGGGAGGGAGACTGCCCTTCTGCCTCTCCTCCCTCTCTCCAGTGAGTGGAAATCAGTGGCGAAGCTCTAGCTCGAAGCTCCCCACCTCTTGAGGCCCAAACGTCATCTAAACAGAAGATGCCAAGGAGCTCAAAAGGACAGTAAAAGGGATGCAAACAGAACTAAATCAAGTCAAAACTGAGAAGTGGCCTTTAGAATCTTCCAGAGACTCTACCCACCCCCACCCCACACCCATTTTATAGAGAAAGGGGATCTACAGCTAAAGCTGGGGCTGCCTCTGTCCATTGTGCCTAAAGTGCGCAGAGTGGGGAGAGGTGGGTTAACTACCTCCCGAGCATAGACGGAAGGAGCAGATATGACGTAAATCGAACGAGCGTCTCCATCTTCAGGGTGATTCCAGTCAGAGGACGGGCTACGGGGGAGAAAAGTAAGATCTAGACCCTTTAAATTCTCATATCCTGTTTTCCCACCCGCCACAGAGAGGAACCCAAAGCCAACTAAGGGACTTGTGAAAGGACCCAACCAGGAAAAGGCTGGAGAGAAACGGACCAATCAGGAAGGTCCATCAAGGACTCAGGCCAATTGCACCACAGAGATTGATGAAAGCAGCCAAAGAGCACAAGGCTTACGTCTGCGATCGAGCCCCTCACCTCGGGCCGTCCCCGGGACCTTCCTGCGTCCTCATGTTGTTGAGTGCATCAGGGAGAGCGTGGACCGATGGCTCCGGGGTCCCCGCCAACAAGCGAGGCCCAGTATCCCGGCTAGGGCCACGGCGTCGCACGTGGACCAGCAAGAGCGCAGCGCCGGCCAAGCCCGCGGCCACCAGCAGTCCCAAAGCCGGCGGCAAAAGGAAGCGCTGTGGGTCCCCCTCTCTCAGGCCCGGCTGGGCCGCGGGCAATGCGCCCGCGCCGTCGGGGTGAACCGGGAACTCGCACCGCGCGCCCATGTAGCCCGGCGCGCAGGCGCAGACGAGGCCGGAGAAGTGCGCGTAGCAGCGGCCGCCGTGGGCGCAGGGGCGCGCGGCACACGGGTCGGCGCGCTCCCTACAGTCGCGGCCGCCGAAGCCCAGCGCGCAGGAGCAGCGGCGCGCGCCGCCTCCCTCCAGGCAAGTGCCGCCGTTGGCGCAGGTGTGGCCGGTGCAGTCTTCCAGGTCGTGCTCGCAGCGCGGCCCCGCGAAGCCGGCGCGGCAGCGGCAGCGGAGGGCGTGACCCAGATCCAAGCAGAGTCCGCCTGTGGGGAAGGGAGCGTCAGGGTAGCGGCTCCCCCAACCCGCCCGCGCTTCTTTTTCTCAGCTCGGAAATCCCCGCCCTCACCTCTTCTCTGGGCCTCCTCTATCTCGTTTAATTCAAGGACTCTGGGAGTTTGCCTGGAAAGCCAGCCTGCCTCCTTTCCCCCCCGAGTGGTCTTGGATTGACTAAGCCTCACACCTCTTTGGTTCTGTTTCTTGTCTCTTTTTGTCTCGGCTTTAACTGTACTGAAACAGTTAACAGTTCCAGAACGACGGGTCTGAACCACCTTGCCTTTGCCCATGCTTCCTCCTCCCCCCCTTTCTGTTCCTCCTTTTCTCCCATTCTTTTCCCCTGCTCTCTTCTCAGATGTACTCAGGCGCCCCCTCCTCCAGGAAGCCATTCCTGATTCTTCCTCCGTCCCAGCCCTGCACTCCCTTAGCCACTGTTGGCTGTGTCTGAGGACGACTCTGTCTTCCCCTCTGGACTGATAACATGCTCGCCTTCCTGACCCAGGGATCAAACCTGCGTCTCTTATGTCTACCTGCATTGACAGGTGGGTTCTTTACCACTAGTGCCACCTGGGAAGTTCCTCTATGAGGGTAGGGGTTTTCATCTCATTTTCTACTGCATTCCCAGAACTGGGCCTGCCACACAGTGGATGGTCAACAAAGATTTCTGAGATAGGACTATCATCTCACCCATTTCACAGAACAAACTGAGGCTGGGAAGGTGGGAGGGGGGGATCACTTCCTCAGGCCTCAGGGCAAAGTTAGGATCCCCCTCCCCCGCCCAGGACTGTGTAAGCCAAGCCCTTTTCTTGCCCACTGACCATGCAGGGTCCCCCACCTTCATCCCTCATCACTCTGTTCTCCCCACCTCACCATTCCGGCATGGCTGCAGGCTGCACCGGTCCACCCGCTTCTCACAGTTGGAGCCTTGGAAACCGGGCGGGCAGTGGCAAATGTAGGCAGAGTCGGGGTCTGCGCCCCCCACACACAAGCCACCGTTGAAACAAGGTCCATCCGCACATGTCACCCCGCTCACCTCACACCGCAACCCGTAGAACCCTCGGGGACAGGTGCATTCGAAGGACCCCAGGGTTTCCTGGGCACAGGCAAGAAGACTTGGGATCAGCATTCCCTTGGAGTGAAACTCTATCCCGCTCCTCACTCTGGGTCACTGGGGGGCTGCTCCCTGTCCAGTCCCACCTCCCAGGTCACAGAGGCCTCCTGGGGAAGTCCCTGGGCCAAGACAACCCCTCTGTTCTGTGTTTCTGGGTCTGCCCACCCAGCCCCACAGAGGGGAGGTTCTGGAGGCCCAGAGAGAGCCTCTATACCTTTGCGGATCAAATGCTGCCCGCCCTGTCTGCCCTCCCTGGTGCTGCCTGCATGGCCCAGGCCTAATTCCAGATCCTAGCTCTAAGCCCGCCTCCTCCATGAAGCCTTCCCTGGGTCTCCCTTTCTCACACCCTCCCTCTAACTTGAATACTGAGTGTTTGTCACTGTCCCCCTCACTGAGCTCTGCTTCATCCCAGGCTCACCCCCACCACCACGTTTGCTTTGCCTAGGCCACTCATCTGGTCTAGCTTCTCCAATCACCCCCCATCCACCAAACTGGACTTCAGAAGCCCAGCCCCAGCCCATCTCCAGGAAGTCTCTGATGGTCACCCATCCCGAATCCTCAACCCACCTGGTCCCACCACACTTACCTGAGCCCTGAGTTGTTCCCTGCCCCACAGGATCCCTCAGCATTCCCACAGCCACAACTTTAGCTGCCACCCACTGGGTCTGCTCTCTCCAACCCCCATCACCTCATCCTACTTCAGGGCCCCAGATGCAGGCTGGAGACTTCCAGGAAGCCCTCCCTGATAGCTAGCCTCCCTGAGGCTGCTGTGTCATGGAGCCCCAGACAGGGGACTCCCCGAGTAAAGTATGGTCCAGGATGAGGCAGGAGGGTTGATACTGACACTACAGCTGCCCCCATTGGCACACGGGTTCCCATCACAGGGCCCAGGCCCAGGTACGAGGCATCCAGTGGTGGCAGACGATGGGCCCCTGGAGCTGAGGCAGCTGCTGCTGGAGACAGGGATTGTGCAGAGGGGCCCAGTCCAGCCCTCCAGGCATCGACACTCATCAGGCTGCTCACAGAAGCCGTGCTCTGGGCTGCAGCCTGCTCGACACACCGCTGTGGGGGGAAGGAGAGGCAGAGGGGAAGAGGAATATTGAAGGGCAGAGTCAGGAGGATAGGAAATCAGAGACGATTCTGAGCACTTTCCCTGCATCCCTCCTCTGATCTTTGTGACTGACAACCCACTGGGCTACCTGGTATTGAGACCCCCAGTTTACAGACAGGGAAACTGGGGCCCCTAGAGGCGGGGTGATTCACCCAGCAAGGAAGCAGTAGAGAGAGGATTTAAAACCCAGACCAATGAGTTCCAGAGTCTGTGCTCTTGAAAGGAGAATGGAGTGGGGGCTCCCAGGTCTGAGCCTGGAGAGAAGAGAAGGAAGAAAGAAGACTGAGGATTGAGGAGGGACCCCGGCCTTTCAGGGGAAATGGGAGGGCCTTTGGATTAGGGCGGGTCTGGGAGGATATGGTAAGCCTGGGAGTTCTAGGGGCTCAGACACTGGGGTATCCAGGTAGGTGGGGATCCCAAGCTTCAGAACACAGTGGGGTCTGGAGTGCAATCGCAGGGAGCGGGGATTGGTGGGGCAGGGCGGTGGGGAATGAGAGGAGATTCCCAAGTTCCTGAATAGGAGTAGGAAAGCCCCAGAATTAGAAAAGCTTTGGGGTCCGAGCATCGGGAAAGGGGTGTGAGTATGGATTAGGGGAGGAACTGGGGATACAAGATGGGAAATGGGTGTGGGATTCCAACTGGGGGAGACAAGAGGGCTGGGAAGAGGGAACGGGGCTGGAGTGTCCAGGCAGGGCTTTCCCTGAAGGTGGTAGCTGGATCCTGGGAGCGGGCTGAAGACCCTGAGTGGAACTGGGGAGCGGTTCTCGGGTCCCCAGTTCCCTGAAGCGGGTAACCAGGTTGTGAAAGGGGCCTGGGGGCCGTGACGGGATGGGGTGAGGTTGAATGCCGGACTCACGCGGTGCCTCGCACTCTTCCTCAACGGGCGCGCAGGGACGCAGTTCCGGGTCACATCGCAAGGGGGCGCCACGCGAGCGGCAGAGGCGCGCGCACGCAGCCCCGACGGCCGGCGGCTCGCAGCGCGCACGATAGGAGAAGCGCAGCTCCCAGGCGCCTGCGCGTTGCACGTCCCGGGTCCAAGGGCCCCCAGCTGCCAGAAGACGCCGGCCGGCCACGCGCGCCAGCAGGCTCCAGGCGGCACCTGCGGGGGGAAGGGAGATGTGCTGGGATGCGGCCCAGCTCAGTCTCGGGTTGGAGACGACGGAGGGCGTAGGCTCGCACTCTCCCTGCCCATCTCAAGGAGGTCAAAAGACGCCTTTTGAGTGCTGAGGATGACAGTTACTTAGCAAGGCTGCAAACACCGCCAGTGCGCCCTGGGGATCTTTGATAACGCGATCCCGATGACCGTTATCATGATAACGGTTCTCCCAAAGCTTAAATGCCCCTGTATTTTGCCCTAGGATCTTTGTATATTAAAGTAGTGAAGAGACCTCTTAACCACCCTGGGACATATGATACCCCTTTATGGCCAAGGGACAATGACGGTCTTTGAAGTGAGGTCAAAACACCTCCAAATTGTGCCTCAGGATCTTCTTATATGAAAATGGTGACAGACCCCCCCCCCCACTGTGGGTCTTATATAGCACCAAAGTTCCCCTCCAATTAAGGTTAAGATCTTCCATTGTCCCTCCCTGAAACCTCTCTGGTGAAACTGCAGCGTCCCAAAGGGCTCCTGGGGCCCTCTATGTAGGCAAGGTGACAGAGCTCAGCATACAAGAACAAGAAAGTAACTCATATTGGACCCTGGGTTCTCAAAATCAGATGGTGACTGTTAAATATTATATCCTGGCCCATTGACTCAATTCCAAGAGAGTAAGAGAGCTTCTCCTGTCCCCCAACCCACTTTGATGTCAGGACATTTCCGTATCGACACACCAAGAGTCCTGGGGCTGTCAACGCCCCACACCACACTCTAGAACTGTGACGACACCATGGGGGCAGCAATTCTGTGAACACCCCACCCTACGGACAGCCCATCGTCACTCTCCTTGACCTCACATCATGCCCCAACTCCCTGGAGCCCCCACACTCCGCAGCAAAGAGCCAGAACTGAAAACACTCACCTCCAATCTGTCCACCTAACTCCTCTCTCCAGGTTTCGATGATGAGAGAGAAGGTGCCCTGGTTGGGTGGAGGAAGGTGCGAGAAAAGAAGAAAGACAGTGGTCAGGACAGGTACCGATCAAGGCCAGACTTTAGGGGTAAAGAGTGATGACCGTGCTGGATGCTAAACACGGACAGGACAATTCCCACAGGGACTGGCCCAGGGAAGGAATGACTGTTTCGGCTGTCTTTATTGAGCATTGGAAGGACTGATGCTGAATTTCCAGTACTTCGACCACCTGATGTGAGGAGCTGACTCATTGGAAAAGACCCTGATGCTGGGAAAGATTGAAGGCAAGAGAAGGGGATGACTGAGGATGAGATGATTGGATGGCATCAACTCAATAGACATGAATTTGAGCAAACTCTGGGAGATGGTGAAGGACAGGGAAGTTGGTGTGCTGCAGTCCATGGGGTCACAAAGAGGCGGACACGACTGAGTGAATGAACAATAACAATTGAGCACTCACTATGTGGGAACTCAAGATACCTAGTTGAATCCCTCAAAAGGGACCGCTGTGATGTACCATGATGGTCCCCTGTTTGTTTTACAGATGAGGGAGCTGAGGCTGGAAAAGAGAAAGTCACTTTCCTAAAAGGACAAGTGTCTAGAATTTTAAAAAACCTGTGTTCGCCCCTATGCTTTGGGGGTTGTGGGATGGGAAATAGGATTTTGGAGGTGAAAAAGTCATGGATAAAGGCCCCAACTGAAAGGTGTGAGATAAGGTGAGAAGATATTGGGGGTACCCAAGACAGAGTGTAGAAGGGTCCCCAGGTGCAAGGAAATTTTGGGATAAAATTAGGATCCCAGTGTTTAGGGATCCCCAGTGAGGAGGGTTCTGTGAATTGAGAATTTCCAGAAGGTGAGCATGGGGTTCTGGGAATTCGGGTTTCCAGATGTGGGTGGGGGGAGGGTGGATTGGGGATCCCTAGAGGGCAAGTTGGAGTCAGAAAATTGGGTCGCAAAGAGTCGGACAAAACTTAGCTACTGAGCATGCACGCATGGGTAGGGTTTCTGCGTGTGAGAATGTGGAATTCGAGATAGCGGTACTGGGAATTTGGAGTCCCAGGAGGGCAGAGTGTTGGAAGTTGGAGCGCAGATGGCAGCCGAGATTCTGGTGAGGCCTCCACACGGGAATGCCCCGGGGCTGGGTCTCACCGGCCACGCGTCCCGGAAAGGCACGCGCAGGAGGCCGTCCGGCAGCCGCAGTTCCGGCGCTAGCGCTCCAGGTTGCGCAGTGTAGACCGGTCCGCGCGCACTCAGCGCCGCGCCCAGGGTGCAAGGAGCCTCGGCGGTCTCCTCGGAGAGCCCTGGCTTCAGGCAGACCCTGAAGAAGAGACGGCAGGAGCCCCCTGCCTTGCAGGGGGACCGCGGCGTGCCCGGACCTGGTCCTGGCCCGAAAGAGTGGATCTGCAGCTCGAAGACGCCGGCCGGCTGTGCCTGGGGCGGAGAGGGGAACCGCGTGAGGGGGACCGGGGGGAACCACGCGTCTCGTCCGCCCCGCGCCCTGTCCTGAAGACCCCCAGATCTCCCTCCCTCCCATCCCCCCTTTCCACTTCGGCTCTGACCTGGGGAAGGAAAAAGAGCGCCAGGATCACCGTCGAGGAGAGGAGCTGGGGCATCTGCGGGGCGACCATGGCCTTTTGGGGGGCCTTGGGAGCCGCAGCTGCGGGCTCCGGAGCCTTATATCTGAGAGGACGGCTCCGCCCCCTCGGGCAGCCTCGGGCTTCGGGGGACCCCAGGGGAGGAGGTCGCAGGGGAAGGAGAGCAGCGCGCTGGAGCGACAGTGAGATCCTGTCCTGGACACAGGCAATGTAGTGAGTGTGTGATCTTACATGCTGTTGTGGGCACAACCTTGTGTGACTGAGGACAGGGTGGGGATGGGGGTTAAGCTCGTGTGTCAGGTTGGATATGATTTTAAGACTCAGTAAGTATGTGTGTGGTGAGAGTAAGAGCTACAGGAAGGAGAGGGTACACGTGACTGTGATTGTGTGTCTAGGTGAGATTGTGTAGCTCCATGTGTGCCTGAAACTGTATGGTTAAACCTCTTTGTGAGTCGTAAATAATTCTCAGATTGTGTGTGCGGTGTGTGGTGGCGGGAGGGGTGGGGGTGGGGCGGTCGCATGCACACACCTGCGTGGGAGAATGACGATGGACATGATTTCACGGTTGTGTGACTTTCTGAGATTGCCGTGGCTGTGTAGGTGTCTCTCCGTGCAGTTGAGTGCGTGAATGTGAGCTCCTGTGTAGCTGTAGGAACCTGTGACTTTGCGGCCTGTGCAGGTGCCTCTAGGTGGCTGGGCTTGTGTACATGGTAAGGTCTTCGGGAGGCTGTAAATGACTGAGGATTTGTGTGTGGAGCCTGGGTGTGGAAGGTCCAGGGGTGTACCCCTGTGTGGCCAGGATGAAGATCCAGTGTTCTTTGTGGACCCGTGTGTGCGTGTGTATGCCTGCTTGCTCAAGTATGTTCCCCTCCCCAAAACAAAGCCATCCTCCCAACCTCCCCCGCCCCAACCCCCGCCCCATCACAGACGCACCAGACGCCCCGCCTCAGAGGGGACTCCCAGCTGTATGTAAATGCCGCCATCTGCCGGGCGGCCGCGCCCCTCCCCCTTGGGGCCGCAGCTGGGCTGCCCGTTTGGCCTCCGGAAGGTGTGAGCAGCAAATGGGCAGGAAATTCTGTCCTCACGGATCAGGGGCCTGCTCCCTCCACTCTAGGATGAATGGAAGAGGGGGCCACCCCCGCGCCCTCCAGAAGCCCCTTAGTATTCCAGGAGTCCGCAAGGCCAGCCAGTTAGAGCAGATGTTCCAGCCCTCTGGCCATAATCATTTTACCCGTGCCAGGTGCTGAGCAAAGCCCTTTAGATGTAGTAAACTTCACCCCCCCTCCCCCCGCCCCAGAATTTAAAAAAAAAAAAAAATCCTACTTAGAGGCTAATAATTAAAAAGAAAAATACAAGTTCAGTTATATACGTACATATTTTTCTTTTGGAAAAGGTGCTCAATCCAGCACAGCTCAGTAGAGCCAGGCATACAGTGAGGGCTCTGTCATTTTTAATGAATGAAAGAACTCAATCTAAACAGTTTGTTCCTCATCCTGAGGATGGGAGTCAAGGGAGGATTTGGGCAGGGGTGGGCCGTGGTCAATTGTGCAGAACATCTCAGCTTTCTTTGCACAGATTTTTCCTTCTACTTGTATATGCTTTCCACTTCCTTCTTTAATTCTGTTCTTACCATTCAGACTTCTCCTCCTATAGGAGGCCTTCCCTAACAATCTCCAAGGGCGTCAGGCACCTCTTCTGTGTTCCCACAGCCCCACTCCCCCAATGTCTCCTCTATACCAGCCCTGACCACTGTGGCTCGTAAGGTCTTTCTAAGCACACATCTGACCAGGGCCCTCTCCTACATAGACTCTTCCCTGGCTCCCCAGTGCCTTTGGACTTCTGAGATCCCTCTGATGGCTCAGAATGTAAAGAATCTGCCTGCAATGCAGAAGACGTGGGTTCGAGGGAATGGCTACTCACTCCAGGATCTTGCCTGGAGAGTCCCATGGACACAGGAGCCTGGCAGTCCATGGGACTGCAAAGAGTTGGACATGACTGAGTGACTGACACGTTCCCCATACTCAACAAATTCTGTGGCTCCGAAGCCATAGAACCTTGTAGATAGTTACAGTTACTGGGAGGCAAATCAGGCCCTCTTCTGGGATAGGTGGAGCACTGAGCATCCCATCATAGGAGATATTTACATGGAGTTTGGACAACCGTTAGTTGTTGGAGAAGGCAAATTCCTACCCTGAATTGTAACTGGAAAAGGTAAGAGATTCCAGGTCTGATACAGCTCAAAAATTTTAAAGATAGTAAAAACCGCCAGCCTTTATTGAGGGTTTGTGCCAGGCATGTTTCCTGTGAATTCTCTCAGGTCTACATGTGTACTTTAAGGGCTTTCCAAACATCTTCTTGGCTATTTAGGACTCTCCCTTATGTGCCCACCTTAGAGCCCACAGAAGGCCATGCTGAGGTGACATCTGAGCAAAGACCTAAAGGAGTGAGCCCTATGGATCTCAAAAAAAGTTCAGGAAAAGGAAATAGCAAGTGCAAAGGCCCTGGGATGACCACGCCTGGCACCAATCTCTCCATGGTTTGCCTCATTTCATTCTGTTCTCTGCTCAAATACATCCTTCCAGGCCTTCCCTGACTGTTCCATTCAATCTAAAACAGTACTTCAGTCCCCAAACCACTCTATCTCCTTATCATACTTTTCTTTATGCATTTATTTTACCCCAAGCAATCAGACCATTTTCTCCTACATGAAAACATCACCTTGAGAGCAGAGCTTTTTCTCTAGTTTGTTCACTGATGCACCCTCGTGCCTAAAATGAGGCCTGGTAGTTGGTACTTATATTTGCTGAGAGAAGTCCTATTATTAACCTCTTATGAATGAGCAAGCTGAGACTTTGCCCAGGGTCACGTGACTTGTGAGTGGTGTGCACCCTGGGAATTATGCCTTAATGTTGGCCCAGTCCCGCCAACTGAAGGATGCCCTGATACAGCCCGAGCATTTAATATAAACACCCAAGGCCATGTCACATAAGCAGTGTCTGAGAGACCACCTGGCACAAGTCAAATGCCCTCTCCTCCCCTCCAGCTTTGAGCAGCTGTGACCTGACTACACCATCCCCAAACCAGCACAGCGGTAGGGAAAATGCCTGGGGGAACCCACTGGACTGAAGCACTGCTGAATGCTAGCCCTAATTCCCAGGAGCTACAGGCCAATGAACCGAGGTACTTCCTCCTTTCATGCCCCGTGGGTGGACAGATCCAAGTCTTAGTTCAGAAGGTTCCGTGTGTCACCTCCTATGGTAGGTGAACATTCACTTGCAATGGCTCCCTCCGTCCACAATCCACTCTCCCCAGGATCACGAGCCCCAAATATGTTGCATTGTTAGGAGTTTCCGACTCTCAAAGCTATGTGCAAAAACACAGGCCCTCCCTCAGTCTTGCAGATGCCCTCAAGCTAGGGTGTCCTGGATTTTGGGAAACTCTCTCTTGGATTACAAATGGTATATCTCATGGCAACACTTCCAGGTGGGGATGGGGAACTGCAATTTTTAATTCTTTATAGACATCTGTGAGCTTTAAAAAAATCTACCAGAGTTCAGAAGTTCAATCTGGCCTGCACAGTTTCAAATACATTTTAATTATTTTAACAAATGCCAGGGAGGGAAGAGCTTTCTAAAAGTATTCAACCAGTATTAGCACTGAACACTGGCTGGAACAGGAGGCTAGGACAGCCAGCAGGTTGGTGGGGGAGCCCTGCCAAGATGGGACAGGACAGTTCAGCCTGTGAAGAACCAATATGGCCTGGCAACAATGAGCGCCATTGAACATACATACAGCCTAAGCGTGAGCTGTCCCACTTACTCCTCACGACCACTCCAAGACAGGTGTTATCATCACCCCCATGTTAGAGCTGAGGAAAGGGAGGCAGAAAGGTGCTTCCGAGGTCCCCGCAGCTGCCATCTTGAGTGTCTGTGGAGGGTCTGAGTCCACCCTCAAGCCTAGCCTGTGAGGAGGGTACTAGTATTTCACAGATGTGGCAACTGAGGCACGGAGCACAGAAGGTAACTCGCTCATTTGCTTGTGACCACACAAGTCACGGAGTGGTAGGGCTTGGATCTGAACTTGGATTTGGGTATTATTTAAGAGTCTGGAGGGACTTCCCTGACTGTCCAGTGGTTGAGACTCTGTGCCTCCAAAAACAAAGGGTGGAATTCACACTCTTAAATGATACCCAAATGTGCTGTCCAATGCAGGAGCCAGGAGCCGCCGGTGGCTATTTAAAATTAATTAAAAAGAAACAAAATTAAGAATCTCATCCTTCAGTTACCCTCGCCGCATCTCAAGTTCGTCATGGCCCCACGGCCACTGGCAGCTGCACTGGCCAGTACACGGGGTGAACGTGGTGGGAAGTTCCGCTGCAGAGGTCTGCTACAGTCTGCAGAGTTAGTAGCCAACATTTTAAAACTGAGAGATTTAACATAAACATCCCTGTTCCTGCCTTCCACTGAAAAATCAGATCAAGCAACTCCAGGCCCACCTTAGGGCCCCGGCCGGCAGAGCCACGCAGCCTTGACATGAGGCATCTCTGGTCCACGGTGTCCCACAAGCCCACACTTGATACATTTACGTAGCAGCCTGGTGGTTCCCTGTCTTCCAATCCCACAGCGCCATCCTCTCTTCTTTTTCCGAAGGGAATCTGGGGCCAAAGAGGGAGAGACACTTGCGCAGACCACACGCAGGCACACAGGAAAACGCGGGCAGGGCAGGGTCCTGCCCAGGGTTTCAGATTCCCAGGCCAGGGTCAAAGACCAACCCACTCTGTGTTCGGCAGCTGATCAGCCACTGTGGGACGGGGTCCCCCAGTGTCCCGCACTGCACCCTGACGCGCCCATCTGGAGACCCTCTGGACACTGGAGTGTGCCGTCTGGGATTAACTTTATTGGACACGTGGTTGCCCAAGCCATGGTCTGGGAGTGCTGGGCCTCGGGCCTGGAACCCAGGCACTGAGTTTGCGGAGGCCCAGAGGTCAGGGCTGTTTAGAGCGAGGCCACAAGCGGCTGGTGAGAGAGCTGAAGAAGAGGTTCTGCTTGCTGGATTTGGAGAGCTCGGCCAGGCGCTGCTGTTCCTCCTGGAGTTGGGGGCAGACAGAGAGCAGAGTCAGCCTGAGGGCCACCTCCTTCCTTAAACCTCTGCCCAGCCCAAGACTCCTTTACCCACAATCTCAGAACACCAGCCCAGACACAGGATGAGACCAGACTGCAAAGACTGTGGGCAGACATTGTAAAAAGCCAGCTGTGAGCCACAGAAGCCCAGACTCAAATCCCAGGTACTCTCATGACCCCTGTCCCCTGAACTCTGGGGACCTAGCCCAGGCCCTCCCCAGATGACATCATCTTGCTCCCTGAGCCCCTGGTGCATAGTCCTGAGCCCTAAGACCCCTGTCTGGATGCTGAGGGATGCCAGGCCCAAATCTCCAGGGATCCTTCCTTTGTGCCCTCAGGAGCACCAGCCAGGAACACAACCCCAAACCTGGTCAACCTGAGCCTAGACGCCTGGGAATCTCTTTCTCAATCTATATTCTTAGCCCCATCTACAAATGATGAGGATCACACCAAGGTCATCAGAACTTGCCCAAACCTCGGGCCAAGTGTCCAAGGATCCCTCTTCCCAGACCTGATCCAAACCCCCACCCCACAAAATACCAGGGCCCCCAGAACATCAAGGTCTCTGAAAAAAGAGACAGAAGTGTTAGCTGCTCAGTCGTATCCAACTCTGTTACCCTGTGGACTGGAGCCCGCCAGGCTTCTCTGTCCATGGAATTCTCCAGGCAAGAATAATGGAGGGGGTTGCCATTCCCTCCTCCAGGGGGATCTTCCTGACCCAGAGATCAAACTGGGTCTCCTGCATTGCAGGCAGATTCTTTACCATCTGAGCCACCAGGGAAACCCTCAAGGTCTCTGGACCTATCTCAAATGCCTGGCGTTTCCTGCCTCCTGTCCTCAGAGCAGCCTGTAGGATCTATTCACTCCTCATTACAAGGGCCTTCTGGGATGGGTGGTGTGGAAGAGCAGGCCCTTGAAATGAGGTCACACAGCCAGAGTGGAGACAGGTTCCTTAGAGCTGCTCCATCAAGAGCCTGGGGATCTGATGGGACATCCCCCACCCACACTGGGGATCTGAGCACCCACCTGCTCTAGCCGGCTTTGCCGCTGTTTGAAAGCCTCCAGTGGGTCTTCCTCCAGGGCATAGTGCTCCAGCACGGTTCGGACATCCTCCACACCATTCAAAGCAATGGCTGTGAACACAGCAGGTGGGAGTCAGCCAGGCTGAAGGCCAGGAGGAGGTGGGGCCCACAAGGGTAAAGGTCAGACTTGGGGGGGTGGTTGGAGTTACATGCACCCTTCTCAGTTGCCTAAAAGGGCTCCCCCTGAACATTCCTGGGCATCCTCTAACCACTCCAGAAGAGCATCCCCAACATTCTAGGAAGTTTCTAAAGACTGCAAGATGCTTATGGATCTCCTGCATCTTAAATCCCGTTTTCCATAAAAAAACAAGCCAGGATCAAGCATCAGTCATTCCTCTTGGGGGTCAAGGGCTTCAGGGTCAGAGGCCAGGAGGTCAGGGGTCAGCCTCACTCTTGAGGAAGGCAGACAGGTCCAATAAGACCCGGTCATCGGAGTTGCCATCCCAAGGCCGCAGGGCAACGCCGTTGTAGGGCTGTAGGCGGAAGGCTTCCTTCTTGCAGTCCACAACTACTACTCGGGCTGGGTCCCGATTCAGACACGAAATGTCCTGAAAGTGGGTGAAAGGTCAGGTCAAGGCCTGTGCTCCTTCTCTTCCAGGCAGGAAACCAAAGAAGGGGAGAGAGGCAGACAGACGGACCACACACACACTTGGTATCACACACTGAGAGCACCACGAAAGAGCCTCTTGAAGACCAGGCTGGGATGATGACCCTCAACCTTCCAGGGAGCGGGGAGCAAGTCACACAGACTCCTGGACCTGAGCCCCGGCACACAGACAGGTTGATTCGGAGGTTCCCTGGGGAGGGAGGCGGGCACTTGTGCATTTAACCACAGGCCTCTGGTGTTTGTGACAGGCTGCAAGTTTGTGAACCTCTCACAGGTAGAGGTGCAAACTGGTCAATAGCAACAAACATGGAGTCACACAAAGACAGGCACCAAGACAGAGCCTTCAAAAGCCTCCATGACAACCCATGTCCCTCTGAACCTTGAAAAACTCCATAGACCCTCAGACCCACCAAGACAGTCAGAAACCCAATAGACATCAAGACGCATGGGTATTTGGACAACAACCCATAAAGAGACCCAATTCACAGCCCCACAGACCCCTGGACCCCTATCACCGGTCACAGCAACAGATCCCAAGGCAAACAAGTGCCAGCCCTGCCCCAAACCCCAGAGGCCACCACAGCCCCACGTGGCACCTTAACATGGTGCCCATCCATGTATCTCGTGGCATCCCGGAACAGGCGGTAGGAGATGAAGCCGTGGGGGTCCACGCTGTCGATGAGTGGAAAGGCAGTCTGGGGGTGGGGCGTGGGGGAGAACAAGGTCAGGCTGAGCCCTGGCCCTGCAGCTCTCCCTCACGTCTTATCACGTCAACCACCCCAGCCCAGCCCCGGGCCCTCACCATGCCAGTCTCCGACGTAAAGATGACGATTTCATACAAAGGGGCGAGCTGCTGGAATAAGGTCTCGATGCCTGGACGCTTCTTAAACCTCCAGCCAGTGGCTAGCTGGAAATGCAGTGAGAACAGTGACGCACTGAGACTAGAGTATTCTCTCCTGTCTCTGTGGCTCGTGAAGGGATTCACAGGTACAGGGCTGCAACTGAGGGTCTAAGAGTCTGCAGGATCGGGTCCCACAATAACAGCTGACTCCCCTCCAGCACTGACTGTGTGCCAGGGCACAGATGCAATAACCTACGGCTGGGAAGCAGCACAGGTGAGGAACGCAAGGCAAGGAGGGGTGACCCCTCTTCCCCAAGACCACAGAGCAGAATGGGGGCTGAACCCCAGCCTGGCTCCAGCATCTGTGCTCTCGACCATGTCACAAGCCAGCCACCCGGGCCTATGCGGTGTCCCCAACCCGCTGCTTTCCCCAAGACACACCGACCACTCAGGGTGCAAGAGGACGCCAGTGAGCTCCAAGACCAGTGTGTATGGGGGTTGGTAGTACGGCTCCCGCAGAGGGTCTGGCAGAAGGCAGGGGCTGGTGGGCTCGATGATCATCTGTGGAAAAAGAGACCAGGTCTGGGCACTCAGACAACAGGGACGGGAGGCTGGTGGGGGTGGGTGGGCTGCGGCCCAGGGCTCCTGCTCACCTGTCTGTAATCTTTGAAATATTTGTATGTCCGGCGCAACTGCTGTACCAGAATTGGATCTAGGAGAACACCAGGGCAAAAAGGGATTCCAGGATAAGCTGCTGCTCAACCCCCTGGACAAACTAGGGGTTTATTTATCTACCAGATACAAAGAGGCCTAAAACACCCACCTGGTTTGAAATAGCTCATTTCCAAGAACCAAGGCAAAAGGGAATGACATAACCTACTGCCAGGTAGGAACAAATGTTTTTATTCACCTGTCAAGTTTTAATCTGAGTACTTATATCTGCACATCACCCCAGGTATAAAACAGAATGCTGTATCTGCCCACCTAAATCCCACATATGTATAAATGAATCTGCTAACATTATGGCAGTATATTTTGTCAACTCTGAATCTCTAGGTCTCCAGGTGTGCCCACTTTAAGCAAGTATGTGGAATCTAGGTAAGCCATGATAAATATACACACACCTCTGTATGGGCTTCCCAGGTGGCACTAGTGGTAAAGAACCCACCTCTGATGCAGGAGACATAAGAGACTCACCAGCATTATTGCCTGGAGGATCCCAGGACAGAGGAGCCTGGCAGGCTATAGTCCATGGGGTCGCAGAGTTGGACATGACTGAAGCAACTTAGCACACCATCTATATACTTTAAACTAGTTGGTTCTCAACTAAAAAGCAATTTTGTTCCTTGCTTCCCAGGAAGCTTCACAATGTCTGGAGACATTTTTGGTTGTCACAATACTGGCATCTAGTGGACAGACACCCAAGACACTGCTAAGCATCCTACAATGCACAGGACACCCCCTACGACAAAGAACTATATGACCCAAGCTATCAACATGGCTGAGGTTAGCAAATCCTGGTTTAAAGGAATACACCAAGTCCAGTTTAAACAGAATCTTACATGATTCCCTATTTCAACACAGTATTTTTAGTGTAGTTAAACTACTATCTCTAGACCTGTCTTTTTGAAACTGAAACACCACTTAAGCTGTGAACACACACACTTTAAACCTACAGGTTTGCCTGTTCACCTTAAATCAGTATGTTGACTTGTTTAAAATAGTATGACTCTACATCTGCCCAGTTAACACATACTTAGCTACCTGCCGAGTTTAAAACCCCAACATGATAACATGCCGGCTTGCAAACATCCCCAGCACAAACAAGTGGCTTTCTGGACCTACCCGTTTTATATTTCTCTTGGGAAGGACCAGGTGTGATAGAATTGGCAGCTCCCCTCTACTATCCAATTTGTCAGAAACTCCCTAAAAGCTGGCTAATCAGAAGGCGGGAAGGGAGGAAGGAAGCATTGTTTTGGAAACGAGGAGCTGGATGGGGTGCGGCCTGGTGGGATAGAGAGGCTGTCATAAAGAAGGGGGTGAGGGGCTGCAGATGCTCAGATCTAAGGCACAGGAAGCCATGTGTCTGGCAGAGAAAGCCCAGTTCTCCCCCAGGCAATGCCACCTACCCAGGATTCCCCTCCCCCACTGTCCCTGACCATCTGCTCCTGGGCTGAGGGGCCAGGGAAGGGGACTGGAGTTCTGTATGCTCCTCTTCCCCCAAGCCATACAGCTGCTGACTCCCCCACCTCCCAGTGGAAGTGGGGGGGCACCAAATGGGGAGGGCACAATAGAGAGGATCAGGGGACCCCAGAGTTTACGACTGTATACTCACCATTGTCGAATTCATCGGGAATCTGGGAGGTAGAGAGAAAAAAGAAGGGTTTGGGACGGCAGAGGCAAAACCCAGACAAGGAATCTCTGGGGCCCTGGGAGGAGCAGGCAAAGGTCCCTGGGAGGGAGGGTTCACTCCAGAACAGAAAGGAGCCTGAACAGACCAGACGGGAGGAGACCCACAGGATGCGACCCCTGGTAAGGCCTCTGGGTCTCTCTCCCACTCACCTTGGCACCATTTTCATCCACAGCGTTGTTTCCTGCAAGGGAGATAGTGATGAATGAGAAACTTGAGGCCTGGTCTCCTGGGACTTATGGGAGGAAGAGGGAAGAGAGCCTTGCCTCCTGGGTCTGAGGGAAGGGGGCTAGACATATGGTCTCCTGAGAGAGAGGAAGGGGCTGGTAGCCAGAATACCTGGGCCTCTGAGACAAGGAGGGCTGGGGCAGGGTCTCCTGGGTCTCTGAGGAATAAAGGGACTAGAGGGACGACTGGAATTTTGGGTGCTGAGGGAAGAGGTAGCTTAGGGGGCTAGTCTAGACCTCTCCTTCCCCCCTTTAAACTGACTCCCTATAGCTTAGTACAGGAACCAACTAGAAGAAATAGAACCTTGAGCAGAGGAGGAGTAGGGGGATTTCCCTCATTTCCAAGTTCCAGTTGGCTGCCCTGAGGGAGGAGCCAGGGAAAGAAGATGGGTGAAGTCCTTAGGGGAAAGAGGGGGCAGTCCCCCCAGCAGAATAGAAGGCCAACAGAACATAACTGGGGGACAGGAATATGTTCCTCACCGAAGATATAGATGACGCTCACGGTCCCACCAGCCCCGAGCAGCCCAGCGAGCCAGAGTGCAACTTTTTTGGCATAGCTGGGACCCTCCGAGCTTCTCTGCTGCTGTGGTCCCTGGGTCTGGGCCTTAGTGCCTGCTCGGCTCCCAATCTCTGCAGCCTGCAATTGAGAGGGGGTAGGTTGGCCAAGAGAGGAAACAAGGTCGGGGTGGTTCCAGCACCCTGGTCTAAGAAAAATCAAGGTTGAGAGCCAGGAAGAGGACACCCATATGGCCTCCAGGTGTTGTGGCCCTGCAGGGGCAGGTAGGAGACTGGGTCTCTCAGAAAGGTCAAGAACTTAACAGTCTGGCGCTAGGATCCCAGGGGTTCAAGAGATGACAAGCCCGGTGCCCAGGATCCTACAGGCCCGGGGCGGGGGTGGGGAAGCAGGGCAGGGAGATACGATCAGGGACCCTGACTGAACACTGACGAAGATTCCTGGAGCAAGCCACTGAAGGCCACGCAAAGAGGATAGGACGGGGAGTCTGGACGTCCTCCCGACGTCTGGAGCTCACAGTAGCGGTGTATCGAGGGGGACGGATGGGAGGGGCAATCGCTTGCTGAGACTTGGGGAGCAGGGCACAGAAGTAATGCACCCGGAGGTCAGAAGGACAGGGTCTCTTGTCAAGATGGAGGCAGGTCGAATCAGAAGCCCGAGCAACACCACCACCACCATGGCGGGGAAAATACCCGGGAGGCCAGGCTGGGACTCCAGTGTCCCGGGCCCCTCCCCCTCAAGTATTACCTGAACAGTCACAGAGACAGGAGAGCAGGTGACCCCTCCTTCCCCCGCGCCCACGTGGGGTCGAGAAGGTGGGGTCCAGAAGAGGTGGGATCCAGAGGAGGTAAGGAAGGTTCAGAGAACACACTTGAGTCCCCAAGCATCTATCCCGGGGAAGCAAGCGCTGCTAACCCCGGGAAACGGGGGAGAGACTCAAAACGCGGGTGGCGTTCCATTCAGCACCCTGAGGTGCTGCGTTCCAGAAGCCCCGGGCGGCCCCGGTCCGCCTGGAACCACAGGAAGGAGCCCCAGCACCCCGGAGCCAACCCCATCCGGCTCACCTGGTCCGGGGCCCGAGGGGGCGGCGTCGCTAGCCTCGCACACAGCCCCCGCGCGCCTTGCCGGAGCCCGCTCCGCAATCGCAGGAACACCGCTGCCGAGGCCGCCATCTTGCGCTGACGCCACGCGGCCCCGCCTCCTCACTCTCTCCCCCCCGCCCCGGGCCGGGGCCGCGGCCAATGGTAATGCAGGGGCGGGGCGGGTGGACGGGAGCCCGAGAGAGACAAAGGGCCGCGGGTGCACTGCCGCGGGCGCTCCAGCTAGGGCTGGGAGTCTCCCGCCGCCGCGTCCTGCTCAGGAACGCCCACGCCACAGGACGGGGCGGGACACCCACTCTCCGAGGTCAAGCGGAGGCCACAAGGAAGGGAACCAATTGCTGCTGGATTTGTCCTAAAAACTAAAAGCCAGCTTCACACACCTTCCTCACGAGCGGCCGAGAGCCCTCATCCGCCTTCCCTCCCCTTCTCCCAGCCCTTTCTTGCGTGAGTTTCTTTAACCGGGTCTGGAAAGTCAGCCAGTTTCATGGAGGCTCAGCCAAACGAACCGCTGCGGGCTCAGGGTATTGAGAGGAAATCCGTGAATTAGAGGCTACGGGAGCCATGATTAATCTTCCACATGTAAATCACCACAGCATTTAGGGATAAATACTAAGATAATAAGGACTTCCCAGGTGGCTCAGTGGTAAAGAATCCGCCTGACAAACAGGAGACGCAGGTTCCATCCCTGGGTGGGGAAGATCCCCTGGAGAAGGAAATGACAACCCACTCCAGTATTCTTGCCTGGAAAATCCCATGGTCAGAGGAACCTGGGCTACAGTCCATGGGGTCATTGGTCACAAGAGTCAGACAGGACTGAGCGACTAAACAACAGCAACAACTAAGGTAGTAAACATACGAAGTTAGGCGAAAGACACAGAATTTTAGGGTTGTGTTACTTCTGGAGGGGAATGGACTGGTCCTTCTTATCTGGTACACAGATGGCTCCTAAATTGGGTGGTGGAGACATGGGTGCTCCTGACGTATCTTTTAAAACATTTGAACTATTTTAATACAAGTTATATTACATTTGTAAGAAGACGTGAACATCAAATGAGAAAAGTGAAGATGGTTAAGGTACTAAGCCCCATTCTCTACACTGCTCCCCAGCCCCACACCCAAGCCCTTAGATGAGCTACAGCGATTCTGAGGTTACTGCTAGGTGGACTCGAGGGAAAGGACCATCAGATGCTGGAGCCTGCAACCACAGGTCCTATTTAGGTTTGTGGCAGGTTTGTTGTTCCACCACTTAGTCGTGTTCCAACTCTTTGTGATTCCATGAACTGCAGCATGCCAGGCTTCCCTGTCCTTCACCATCTCTCGGAGCTTGCTCAAACTCATGTCCACTGTGTCAGTGATGGCATCCAATCATCTTGTCCTGTCGCCCCCTTCTCAATCTTTGCCAGCATCAGGGTCTTTTCTACTGAGTCGGCTCTTTGCATCAGGTGGCAAAAGTATTGGAGCTTGTTTCAGCATCTGTTCTTCCAATGAATATTTAGGGTTGATTTCCTTTACAATTGACTGGTTTGATCTCCTTGCAGAGGAATACTAATTTTCACTTAACTCAAGCATGAGTTAGATGTAACACTGTCAATCACATGGTAGTCTCTGTTCTAAAATTTCTGTCCAGTGTCTTCTCATACATTCAATAGTCTCTGGGGTGGGGAGTATCATTTTCTAGATGAGGCTTTGAGTCGAGCTGAGTTGAGTTCAGTCACTCAGTCGTGTTCAACTCTTTGCGACCCCATGGACTGCAGCACGTCAGGCCTCCCTGTCCATCACCAACTCCCGGAGTTTACTCAAACTCATGTCCATTGAGTAACATGAGGCTTAAGTAGGACCATTATCTGCTGAAGACCCCACAGCAAGGTATTAAATGGGGTCTGCAAGTGACCCCACTTACAAACCAGAACACAAACAGACAGGACTTTGACCAAACAGTTTTTTATTGAAAGATCGTAACACAAAAGCAAGCTGGGGAAGGTGGGGAATAAGAAGGTGGGGACCCTCCCCCAGACTCTACTCTGATTCCCATGAATTATCAGGGAGGGAGATAGGAACGCAGAAAGGAAAATAAAAGAAATTCTGAACCACCAGGCTAGCCCTACTCCTGGCCCTGGATCCCAAGTCAGAGCCAAGGGCCAGGGAAGGAAAGAGGGATGTTCTCCATCTGTCAGATTATTTGCCAAAGTCCACTCTGCCTGCCTTATGCCTCCAGGAGCTTCCCCAGGAAGCGGAGGTTGAGGATCTTGAGCTGTTCATCAAGGTCCATGCGGACAATGCCATCCTCACCATCGATGCTCAGCAGGACACCTGTGGCTTCCCGATCCTCACCCAGGATCACCTTCACCTGCAGGGGGACAACACATGGGGTCAGGGCCACGGCAGCAGCCCCACGCACCCACGTCCCCTTGCCCTCCCTTACCTTGTTGTTCTTGGTGGGGGTGATGGGCTCCAGGTGTTCACTAGAGATGCTGACAACCTTCTCACTGTCCTTCAGGTACACAGAGCACATGCCTCCCTGGGGGTGGGGACAGCCTGGTCAGCCTGGCCAGCTCCCAACACAGGACTGATAATCCCCTGCCCTCAACGGACACAAGATCAGGACTCATTCTAAGAAGTCACTTTCCCAAGGTGACACAGGGGCAGGAAAGGGGAAGGCTGGGCCTGGTTCCAAGGCCTGAGGTCTGTGGTGTAGAGGGGATGGCGGGGCAGGGTGATCAGACCAGCAAGAGAAGCATCTGCATGAAGCTAACTTAGGGCAGAAGGGAGACTGCTGCTCAGGCCCCTCACTCGTGTCCCACACTGGCCTCAGCTTCACCCGACACTTGCTCCTCCTGGGCCCCGTCTCGAGGATGGCCCCAGGGTCCCCGGCCTGTCCATTTAGGCTCCTCCCTCCTTCCCACAGCCCAGTAGTGCAACCTGACCTCCCCCTGGGCTTCCAGCCCCTGATCCCGTCTCACCACACCTGATCCGCCTATGACACAGCAACAAGTGAGTTAATTCCCAACCACACATCTGATCCCATCCCTGCTGAGATGCCCACCCACCAGTGTCCTCAGG
This sequence comes from Bos indicus x Bos taurus, assembly GCF_003369695.1. Lineage (NCBI taxonomy): Eukaryota > Metazoa > Chordata > Mammalia > Artiodactyla > Bovidae > Bos > Bos indicus x Bos taurus. The sequence goes on from NC_040093.1 coordinate 16,725,420, forward strand.
ACACAATCCAAGTTCTCCAGGCTGGCATGTAACCTGCTCTAGCCTCTCCTCTGGCCTCACAACTCACCTTCCCCCTTGACTCTTTAAGTTCCAGCCACAATGAATAGACTTCAACTGCCCACATATGCCAGGTTTTCCCTCCCCGACAGGCTTCTGCACATGCCCTTTAGCTAGAGCACCCTCAGCCCCCTCCCCACCATTTCCCTCGGCTTTCTCCTGTTCATTCTTCAGGTCTTGACGCAGACATTAACCTTCTCCCAGAAGCCCTCCTTGAACACTTATAAAGTTGGGTGAGGTGCCTCCCCAGGGTTCACATAGCTCCCCTTTCCCTCTGTGCTTCCCATATCCCAGCTCTGGTCATTCAGGCTGTCTGGGGACACGTCTGTCTCCCCCACAGGAATGTGAGATCTGTGAGGGTAGGGCTGGAGCTGTCTTCATCTCCAGTGTTTGTTTGATTAATTCAATTAATATTTACTGAAAGGCCAACAAAGTGTCAGTCCCGCATAGAGAAACTGAGGCTACTTAGAAAGAAAATACAGATCTGGTAATCAAAGAATCCCATATGGGTAAACTTTAAGCTTTTAGGCAGCAGGTAGATAACATGAAAAGGAATTACATGAACCCACAAGAGACAGACCTGGGACAGCCCAGGTGTTGCTTTGAAGGATGAGTAGGAGTTAACTAGACAAAGAATGGAGGGAAGAGAGTTCTAGACAAAGGAAAGTAACGAGCAAAGGCCCTGAGGCTGAAGAGAATTCAGTGACTAGGAAGAATGAAGGGTCAGCAAAGCTGAAGCTATGGGTGCCCATGGGGCATGGGGGTCTGGTGCTAAGCCAAAGCCTGGCACAGAGGAGCACTCAGTTCTTGTTACTGAACTGTCAAAAAGTAACCATACTCCTGGGTGCCAGTCACCAGATCTCCCAGGCTGATGGGGGCCATGAGCATAAAAGGCAGAACTCCCTGCCTTGTGAAATTTTGCACGCCAAACCTTTCCATATCTACGACTCAAGCTATAAACAGCTACTGGAAGATGTGGATAGACAATAAGAAAAACAAACAACAACAATGAAAACCAGGACAAACCAGTAACCACAGAGACTGGGGGCCCCAAAGGAGAGGATGCCTGCCCACCCGCCAGCTGGGGCCTTACTTACCGTGACACTGCGGATGACACCCGTCTGCCCCACCACCTGTGTATCCAGGTAGGTGTCCCGCACCTTCACCTGGATGTCAGTGGTCACCCAGTCACTGGAGTTCTGTTCAATGCCTGAGCCCGGCGTGTGTGGGTTGTAGCCACCTGGGGAAGGAGCTCCAGGTGTCATCGGACTGTAGCCAACAGGGCTTGGGCTGGGGCTGGCCTGTAGGGAAAAGGGGATGCGGTTGCTGGGAACAGGTCATTTGGCCTGGGTGTCCCTACAGGCCCAAGGCCCATCTTAGCCCAGCACACTCAAGGGCGTGTAAGTTGACCAGTACCTGATATGCCATTGGCGAGGGTGTGGGGTGGTAGCTGGCTGGGGAGTGGGTATTCTGGTAGCCTGCTGGACTTGGCGCCACCTGGTGGTAGCTCTGAGGGCTGGGGCTGGGCTGGTAGGAGCCTTGCGGGGAGGGGGCTGCATAGGGGGAGAACTGGTCTGTGTTGTACCTGTAGAGACAAGGAGTGAAGCAGGTATTAGTTGGGGGCATTAGAAGAGGAAAGAAGAGACTTCCCTGGTGGTCCAGTGGTTAAGAATCCGCCTTGCAATGCAGGGGGCCTGGGTTCGATCCCTGGCCAGGGAACTAGATCCCACAGGCGACAACTAGTTCACATGCTGCAATGAAAGATCCCGCATGAGGCAACGCAGACCCAATGCACCAAATAAATAAATATTAGAACGAGAGAAGGAGGTGATGGCAGTGAGGAGGCTTTGGCAGCAATAAGGTTTTGGCAGCGAGAAGGTTTTGGCAGCAGCTGATAAGGGCTAGCCCCAATGGACTCACATGGCTGGTGTCCCTGGAGTCTGTGGGTTGTACTGTGGGTTGACCTGCGGGGACGAGGGGTCTGGGTAGCCAGGTGTTTGGGGGTTGGGGGTGCCCCCGTAGGCCTGTGGGGATGGGGTAGGCTCATCATCAAAGGCATACTCATATTCTTCCTCAGCCCTGTTGGGGAGAGAGGTCTGTTGAGAATGACTATGGTGATCACAACAAGGTAGCAAACGCCTCTAGGACAGCACGGAACACCAGGCAAGACAAGGCAACTTCATCCTCACAAACAGCCCCATCCAGAGGCCTCTTTTTCACAGGTGGCCAGACTTGGGAAACAGAGATGAGATTGTCCATCCAAGGTCATACAACCAGCCACATGAGGGTGGTCACACACTCTGTCTCCAGGCCCACGTCTTAATCCCAGATCGCTACTCTGATGGGAGCTGGGGAAATGACTTTGCCTCCAGCCCCAGTAAGGCCTACCCTCCTTCACATAACCAGCCTGGGGCTGGGAGCAGAGGACTCAGGGTAGGTCACACAGACCTGACCATTCCACGGACACACAGTGGAACCACTCATGCACACGGGCACGCACACGGGAACACACTCAGGGAACCCTGCCCCAGCCCCAGCTCACCGTGACGGTGTATTGGGGTTGTTTGGGTCCCAGGCCCCACTCTGGGCAGGAGTGCGGCTGCCATCATGCAGGGGTGTCTGAGAGCCATAATGCGGGGTGCGGCTGCCTGTAACGGGAGAGAGATGTGTCCATCAGTTCTGTCCTGTCTCCAGACCCCTCCACATCACCCCCATCTCTATCTGCTGGGAATGCTCACCATCCTGGAGGGGCGTCTGAGAGCCGTACATGGGTGTGCGGGAGCCAGAGCCGTACATGGGCGTCTGGGAGCCATACATGGGTGTCCGCCCGTAGGTTGAGGCCATGCCGCCTGGGCGCCGTGAGCCCCTGTAGCCACAGAGAACAAGTGGGGTAAGCAGGGCCCTCGCGCCGTCCAACAGCCTTCTTCCCAGCCCTGCCCTGGCCCGTACACAGTGGTGAGGCGCTGGCGGTCCACTGAGATGGTCTGGCAGGTGGAGTGCAGCTCCACGCGGGCAGTGGACTCCGTGGCGTCCTTCACCACACCAATGTAGCCTGGTGGGGAGGCAGGAGGTCAGCGGGCGGGCTCTCCTCCCACGCCCCTCCCCGGGCCTCCACACGGCCTCGCAGGTCACCTTTGTAGGGCCCCTGGGAGATGCGCACAGTCTGGCCAATGAGCTCGTTGTCTCTCCGCCCTCGGCCTCTGCTCATGCCACCACCACCGCCACCTGGGCTGCCAAAGCCACCGCGCTGACCTGGGAAGGAAGAATGTCACCAGTCCCTGGTCCACCCCCCGACATGCTGTGCCCATAGCCAAGGTCCCTTCCAGCCCCCTCTTCGCCTGACTCCCCCCAACCTCTGGGTTAGAAGCCTCCTCTGGGGGCCCCCCACCAGAGCCCTGGGCCTTCCCTTCACAGCCCTGACCACCCTGGACTGTCACTGTTGGCAGGGGGTTGGGGGTCGGGTCTCCCCTGGGCTGTGAGTCTTACCATGTGCAGGCCGGCTCAAAGCAGATAGTGAGTGCAGGCTGAACAACATCCCTCCTCCACCCCCCAGACACAACCACACCCCAGATCCCCCTCACCTCCAGCACTGGGGTGCATAGGGCTGCTGATCCGGGGGCTCATAGGGGCGAAGCCTCCTACTGTGAAGTTGGTCACATCACGAGGCTAGGGGGAGGGACAAGAAGTGAACTGGTAGCCAGGGCCTGAGTGACAGGTTCCCAGACCCCAGACATCCCACGTCTGCTGTGTGAACCTGCCCAGGAGCCATCCCTCCCTCCTCCTGGTCACAATGGCTCCATTTCCCTTTAGGAAAACTGCCACCCCTATGCCACTGTGGGCCTGTCAATCAAGAGGCAAGGAGTGGGACTACCACGTGGTGGTCAGGAATTTAAACCCCTGGTGATATACAAACTGCAAGCCATGGGGATTCCGCATTCCATCTGCAGGGCCCTGAGGAGACCATCTCCTGATCCCAGCTCCCCAGATCCCACGTCTGATTTCCTTTCGGATACCTGGTTCTGCACAATTTCCTACAAATCCCACCTCAGGAACTGTGCTGTCCCGAGACATGCATGGGGCGCCCCAACCCTTCCTTCAAGTCTCTGGCTTAAATGCCACCTCCTCAAGGAGCTGAGTCCGTCCTTAACGTCCTCTCTAAAGCAGCAACCCCCATACTCTCTATCTCCTTATCTTGGTTTATCCTTCATCATCAGCCCAAGTTGTACTACGCATGCATTTATTTATCTGTTCATCTCCAGAGCAGCAGCACCAGAACAGGGTTTTTTTTGTATTGTTCACTGCCGCAACTCCAGTGTCAAACACCTAACAGGTGCTCAATAAAACTGAATGAATAAATGATTTGGTAAATAGATCAGAATCTCAAAGCCCTTTTTTTTCACAATTTGCCAAGGACCTGACACTGATATCTGCCCTCCTGTAGACATCAAGCCCATTTGTGTCACTCCTGAGGCCAGGGAAGACCAGAGAACCGAGCCAGATAGCCAGTAGACAGACACTGACATCTGCCCATCTGTCCAAATGGACACCAAGCCCATCTGTGTCACTCCTGAGGCCAGGGAAGACCAGAGAACCGAGCCAGATAGCCAGTAGACAGACACTGACATCTGCCCATCTGTGTCACTCCTGAGGCCAGGGAAGACCAGAGAACTGAGCCAGGTGGCCAGCAGCCAGGGTGCCACCATGCCCGCCTCACCTTCGAGCCCCCTGCCAGCACCAGGTGGCGGGTCTTGCAGACAAACATGCCGCCGTTCTCCACCAGTTTCTTGCAGTGCAGGAAGGCGAAGCTGCGGAAGAGATGGCGAATCTCGCCTTCCCGGCCCTGGACGGGGGAAGGACAGTCAGCTCGTGGCCACGCTCCATCCCAAATCTCTCAGCTGTAACAGATGGGACAAAGCTTATACTCACCGAGTGGGGGCCGTCAATGACCTTGACGATGTCTTTCACGTGGATATTATTCTGTTCTGAGTCCAGGGCCACGGCAAAGCGGTTGTCTTTCTTCCGGGTCACAGCCTGGTGCCTGACAGTCACCACCTTCCCATACATGTTCAGCACCTACGGAGGGACGGGAGGGGATACCGAGTGGCTGAGAGTGGAAAGGCGTCATGTGGGGCAGGGCTTCCCTGCAGTGGGATGGTTCTTCCTATGGGAGACTGTCCCAAGCTCTGCAGGATGTCTAGACTCCCTGACTCTGGGGCAGGTGATGTTAGGAACCACCCCCTGGGCACCAGGTCAACCAAAAATGTCCCCATCATTCCAGAACACCCTCTAGAAGGAGACTCCATTCTGACTGAGCATCAGGGACCTGAGATGAGCAGAGGAACAAACGTTAACATAACAGTTAATGTCTATCCATCACTCTGTGCCAGACGGGTGCTAAACTCTTCACACAAGATTCCACTGAGGCCTCAAAATTTCCCTCTGAGGTGGGTGCTGTTACAGCTCCCATTTCAGAGGGAAAATCTCAGGCCCAGAGAGGGCAAGTTACTAGCTCAGAGTCACACGGCAGAACGTAAAAGAGCTGAGATGTGAATCCAGAGTCCAGGGTCCTAAGCATTTATACTCTTTGGCCGCCACATCCTCAGTGAAGGGGAGGAAGACACCAGCTGTACCCAGCCCTTAAGCCCAGCACCCAGTGCCCAGGTACATATCTGACTTCGGGGATTCGGTCACAGCTAATGAAGCATATGCCGCTGCTACTTCCTTTTCACTAGGTGTGATACTGAGGCACAGAGAGGCTAACTGACATGCACTTGCCCGACCGATGTCACACAGTGAGCTCCGCATGACAGAGCCAGGTCTGCACCCGGAGCAGTCTGGGTTCTCGGCCACCTTGCTCCGCCACCTCCCAGGATGAAGAGCTGGAGGGAGAGGAGGCCCCTACGTGCAGCACACACACCTGGAAGGTCTCCCGCTCCAGTCGCACGATGACGCCCACGGTCTGGGGGTCCAGCTGCACCAGCTCCCCCCATTCGTGCTGGCCCCCAACATCCACACCTGATGCCGTCTCCGAGCAGAGCTGCAGGTCCCGGGGGAGCACCTTCAGCTGTAGGAGATGGGAGTGGGTGAAGCAGGGTCCACATGGCTCCGTGTACATCCACCCCGCTCCCAGCCCCCCACCAGCTACCTCGTGCATGGTGAGGTCAGAGAAGAGGATGACGAAGTTCTCCTCCACCCGCACGATGAGGCCTGTGTCGCCCTCAAACCGACCAGCGATCACCTTCACGTGGTCCCCCATCTTGAAGTACTTGCGAAGTTCCTGGGCCGGGAACTCCAGCATGTCCTGGGGATGGGGATGAGGTCAGCGAGCAGGTTAAGGAAGTCACCACAGACCATGTGCCCACCCGCCTTCAGATTCCACTCGTATTCCCAGAATGTCCGGGCCACAACCCACGCCAGGCTCACGCCCCCAACTGGAGACCACCTCAGGCCACTGGGACCACCCTCAGCCTGCCCCAGCCTGGACAAGCCTTAACCCTGTATAGAGATGGGCCATCCCCAAGACATATGACACCAGACTACAGAGACCTCCTCAGACCCACCTGGAGACAGCCTCACCCCAGACACACACCACTGGGCCTGGACAAGTGTCAGACGCACCCACCCCAAGCAAACTAAAACCAGTGAGCTCAGGAATGCTCCATGCTTTCATCATGCTCGCAACCCAGCACGCACACACGGGCGGTGCGGCCCCTACCTTGAGGTCCTCGTGCTTGGGCATGATGGTGATCTTGTTGCCGTCCACGCTGAGGATCTTGCCCTGCAGGTTGATGAGCTCGCCCTCACACACCTCCACGTTGTCCCCGGGCTGGAAGTTGTGCTCCCGCTCCTTCCCTGCGGGGCAGACACAGGCTAACCTGGGGGCTGCGTACCATGGGCCGCCCTCTCCTTGGGCTGGGTTACCGACCGTGACCTCATACCTGTGCTTTCAGTCACCACCTCCAGGTCGATGCCCTCTGGCTGGTCCTCAAACTTCTCCAGCTCAGACAGTGTGGGCTTCACACCCTCTGTGATCTGAGCCCCAAAACCAGAGGAAGAGAAGGAAGAAGATGAAGGTCAGTGGCACAGCCCAGCTTAATGGGCTGGAAAGATGGTGAGGTTATTCTCCTGGGGAAACTCCTTTGAGAATTACCTGGGACAAACCCAGATAACCCACTGCTCTGGGGCCTGGACTGCAGGAGGGAGAAAGCTGGGCCTCCCCGCTCCCTACCACCCTTAGCACAACTCCCTCTGGGACCCTTACCACAGCAGACATGGCAAAGCTCTTGAACAGAAAGCCCTTCCGGCTGTAACGGTTCCCCTCGAAGATGAGGAAGTCACCGTCGGAGGCAACATCACCCCCCAGGGATCTGGGATTTTGTAGGGGAGAGAAGAGGGCGTTAAGAGGCTTGCTGGGCCTCAGTCTCCTCTGCTGGCAAAGGGGGAAGTGGACACGGGATGCCTGAGCCATCCCATCCCAAACACCCCCTCTGGGTGGGAGTGACCTCTCACAAAGCCCGAAGGCCCTGCCTCGATGGAAGGGTACACTGCTCCTGCCCCTCTGCACTTTGCTGCCCCCTTCCCTGCTTTATTTTTAATGAGAGCTCATTAACACCCTCTGATGAGCTCCTGTTTGATACATCTCCCTAGAATGGCAGCTCCAGAAGGGCAGGGACCTAGCATCTTTTATTCACTATTTACCCTACAATAGTGCCTGGCACACGGCAGGCACTCACTCGGTGAGTAGGAGCTAGACAAAGTATCAGACCATGCTAACGATTAACACTCACACACACGTGACCTCACTGACTCCTCTCCAAAGCCCGTGACGTCAGTAATATGACCCTCATTTCTCAGGCAAGTGAGAGAGTAAGGCTCAGGGAGGGTGCATGATATGGCCAAGGTAGCCAAGCCTATGAGTCTAAGAGTCAAGGTTCAAATGCAGGGGTTAGGACTCCCAAGCCTGTGCTTTAACTCTACTGGCCTGCAGACCCTGCCCCATGCTGCTAGGGTGGGGAGGGAAAGCCTGTCCACTTCTCAAAAAGGGGAGCGTGTGGAGCAGATTGGGTTCCACCTGCCGACCATCTTCTCATGCACACGGTGCACCTAGGGAGAGGGGTTCGAGTGTGCTCAGCTGGGCAGGTCTGGGCACTGCGTCAGGCCGACGGCTGCGGGGCGGGGAAGGGTCGCTCTGGTTTGTTCTCAAGAAGCGCATTTCCAGCTGGGGGGAGACCACTGCTGTAAATGAGTCCAGTTCAGGCATGTGAAGTACTAACCTGGCCTGGCCTGGGGGCATTAGCCCAGCCTAGTAGATCAAAAGGCTCATTCTACAATCCAGCCTTTATCAGAATGAAAAAACTGGCTGTTCACATTTACGATGTGTTCCAGAGCAGGACCAGAGGGCAAGTGTCACTGGCTGCTTTTGTTTCTTCATCCTCCTCGCCTACCCTCCCCACTGGAGCCCCCAGAAGCCCTGGGTGATGGAAACCCTGGGGTGCTCCAGAGGTCCACTCAGCTGGGGAGGGGGAGGAGGACAGAGACGTCCTGAGCAGAAGGGGTTCTGTACCATCTGAGGTGTCCAGGCATTAGGCAATCAGGAAAGAGACTATAAGGCCTGATGTGTCGATAAATCTCATTTCAATACGTGACACCGTTCATCACACTGACTAGGTACCAAGTGCTATTTTGGGCACGCACACATATTAATTCTTTTGACTCTCAGTGCCATCCTAGGAAGCGGGGGTTACTCTTACTGATCTTTGCAGCAGAGCAAACTCTGAGGCACAGGTATGTTAAATAACTTGGCTAAGGCTATACTGCCAAGTTAACCACTCATAAACTAAACCCTCGATGGCTCTGGGAGCCCAGCTCTACAGGAGAATCTGCAAAGGGACATCCTACACCACAGATCTGGCCACCCAGCCCAGCCCCAGGATGCTCACCTGATCTTTTCTGCATCAAACAGCCTCTGTGGGGGCCGCTTAAACTTCTTCCTTTTGGCAAACCAGTCTTTCTGTGTAGGAAAAGAGGCATGGATGGGAAGGGTGAGAGACGAGGGCTTGGCCACCAGTAGGGATCAAGCACTCCCTCCCCAGTCCCAGCAGCACATCCCCACAGTACCAAGCTCATGCGGGCCTTGATGCGGTCGTAGTCGATGCGTGGGATCATCTTCAGGGAAATGGTGTTTTGACTGGGCTCCACGTAATCCACCTGAGAAGTTCGGTTGGGAGGTCAGCAGGGCCCCAGCCTTCCCTCCCCAACTCCAGACTCAGGGAAGGCGAGGAGATGCCAGGAAGGGCCAGGGACAGAGCATGATGAGAGGAAATGAAACTGCTGATAACTCCTCCAGATTCATTCTCCAGCCTGTCTTCCCTCCAGCCTGAAATTAAGTACCCACTGACGACGTGACAACTCCACCTGGATGTCTAAAAGGTCCATTAAACCCAGCATAACCGCAGCTAATCTCCTGACTGCCTCCAAACCTGCTCCTCTCCCCACAGGTCCCCTCCATTCTTCCTCTTGCTCAGGCACACAGCGTGGGAGGTGTTCTTCACTCCTCTCTTTCTTTTACACCCACATCCAACCTGGAAGCAAACCTGGCAGCGCTGCCTCCAACAATTCTGACCTCTTCTCCCCCTCTACTACTGCAACCTCGGTCTTGTCCACCGGCACCTGCAACCCAGACAGCAGTCTCCTCACTGATTTCCCTGCTCCTGTGGCCCCATCCTGTCTATTGCAGGGTTTCCTTAGCCAGGTGATCCTTTGTTGTGAGGGGCTGTCCCAGGCCTTGTCAGACACTGAATGTTAAAATCAACTCATTTCCCAGTTAAAACCACCAGAAATGTCTCCATTCTATGTGAAAAGTTCCCTGGGGGTACCCCTGCTTGACAATCAGTGGTCTGATCTCCATGTAGTCAGCAGAGTAATCCTATTAAAATCCAAGCTTCCCTTGGAGCCTCCCATCTTACTCCAGTAAAAGGCAAAGTTGTTGGATGGGCTACAGGCCCCCATTGCCTCCCTGAGCTCCTCTCCTGCCACTCTCACCCTCGCTCACTCTGCTTCACCCATCCTGGCTCACATGCTGCTTTCTGCCACACCTCTTCCCCGAGAACTTCACATGGCTCACTTCCTCACCATCTTCAGATCATTACCTAACATTCATCCAACACCAACAGAAGATGGTCCTCCATTTCCTGTATTCGCAATGAAGTCCAGACTCTGCTTCACCTGACCTGAGTGGGTTCTGCTCTCTGACTAATTAGAGGGCTGGAAAGGGTAAAGCATAGAGAAGGGAGGACAGAACAGAGAGCCCTGGCCTCCTCAGCTACCCAGCCCAGCCCCAGGCACCTGAGCGATGTCATCCTTGTAGATGCCCCGCTTGAGGCGGACCCAGGATTTGGGTTTCAGGTTGGCCACCTCCTTCACCACTTTAAGCACATCCGTCATCTCCTTGATAGGCACCATCTGCTGGTTCCAGTAGCCAAGCCGCAGGTTGCCCACACCCTCGATGGCCTGCTTCACATGGGTCTGCTTGTAGGCCTCCACGTAGATGTAACCCTTCACGTGTTCCGGTGCCACTACCGATTTGATCTGCAGGGGCTGGAGGGCCAAGCCAGTGGGCAGAGACAGTGAGACATGACTGCCAGTACCAGGAATGACTGCCACCTCAGCAAGCTCTCTTCTAGGGATTTTCCCACAGAAACATGTTGTGCAACGACCCTATCACAAGGATGTGCACTGCAGTTATTATCATAGGAAAAAAACGTGCTTAGAGGTTAATTTACACCTGCAAACACCAACTTAAAAATTTGTTCAAATCAATAACCTAAATTTCCACCTTAAGAAAACAGAAAAGAAAGGAAATTAACCCCAAAGCAAGCAGAAGGAAGAAACAATAAAGATCAGAATGGAAAATAAGTGAAACAGAGGTTAGAAAAACAATAGGGAAGACCACTGAAGGTGGTTGCTTGAGAAGATCAACAAATTTGACCAATCTTTAGCCAGACTGACCAAGGCAAAGAAAAAAAGAGAAAAAAACTCAAATTACCAAAATCAGGAATGAAAGAAAGGATACTACTACCAACCAAACGTAGAGAATTTTAAGGCACACCAATAAATTAACCTAAATGAAATGAATATTTCTTTTTTGTAGAAAGACATAAACTACTACAACTGACTCAAAAAGAAACAGAAAATCTTAATAGCCCTGTACAAGGTAACAGTTTTGAACTAATAATCAAAAAACACACATGCACACCCACCCACTCACCCAAAGCCCAGCATTAGATGGCTTCACTGGTGAAATTTACCAAACATCTAAAAATTAACACCACTCCTTCACAAAAGCTTCCAAAAAATAGAAGGGGGACATTCCCAATCAGTCCTATGAATCCATTATTACCCTGATATCAAAACCTAACAGAGACGACATAAGAAAACTACAGACTAAATCCCTTACAAACATAGATGCAAAAACGTTTAATGAAACAGAACATCAAATCCAGCAAAATATTTTTATATCGTATGTGAATTACATTTCAATTTTTTAAAAAGCAACTAGATTGTTTGAGTATTGTTCCTAATAGCGAAAAATGGAAACAACTTTATAGTTCCTGGGCATGGAAAGATGATCATGGTGCTGAGAAAACGCTCTCTGCAGAATGGTATGTACATAATATCCTTTTATCTTTTAAAATACCTATTAGGTATTAGATATTTTAATAATCATTTAAACATAGAAATTCAAGTTTTTATTCCATGTTTTCCTGGTTTTGACAATACACATACCCAAAATGGGGCTTCCCAGGTGGTGCTAGTGGTAAAGAATACACCTGCCAATATAGGAGACGTAAAAGACTTGGGTTCAATCCCTGGGTCAGGAAGATCCCCTGGAGGAGGGCATGGCAACCCACTCCAGTATTCTTGCCTAGAGAATCCCATGGACAGAAGAGCCTGGCGGGCCACAGTCCATGGGGTCGCAAAGAGTCACACAACTGAAGCGACTTAACAAATGGCACATTTTTCAATATGCAGGGAAGATGGTCTGGAAAGACACACAAGATTGTGTGCTCAGTCCCTCAGTCATGTCTGACTCTGCAACCCCATGGACTGTGGCCCGCTAGGCTCCTCTGTCCATGGGATTTTCCCCTCAAGAATACTGCAGTGGGTTCCATTTCCTCCTCCAGGGGATCTTCCCAACCCAGAGATCAAACCCGCATCTCCTGTGGCTCCTGCACTGGCAAGTGGGTTCTTTACCACTGAGCCACCTATGAAGCCAAGGCACACAAACCAACAATCGTTACTTCTGGAAAATGGGACTCGGGTATGGAGAGATTTTGGCTTTTATGATATACATGTACCATTTCAGTCCTATCTCAAATGAGGTTACTAGAATCTTCCCCAGGGCACAAAGCAGAAGTCTGAGCACATTTAAAATCACGATCTGCACATCTTGCAACTGTCCACTGGTCCCACTGACACACATTCACTGCTCCGGCAGGTAAAAGCAATGCACTTGGTCTAATACAAATTACATTCAGTGAGAAAGTTACCAGTCAGCACGCCTTGGTTCCAAAACTAACAATTACGCCTCTGAAAACAATGACATGTACTGAACACATGCTGTAGAACAAGCCCTGACTTAGAGTTGGACATGTTCAAAGATAACTTAACTCTAAAGATGCTGAGGTGAAAGCAAGGGGCACAGAGAGGGGAAGTGGCTCGATCAAGGTCATACAGTGAGGAAGCCACAGGGGCAGGATTCAAAGCTCAACAGTCTAAAGATAGATCTGTGCCCTTCCTGCAGCACCTGCTGCCCTGCACGCAGTCAGCATTACTTCATGTTTGTGTGCTGCACGTAAGCGAGCCCTGACGGGGCAGGGACCAGCTCTGGCATGGTCACTGCTGTACCCTCAGCATCTCCGAATGCTGGGAGCAGCCCAGAGGAGGGGCTCAATGGACTCTGATAACACTGAAAAAGAGAAGGAAGGAATTCTCCTGACAGGCCTGTTCTGTGATGCACTTAGCCACACTGCCCTATGCTAGGACTCCCAGCCAAACAGTAAGAGGGTGACAGCTGCCCACCAGGGTTGGTAAACAGGAAGAACTCACTCTCAGGCAGAAAAGGCTCAGGAAGAGAGATGGCTGACTTTCAGAGGGGTGCAGGGGCTGGGGAACCCTGCCAGAAATGCAGAGAGAATGAAGACAGTATCTCGACAGGCACAAAAGAACCCTTCAACCCAGAAAGGGGTCATTTTCTAGCTGAAGCAGCTCACTTAACAGACAGTGCTGCTCAGCTGGGGTACCTGGTACCTCTGAACTTGTTCCGTGTCTCACTCTGGGCTTTACCCGTCTCTCACCCCGAGGCTGCCTGCCTATCCAACTTACCGTGTCTGTGAACTGGTAGGCAATAAACTTGCGCATCAAGGAAATGGCTGTGGCCCGTTCCTCCCCAATCTGGAAGAATAAAGGCAGGCTTATGAGAGATGACAAGACGGAGAACAGGCCATAGAAAAGTGGGCAGGAGAGAGCAGCAAGGAAGACAGAGACGGGGAGGGCAGGATAGGGTATGGGATTAAGAGCTACAAACTACTATGTATAAAATAAATTAAAGTTATAAGGATACACTGCACAGGACAAGGGACATAGCCAATATTTTGTAATAACTACGAAAGCAGTATCTTTAAAAATTGCAAATCACTATGTTGTACAGCTGAAATTTACATAATATTGTAAGTCAATTACACCTCAATTAAAAAAATAAAGACAGTGTCATTGTGCAAAAGATAAAGTAAGACAGCAGGAATTTTCCTGGCTGTCCAGTGGTTAGAAAGGACTCAGTGCTCTCACTGCCAGGGGCCCAGGTTCGATCCCTGGTTGAACGAAGACTGCACATACTACACAGTGCAGTCAAAAAAAGAGAAAAGTAAATAAAACAGGAGAGAGAAGAACAAGAGAGATGGAGGGGTTAGAGAGCAACAGGCATAGACAGCAAGAAAACCTGGGAGAGACACTGAGGGAGGGAGAGGGGAGGGGTGAAGAGGGCGGGGCAAGGAGAGAGAAGAATGCAGAGGCAGAGGAAGAAGGACCAAGAGACTGACAGGTCAAGGAGACCCGGGGACGACAGAGGGCGAGTTCCCCTGACAAGGCGGCTTCTCTGTTCCTCTGCCTCCCTCAGGCCAGGAGGCCAGGGCACACACCTTACATTTGACAGTCCACAGATTGGGATCCCTGACAGGAGAGGAAAAAGAAGCCCTTTAGTAAATCTATCTCCTCATGGGAAACACACAAATCACCACACCCACCGCTCTTCCTCTCCCTCCACACTCTCTCCCTTCTCCATCCTGCCATCCGCAGGCAGGGGAAGGAGAGAGAAAAGCACCAACTTGCCATTCCCTTCTTTCCCCACCAGCCACCACTCCGTCTGTGCAACTCTGTGACCTGATTCACTTCAGGGAGTAAGCCATGTGGGCACATCACCCCATAAAAATTCCCACCTAAGCCCTCCTGTCCCATCCTCTTACTTGACTCCTGGGAGCAGCTGCTGCTGGGTGATGTCATCCGAGAGCTCATCAGACCCTCCATACACCCTGGAGAGAGAGGGGCAGTCAGGCAGGAAGGGGGTCTGTCAGACCCCAACCCTTCTAAGGGACCACATGCTCCCAGCCCCAACCCGGCCCAGCACACGCCCTTACGTCTCTCCCACAGATGACTTGGCGTATTTCTTCATGTAATACTCGCCCAGTTCTTCTTCTCGCTGGTCCCTGGGGTATGTAAGAGAAAGTGAACGAGAATGGAAGGTTGAGGAGAGGAGGGTGGGCTGACCTGCCCCCAGATCTCCCCATGGAAGCCGGTTTCACCCTTTCCCATCTCAGCTCACCTCCAGAGGTTTTGCAGGCGGCGAGCCCCAGACCGGTCTTCATCCAGGACAACATTGTCGATGTTGGAAGCTGCAAAGAAATTGGCAGACAGGGTGAGTAAGGGGAGATGAAGAGCGGGGGCCTGGAGAAAGCGGTGGGGGTTTGGGGGTCAGAGTTGGGTCTTGGGGCAGGAGACACCTCACTGAGGAAACCCCCAACCCTCAGCCCCTGGTCTGGCCTGCTCAGCATCCTGCTCCCAGTGTCCTCCTTGGGGGGGGGGGGGGGGGGGGCGGGGGCGGGGCCAGGAGCTGGGGACACACAGTTGTTCATAGCCACTCACAACCACTGTCGAAGCACACCCTGAACTCCGTCCCACGCCACTCACCCAGCCCCTCACCCCTGCACCCCACAACACTCACACATGAACACACACATACTTTCCCAGGCCAGATCTGGCCCCAGAACCCCCTGCCTGTGGGCCCTGCATGAGTCAGAGCCCCCAGGGCTGGACAGGGGTCAGGGGTAAGGGAGGGTGCCACGGGCAGGAAGGAGAGATGTCAGGACATGGGAGGAGGGTGGGGAATCACACTTTCAAGCTCTTACCTTCAATCTCTTCTACTTGGAGGAAGAGGTGGTGGTGGTGGTGGTGGTGGTGGTGGTGGTGGTGGTGGTGGGCGAGGGCAGACAAAGTATGAGCCAAATTATAGCAGCGAAATCAACCAATGGGTTGGGGACAGGGGAAGGGAGGGACACAAGAAGGTTGAAAATCAAAAGTAAAGGCCAGGCACCAGGTGGTTGGGGGAGAAGCCGAAATGTATGAGGCGCACAGAACGGAAAATAACAGGGAAGGGGTGGCACTGGCCCAAGAAGTGGGGGGTATCTTGGGATACAGCCTGCCCCCCCCCAACCCCCAGAAGGGATTCTCTGGGGCCCTGGGATCCCAGAGTCCTCTCCCCACAGCCCCCAACCCCCAGCTCATGGGCCTAAAAGGAAAAGGGTGCAGAGCTGGTCTCTCTGGCAACGACAGAAAGAAGCAAGGTGAGGAGGTGAGGGGCAGGACAGTGCGGGGGGTGGGTGGGCTCTCAAGACCCTCTCGGCCACACCCCCGGCGGCCTCCCGGAGGTGGGCCCCCCTCACCTTTCTCCAGGATGTCCTCTGCTCCATCCTCCCACTGGTCCTCATCCTCGTACTCATCGTCCACATCTGAAACGGAAACGCCGAGTGGTCAGCGGAACAGCCAGGGCAAAGGTGACCTCATCACACCAGCTCCCAGAAGGTATCTCCTCTGGGCAGTGGCTACTACGGACCCCCAGCTTCCAGATCAGGACCCTGAGACTCGGACAGGCGAGGCTCCCGCCCAAGGCCTCAGAGCTGCCTTAAGCCCCAGGGACAGTCTCATGTGTGGATCCACCTGATTCTGAAAGTCATCCCTCCCTCCCACCACCCACAGATCCATTTTAAAAACAAGATCCAAATAGGCAAGCAAAAAAGTTCCCTCCTAACTATTAAGGGAAGACTGGTACATAGTTTTTTTTTTTTAAAGACAGGATTCATGGTTGGTGGTTTTATTATTATTCTCTTACATTTCTAACGGCCAACACTTAATGTGAGGGTCCCAGGTGCCCTGCCCCTCCTCTGAGTACTTGCCAGATTCCTCACTGAATCTTCCTGGCCACCCTAAGGGAGGTACCACCATCCTTCTAATTTCACAGTAAGAGAGATACACAGAGGTCATCTAACTTGTCCAAAGGCTCTCAACTGGTACCTGAGAAGCAATCTGGCTCCAGGATCCGTGCACCTAACCTCTCCGTTACATTACATATATTCTTTTGTATGTATTAAATACTACACTAAAAACTTAACATGGCAAAAAATCCCAAAGTGTACAGAAGAGGTAAGTGTTAAGTGAGTCTCCCTCCCATTTCTAAGCCCTTTCAGTCCCCTTTCCCAGATGCAACTGTGCGACCAGCTTCTGTTCTAGAGATAATCTGGCCGCACCTAAGAAATGCCTATAAACCCCTCACTGCTATTTTCCCGCCGCACAGTTTTTTAAGCCACTCTTTCTTTAAGCAATAAGACTAGCTTGGAGCTCTTCCACAGCAGCGCATGCCTCACGTGCTACCTGATTATCGGCCCTATAGTTCATTATGCTGTCGTTGTTTAGCTGGTAAGTCAGGTCCGATTCTTTTGCAACCCCATAAACTGTATCCCGCCATGCTCCTCTGTCCATGGGATTTCCCAGGCAAGAATACTGGAGTGGACTGCCCTTTCCTTCTCCAGCGGATCTTCCTGACTCAGGGATCGAACTCGCGGCTCCTGCATTGCAGGCAGATTCTTTACTGCTGAACCACCAGGGAAGCCCAGAGTTCATTATACCAGGCCCTAATCAACAGTGCACACTGAAGTCACCAAACATTTGCAACTGCACACCAGACTGCAGCAAGCATCTGTTCTCGTATCTTTTGGCACCTGGGGGTGAATTCCTCAGAGGGAATTGCTGGTTCTAAGGGTCCCTGCATGGTGAATGTTAGTGGGCACTGCCACATAGCTTCCCACAGGCAGTACCCAGTGACACTCCCACCACCACCAAGTGGGTGTCCCTAGTGACCACCATCTGTGTCAGATGGCAAGTTATCCACTCTCTTGATCTGAGTCCATCTGCTAAGGCCTTTTCTCTAAGCAAGGACTCCCTCCCCCTCAGCCTTTGAGAAAAGGCCTGAAGCTCTCTGAGAACCAGGAATACCCAGGGCATCTCCTGCCCTTCTGTTCCCTGGTTTCCTCTCCGGTAAGAGGGTCCCAAGAAAATGAGGGGTGGCGTTCTACTCCCCTTTGCCTGGGCACAGGCAACAAGCACAGGGACAAGCATCGCTTGTACAGACGGTGGGAGTATCAAGTAGTGTGACCTTTCGGGGAGCTTATATTTGGCCAAAGGTACCAAAAAGCTTTAAAAATATATGTATCCCCTTTGTCCAGCAGTTTGACTTAGGGATTTACCATGTAGAAAATCTGCACGGTCTATGTTAGATGAAAAAACTGCATCTTCATTTTCACTAATCTCTAAGTATTTACATCAATCATGAACAATGGCAACAAACCACAGCAGTGTTAAGCAGTGAAGTCTGGTACTTTCATAGCATAGTACAACTACAGATACCTCAAAATATTACTCACAGTCATTGCTACTTCAAAATTAGATTCTTAACAGATCCTCCATTAAACCTTGCTTTTTCAATATGCTAAAAAAAGCAGCACATACATCACAGTGTTTTTTTTTTTTTTTTGGCCGCATTGCACAGCATATAGAACTTCCCCAATTAGGGATTGAACCTACACTCCCTGCAGTGGAAGTGCAGACTCTTAACCATTAGCCCACCAAAGAAATCTACATTACAATGTTCTTTTAATATTTAGATACCGTATTTCACCATAATTGTTTTCTTTGGAATCCTATGTACTTTTTTTTTTAATGCATTTCACAACATGATTCTGAGAAGGGTCGGGGACTCACACTTCCATAGGCTTCAGCACACTCTAAAAAGGGGCCACAGCACAAAAAAAGATTAAGAACCCCTAGCCAAGGTAATAACTTGCATATATGTGTTTAAATATATATGAAGATATTCATGGTAATGCTGCTTACACTACTGAAATGTACATACAATTTCAACATCCACCAAGAGACTGGTTCTATAAAGCGTATTTTAGAATGGAACACTAAGCAGCCATCAGAAAAAACATATTTCTATGATGATGATGCTAACAGTTAAAATTTATTGAGGACCTGCCAAATATTCAGAAAACTTTCCTTACATTTAACTCATTTAACCTAAGCTAGCTACATCATATACACCTCCACAATCGTCGAGCAGAAAAGCAGTTACGGAAGAGTAGATATGATGTGGGCCCACATAACGTGAATAAATAACAGCCCTGTTTTCTAAGGGCTTACTGCAAGCTGGCCATTACATTTTGGGTTGCCATCAACTTGATGTGCTTTACACACTTGATCCCCCAAATCCCTGAAAATATTCCTGCTGAAGTAGGCAGACCTGCCTGCTGCCTTGTACAGAACAGTAAAGAGGCTGAGAGAGACAGGCAGCCACTTGCCCAGGGCCCCTGGGGAAAAGAGCAGAGCCAGGCCAGGATCTGTCCGCCTCCGCCGTCCTGTCCAGCTGCCTACTTCTACGTCACCTGTGCTTTTCAGGACTAGCACGACATATCGTTAGTTTTTAAAAACATGACAATGGTATTTTAATTCTGTGTTTTAAAAGGATCTATTTTACAGGTTATTCAGAGGAATATTTGGGGGTAAAATTATGTATTTGAGATTTGCTTCAACGTCTTCTGGTAGTGGGTGTGAGTGAGGAGGAATACACAAAACAAGCGCAGCGTTGAGCTGTTCACTACGGCTGGCACACAGGGCACCGCAGACTACCCTACCGTTGGGTGTCTGACATTTACCAAACAAGTATAATGCACTGGACAAACAGAACCGAAGGCGGAGTCCAGCGTCCACTCAGCACTCGCCGGCCCTGTCACATACCAGCCTCATCCAGAATGAAGCCGCCGTGGCGGGGTTTCTTGGGGGGCCGGTCGTCATCTTCCTCCTCCTCTTCCTCATCATACTCTTCCTCCTCTTCCTCCTCCTCTTCCTCCTCGGGCTCTTCCTCCTTCTCACTGCCCGCCGCACTCCGCCGCTCCTCCTCTACCTGCAGGGTCGGGGGGGGGTTGGGGAACCAGTTTTCTGAACCCCTCAAATCCAGACACCATGCTCTCCATCCCTAAATTTGGCCTCAGCCCTGCCTGGCTGATCACCACCCGCTCTCTGTGAACACACCCTTCCACCCTGGCCGGGCCTCCCTAGTAGCCATCCTACCTCAGTGACGGCATCACCATCCACCCAACCGGTATCTGGGAGCCGACCCGGGCTCCCCTCCCCTAGACCTCCTTGCTATCCTCTGCCGAGCCTCTGAACACTCTCTCTCCTTTAGGCTTGATCCTTGGTTCCTGTCTCTCTCTATACTACGACTCCCCCAGGCCATCTCATCCACTCCCTTGGCTGTGTCATTGTGACGATGACTCCCAGAGCTGTTTCCAGTCTACACTGCTTGCCAAGGTCATTGATCACCTTCCACAGCTACTTCTGTGGACAGTCTCTGGTCCTTACCCATAAGACTTCTCACCCCACTGACTTCTCTCTGCCTAGGGAAATGCTCTACCCTTGGTATCTGCCACATCACTCCTGGTTTTTCTCTAACCTCTCCACCTGCTCCTCTGCAGGCTCCCCTTACTGGGCTCACCCCTCAAATGCTGGTGTCAATCATCAGGGTTCAGCCAAAGGCCCACTTTGCTTCTCCCTCTATGCACTCTCTCTCTGGCCCTTTTATCTTCCACGATCTCCCTGCCTGTCTCTGTAGATGACAACCCCATCTGTCTCCAGTCCCCAACTTTCCCCCAGAACTAGACACCCTCATGTGCCACCAGCCTCCTGGATACCTTCCCCCGATGTCGTCTGAGCCCTTCACATCCACCATGTCACGAACTGGCCTCAGGGTCTTTCCCTAGACCCGTGCTAGCCTCCTCTAGCTCCCACTAGGCACCAAACTCTTGATCTTTCTACTTTCTGAACATCATCTCTTCGATCTATCCCTTCTCCCTCCCCAGAGCCGCCTAGCCTGGGCCAGAACACTGCCCTCTAAAGTTGAACCTTTGCCCCAGCCTCCTTTCCTGTCTCTTGACCTCCAATCCCTCTTTTCATACAAATCACAAAAGGAAATGATTCATACCAAACAGTGTCCTCAAACATTAACCTTTCCCTCATTAACTTCATGACTTCTCACCATCTCCACATCAGAACAACCAATTTGGTATTTTTCTTTAAATTCACTGGAAATTTTACTGAAGGGGCACTTCTTTTGCTTTTAAACATTTCAGAAGTTAAAACTCTAAAGGTTAGCTTGTTATAAATAGGGCTTCCCTTGTGGCTTAGCTGGTAAAGACTCCACCTGTAACATGGGAGACCTGGGTTCGACCCCTGGGTAGGGAAGATCCCTGGGAGAAAGGAAATGGCTACCCACTCCAGTATTCTAGCCTAGAGAACTCCATGAACTATCCACGGGGTTGCAAAGAGTAGACAGGACTGAGCAACTTTCACTTTACTTGTTATAAATAGAAAGTAACCATAAAATTAAAAGGAAAGTTCCAACATGATTGGAACTTGCCTGCTGCCTCCTGCAGGCTAAGCCTAAAGCCTGTTCTCCCTGTCAAACACAGAGACTAGCAAGTTTCAGAAAGGTGCTCAGGACACAGTAGCACTCAAATGAAACTTTCTCCATGGCCCAATTAAAAGATAAGATGTGCAAATAAAAGGAAACAACTGTCTTACTAAATGATTCAATGTGGGTTCACGTCTTATTTTTATTCCACCTAAAAGCACTTCTCATTACTCCCCACCTGGAAAGCATCTACGGTCTTGGGAAACTATGATCTAAAACATGAATCTGATCATTTAGTCCCTTGCTTAAAATAGCCAGGGCTCCCCACTGCCCTCAGGTGAAGACCCAGCTCCCCAGCTGCCTGGTGTGTAAGTGGACATTGTGCCCACTGCCCCTCCCTCTATGCCACCTCCCCAGGCTGCCCCCCTAAACACCAGGTCCAAACCCACTGAGCCTCTTACAGCATGCTCTCCTAGCACCGTCCACCATCCGTCCTCAGCACAAAAGCCATCTTCCTCTGCCTCTCACTCATACTTCTATCAAAATACTCTTTCAGGAAGTGATGCTTGCCCTCTCCCCACCAGGGAGAGTCAGGCACATTCTCTAGGCTCACAACCCTCTGGGCTTCCACCATCACAGCCCTGACCACGTGAGCTAGGTCCCTGAGTGAAAGGCCCAAGATAGCTCAGACACTCCTAGGTCCTCAACACCACCCAGCCCAGGGCTGGGAACAGAAGACAACTTTAAAAATACAGCTGACCCTCAGATAACATGGGGGTTGGGACTCTGACCCTCTATGCAGTCAAAAATATACACACAACTTATTGGCAACCCTCCAAATACAGGGTTTCTCAGTATGCACCATTATAAATCTCGCGATTTAGCCCATTTTGGACCTGGGGTATAATATACTATTGAAAAAAAAGTCCACATATAATTGGACCCAAGCAATCCAAAACCATTGTGTTCAAGGGTCAATTGTATTTGTTCAAAACAGAATTCTGATTAGCCCATAGTATCCCTTATTTCAACTCAAATCAGGACCACAGCCTGATTTCCAGGAACTCTGCATCATCGCCCTGGGGCAGTTCCAGCAGTCTTCTTTCCAAACCTGGCTCCCATTCTCTGAGGAGACAGTTCTCACTATTATCTCTGTTACCTCAGGGCTTGAACATGCTCTGACACAGTCCATCCTCAGCATGCCCTGGAGTAACCATTGGCTGATAAACTACCTCAACACAGGGCTCCTGAGGGAGACTGTGATCCTAACATAACAGGAACTCAAAGAACACTTGCTGAATGGATGAATAAGAAGGTCACTCAGGGACTTCCCTGGTTAAGACTCTGTGCTTCCACTGCAAGGGGTACTGGTTTAATCCCTGGTGATGGAATTAAGCTGAATAATAAACCAGATAACTGCCTCAACGGTGGCTCATTATTTGCCATCTCTAGCTGTCTATCTAGGGCTTCCCTGGTGGCTCAGATAGTATAGAATCTGCCTGCAATGCAGGAGACCTGGGTTTGACCCCTGGGTCGGGAAGATTCCTTGGAGGAGGGCATGGCAACCCTCTCCAGGGTTCTTGCCTAGAGAAAGGCATGGCAACCCTCTCCAGGATTCTCACCTAGAGAAGGACAGAGGAGCCTGGTGGGCTACACAGAGTCCATGGGGTCGCTGAGTCGGACATGACTGAAGAGACTCAGCATACACACACACCTGTGTATTCACAGGAGCCAGTCCTTTAAGGACCAGGTCAACACCTGGCTGTCTAAAAAGCCCAGCCAGGGAACTTCCCTGGTGGTCCAGTGGTTAAGAATCAGCCTCAAAAAAAAAAAAAAAAAGAATCAGCCTCACAAAGCAGGGCATGCAGGTTTGATCCTGGTCAGGGAACCGAGATGCCACATGCCAGGGAGCAAATGAACCCAAGTGCGGCAACTCCCGAGCCTGCATGCAACGGACCCTATGTGCCACAACTAGAGTCCACGCTCTGCAACAAGAGAAGCCCCCGCGAGCCACAACTAGAGAAAGCCTGTGCCACAACGAAAACCCAGCACAACTAAGATGAAAATATAAAGCCCAGTCAGACCCACCCCTGGAGGTGAGGAAAGCCCTCACACTGCCCTCCTGCCTTTCCTGGTGAGAGCAGGTGAGCCTGCAGGTGACTTAAAAGACCAATGTGGAGGGGAAAAAAAGCCCGATGTGGTGTTAGGGAAGTGAGACTAGCACAGTACAAACCACACTACCTCAGCCAGGCAAAGGAACTGGGGATCCTGGTCTCATTACCACCCGGCTTTAACCACAAGCTCAGTGTCTTGAAGCCATGAGTCAGAGGACCAAGGACCAAGCTTGAAGGAAAGGCCTTTCTTGTCATCTTCCCATTTGCCCCATTCCTATTCTGGCAAGCTAAGGACTCCTCAAAGAGCATGACAAGGATTGACAATCAAATGCCTGCAAGTGGGCAAACAGGAAACATAAGTAAATGAGGCAGTTCAAGGGAAGCCTATGGCACTCTCCATCTATCTGATGTTTTCCAGAACCCAGGTTATGAAATTTTCCTTTTCTTAAATCTGCATGATGACAAATGGCAATTAATATACTCTGGGAAGTAGAGAAATTCCCAGTTTTAAAGGTGGGTGTCAGGATTTCCCTTATGGTCCAGTGGTTAAGACTTCGAGCTTCCACTGCAGGGGGCATGGGTTTGATCTGTGGGCAGGGAACTAAGATCCTATATGCCATGTACAGTGAAAAAAAAGATGGGGTGGTGCCACTTTTTGAGCAAAGAACTGCTGTAGGCCTCACCTGTTTTTACATAAAATTTTTTACAAGTGTTGCAACTAACTTTAACAATAAACTAGCATTTCTGTAATCACAGTGTCATCTCTTTGTTAGTCTGTAATCATTGCCTACTAAATGCAAACTCTGTGAAAGCAGAAATTTGCCTTGCTCCACTCTCCCTAACACCTAGGAAGTCTCTGGAACAAAGCAGAAGGTGCTCAAATATTCATTTGTTCAACAAATGAATAAATCAAAAATAAATAAGAGGCTAATAGCAGAATAAAAGAATGTCTACAATCAGATATGTCCCAGGAAATGTCTGTATTTGGTTCCTAAACACTGACATTCAACAGACCCAAAGCCACAGTGATCTTTTCAAAATATTAGATCATATGCCTCCTTTGCTCAAAAACTTCTCATAGCTTCACCTCACTCAGTTAAGGATAAATTCCTCACCACAGCCTTTAAGATCTGACATGATCTGGCTCCTGTTAGTGCTATGCTGCTCTCTGACACAGGCAAACTGGATTCATTAATTTCTGGCCACCACAGACATGCTCCCCACTTTGCACTTGCTCTTCCCCCTTATGGGAACGCTCTTCCTGCACATGACGTGACTCACTCCATCACCGCCAAACGTCACCCTCCAAGATGCACCATGGTCCTACTGAAAGTTCAACCAGGACTCCCTAGTCCCCTTCTCTTCTCTACGGTTCTCCAGTGTCTTCTAGCTTAATAAATGACTTACTGATCAGCTATGTTTGTTTACCTTCACCAGAGCAAAGAAAGATTTTTTTTAAAAACCTGCTTTGTTTACTGGTTTAGCCCAAGGATTAAGAATTGTGTCTAGCATGTAGTAAACACTAAAAGTATATTTCGCCAATGACTGAGCATACCTAAAAATAAAAACTAATGTTTCTTACTATATGTCAAGTCCTTCAAAAACATCACTTGCTATCTCATTGTACCTGGACTATCCAAGGCCTCCAGCACCTGTGCTTCTGCTTGACTTGGGCTTGCCTATTTCTCTCTCTCTCCCTCCCGACAACCTGTAAGTTCCCAGAGACCAGAGCTCGTCCTGATCCTCTCTAAGCTCCCAGAGGAGCCGTTCTGCCCTGGTCCTGTCCCCAGGCCCCATGTCTCCCCCAGCGTCCCGGCCACAGACCTCGGCCTCCTCGCCGTCACTGCTGCGCTCGCTGTCCTCCTCCTCGGAGAAGTTGCTGTCCTCGCTGTCCGACATCTTCTGCTCGCAGGGAAAGACAGCGGCCTCAGCGCAACCCCCAGTTCGGAATCCCACCCCGAGCCTCAGTTTCCCCCAGGGTTCCAGGGAGAAGAAAAACCCTAAGCGCACTTCCGGCAGCCTTGTTCTGGTAACCGTGAACTCGAAGGAGAACCCTCTCCCCCACGCCACCTGCCATACCTCCCGAGCTCTTAATACAATCTCTACGCCTCCCTGGCCTCCAGCAACCGCCTGGCCTGCAACCCCGGCCACCAACCCACCGGCTCACCGCTCTTGCGACTCTTTAGCCTTCGCTACCAGCTGCTGTTCACACGACGCCTAACTGGGATTGACGTGCTCTCTCGCGAGAACCTACCTCTTGGCCCCGCCCGCCTAACGCGAGACTCCCGAGGCTCGTCCCCGATGACGTACTTCAGGACGCCATATTGAGAGTGGCAGAGATTTCTTAAAGTGGGGCGTGGAGCCGACATTTTCGGAGGGTCAAATGGGCGTGTTTTAACTCCCCTCTGATCGGCCTTTTCTCAGTTCAGTTCAGTCGCTCAGTCGTATCCGACTGTTTGCGACCCCATGAATCGCAGCACGCCAGGCCTCCCTGTCCATCACCAACTCCCGGAGTTCACCCAAACTCATGTGCATCGAGTCGGTGATGCCGTCCAGCCATCTCATCCTCTGTCGTCTCCTTCTCCTCCCGCCCCCAATTCCTCCCAGCATCAGGGTCTTTTCCAATGAGTCAACTCTTCGCATGAGATGGCCAAAGAATTGGAATTTCAGCCTCAGCATCAGCCAGAAGTAATTTAGTCCAGATGTCTAACGCGGTGTGCTAAGCCGTGAGGAGGCAGGGAATTAGTCGCACAGAGTCGGACACGACTGAAGCGACATTGCAGCAGCAGCAGCAGCAGCAGCAACAAATTTGCAAATAAGTCAGATTCTATCTCACAGCCTCTGAAACATTCCTGGGAGGTAGGTACCCCTATTTCTCAGGCGAGGTAACCTAAGCTCAGAAAAATTAGCTATGTAACTGGATGGGCCACCTGATGCGAAGAACTGACTCATTTGAAAGGACCCTGATGCTGGGAAAGATTGAAGGCAGGAGGAGAAGGGGACGACAGAGGATGAGATGGTTGGATGGCACCACCGACTCAATGGACCATGAGTCTGAGTAAACTCCAGGAGTTAGTGATGGACAGGGAGGCCTGGCGTGCTGAAGTCCATGGGGTCGCAAAGAGTTGGACACGACTGAGTGAACTGAACTGAATTATTTGTCAGAGAGATGGCAAAGAGAACAGGCATCAGGGAGAGATAAAAATTAACCTGATGGAGGGGAAAAAAAAAATCGGGAGCTTTTTAGAACACATTGCTAAAATTCCCACATAAGCGATGAGAAATCTGGATTCAATTTACAGAAATTTAATATATACCTATTTAGTTACGTGGGGAATGAGTTACTGATGGGCTGACAGTGGCACACACAAAGAAGTTTCTTTTTCTATAAGCTTGCTTCCGATTTTTTTGTTTTTTTGTTTTTCTTTAAATATGTATTTATTTACTTATTTGGCCTCGGGGTTCTTAGTTGCTGCACTTGGGGTCTTAATCTTTGTTGTAGCATGTGGGATATTTAGTCCTGGCCTGTGAACTCTTAGCTGAGGCTTGTGGGACCTAGTTCCCTGACCAGGGAGGGAGCCCAGGCCCCCTGCACTAGGAACGCTGAGTCTTAGCCACTGGACCACCGTCGAAGTCCCTAAGCTTGGTTCCTTTAAACAGCAGTTCTTTAGAATGGGATTCCACATAAAAATGCCTATTGACACTTCTGCACGAAGACATTTACTCCAGGACAGGGAACCATCATTTTCTCCCTGTGGAAAACTTTTTCTTGGTGTATCAGTGGTTCTCAACTCTCCATCCGGCAGCACATGAGAACAGTTGAGAAGATAAGAGATATGCATAGTAGCCCCAAACAGGAAACAACCCAATGTCTATCATGAGGAGAAGGAATGAACAAGTCGCAGCACATACATGCACTGGAATGATAACAATCCGCTGATAACGCACATGAATGAATATCAAAAACACCCACTGAGTGAAAGAAGCCAGATACTAGGGTATGTACAGTATTATTCCATTCATAGGAGATTCTAGAGCAGGTAAAACCAATCTATACAAATAAATCAGATTAGTCAGTCTCTAGGACTAGAGGTGGAGACTGATAGGGAAGAGGCATAAAAGAATTGCTTTGGGGTCGTTCAAATGTGGTGCGCGCGCTCTCTCTCTCTCTCTCTCTCTCTCTCTCTCTATATATATATATATGTCAGAACCCTTTGAAACGTACACTTAAAATGGGTACCTTTGGGGTTTCCCTGGTAGTCCAGTAGTCCAGTGGCTGAGACTCCATGCTCCAAATGCAGGGAGCAAGGGTTCCTGGTCAGGGAACTAGATCCCACATGCCACAACTAAGACACAGCGCAATGAAATAAATAATTTTTAAAAAACGGGTACCTTTTGAAAGTGAAAGAAAATGAAAGTGAACTCACTCAGTCGTGTCCGACTCTTTGTGACCCCAGAGATGGTAGCCTACCAGGCTCCTCCATCTATGGGATTTTTCCAGGCAAGAGTACTGGAGTGGGCTGCCATTTCCTTCTCTCTGCCTTTCCTTCTCCTTTTACTGTATGTAAATTATTCCTCAACAAAGTTGGCTTTTAAAATACAGATGTTCAGGATTCACTAGAGACCAGTTGTCAAGTTCTCCAGACTAGGACCTAGCCACCAGCAGTATTTAAAAGTTCTCCAAGCAGTGATTATTTGTAGCCAGGGATATGAGCCACAAGACTTCCTCTCCTCAAGGGATGGGGATGAGGTTAGAGGACAAGCGTGCATTGTCCCTTCCTGGAAGCAGAGAGAGGAGGAAGTATCTGAAAGAGAGGGAGAACAATGGGGTAAGGTGGGGTAATTTATCCAACTTCCTGCCCCAGTAGGTCAGAGATTTCAGGCTTCACATCTCGCCTTATTTTCTTCCTTCTTACCTCTTCCCCTCGCTCTTGGGGCTGCAGGTAAGGTCTTCTGGCCTAGAAGGAGAAGGCTTAGGGTTTAGGAACTGGGGCTGGAGATCAAGTTTCCTCTCCTTCCCCAGCTGGCCTCTTTGGGAGTACCAGGGAGACTTCCTCTGAAGTTTATGCTGAGGGCAGGTCCCGAGCACAAGTCCCCTGTAATAACTCCAAGAGTTTGGCCAGAAAAAGAGGGACTGGTCTCTGAGGGTGTGCTTCGCAGGGTGGACAAGGGCCCTGATCAATCACCCACAGCCGGGACCCCAGGGCATCCAGTAGACGCTGTAGGCGGAACACAACGATCCCCACGGATGGGCCCTCCTCAAACCCGATCACAGACAACTCCAGCCGGAAGCATCGGAGAGTCTCAGCAGGACACACCTGTGGAGACAGAGTGATCTGGTGTCTCTGGGCAAGGGCTGATCCCAAGTCCTCACCCCCACAGTTTCTGACTTGTAGCCTGGAACAAGCCCCTTCACCAATCTAAGCCTCAGTTTCCTCATCTGTAAATGGAGTTCTGAATAATCCCTACCTTTACTAGAAGTGCAAGTTAGAAAAAGATCTTCCTTCCTTAATGCTTCCACGGTCTGATTTTGTTAGAACAAGATACTTTACTGCCATGTGCTGGAAACTGACAAACATCCAGAATGAGAATGCTGTCCTTGTAGGTGTGGGACCCTTGTGCAGTGTACAACCTTCACATCCGTACGTCTCAGCCCTGTTTACCTTGGAGGGTCAGTGTGAAGGTAATTAAGCTAATGTGCTTAGGACTTCCCTGGTGGCCCAGGGGTTAGGACTCCGCGCTTGCACTTTCACTGCTGGGGGCCCAGGGTTCAATCACTGGTCAGGGAACTAAGATCGTGCCCCCTCCAAAAAGGCCAATACACTTAAAGCATTTAGGCCAGCACCCGTCACCAAGTAAGAAATTATGTAAGAATAGCTGTTATTGGGACTTCACTGGCCGTCCAGTGGTTAAGTACCCACCTTCCTGTGTAGAGGATGGGGCTTTGATCCCTGGTCTGAGAAATAAGATCCCACACGCTGAGAAGCAACTACTGAGCCCATGTGCCACAAAGAAAGATTCCAGGTGCCATAACTAAGACCCAATGCAGCCAAACAAATAAATATATATATATTTAAAATAATAGCTGTAGTCATTATTATCCTTTGTTGCTATTATATGCCAATCACTGTACTAGGTGTTACAGACAGCTGTGAACAAAATACATTTGTCAAGACTTGGACAGCCAGAATACCAGCCTGCCTGCCTCCTGGCCTCCAGTGTGTCCTGAGCTAGTGGATTCTCCCTAAATGTCCACCCCCAGTAAAGAGGGAACATGATACTCACCAATAGATTATCTGGGGTGTACAGACTGCCATCATTTTTGTTTTCCTGTAATTGTGGGGTAGGGAGGAA
Source organism: Bos indicus x Bos taurus (assembly GCF_003369695.1). Taxonomy (NCBI): domain Eukaryota; kingdom Metazoa; phylum Chordata; class Mammalia; order Artiodactyla; family Bovidae; genus Bos; species Bos indicus x Bos taurus. The sequence goes on from NC_040093.1 coordinate 16,755,015, forward strand.
AATCAGATCTTGGAGAGGAAGAGACTGACCCTTCCGCAAACATGTCACCCACCCCACTCCTTAACTAGCCTGCCCCTGTCTGCTGGCTCTTCCCTCCCTCCTCACCAGCATCTTCGTGATGGCAATGAGGAAGTAGAAAGGCTCCCTTGGGCAGAGGAGTGGTCCTAGGCCTCCCAAGGGCAGCACCAGCAGGAGGGTGGTCCAGAGAAGCCACATGGACACCCTGCCCACCCCCATACTTTCTCAGGTTCCAGCCTGGGTTCCTGGAAACAAGAAGTACAGAGAGAGGGAGCAAGTTGGAAAACAGGAATGGGGGAGAGGAAATGCCCCGTCCCTGCCTTTCCATCTCTACTCAATCCATAGATACCTGGAAGTGTACTCCCAGAGGCTGGGGGAGATGGTGACCCTAGAGTAGGGAGGTTGTGGTTCAGAGAACTCTCTTCCCTTCCTTTCCCCCAATCAAGATACCAGATTCAGCAAGGTTATTAGGATCATCCTGGAGAGACCGGAGAGTTCAGAAGCGTCCCCTGTCCCCCAAACAGCCCCATGAGGCAGTCTAGAGTGTGTCCAGCCTGTGCATTCTGTGGCCTGTTTGTCTGCCCACTGGAAAACACCAGTTAGCTTGAATCCTGCAGGTGCTTATTTGGGAGTCTTTGCTGTCCTTTCTCCTATTTCTGCCACAAGTGTCTTGGAATCTTCACGCCTGCCTGTACCTGCTAACTTCTTTCTCTGAGCGTTGGCCTCTGCCTCTGTCACTTGTGACTTCTGTCTCCATCTCTGATCGACCCCATGTCTCTCTTCGTTTTTCTCTCCTCCGTTGGTCCAGTCTTTGCCTTTTCCTCCATGTGCACCTCTCTCTCTGGTGCTGTGTGCCTGTAGGTCTGTGGGTCCCTCCAGGTCAGCCTCTGGGTCCTTGCTGCCTGTCTCCCCGGCCCCTCGCCCTCTCCCTCTGTCACCCTTTAGGAGCTGGACTCTGAGCTGCAGGTTCCTCCCTTTGGCCCCAGACCCGCCCACCAATCTTCACTCTGGTTCCGCCCTCCAGGCATCCATGAGCCACCACACCCCTTTGAACCTTGGATCCCAGACCCAGTGCTGCCAGAGAAACTGAGGCAGCCGACTGCCGCCTGCACCTGAAAGGAAACTCATGGCTGGGAAGGGAGCAAGCATCATGAGCAGTGGGGAGCAAGGGGCTACCCTATCTTGAGGTTCCTCAGATGGGGGTGAGAGGACTGGGGATTCTTGGGAAAGGTAGATTTTGAGAGAGGGCTCTGAGAAGGATGAAGAGTTTGGTTTTTTGTTTTAAAATAATTTATTTGGCTGTGCCAGGTCTTAGTTACATGGAGATCTTTGATCTTCTTTGTGCATGAATTGCAGTATGTGAGTTCTAGTTTCAAGACCAGGGATGGAACCTGGGCCCCCTGCATGGGGAGCAAGGAGTCTTAGCCACCAGGGAAGTCCCGGGATGAAGATTTTGTGAAAACAGGTTCGGAGGGGGCAGCAGTTCAGGGAAAAGTGGATTATGGGAGAGAAAGCTTCTGAAGGAGGGGGATTCTAGGCACTGTGGATTCTGAGGAAAGGAAGATTCTGGGGGGAAAGAGGGGTAAGGGTACCCTGAGTGGAGGGAGATTTAGGCAAAAAGGGAATCTAAGTTGAGGGCTCTGAGAGAATTTTGGGAGGAGACTCTGAAAGGAAGAAAGTCCTTTAATATTTTTTTATTTACTTATTTGACTGCACCAGGTCTTAATTGGGGCAAATGGGATCTAGTTCCTTGATCAGGGATAGAAACTGGGCCCCTGCATTGGGAGCTCAGAGTCTTGGCCACTGGACCACCAGGGAAGTCCCTAAAATGAAAGGAGTTTTGGTGAAAGGTTCTGGGGAAAGGGCTCTAAGAGGAAAAGGATTCTGGGGAGGATGCTTTAAGGAGATGGGTTCTAGGAGGAGGGGGATTCTGAATCCTACCAGGATTCTTGAGGAGAAATTCTAGAAGACGGGAAGACTGCCAACTCTGAAGCAATCTCCTGGTGGTGGGAAAGCAGGGGGGTGCGGGGGGAGGGGTGAGTGTGTATGTATGAGAATCTATTGAGGATGGGAGTAAAGGGATATAAATGAAGAGTCCAAAAGCAAATGAGAGCTGGAGGTGGCCAATGAGAACTGAGGATGTGAATTATGGCCTGTCTTCACCCTCCTTTCTCCTTGGAAGAAAACCTATGACAAGCCTGCTGCTGCTGCTGCTGCTGCTGCTAAGTCACTTCAGTCGTGTCCGACTCTATGTGACTCTGTGCAGCCCACCAGGCTCCCCCCGTCCCTGGGATTCTCCAGGCAAGAACACTGGAGTGGGTTGCCATTTCCTTCTCCAATGCATGAAAGTGAAAGTGAAGTCGCTCAGTCCTATCCGACCCTTAGCGACCCCATGGGATTTTCCAGGCAGGAGTACTGGAGTGGGGTGCCATTGCCTTCTCCGATGACAAGCCTAGACAGCGTATTAAGAAGCAGAGACATCACTTTGACGACAAAGGTCCGTATAGTCAAAGCTAGTTTTTCCACTGGTCATGTAGGGATGTGAGAGTTCAACTATAAAGAAGGCTGAGCATTGAAGAATTGATCCGTTGGAACTGTGGTACTGGAGAAGACTCTTGAGAGTCCCTTGAACAGCAAGATCAAATCAGTCAATCCTAAAGGAAATCAAGCCTGAAGATTCATTGGAAAGACTGATGCTGTAGCTGAAGGTCCAATACTTTGGCCACCTGATGCGAAGAGCCAGGTCATTAGAGAAGACCCCGATACTGGGAAAGATTGAAGGCAGGAGAAGGGTGCGACAGAGGATGAGATGGTTGGATGGGATCACTGCCTCAATGAACATGAGTTTAAGCAAACTCCGGGAGATAGTGAAAGACATGGAAGCCTGGGGGGCTGCAGTCCACGGAGTCCCAAAGAGTCGGACACGACTGAGTGACTGAACAACTCGCCCTCTCGGGCCGGCCCCCGACACCGTTCAGGGAAGTCAGTCCCTTCCACTCCCAGGTCCCGTCCTCTCCGCTCCCCCGGCCCACCTTCCTGCCGCCAATCCAAAGTCCCGCCCACAAGCCGTAAAGCTCTCTGCCGTCGCAACGCTGAGCACAGCGCGCCTGCGCAGACCCTGAAAAGCGGCCAGGTTGGCTCCGCGTTTTCCTTTTCCGGTTGGGGCGCCGCGCAGTGAGGATCTCGTCTCTGCGCCTTGAGCCATGCCGTCCAAGGGCCCTCTGCAGTCGGTGCAAGTCTTCGGACGTAAGGTGAGACGGGCGCCCGATGGTAGGGACGAGGGGAGGCCCGTGTCGGAGAGAAGTCTGTGGGCAGGAATCTGGGTCTACTTGGAAGCCGAGGCCCAGAGCTCACGTGGCTCCGCTGTCTCCTCCTCGCTTTCCACAGAAGACGGCCACAGCCGTGGCGCACTGCAAACGAGGTAACGGCCTCATCAAGGTGAACGGACGACCCCTGGAGATGATCGAACCGCGCACGCTGCAATACAAGGTGCTGGGATTGAAGACGGGCGTTTGGGTTGAGTGGAGGGCTCTGTAGACGGATATGTTGAAATAAATGGGTTCCTGGAGTTCGTCGATCTTGGAAACGGAAAGGTCTGGTATCAACAGTGGGACGTATAGAGGCTGAGTAGGGAATAGAAAAATGGGATATTTGACGATGGAGCTGGGTGTTGGGGGTTCAGGCGATATTATGAAAGTTTGAATTGAGAGTGGAAACGTGGATGTTGAAGATTAAGCAGGTGCTTAACTGGGTTGTTTGGAAAGTCACTCATTTGGGACGAGGTGGCATGGGAGCTCCCAAAATTTATGGGGCCTGATGACTTGCAGTAAGTTAATGGGGGACGTTTTACAGTAGTCTGCGCACTCTGAGGACAGGAATCAATGTATTGTCCCTCAAAACATTGTGACCAAAATAAGGTCTTGAATATTGTAGGTACTCAATAAGCATTACAAGAACAGAAGTTGGGTTTGTAGTGCTTGGCTGTGAAAGGAGTTCCTCTCCCCTCCCTGTTTAAGCCTCAGTTTCTTTTTTTTTCCTGAATAAAGTTTTATTGACCTCAGTTTCTTTGGCTCAGACCGGAAATATGTCGGAGTTTGATTTCTGCCTCTTCTAGCTGTGTTATTTGGGGCAGTAACTTCCCTTCTCTGTAAAATGGAAATAGGTTGATCCTTGAAGGGCTGTCGTGAGGGTAAATTGAATTCTCTGTGTGAGGTTGTTGGTGTGTGTGAGAAGGTGAAGAACTGTTTACATTGCAGGGTTAGTTAGAACTTCGAAGAGCAGGTAAATGAGTATTGTGGCTTATTGTCACTGACAGTTTACTCAAAGGCTTTATGTGTGCATCCTGTATTGAGTGCTGGCAACAAAGCAGTGACCTGGATGGTTCCAGGGCCTGCCCTCCTAGAGCTTCGAATCCAGTGGAGGACACAGACTGGACCCAATACCAAACACTGCTCCCAAACAGTCAGAACTGGGGTAGAGGTTCCCAGAGAGGGTTTCTGACTCAAACTCGGGTGGAAGGGTCAGATCAGGGGTGGGGGGGACCTTGTGAGCTGAGGCCTAAAGTAGGTAAATCAAAGTAGGGTTATAGCATCGTAATTTTTCTGGAAATCTGTGCGGTGCAAAGGGAGGGCAGAGAGCTCAGGTGGGGAGAGCACCTGACATAGCCCAGGAGTGGTTTTTTCACCATCTGGGGCAGGCTTAGCGGCTGCAAAGATTTTCCTTACTGTTGGGCTAAGGTGTCCACATTCTAAGAATCAGGTTTAAAAAACAGGTGATCTGATGTCCAGAGAGAAACACAGGAGGAGGAACTGCTCAGGCAGGATTCAATTTGACTTCAACAAACTCTTCTGTCTTAGAAATCTCCCTGCTCTGCTGGCTTTGTATAGGGGGCTTTGAGTAACAGCCCAACACTCTTCCACTAATACTGAGGCCAGCAGTGGCAAGAGCTTCTTGTAGAGAGCTGTGGAGGAATGTTCCGTGAGGTGGCTCAGTGGCAGGTTGTGATCTAAAATCCTGTAATGTCTCCTGTTACCCTAGCTACTGGAACCTGTTCTGCTCCTGGGCAAGGAGCGATTTGCTGGTGTGGACATCCGCGTCCGAGTGAAGGGTGGTGGTCACGTCGCCCAGATTTACGGTGAGTCCCGGACACTGGGCACATAGGTGGGTCTGAGGGCAGGGTCCCATCCCTGGGTGTTCATAAAGCTGATGTACCTTTTGTCTGTGTCTTCCTCACAGCCATCCGCCAGTCCATCTCCAAAGCCTTGGTGGCCTATTACCAGAAATGTGAGTGAGGGTGGGTCCTTCCCAGCAGGTGGGTGGGGGCATGTCAGGGGCTCACTTGTAGCCACAGAGTGGGAAGACGTTTGCTGGTGTCTAAATTTTGTCCCGTCCTTTCACCCCCAGATGTGGATGAGGCTTCCAAGAAGGAGATCAAAGACATCCTCATCCAGTATGACCGGACCCTGCTGGTAGCCGATCCCCGTCGCTGCGAATCCAAGAAGTTTGGAGGTCCTGGTGCCCGTGCCCGCTACCAGAAATCCTACCGATAAGCCCGTCATGAAGCCCAGCGTTTCCCTTTACAGCACCTTTATAATAAATGTTGTGGGATTTAAGGTTTCAGGAATGATGCTGTGGTCTTCCGTGGTGGGTCTTTCTCTAAAAGGAATGCAAGAAACACCTCCAGAAGCCTTTCTAGAAGCTACCACTCTGATTAGGACGTACGTAGGAGAGATGGGTGGGACCAGACCTGGTCTTAAGTTTCTCTGAACTCCAGTACTGGAGTCCAGTGTGTGAACACAGCTCAGGTGGGCTTGGTGCCTGGTCATTGGTTGTGTGAGTGAGTGTGCTTGTGGGTTTTATCTCTTTCAGTCCTTTTGCTGTTTTAATGGCATGTCAGAGAAGAGCAGGGGAAATGTGTAAGATCAGTAATCTTTAATACAAGTGAGGAGAGGTCTTAAGTCAGCAGCTAAGGGCCATCCATGTATGTGTTGGGAAAGGAAATTTTTTAATGCCAGCCTGTAGTGTAGGTAGTATTGAGGTTGGGCAGGGGTCTGTAATCCCTGTTGTGGGTGGGTGCGTGATTTCCCCTGACTGGTTTCATCCTTCAGGATGTCGACTGTAACCCCCACTCCCTATGGCCTCCTTAAAGCAAGTCCCAGTTATGCTCAGTATGACCTTATGGGCCCGGGAATACATAGGTCTGAGGACATGTTCATCTCTTGTGTCTGCCATGTGATAAGAGCTGATGTAGGTGAACTCATTGCTGCCCCTGGGCTAGAGAGATGTTAGAGCACTTCTGTCATGGAAGAAAGTTCTGTGGGATGGTGCTGGTATATGTATAGGGAAGTAAAGTGTTGTTTGTGAATTAAGTTGCTCTCAGTTTCTTTCCCCATATTTAAAGGAAGCTAGTGAGCATCATTGGGGTGGGAAGGGCATCTGTCCTATAACAGCCTTTGCAGCCAGCGATCTGCCCCCAAGTGGGCTTCCTCACTACTTCCTGCTGAGCAAACTTAAGAACATTACACACTTGATCAAGGAGTAGTTTCACAAATTTTCTTTATAAAAGGAACTTGGGAGGGCTTCCCTGGTGGCTCTGGTAAAGAATCCACCTGCCAATGCAGGAGACACGGGTTTTACTGCCCTCAAGATCTCACATGGGGTGGAGCAGCTAAGTTGTGTGCTACGACTGGAGCCTGTGCTCTGGAGCCTGTGCGCCGCAACTCCTGAGCCCTGCACTACAACTAGAGAGCCCCTGCTCTGCAACTGGAGAAAGCCTGTGCAGCAACGAAGACCCAGCACTGTCAAAAGGAAAAACCGGGGAAGGAACTTGGGATTTACTGACTTGCTGCCCTTTCTGTGTGTTTGCCCTACTGATGAAACAGTAGCCACGTGTGGCTGTGAAGCTGGGCTGCACTGATGAGAATGTTGTTTACTGACAGGACAGTCCTGTGGGATGGTACTCGGGTATAGAAAATAGATACTACACACGGAGGTGGGGTTGGTGGAGCTCCACTAGGTGCCAGGCTACGTGGTGTTGGATTGTCTTCACACCGTCTCTGAGGTGGGTGGCAGGCAGGTATCTTCACCTTAGCTGCTGAGAAAGTGTAGTGGCAAAATAACCACCTCACCAAGTTTTGCATTGAAGCTGGAGTTACTAATAACTGCCTAACTGGGTTTGACTGGCATTAACCTAAACATCCCCAGGAGGGCAGCACTGTCCCAAGGCATGCCACAGACAGCCGACCTTACTTTCCCTCTTCAAGCCTGTCTTAATTACAGCTTACAAAAGGCAGGCTGTAGTAGACCGGCAAGAAAAGTATTCATGAGGAGGCGTTGGAGCTGGGGCCGTGAGGCAGAGGTAGGAGTTGGGCAGGCAGGAGGGATGGGATTTGGGGGCAGGGACCAGGAGGGGGCAAGGCAGGCCGAGTGCCCAGGGTTTTCCCACAGGGCCCAGAGACCCTCTTAATTTGAGGCTCCTGGCTCCCTCCCAGAGGCACAGCTGGGACACATCTGGAAGTGGCCAAGGGGGCTCGCCTCCTTCCTCGCTCCAGGCCTTGGCGTAGACGGCCCCCTTCACCCTCCCTGCTGCCGCCTCCTCAAATACCGAGAATTCCGGCGCCGCTGGGAGCCTGGGCCAGGCTGGGAACTTTCCTTAAGCTGGGAATGTGCAGCTGGGGGCGGAAGCGGGGAGGGCCAGCCTCAGTCCTGACCTTTGGGAGGCTGCAGTGGAGCAGGTCCAGGCCAAGGAGCCCGACTCAGCCCATGCCCTGGTGTATGGCATGGTACCCACTCAATAAATAACTGAGTGGAAGCCAGCAGCTAACATTTACCGAGCCAGGCCTTGTTCACTTTATCTAGCTAATGATCAGTAATTACCTAGGGCCTTTGGAGTACCAGGCTTCAAGCCTCTTGTGGGCAAGGAGATGTTCCCTGTTGTATTCCCAGTGGCAAGAATAGCGCCTGACAAAGACACTCGAGTGCTGACTCAGGCTTGGCTGTGTGGCTGAATCCCATCTCTGCGCCTTCCCACTCACGTGACTGGGCAAGTATCCTCTCTGCCTGAGTTTCCTCATCTCTAAAGTGGGGATTACAGATCCTCACTTGCCTGTTAGGGATATTGAGGACTCAAAGGGAATGAGCTGAAATAGTGACTAACGCCTGTGGTATGTAGTTTAGAACTCAGTAACAGCATTTTTTGCTGTTAACTGATTGTTAAAACCAGATTCTTGGGCTCCTGCCTTGGGGGTTCTGATTTCATGGGTTGGGACTGGATCCTGGGGCATCTGATGTGATCACGGCCTTAGTTAAGTCAGGGGGCTTCCTTCATAGCTCAGTTGGTAAAGAATCAGGCTTAAGCACGTTTGGGAAGTAAGGATATGCTCACTGAATCTTTGTGGATGATCCTATAAAGGCGGATACTGTTGTCTTCATCATACAGATGAGGCAACCAGGCTGCGGGGGAGGGGGGGGTTCCACATGAAGTACTAGAAAAGCTGGGGCTTCAGCTCAGCCATGATGCTGTGGTGTCTCAGAGAATTCCAGGGAAGACAGTAAGATCTAGAACACAAGACGTTAAGTGCTCAATGAAAGAAGCTAATATTACCAAAGAAACAAATTGTGCTGCTTACTGGGCCTTCCACTGCTGTGAGGGGGACAGAACGATCTTAGAATAAAAGCCTTTGTCTCTTAAGACCTGAATGACTTTTGGAGGTGGGGGTTCACTGAGGCACTGTAGAGGTCCCCCAACTAGAGAGAGGCCAGGTAAAAGGATCAATACAAGAACTGGATGGATGGGTATCGAAATGGAATACTTAGGAGGGTGGAGAGTGGTTGCCAAGAGAAATCAGGCAGATGTGGGACACTTTTCCCAGAATCCCAAACCCAATCCATTCTGGTGTTAGCATGGAACTGTCTCTGAAGTTTTGTAGTACCAAGACCCAGAAGAATCCAGGTAAGGAAGGATGGATTGAAAGAGATTAAAACGGCTGGCTGGCTGGTGGTAGAGATGGTTAAATGGCTGGTTGGCTTGATGGATTAGGAGATGACTGAATGATGAAATGTATGAATGAATGGACAGCAATGGGAATATAGAGGGACGAATGGATGAATAGAGTTGGCTGGAGAAGGCAGACAGGTGGGGTAATGGATGGTAGATTTATGGAGGAATGGGTGCTAGATGGGGGACTGGGGTAGGATGATGGATGAAAAGGGTGGAGATAGCTGAATAAGGCAAGTCTATGGGTAGGATATGGATTTGAAGACAGATGGACAGAGAGGGAGATGATGGAGACAGCTGGGTGGGTAGAACTGGCTATGAAGATGAGATGACTGGATGACGGTGGGACACATAAATTGAATAAACTGCTAAAGGAAGGGATTTCAAGGGATTTGCTTGGGAAAACCTTTTTTGGGGGTGGGATGGGGGGCACTTCTTAGCTTGGCTTTCCTGGGTAGGCATCAAGCAGTTTATAAACCTTCTGAACTCATACACCCAACTGTAATGGATCCAGTTTTCAGTGATTCTCAGAGGAGTCAGAGATTCCCCAAATTTTCAGAACAACTGATTTGTGCAGTATCAGGCCTTCCTATTCATTGCTGCCTTCTGTCATCCCCACTGCCTCCAGAAGGGGAAAAGATACACAATTCCATATCAGTTAACAAAATATTAATGACACCCCCTTCCCCATCCCTGCTGGGTTAATCCAGGTAAGTAACAAGAACCATTCGCCAAAGATTCCAGGTGTCAGAAAGCTGCGGCAATTTTTAGACTTGTGTTCAGTGTCTGGACTTCCGGGTGAATTCTGAGGGTCTCTGGCATCTGGTTGAAGTCTTTGCTTTTCAAGGAGCCCAATGTCCTGACTCACACTGACATCCTGACTCACATGTGGAAAGGGGCATCGGGGCCCCCCTGGGCTCTGCGGAGACTCACAGATTCTTGGGGGGTTGCCAAGAGAGCAGGATGGTTCAACCTGACCTGGGCCTTGGCTGGCCGTAGCCGCCCACCACCTCCGACATGGATGTTGACCGTGGTGGCATAGCTGAGCCTCCGGGCTGGGGGTGGTGGGGGTTGGGGCTGGGGTGGCGGTGAAGGTGCCCGTGATGTGGGGGCAGAGGAGGACCAAGGGCCCCAGGAGGCTGGGGGACCCTCTCCTCCAGGCCCCTGTCGCCGAGCCAGGCTCTGGCTGATGTATGAAGCTGCCAGGTATCTTGAAAGGGCAGCCGCATTGGGGCCCAGGAGCTTCCGTGTCGGGGGTGGGGGACTGTGGGGTGGAGTCAAGTCTGAAGACTCTGATCTGGCAGCGTGAGAGACTGAGGGGCCTCCTTGTTTGGCCAAAAGCACGGTGGTCTGGACTGGGGTAGGTAACGGGTCCTGAGTGTCCGTAGGGCCTCCTTGCTTGGGCAAAGGCATGGCAGCTGGAACCTGGTCATTCGTGAGGCCCTTCTGTTCCAACAAAGGTGTCAGCTTCTGAACCTGGAGGTCTGTGAGGCTTTGTTCCTGAAGCCAAGGTGCAGCGGCACGACCCTGGGTGTCTCGGAGGCCTCCCTGCTGGGGCAAAGGCGGGAGAGCTTGGACCTGGGTGTCCGCGTCCGTGAGGCCTGCGGTCTGGGGCAAAGGTTTGGCAGCTGGAACCTGAAAATCTGGGGGGTCCTGGGGCAAGGACAGCGGGGCATTGGCTGGGATCTGACGGTCCAAGTGGCCTCCGTGTACAGGCAAAGGTGAGGTACCCGGAACCTGAATGTCTGGGAGGTCACGCTGCAAGGGCAGTGGGGTATCAGCTGGCATCTGAGGATCCAGGCTGCTTCTGTGTATAAGCAAAGGATCAACGGCTGGCCCACAGGCAGTGGCTGGGGACTGAACATCCCTGGAGCCTCCCGGCTTAGTTACAGGGGTGTTGGTTGGGCTCTGGCTGTCCCAGCAGCCTTCTTGCTTGGGCGCAGGACTGGTGGCTGAAACCATGACATCAGAGGAACTTCCCCGCTTGGCTGAAGCTGGGTTGGTGGGAAGCTGGACGTCCACGTGGCCTCCTTGCTCAAGAGTTGAGGTGCTAGAAGGAACCTGAGTATCCACGTGGTCTCTATGCTCCTGCAAAGGAGTGGCAGCTGGAGCTTGGATTTCCAAGTGGCCTTGATCTGGTGAAATTGTAACAGCTGCAGCCTGGCTGTCTGGGGGGTCTTCCTGCTCCAGCAAAGGTGTGGTGGCTGGAATCTGGGTATTCCAGAGGCTTCCTTGCTCAGGCAGCGGGGTAGCAGCTGGAACCTGGAGGCTCAGATGGTCTTGCTCAGGCAAACTTGAAACATGTAGACCCTGGCTGTCCTGGCAGCCTCCCTGCTTAGTCAAAGGTGTGGCAGCTTGAACCCGGGCAGCAGGGCTAAGGGGGACAGATTCCTGGGCACAGGTTAGAGGAAAGGCCAGCTCACACACCAGCACGTGTCCAAAGGCAGGCAGGGGTCCTGCATGCAAAGACAGATGGGTCGAGTTAGGACAGATCCCCCAGGTGGGGCCACCCCTGCTGACCCACATACCTGGACCTCACCTGGCTCGGCCTGCTCCTGGGACAGGCCAGGTAACAGCTGCGGCTGGGCCAGAGCCCGAGGCCTGCGGCGGGGTGCGTTGGCCGATGCCCGGGTCTCCGCCCGCTGCATGTGCTGGATCCGTTCACTGTAAAGCCGGGCCAACTCTCGCACTCGGGATGCTGACCTCTCCGAAGTCGGGACTCCCGCCTTCCCTCCTCCACTGCCACCGCCCCCACTCAGGTCCGAGTCTTCCAGGATCAGCAGTGGCTCAGGAAAACCCGGCCGGGCCAGCTGCCCCTGCTCCAGGGCCTGCCAGGCGCTCCGGATTTCAGAGCAAGAGCGGAACTCCAGCTCATGTGAGAATCCCTGATCCTGGGTGACATCTGGGGGCTGGAATTCTGGAAATGATCCTCCTTCATCCTCCTCTCGCCCTGCCCTGTCTTCTGAGGAGGGCTCGCCCAGTTTTCCAGAAGTGCTTCCAGGGAAAAGTTCTCTCCGGGTGGCTAGAGTCTCATCCAGCTCCTGTGGGGGTCCCTGGAGCCAGGAGTCACAGGGGAGCTGGGGGGCAGCGCTGGGAAGACTAGGAATGTCGGGGACGCTAGGAATGGCTGGAAGGCAGGGCATTTCAAAAACACTGGAAATGTCAGAGAGGCTGGGGAGGCAGGGCATCTGGGGAATTTCAGAAAGGCTGGGCATTTCAGGGAGGCTGGGTCTGTCGGGGCTTTTGGAAAGGCTGGGAATGTCAGCAATTTCAGCTGCACTGGAACCTTCGAGCCCCTCCAGGACGTGGAGTGGGGAAGGCTCCCGTTCATCCATGTCCAGTTCTTCTTCCTCCTCCTCTTCTGAAGAGTCTCGGCTGGGCAGGCCTTGGAATGTGAGGGTGTCACTGTCGCCTGGCACTTGGGAGTCTCCGGGGAACTTGGGAACATCATGGGGGGGTGGCTGTAGTGGGCCCTGAGGAAGCCAAAAGGTGTCAGGGTGGGTTGGCCCCCTGAATCCCAGGCTGTGCCCACCCAGGCCCGGAGCCCCAAGGACACTGGGAGGGGACGCCTGGCTCACCCCTGGATCCCGGAGGCCTCTTTGGTTCAGGAGCTCCAGGATTTCTTCAGTGATTGAGGGCCCAGAAGGGTCCAGCGTGGGGGGTCCTGTGTCCTCCAGGTCCTCAGGGGGTCCAGAAGTGGGACCTGGTGGCTGAGGCTCCAGGGGCGGGTAGAGCTCCCCCGCACTGCCAGTGTGCTGTGAGGAAGGCAAGGAAGGAGGGCGGGAGTCTGGGGGCCCCAATCCCCTCCCTCAGAGGACAGGGAATCCAGGCCCCATCACCTTCTTCTTCAGACCCGGGACTTGGGAACTCAAGTTCCCTCCCTCAGTAGACCCAGGAGTCCAGGTCCCGGAATGTCTCTCACCTTGAGTCTAGGCTTAGCTGGGGAGGAAGAGATGAGGAAGAGGAAAGAGTGAGATGTAGGAACAAGTGTTATTCCTCATTATTGATGAGTGGCCCCATCACCCCTCCTTCACGACGCCCGGGAGTCCCAGGGAACAGACAGGGGCGCACCAGGCTGGGCTGGGCAGTCACTCACTGTTGTGTGGAAACATGACGTAAAGGTCCTTCAGAGGCTCTAAGGGGAAGACACAGTGATATCAGGGGCCCGCTCCCCAACCTGACGCCAAGTTCACTTTTAGGGGAGGGTACTCACCAGACTGTCTGCGGCCGCGACGGGTAGCGGTGGGTCCTGGTGATGGAGCTGTGGGGAGAGGTAGATCGGAACCCTGTTAGGACCCCCCACTCCAGGTTCCTGTGGGAGGGATGAGGGGGAACCTCAGGGTTCCATCTCTTTTACCTGTGTTCCTTCGTCCAGGAGTGAAACTTCTAGCATCTCGAGGTCGGGGAGACCCAACTGGGGGTGTAAGGGGCTCTGGGATAGGCTTGCTTTTAGGAGCACCTACAGGAAGAGATTTGGGGTTAATAATCTACTTTTTCTTTGAAGCGATTCCTCTACCGTCACATCCTCCCAACCCAAGGTCCCGACTCACAGTGCAGGCTGTTTTCAAGGAGGACTTGTTTTGCCTGAAAAAAATAAGCACACGGGTTGAGGGGGCTGGGCCCTGAGAACCAGGCTTGGCCTGATTAAACGGTGCTGCTACCGGTCAGGCGCCTTACATGACTGATACTGACGAATCCTCCCCACAGCCCTGTGAAGCTGGCACTATTATTCCTCCACGTGAGGAAGCTGAAGCCAGAGAGGTTAAGTTACTTGTCCAGAATCACACAGCAGGGATATTGTGGAGCTGGGATTGAAACCCAGATAACCCAACTTTGAATGAAACTATCATACTCTAAGACAGCGCCCCCACCCTCGTCCCTGGCACTCAGGGTCTTTCAATGCTATTGAGTTGGGGGGCCTTCCCAAGTGGCGCAGTGGTAAAAGAATCTTCCTGCCCATGCAGGAGATGCAAAGAGACGCAGGTTCAACCTCTGGGTCGGGAAGATCCCTTAGAGATGGCAGCCCACTCCAGTATTCCTGATTGGGAAATCCCATGGACAGAGGAGCCTGGTGGGCTATAGTTCAGGGCAGTCACAAAGACTTGGACATGACTGAGCGTGCATGCATGGGTCCCCAGCACCCTGAGGACCCCCCAGTGGTGGCAGGAGCTGTACCTTGGCAGGGATGGAGGCGGGGTGGTTCTCAAAGAAGAGGCGCTGGAGACAGTGAATCCACAGCCTCTTCTCTTCTTGGTTCCTGGCCTGAGGGTGGGGGTGGGGTGGGGGTGGAATTGGGAGCCAGTTGTGAGGTCTAGGGACTTGGGAGCAGGAAATCCCTGCCTCCCCAGACCCACCCTGTGCTCACCTGGAGCAGGTGCCTGTGCTTGGGAATGGTCAGATCGGACACCTTGAACCCTAGAGGGTCTCGAGGGTTCTCGCTGACACTCAGGTTGCAGCACTGGGTGAGGGGCAGAGAGAGGCCTCAGACTCATCCATGTACCCCTCAAGTGTATCTGAGCCCCCTCCTCCTAAAAGGTGTCCCCTTTCCAGCTTCCCTGGTGGCTCAGTGTAAAGAATCTTCAGGCCAGTGCAGGAGACCTGGGTTTGATCCCTAATCAGGGAAGATCCCACATGCCACGGAATAGCCCCTGCACCACAACTATTAAGCCTGGGCTCTAGAGCCTGCAAGCCGCAACTACTGAAGCCCCTGTACCCCAGAGCCTGTGCTCCACAACAAGAAAAGCCACCACGCCGCGACTAGACAAAAGCTCTCACAGTAATCAAGACCCAGCGCGTCCATAAGTAAATAAAATATGTCCCCTCCCCCCATCAACCCTCCCCACCAGGCTGGGCTCAGCTCTCCCTCACCAGTCCTCCCACTCTCATCTGGATCAAGAAGACGCGACTGCAGAGTAGTGTAGATGCTTGCCTGGGGGGCAAATCCAGGTCCTCCCCTTCTAGGTCCACATCACCTCTGCATACCTCTGACCCCCTACCCCGCTCCTCGACTCAAGGAAACGTGGTCCTTTTAAGCAAGTTGCCCACCCATGTATACCCTGCCCCTAGCCACGTCTTTGGCTCTACAGCTCTGTATAGGATACATCTGGCAGGTAATATTCTGGCCCTGCCCCCATCCCTGAACTCACAAAGATGTGGCCCTTGTAGGTGTATTCCGGTCCCCGGCGCTTGGCCACGAGCAGCATCCGTGAGAACAGAAAGAGCAGCCGTTCACCCCCTCGAAGTCGGGGGCCGCTCCCTCCACCACCTCGGAATGCGCCCTCCAGCACTAGCTCCCCAAAAGCGCTGAGGTCCGGACCGGTCCAGCCGCCCAGCCGCCGCTGCACCTCCTGCCGGGACCCCAGGAACACACCGGCGGGCGATGCACGCAAATCAAGACAGGGTGGTTAGCAAGCAGACCGTGCTGTCCCAGTCCACCCTCCAAGGCTCTGACCAACCCCCGACCGGAGGCCCTCATGTCCATACTGCCCCCCACCCATGGTGGGTCCCAGCCCTCCCCCAGGGTCACCTGGAGGCGCGCAGCATGCTCCTGTTTGCGTTTCATGTCATTGATATACCAGGCGACCGCTGTCATGGACACAATAGCCTCCTCCACCATCTCGCGGCCCCCGGCATCCGGGCCCTCCGCCCAGTGCTTGCCCAGCTCCTGGAAGGCAGGTGCCCAGGGAGAGGAAGACGAACAGAGGAAGGGTGAGAGAGAGAGAGAAAGGCAGGGGCAGAGATGGAGAGCCAGAGACGGAGAGAGACAAGCAAGCAAAGACAGGAACTGAAGTCAGCTGGAGCCAGCCCCTACTGCTAACAAGACACTGCCCCAGCGCTGGCCCAGTTTCTAGGGACCAGAGGCCTCCCTGGTCCTGGCTGGCCCAGCTTTTCCAGGGTCCGCACTCCAGATGCACCACCAGGTGGCCAATGGACAGGACCTCGTCCCTCCCCAGGCAGCCCCCCGGGGGCCCACAGCTGACCTGCAGCAGCAGATGGTACTTGAGGATGCGCTGGACAGGCTTCAGCAGGAAGCTCTGCAGGGGCAGCGAGTGATGGAGCTGGGCCTGGCGCTCTTGCAGCCACATGGCTGCTGGCGGGGACAGTGACAGCTCCCGGAGTAGGGCCAGGGAGCTGGGGACACAGCACAGGTCAGGGGGATGGGCAGCTACAGCGGGCCAGGCTGGGAGGGGTCAGGGAGTGACCAGGGTTTGGGAACTCTCAGGGGCTGGTTGGGGTTAGGGAGAAGGCGGACATGGTCGTGGTCTGGCCAGGTTGGGACCTGACTGGGTTGGGGTAGGGGGAGCTCAGCTAGCGCACATCAACTTGTGGGGCCCAGCCTGGGCCCAGCAGGTGCTTCTCAGCCCTCACCTCGGGTAGTTCATGCAGTACAACGTGTAGATGTCAAAATCCTCACTCTGTGGGCAACAAGGGGGTCAGGGAGACGTCAGTGCCTGACTCCTCAGGACCCCTCCCTCCAAGCCTAGCCCAGGCCTGCTCCCCTCCCACCCCAACCCCCTTACCCAGGCCCTCGCCTCACCCTCTGCACGAAGCACTCGGCGATGCCCCCGGCGCTGCTGCTGCCCTCCAGGTCTTCCAGGAGCTCCCTGGGGAGGGGCAGAGAGAAAGGGTGAAGGACCACCCTGCCCCCACACCGCCACCCTGTGAGGACACCAGGAGGCTGGGCCTTGGTGAGCTGCCAGGATGGGATGTCACGTCCACAGGAAGGGTCCTCTGATCACGACGTGGGAGGTCGCACCCTGCTCAGACGCTGTCCTTGGGCAGCATCACGTTCCTCAGCCTGAGATCTTGTCACAGGCAGCATGAGCCTTGGGGACTTCATGGGGCACAGCCCGGGAGAGGGGTGTCAGGACCCTTAGAGCTGTGATAATCTTAAGATCCTGTTGTGACCCTGACAACTTGTTGTGACTCACAAACCTCCCCAAGAACTTTATGTGTAATTAGGGAATTCCCTGGTGGTCCAGTGGTTAGAACTAGGTGCCTTCACTGCTGGGTCCAGGTTTAGTCCCTGGTTGGAGAACTAAGATCCCGAAATCCAAGCGGTGAGGCCAAAAAAAAAAGTGTAATTAAGCGTCATCAGAGGATGAGACGGCTGGATGGCATCACCGACTCGGTGGATATGAGTTTGAGCAAGCTCCGGGAGACGGTGAAGCACAGGAAAGCCTGGTGTGCTGCAGTTCGTGGGGCTGCAAATAGTCGGACACGATGGAGCGACTGAACAACAACAAAAGTGTCATCAAGACACGTAGGTGTCACGCTCTCCTTGAACTCTAGCACCCTCCTCACTGGGGGGGCCAACCATCCCGGTTTGTCTGGACTGCGGGGTTTCCCAGGACAAGTCACACAAATGCTCACACTGTCATGATCCTCAAGCCCCAGAGGAGTCTGATTCACTGTGATCCATGACCTGACATGGCGCTAGCCCCATCTCATTGCCTGGATCCATCCTGATATTTGGACCTCATCTGGGTCCTCATTCCCCATGGTGATCCCTACCCAATATCATAAGACCCTGTGTTCCAGTCTGGACAGGGCATTGTTGGGCGCAAAGGTTTGGGTTAGAACACAGCCTGTCTCCCTGAGCTCCCTAGCCCACCCCCCCTGCCCACCCAACCCGTCCCTGACCTGCTGAACTCGTAGATGTCCTCAATGTTGGCAAACAGCGTGCCCACCTGCTCCGCACTCAGCCCCAGGACCCCACCATCCAGCAGAGGGCCCAGATAGTCCTGTGGGGATGACTGGGGTTATGAGGGTGGAGGGGCTGGCCCAGGTTCCCACGGCACTGGGGTGCCCACCCGCCTCACCTCCACGATGCTTCGGAGGTCCCGGACGTAGGCCCGCTCTGTCTCCACGATCTCACGGGCCACACGCTCCAGCCTCGAGGGTTTCGCAGAACCCGGGGTCCCCACGGGCGACAGATGCAGGCGGATGGGGGGCCCTGGAAGGGGCTCTGGCCTCGAGGCTGAGCAGGCTGGGGTGGGGCCCGGAGCCGGGTCTCCCTCAGAGCCCACAGTGCTCAAGGATGTGGAGCTCCCAGAACCTCGGGGGGAGGTCATGGCGGGGGTGGCAGGGGCTGCTGGGGTTGTGGAACATGGCATCAGAGGGGCTCCCCAACTGAGTAAGTGTGCTCAGCCCCCACACTCACCCACCCCTGAACATCTCTCCCAGTGCTCCCCTCTCCTCTAATCAGCCCTGTCCTCTCCAGGCAGGGTCCTCTCTGAACTGCTGGCCCCCATTCCTTGAATCCACCTCCATGTGTCATCCTGGGAGAACTTTATTATTTAGCCTGACTCTTTTACTCTCACAAGGATAATCCCATTCCTGCCCTCAGGGTAAAGTCCAAACTCCTGAGATCCAAAGGGCCCTCCGCAAGGTGGCCATCAGAGACCTTTCCAGTGTGTTCTTTTCCCAAGACACACCACTTCTTACCCTTCGGGCTCCAGGCACACTCAGCTTCTCTGGGTTACTCAAATAAGCAGTCTCTTCTCACCTCTGTGCCTCTGCGCAGAATACTCTTCCTGGCCTCTCTCAGTTCACCCCGCCTCATCTTTCAATTCTCAGTTTAGATATCCCCCTCCTTCAGGAAGCCTCCCTTGATCTCCCAGACAGGGTCCCCATGGCCCTCTGAGCTTTCCCCATCCCAGCCAGCCCTGACCACTGTGTGCTGGGCTTCCCTCAGGGCCTCAGGATGAGTCCCTCTCCCTACCGGACCTGGAGCTCTGGGCAGGAGGGCCGGGGTTGTCTTGGTCAGCCTGTGTTGCCTGCACTGGGTCAGCCTGGGAGGCTGCAGGGTCTTGAATGAAAGAATGAATGCCCAGCAGTCTCCACCCCTCCCTCGCCCGCTCACCTGTCCGAGTGTCACACACAGCCGCACAGTCACACACTTCACCTCTGTGGCCGAGGCTAGGGCTGGGTTTGGACAGGCCCAGTCCACGGGCTCCCTCGGGCATGGCTGAGTGGCTCAGCGGCTTCTGCAGAAAGACCCCCTTCTGGGATACCAGGACCCCATAGACTTTCCTGCCTCCACACCGCCCCCACCCCCGACTCACAGACTGGGGGCTGAGAATTAGGAGGATGGTCTGAATCCAGGGAGGGGGCCCTGGGAGTAACTAATGCGGGAGACAGTCGCAAAGTGATCGAAAGAGGGGAGTAAGGAGAGATAACACAGAAAAAAACGGAAAGGGTGAAACAAAGAAGAGTAAAGCGAACAAGAATCGCCCAAGCTGTGAGTCTGGTGTGTCTGGGGCCGGAGGCTCAGGGATCCTGGGAACGTTTGGGCTCCGGTTGGAGCCGAGGGCGAGGGGCAGGGCTGGGAAAAAGCCGTGGGCGGGAGGCCGCGGGGTCCCAGGGGAGGGCGGAGGAGGCTGGGGGACCGGATGCCAGGGTCCTGCAGACGGCTTCCTCCCCCACGGAGGGCTGCGAGTCGGGGCGCTGGCCCTGAGTCCTCGACCCCTTTCAGTCAAGTCCCTCCGAGATCCGCTCACTGTCCCCACCACCGCAGCGCCTCCCCACAGCCTTCTAGCCCCCAGCTCCCCGCCGGCGCCTCAGCTCGCCCCCCGCCGGCACGCCCCCTCATTGTTCAGCGGCTGCGGCGCCGCCCCCTCCCCCAGCCCTTCGGGGCCCCTCGCCTACCCTCACCTCCCCGGGAGTCTCCAGCCCCGAACCGAGGCAGCCCGGTTCCTATTTGACCCTAGCACGGTCCCCGGGGAGGCGCAGAGCCGGCACTCTCGGGTCTCTGCAAGTCAGGGGTGTGAACTTCGGGCTCTCCGGCTCCAGGAACCAGAATCCGGGGTCTCTCGGAAAACCGGGCGCAGTGGTCCAGATTTCTTTCGTCCTCTAAACGGAAGATGCTGGGAGCCTCGACGCTCGAGTCTCAGATGGGGGTACTGGGAACCCAAATTCCTGAGTCTTCTAGACGGGGTCGTGGGGTGGGGGGAGGGCTGGATTCCTGAGTTCCCTAACTCTTAAGAGCAGGGGTTAAACTACTTCCAGACGGGAGCGCAGAAGAGTCCCAAATTCCAGGGTCCTCTTTTAGTGGGCGCTTCAGCCCCCAACGGGCTGGATGGGGCTCTAGGAGTCCGTATCCCAAGTTCCTCCAGTCCCGGGAGTCTTGGGCTCAGCTTTCTGGGAAAAACTCTGGAGGGACTCTCCGGTCTGAGATCCTAAGTTCTTCGAAACCGGTTGCAGGAAGCTCGGCCTCCAGGGTCGCGCGGGGCTGATGTCCCGGACTCCTGGCTCCTCCTCCAGGAGGGGGCGCTGGGCACCTGGATATCTGGGGTCCTCTAGTCTGCCTGGACGCTGGGGCCTGGGCTTCGGGGTCTCTCAGGACGCGGTGCAGAATTTCGGACGGCTGGAGTCTGCAACTGTGGACCCCTCAGGCTTCGGGATGGATGGCACCAGGATCTGGCGGCGGCGGCGGCGGCGGCGCCACATCTGTGGCTGGAGAGTCCGGTCCCAACGGTGGGGTGGGGGGCGGTCGCCTGGGGCTTCTCCTCCCCCCCCCCCCCCGCCCGGGCTCATATCCTGTTCCCGCCCGCAGGGGGGAGGGGCCGCCTTCCGGCCGGCCAGCCCGCAAAGGGTTAAGACCTCTCCTCTCTGGATTCTGAATATTGATGAGAAGGCGGTCCCGGACAGGCTACACCCCCACATAGCAAAAGCTTCGCAGACTTTTCCCTTTTACAGCAAGAGCCCTCCCGGCGTGAGAAGCCGGAACTGGTAACACACTTTCTCCTATCGGCCAATCCAAAGATTCCTATTTGTATATGCAAAGTAGAGGCGGAGCTAGCCTCCAAGGTCACGTGGCCAGGAATGACTGAAGGACTTCACGGCAGTGGGGTGCGGCCGAAGCTCCAGTGGCGCAATCGGTTAGCGCGCGGTACTTATAGGGCAGTGCGAGCGGAGCGATGCCGAGGTTGTGAGTTCGATCCTCACCTGGAGCAGTTTTTAATTTTTCTCTTACCGGTTTATAGATTTGTTCTTATTAATCAACCGAAACATATACGTCACTTAAAAGAATAAACATTTCGATCGTCGGAATTTTTAGGCTGGAAAGAATCCTGGGACTCTGGCTACGATCGGTTAGGGAGTGTTTTCTATTGTGGGGAGGTACAGTTTTCCTCTTCGTCACCAGGGGGTGGTGTTGCCTCTTAGATGTCTAGAAATTTGAGTCGGTCTAAATCTCAGTTTAAGAATTTTGTAGATGTGTCAGGCAGTGTCAGGTCCTCAGCAAACTATGTAAATGACACTGTCTCTTTGTCCATCTTTTTCTATCTTGGATTTTCTTCTTCCAGTTTTATTGCGATATATATAATCGCTGTTAGTTCAAGGTGAACAAAATAATTTTAGATACATGTAAATTGTGAAATAATTACAATGTTTAACATCAATTACCTCATAGTTACTATCGCGCGCGCGCGCGCGTGTGTGTGTGTGTGTGTGTGTGTGTTGGAGTTCTCTCTCCTCGTTTCTGAATCGATTATTTTTTTCAACAAGTTCTGAAGCTTGTGACCACTATGTGACTGGTTCCTGTTTGGGGTTTAGATGTGAGTGATACAGCAGTGACCAAGACAAAGTCCCTGCCTCTGAGGATTTGACACTCAAATGTGAAGGGTTGGGGGGGGCGGCTGATTGCTATAAATATAAGATTTAAGTAATTTTATATGTTAGGTGGTGATAATAAACATCATGGGAAAAGTAGAGCAAGGTAGGAAGGGGGTTGCAATAATAGTAGTCAGGGACCATCTCTGAGAAAACATTTGAGCAGAGACCTGAAGAAGGGGAGCAAGCTGTTGGGATACTTCGGGGAGTACAACAGAAACAGCCAGTGCAAAGGCCCTGTGGCTGAGGTGCACCGACAAAAGCCATAATGACTAGAGCAAGAGTGACCGAAGATGAGAGCCAGGCTGTGTAGGCGTTGAGGACTTAGGACTTTGGCATTAATGTGTTCTGACTGAGGTGTCATGATAGTTTCCCTTTGGTTGTTTAGTGGGGGAGTGGGGAAGAGACTGAAGGTAAGGGCAGGTGGGGCCAGAGAGGAGTCAGGAGGGGGGGCTGTAACATCTCTTTAGAAAGTGAATCAGACAGGGTTGCTGTTGGTTTGGATTGTGGGTTTGAGGGGGAAAAAGTCAAGAGGACCGGCTCTCTGCACTGGTAGCTGGTGGCAGGTGCTGTTTTCTCAAATAAGGGTTTATTTGTTTCCAAGGGGCAGAGTATCTGTTTTTTTGCAAAGGGAAGAACCCTTTGTGTTACTTCTTGTTCTTTTAGTGTCTGCATGTATGTGCGTAGCTTGCGGTTCCTCTCCAACATTTCTGGGTTTCTGTCTCTCTCTTTCCCCAGCCCTTTCCCAAAACGGAGCCCGGGGACGGGAGGGCTTCGTGGGAGAGGAGATCAAAGGTTAGGGCCCACCAGTGGGCTAAGGGAGAGGGCCAAGGAGTGAGAGGTCAAGGAGGCATGAGGATGGGAGGGGAAGAGATGAGCACTCTAGGAGGGAATGGGGTCGGGCAGAAATGGGGCGAGGAGAAGATGGAACCAAGGGGAAGAAGAGTGTGGGCAGGGAGAGCAGAGTGGAAAGGAAAGGGAGCGAGAAAGGGGAGGGAACTGGAAGTGAAGAGAACAGGGGACAGAGGACGGAGGATGGGGGGAAAGAAGGAAAGGAAAGTAAAAAGAGGAAAGGGCGAGAAGTGCTGGGGGGAGGGGAAGAACTGGAGAGGGTGGGGAAGTAGGGGAGGGGAAGGGTGGCGCAGGAGGGTCTGGCGACGAGGAACTGAAAGGAGGAGGAGGGGTGAGTTGGGGAGAGGAGAGGGAAGATGGGGTAGAGGAAAAGCAGGGGCAAGGAGGGAAACAGGGGTCGAAGCGGGAGGAGGCCGCGGCGGAAAGGGGCGGGGCGCAGGCGCTGACGCTAGGCAGCTTCCGGGCTCGGTGCGCCGGGCTCCTCCGCCCCAGGGTGGTTCCCGCCGCCTCTTGCCTTGTATGGTCCGAGGACGCGGCCCTCCCGGGAGCCCCGCCCCGACCGAAACCCACCCTCCCTGGCCTCGCGATCGCCGACTCCCACCCCGCCTGGGGCGAGAGACCGCGAGTTTCCACCGCTCAGAAGCCGAGATTCCGCAATCCCGAGCCTCTCGAATCCCGACAGGCCAAGATTTTGGTATTCGAGATTCAAGGGGCCCGGAAACCCAGAATCTACAGTTCTGCGATTCTTAAACGTTCTAGTGTTAGGTCTCCCGAAGACCAAGTCTGAGATTCCACAGTGTTGAGATTCTAGAATCCTGAGGCTTTCAAGATGCCTCCCCCAAGATTCCGAAAACCTGCGTATCCCAACACTTTCCGGTCCTGGAAGGCCCGGCGGTGGGACCCCAGGACGCCCCGGCTTCCGGGGCGACCCCTCCCCCACCCGCCGCGCCGGCCGCCTGCCTTCGCCCGCCCTGGGCTCAAGCCCCAGCACATTCCGTCCTCCCCACTCCGCCCCGCCCTCCCCCCTCGGCCCCGTGGGGACGGAAACATCTCGTCCCCGCCCGCGCCCTGCCGAGAGCTGGGTCGAGGAGTCCGGCAGGACAGGAGTTGCAGCGCACCCCACGCCCCGGGAACTGGCTCTCCCGGCTCCTCTCGGGTGATCTCACCTGGCCCCGCCCTCTCAGGTGAACTGCTGGGCCCGGTGACGTCACTTCCTGCCAGGTAAGTGCCGCAAGCGCCTTGTCTTTGGGTAGATTTGGAGGAGCTACCCGAGGCTGATTCCACA
The DNA here is from genome assembly GCF_003369695.1 of Bos indicus x Bos taurus. Lineage (NCBI taxonomy): Eukaryota > Metazoa > Chordata > Mammalia > Artiodactyla > Bovidae > Bos > Bos indicus x Bos taurus. Next base: position 16,778,780 of record NC_040093.1, read on the forward strand.
CCGTTTCTAAAAAAGTCCACACCGTCCACCCCTCCAATCTCACTGCCTCAAGACCGCACAACAGCCGGGATTCCAATTTACACACAGATTTCTTTTATTTAAAAATTCCAAAAAACCACAAAAATAAATTTTTAACAATATATATTACTTAATATATTATAGTGTATACTTATAACAATAATTATTCCGTCGTTTCCAATATTACAAAAAGAGGAAGAAAAATACAAGGGAAGCAGACGACCCAATATATATAAATACTATAAAATCTATTAGAATAAATAAAGTCGTCATAAATAAGGGGCCCAAAGGCGGGGGTGGGAGAGCCGGGCGTTGGCAATGGCTTTGGCTACTTGCTTTTGGAGGGAAGTTTGAGCACCAGGATTCCCTTTCAGGTGAGGCTCCAATCACCAGACACTGGAGCCTCAGGATCTAGGAAGAACTGGAAGGGGGCATTGGGGGCTTAATATTCACAGCATTGGGCAGGGGTGAAGTTTGAGAAGAGGCTTACTACCTCCCTCAAACTTGCTACATTTTTTTTAAAGACCCCATAAAACACTCCTTCCCGAACAGCCTGCACGCTGAGGACCTGCCCCAGCGCGGGGGTCAGGGGAGTGAGTTAATGCACTTTGGAAGGTGGGGAGAAATACATGATTACGAGTCCCTCAGTTCCCTACAGCCCCGGGACCCCTTGTGGAACCCACGCACGAGAAATGGCCCCCCTTAAGATCCAGCTGATCTGTACTAGGCAGGCATTTGTCACTCCGAAACGGAGATACGATTGAAGATGGGAAGTCGCCGGGGGGCGGCAGGTGGCTGAGGTGGCCCAAAAACCCCAGCCTCAAAGACAGGTGAGTCGGATCCCCCCAGGCTGCTGCCGCTGCTGGCATATTCGTCGGGATCAGATCCCAGGGAGTGTGCAGAAGGGCTCCGAGCTAGGCCACCCACAGGCCCCCAGACGCTGTTGGGGGTGGCCCTTCGGCAGGAAGGGCAACAGGCTGGGGTGGGGTCCCTTCGGGACACAGGTGTCCCTGGGGCAGCAGAGAAAGCAGAGGGTGAAAGTAGAAGGTCCCCGGGTGGCGGTGGTGGGGAGCTGGAGGGCGAGAAGGACCATGAGGACACGGAAGGGCCTGCTAGGCTTGCTGGTGGTGGCGAGGTTCGGCGGCCGGAGGGCAGCCCTGAGAAGCTGATGCTCTGGCGCAGCACATGGGGATGGCCGGGGGCAGCCAGGTCCTCGCTGGGGTTGTGGATGAAGTGGCAGCGCGAGCCGTAGGGGCAGCGACCCTGGAGGTAGAACTTGTGGCAGAGCTCCGTCTTATACTTGGGGTGGCGACTGGCCTGGCGCAGCTCACCCAGGCCATGGGCAAACTGGCACTTGGCCCCATAGCGGCAGCGCCCGCTTTCTGAGAAGGTCCGACATAGCTCAGTCTTGTAGCGGGATGAGGTGGTGGGAGTGGCGGTAGGCGAGGTGGGTGAGGGCGACAGCTCCGAGCTGGGTCGAGGAGCCAGGGGCGCAAAGCCTGGGGGTGGGGGCACCCAGCCGCAGCTGCGACCCTCCACCAGGCTGGTGGAGCGGCCAGGCAGGCGGGCAGCGACCTCAGGCAGGCTGGAGTCGGATGAGCTGAGGCTCCAGGGTCCCGAGGAAGCCCAGCTGGTGCTGGATTCAGTCTCTCCGAGGTCGGATGGCAGTTCAGGGCTCAGCGACAGGAGGCTCTGTGGAAACAACGATCGGTTAAGACACCGAAAATACAGGGTGACGCCCCGCCCCAGCTGCAGGGCAACTAAGGGCTTGCCAGTCCGGTTTGTGGGCTCCCGGCCTCAGCCCCACCCGCCCTAAGGAAAAAAAACAACAACTCGGGTTCCGGATCTCAAGGATCCCGATTTGGAGGTTTATTCGCGACTTAAGTTTATCCCGAGGGACTCAGGAATCTCGGCTCTCCCGGCTGGATCAGAGGGGCCCTAAAGTCAGGACAGACCGCTGTCCTCCAATTTTTTAAGCCTCTGGGCCTCTCGGGATCTGACCCCGCTCATCGGTTTCTCCAATTTCACAAGTGGAACAGCGGGCAAAATTAAGCCAGGAGTCCGGGTCTCTTCGGGTTTAGAGTTCCAAGATCCTCTGGGGCAGGGAGCGAAGAGACAGAAGTCGGATCCCGCTCACCCGGAGACTCCAGCCCAAGAAACGCCTCCGCGCAAAACCGCGCCCTCAGCAACTACTCGGGTAAGCCAGGTGTGGGGGCCATTTCCGCCTCCAGACAGCCCCGATCTGAGAAAAGTTCTCCAGCTTTCCATCTCCGAGGGCCACCCCACTCGTGTTGGGGCCGAGACCAGAAAGCCACAGGCTCCATTTTCATCCCCAGAGGATCACACTGATCTGATACGGGAGGCAGGAACCCCGGGCCGGTGTGAAGCGCTACAGAGTTCCAGTTTGAGAAGGGAAACCGGTGGCGGGGGTGGGGAGGGGGGGGCGGGTCCGGGGCGGGAATTTGTTTGCGGCCTTAGAAAGCCCTGGTTTGAGAAGGGAGTCAGGTGTTGCGGACGTCGGGGTGCCGATCAGTTGGGGGGCTCACCTTGTAGATGGCGGCGAGATCCATGGCGGCGCAGATGGCCGAAGGATGTGGAGCCGGCAGAAAGTGGGAGCGCTGAAGTCACGCTGCGGCGGAGTGGAAGAGCCGCCACTTTTATTTGACCAGGGAGGGGGCGGGGCCAAGGGGAGTTGGCCCGGGAGGGCGGGGCCAGGAGGGGCGCTTCCCGGACGCGCGCCCCTAGCGCAGCAGGGCCGGCCCGGGTTCGGAGCCCTTCCGCCTGGACCCCGGCCCGAATTCGCCTGAGCGGGGCCCGCGGGCGGTCGCGACCTCGCGGGGAGTGCGTGGGGTTGGGGGTGGGGGTGTCGGCCCAGTCTTCAAGGCTGGAGACTGAGGCGCGGAGAAGGGAACTGGGACGGAGGTGGGGGCAGGGCTCCCGGGGGAATTGACAAGGGCAGAGGCGGAGAGGGCGTGCGCGCGCGACACTGACCGACAGGGGAGGGGAGAGGCGAACCGAGAGCAAGAGAGAAATGGAGGGACGCAAAGAGAAAAACATGGGAACACACACACACGGGGGGAGCTACGCACACAGGGAGACATGCACAGAGGAGGAGAGACAGGGTGAGAAGAGGAGGGGAGGTGGGAAGGCAGAACTTGAAAAGACGAGACGTAGACAGTCCCCAAAGAGACAAATTCAGAGCGAGAAGCGGGAGGGAGGGAGAGTCACAGAAACTGAGAGAAGAAGGGGCGAAAACTGGAAGAAACAAACATCCACAGACAGAAATCCGCAGGAGCAAAACAGTGAGAGAAGACCCACCCCCCCCCCCCCCCCAATCCTGGACGGTCTTGCTCCCGAACTGCCCAGATCCTGAGACCTGGACCGCCCTCTTCGCCCCCACTCACGAGGATTGGGGGTGAGGTGGGGTCCCACACACCTGGTGAGGTTGGAAAGGGGCCTCATTTCCCAAATACAGGACCGCTGCGTCCTCTCACCCTCACACAAACCTGGCGCTTCTGGTGGCTTCCTCTGGACTAGGCACAATTGCAGAAAGTGTCTTACATACATACATTAACTCAAGGAGGTATTATGCCCATTTTACACACAGGGAAACCCAGGCCAGAAGAGGCCAAGTTATTCTCCTGTTAGTGAATGGCATTAGCCTAATACCAGGACCTTAAATCATATTTTAAAAAGTTTGCACTCGAAAACTCAAGATTGGAAAAGGGGAAATCTTTTATTATGGTGGAGGGTTTCTTTGCTGGAAAGCTGTCTCAAATGGAAGGAACGGATCATCCCCAACTGATGGTCGGATGGGTCTCTCATAAAGGGATGTGCCTTGAAAGAACTCTGCGTTTGCAGAAATGACTCCCCTCATTGACAAGTCTTTTATTGTCAAGGAGTTGCCCTGAGTGATGCTCTCTTAAGATACGGTGAAAACACTAATTTTTAAAGGGGGTCTCCAGAGCTGGCTGCCCTGACTGAAAAAACGGTGGTAGAAATAAATCATTGCCACGGAGTGCAGTTATTATGGTGGAAAGTTCATTCTTGCAGGTTGTGACCGCGGACTGCGGGCTTTTATTGAGGTGAGGAGATTCTGCTAGGCTCGCTGATCTGCCCGTCCGACAGAGCACGGGGGAATCCCTGGTGCGGCGCTTTCTCGGGCTGAGGGGCCTTCCCGGCCGGTCCCGTGAGCTGGGCAGCTGCGGGCGGCTCTGGCACGGTTGCAGCCTCCCTCTCGCCAGTGACTCACTCACAAGGGGCGGGGGAGGGGGGCTTCCTGGAAGCCGTGACGAGGAGGCTCGACCCGGACGCCCGGGTTCCTCTCTGTAACCAGGGTTTTGGTCGCCTGTAAACAGAGGCTTGAGGACTACGGGAAAAGGAGGGAAAAGGGAGATGCCCGGCACCCGCCGCCCAGTTGGGCTCCAAATCCCTGTGCTCGTAGTCGGACTAAGGGGCGGGAGAACGAGAGATGGGAGGCTTTCTGGGGTTCCTAGGGGCCGGCTCGGCTCTGGCCGCTGTCCTGGAGGAGGGAATACCAGTTTCGATTCCCTGGAGACGGGGAGGAGTTCCCATCCCTGACTCAGGCTGACCCCCTCCCCTCTTCCATATGCTGAGTCATCGGCTCGAGGGCCAGGGCGCTTCGGATTGGGAGATTCTCAAGAGAGACTGGAAGGGGCTTTGCGCGCCGAAGGACTGAGCACCCGTCTAAACACTAACAGGGGCGGGGGTACTAAGAGCCCCGACCTCTGCCCCTCCTTGCTTAGATCAAGGGGTTCGGGTTTCCAAGCCGCCTCCTCGCTCAGACCCAGGAGACCCGGTTCCCAGGCCGTGGCTTCACCAGACTCAGGAGTCCTGGTTCCCAGCCACCCTGTCTCTCAAACGCAGGAGTCCGAGCCCCCCCGCCCCGCCCCGCCCCCAACCCCTCTCTCCGATTGAGGAGCCAGGCTCCCATCCCCCTCTCCACCCCGTCCAGGCCTCAGGAGTCCCAGCTCAGGAGGAAGTTCAGGGCAGGACTCCGCCCAGCTCCCCACGTAGCCAGCGGGAAAATCCGTGGCCTCGGCGAAAGCCGGGAATCCCCTCTGGAATGACGGTGGGGAAGGGGATGGCCGGGGTCCCCCGCGGGGTGCAGGGGGGCAGGTCCCGGGCGGGCTGGCCGGGGGGGGGTGGGGGGGGGGAAGGGGCGGAAACCAGAGAGGCTAAAAATACAGCGAGCGCTTCCGGCCTAGGGGGAGGGGAATGGAGAGCAGAGTTTCCAGAAAAACAAGCGGGGACGGGAAACGCGGGGGTGTGAGAGCCGGCGCGAGTGCGCGGGCGAGCTGGGGACTGTGTACGCGCTGCACGTGTGACCTGGTCCCGTGTGCTCCTGGCGTGATTGACTGGCGGGAGCCGTGTGCGCAGCTGCGCGGGCCCAGCGGCTGGTGTGCCGTGCGGTGCGTGTGGACCGCATGTGCGAAGGGGGGCTGCCCTGGAGCGACTGGGTGTGTGGTGGGGCAAGTAGGTGGGGGACACAAATGAGCCCACTGTCCTATGTTAAGGCCGTGTCCTTACAACCCTCTGACACCGCTCTGTGCTTACTCTCACCATCGCTGGGTGAGGGAGTGTGTACTCAAACGTAACTGCCTTTGAAGTGGCATCCCGTGAGAACTTGTGACTTCCATACCTACCTGCACATGTGTGGAGCTCTGAACCACCATGGGATCTGGAGTGACTAAGAGCTGGGAACTCCTTGAGGGAGGCCGCTGAGGGTGACTGTGTGTCCTTGGGGGTGATGAGGAGCCGTGAGCACACAGCTTGGGAGCTGAGGGTGTGTGTGAGAGCCTGTGTGGCTCTAGGTGGCTTGGCTGTGTTCAAGACCTCTGGAACTGCGTGGTTATCAGATGTGTGAATACTGTTCCTGTGTTTGTGTCCTTGGGGTGTAGCTGAAAACACCCAGGAGGCTAGTGTCTGGAAGCAGTTCCTTTGTGGCCAGATCACAAGGCAGTGAAACTGGTGAACTTTGGTCCTTGACGTCTGCAGCGCATGATGGGAGGGTGGCTGGCGCACTCCTGCTCCTCTCGGTGGCCTCCGTGGGCAGAGCAGGGGCAAAAAGGCAGGCACACTTGAACCTGAGAGGCCTTATCTAAAGCCAGCCTCACTGCTTTTGATAACGTTTAGCTGAGGGCAGGGCTGAGTCAGCTGGTGATGGGCAAAGTCTGAGATGGGGTAGGAGATAGCGGCTTAAGTAGTAGTTAGACGGTTGTTTGTGTATTCGCATGGTTGGATTGTTCCTTGAGTCTGTTTGTGGGACTGTCCCTGGGACTGAGACACCATGATTGCAGGATGGCGGGTCACGCTGTTCTCTACTAGAGAAGAGGGGTTGTGTGTGCCTGTTTCTCCCTGGTCTGGTTTGCCCTGTGCAGCTGTGCATCTCATGTACACCCTTCCCTGGAGTGGGTGGTTGTGCACCAGGCTGTACAATCTTCCTCTGGGCCTGCTAATCCAGTAAGAACCTTCACTAAGGTCCTCTTCTACCCTGGCTCTTCACTGTGGTCCTGGCATCCACGTTATTCCATCAATGCACCAGCACAGCTCTGCCTCAGGCAGGGCCTCTGCACTTGTTCCCTCTGGAATGTCCAGGACTTACTTCCTTTCCTTTAAGTTCACTCCAGTACTGCCTTCTCAGGGAGGCCTTCATGACCTGGGTCAAGGATTAGAAAAGGTTTAAAAATAACCTTGTTATCCATTTAACAAATAATAAATACATCCATGGGGTCACAAAGAGTTGGACACAACTGAGCAACTGAATCAACAAAATACATGTACAATCCATTTACCCCCCAACCTAAACTCTCAAACTTTCATGTTTTCCAATAAAGTAACATAATTCTCCATGTGCAAACCTTACACCTTTAGATCTATTCCTAAATACTCCCCCTCCCCCCCCACCCCCATTCTACTTCTGGTCTCACCTCTCTGGTTTATTTTCTTTCTTGGAACTTCTCAGTGCCTGACACACTGTGTTTTACTTTATCACACTTAACTGTCACTGAAGTATCAGCTCCAGCAAGGCAGGGCTCTTTGGTTCACACTATACAGGGCCTGGCCCCAAACAGATGCATAGCGAATGCGTGTTGCGTGAACTCAGCTTCCTGGTGCACAGTTCCCACCCTGTGTGCTGCTCAACTGTGCATCTATCACCCCGCTGCCCACCAGGTGTCTCCCGTCTGTCTGCTGGCATGTGGTTTTCGGCACTGCTGGGTCCGGGGTCAGGGCTGCTGGGATGTCCTGCCCCCATGTGTGCGTGATGCTGTGTTGATGCCACCTCACAGGGCCAGTGGTGCCTCACTGAGTGTGTGGGCCTGTGGACTGACACATCTCTACCACTGTGTGCTGTGTGCCCCCAGGCTGGAAGCCAACAGGCTCTCACGGGGAAAGAGTGTTGTAGGCAGATAATTGTTATCATGTTGGGTGGAACTGGGACTTTGTTTTTGTGTTGATTTGGAGATTAAGTGTGGTTAAGGAGATGTGTAGGGGTGCCAAACTGACAAGGTTATGATGGTCAGTTTTATTTGTCAACTTGGCCAGGCTACAGCTCCCAGTTATTTAATCTAGATGAGGCTGTGAAGGAATTTTGTGGATGTGATTCAAGTCTATAATCAGTTGACTTTAAGCAGATTATCCTAGAAGATGTGGGGAGTCACATGGGTGGGGGACTGATCTAGTCAGATAAATGGGCAGAGCTGTGGCTTCCTCTCAGAAGAAATTCTCCCTGTGGACAGCAGCTTCAGCTTGTGCCCGAGAGGTCTGCTGCCCTGCCTGGAGCTTGCCCTCTGTGCCTGGCACTTCAAGGAAGGTCAGGGAGAAAGGGAAGGAACTGCTGGGATGTACACACACACACAAGAGCTGGCCATTTCCCAGAACTCCAGCGTGGGGACTTGGGCTCTGGGTGATTTGCAAGGCTCCGTGGTCCTGGGTGTTCTGCACTGATGTGGGGTCCAGGACAGCAGACCTCTAGGCGGTACCATGGGAACCAGGGTACAGAAGGTTCTGGGTGGGGCCATCCGTCCCCCAACCAGGCTGAGTCACTTGGACCTTTCACACCCCACCAGCTGGGCCTGAGCTGGTAGCTCCGCCCTACACTTGCCCAGGCCTGACGGCCATGGCTGAGCTCCCTGAAGCTGCCTCTCAGGGAAGTGGGGAGCCCGGTGGGGTACACTCTTCCTGAAGCCTCCTCCTCAAGGTCTGCTTCCCGGAGCTGAGGCCAAGGTGCCTGGGTTCTTCCCCAGGACTGATGATTCATCCCTGCTGGGGCCTTTTCACTTCTCCTTTGGGGCTAAAAATACAGGGACCCAGGCATTCAGCTGGGCTGGCTTCACCGCGGATTGCATAACACCCCTTGTTTGAGTGCTGCTGACGCAGGCCCTGGGTATGGGGGGGGTGCCGCGCTGGGTTGCTCCCCGACTGGGACTGGGCATGCTGTCAGGGCCCAGACCTTTCACTTCCCTTTTCTGGGTCAAGCAGACTGGGGGGTTGAGCTGACATGAGAGGTGCTGGGGATTGCTGGGTGTGGCTATGGCCCCTGGAAACGAAGCTCCTTCTAGCCCCAGGTGACCTTGGTGTTCTGGCTTCCTTTCGGGAACTGTGCATAGACAGAGAATCCCAGTTAGGAGCTGGGGACAGTCCCAATTAGCAAAGGGGCACTGGGCAAGAGATGGTCAGAGACAGGGAGATGGGAACAAAAGATCAAATGACAGAAGACACCAAGAGAAACAGCTACGAAAAGACACAGAGACCACCCCCCCGAACTGGGACAGAATCAGAATGGACTGAGGGAGAGGGGCCCAGTCAGGGCTCCACAACTAGGCTAGGTAGGGGGAGACCCCCTGGAAGAGATCACCAAGGAGCACAATCCAAAGTCCACCCTCAGCCAAGGATGAGAAGACAGCCGGCAGAGGCAAGGCCCCGCCCTGCGCGCGCCTTGCTGGCCTCTGCTGCCCCCTGCTGGCGCCGGCCGCAGTGTTCAGGCAGGAAGAAAAGCCAGAGACAAAGATGCTTTGAAGCCACTCTTCATTCCCTCCCTGTCCCTTCCCCCACTCCCAGCCCTGCTAGCTCACAGGGTGCCTCCAGGGCCCGTAGGTGGTGCAGGCGTCTTGCCTGTGACCTTGTTGGCGCAGTCCAGCAGGGCAGTGTGAATGTCCTTGGCACAGGCAATCTGGGCTTTGATGACTGCCAGGTACTGTGGGTAGGGCAGGCTGTCAGGCTGGACGGCATCAGGTTTGGTGGCTGTGGGCACCAATGTTGGAGAGTGCTTGGCACTGTCACAGCTCTGTGACAGACACTCATGTGCCAGGCGCTGTGGACAGCAAGCAAAGTGCAGCATTAGCCTCACTCCAGGTACTGCCAATCCCACCCCTAGCGCCAGCCTGGCATAGGCTTTTCAGCATCTGGAATCCTGGGGTCTTGGGGTCAGAACTTGGCCCTGCCACTCACTTGCTGGGTGACCTCAGGCATGTGGCTTCTCCTCTCTGGGCCTGTTAACTCCGCTGGAAAAATGGGTTTGATAAGTACTTCTGCTACCTCATAAAATGAGAATGGTGAGCGCAGTGTGTGAGACACAAGCACAGGTCCTGGCAAGTTATTTAAGTGCTAGTTGATGGATGTCAACTACTATTATTGTGACTCTCCTAACCCTAGGCTTGGCATTGACACTGGCTTCTCTGGTGGCACCTGCCCCTCCTAGTTTTCCTTCTACTTCTCTGGCTAGTTCTTCTAGATGTTTCTTAAACTACCTAAGCCTTAAGTGCGGCAATTCCTGAATCCTGTCTCCTCCTCTCATTCTCATGCCCTCTAGGAGGTGTCTCACCCACATACATACCACTCTGCTCTGAACTCTGCACTGATGTGCCCACCTCCCCTAAAATTCCAGAGCTCCTATACTCTACCCCCCAAACCACTCCCCTTCCTGGGTCCCTGTCTCAGGGACGGTTCTACCATCCAAACCAGACCCCTGGGCCTCATCTTGGAGACTCCTCCCACAGCCCATCAGTCCCACTGCCCAGGCACAAAGCCTTCTGAGTATCTCTTCCACCTGCCCTTCCCCACTTCCTCAGGACTCCACCCTGGTGAAACCTGGTGGCTCTTGAATCCTGCCATGGGCCCCCAGCCTCCACTCTAAGCCCCCCGAACCGATCCCTCATTTGGTGACCAGAAGCATACCCCTAAAAAAACAAATGGGTCGATGTTTTTCCTTGCTTGAAACCCTCCATGGCTCCCTAGCAACCTCGGGGCTATATTCAAAATCCAACAAGCCCCAGTGCCTACCATACCTTAGCCAGACTGAATTTCATGACATTTTTAAAGGGAACTTAAAGCAGAAGCTGTTCCTCTTGGTTGGAACATCTTTCTACCACTACGAAGCTCCTCAAACTGCGTTTTCCTTCAAAATCCAGTTCAAAATGATGATGACGCTATAAGATAAAACATTTGCCACTTGTCTAGTACCATGTTAAATGTTTTACATGCAAGATCTTGCCGAGTCCTTCTCCAAAATCCATTTTCCAAAGGAGGAATCCAAGGTTCAGAGGTAGAGATTGGTGGTCCCTCTGACTTCAAAGGCTGTGCTCTGAGCCATCTGCCCTCCTCTCAACTCCCACCCTTCTTCCCTTTTTGTTCCAGCCTTGGCTCAGATGTGCTCTCTACTAGTAGTCTATCCTGAGCCACTTCCTCCCTAGACCCACCCTAGGTGAGGTCAGGTGCCATCTCTGGACGTCTATAGCCCTCTTATTTTAACCTTGCCCCCTCTGCCTGCCCCTCACCCCCACAACCCAGCCCTGAGCCTTCTGCCCAAGCTTCCCCCTTCATGGTCTTCCATGTCTTGAGCTTCTCCTGTCAGAGCCCTGACTCTGAGCTATCACTGCTGGAGGATATATTTGTCACCCACTGAACTGGAAGCTCCGTGAAGGCAAGGACTGGGCAACTTTCTGTCCCCAGTATCAGGTGCAGTATCCACACAGGTCTGGGCCACAGGAGATGCTCAGTGCGCATTTGTCAACTGACTGAATGAAGGTTCCTGAAGCCCAGGAACTGAGGTAGTTGTGGTCACCTGGTGGCTAGGAGGCCCCTTACCAGGCAGAGCTCTAGTTGGTCACAAAGTGCATAGAACTCTTCCAGACACTTGTCAAAGCGCTGAATGGGTCCATCGCTGCTCTTTCTACAGTCCAGGAGAAGAAGGTGGGAGATGGATTTCCAGTCTCTGGGACTAAGTGACTACCCAACCAAGTATCCAACAGAAAACCATGTATAGGCCCAGGAGACCCAAAGCAAGACTTGCTGCTGCTAAGTCGCTTCAGTCGTGTCTGACTCTGTGCAACCCCATAGATGGCAGCCCACCAGGCTCCCCCGTCCCTGGGATTCTCCAGGCAAGAACACTAGAGTGGGTTGCCATTTCCTTCTCCAATGCATGAAAGTGAAAAGTGAAAGGGAAGTTGCTCGGTCGTGTCCGACTCTTAGTGACTCCATGGACTACAGCCTACCAGGCTCCTCCGTCCACGGGATTTTCCAGGCAAAAGCACTGGAGTGGGGTGCCACTGCCTTCTCCGAAGCAAGACCTAGGGGACAGTTAATAGTAGAAGGGGCAAAAAGGGCAAGGCCAGGGGGTAGGGAGTAGGCTTCAAAATAAAGAGAAAAGAGGGATGGGTGGGGTACAAGGGGGATGTTTTTGAGACTAGGATGGAGATACTGACATCCTGGAGAAAGGGGAGTACTCACTGCCCATTGTCAATGTTAGTGTTCTGAATCAGGTTCTGGGCTGCAACCTTCATCAAGGTCTAAAGAGGAAAAAGGGGGAAAAAAAAGGTGTGGGAGATGAAGAAACACAAGAGGACACTTTTGGTAGATCTTCACTCTTCCTTAAGATACAGCCAATCTCAGGCCTCCTCTTCAGTTGTTACTTCTCCTCCTATCACTGCAGAGTAATTCCAACTTCCATTCCTTTACAGCAATTGCTATATTTTTCCAGAGGCCCCCTTTCTCTTGCCAGTAATTTCCCAGACATACCTTAGGGTCCTCCCTCACCCACCAGTCACAGTCAGTCAAGGCCAGTCCTTTCCTCAGGCTTTAACGTCTAGAGCTAGGTTTTTTCTTTAAATTCCCTCCAACTCGAATTCCGGTCAGTCTCAAACTCAAGATTCTCTCTGATCCCACCTTACACTGTCAATCCACAGAACTTCGCTTTGGCATCACGAAGACAGTCTCATTCCTCTTTCCTTCTTAACGCTTCTTTTGCTCTCTCCCGGACTAAACAATCCCTCCGCCCACCCCCCGGATGGCAGAGAGCCAAATCTCCCAACCCATCACCTGTAGACTCTCCTTCAGCTGCGGGATGAGCATCTTATAGCGCTGCACAGGATCGAAGTCCTGTTGCTGTTGCTGCAAAAGCCCGCTCTGGGCAGGTCCCACAAGTTGTGCTGGTGGTTGTGGCTGCTGCTGGGGGCCCGACCCACCAGCTGAACCTGGACCCGACACACTGGCGGTAGAAGTAGTCGCTGAAGCCTGCTGTTGGGATGCAGCCATCTTCTTCGCCTCGCGCACAGGAAGTGCGTCACAAGTGCGTCTTCCCGGTTTCTTTTTAGCGTCTTCGTCTCTGAGCCCTGTTTGCTGATTAGCTCCGCCTCCCAAACAATACAATCAATGAGAGGAAAGAGCCCACCCTCCAACTCGTGACTCTCAAATCCGACGGGTACAATGAGACATCGATAAACCAATCACAAGAGGCTCTTTCCGCCTCGCCCCAGCCTTTGCACAGTCGCTGGCCAATCCGGGTGTGGATCCAATCAGACTCTATTTCCCAGAAGACCTAGCGGGCTGAGGCGACCTGCGGTCCTCAGAGTCTTGGCGGCAGTTGGTGGAGACGGACCTGCGGGGCAGTCCTTGGCGTTGTTTGCGCGTTTACCTGAGTACTACGTAGTACTCCAGTGTTCCGGGAACTCTTCTCGCCAGCCCACCTCACTCCGGCCCTATCTGTGAGCAGAGCGGTGCCAGCCCGAGCCCTGCCTGGGATTGGGCGCCCGCCGAAGTCGGCACGCCGTTTGCCGTGGCTCTGTGAGGCTCTTGTCAGGATTGCCCTCGCCTCATCGCCATGGCGCCCACTATCCAGACCCAGGCCCAGCGCGAGGATGGCCACAGGTAGGCACTCCGCTACCTGACTGTACCGCTTTTCTCTAGGTCTGGGTGGGCGTCAGCGAGATGAGAGGGTCAGGTGGTTTTGTCAGTCTTCAACCTTGCCAGCCCCCCAGGTCTGCCCGTGTCGTCACGGAGCGCACACCCGTTTAGGGGGGCGGGTCCCGGACGTGGTGTTCCCCAGCTCCCCCCCACACCTTCCCTGCCATGTTCTGGAATTAAGCTGTTGAGGATTGAGTTTTTATTCTTCCAGTGAAGCGTTTGGAGACCCCTTTCCCCAAAAAACAATTATGTGACTCTATTATTAAAGTATTTGAAGACGTGTCCTTCAAAGAGATTTAACATTTAGGGACACTGTCTCTAAGAGGCATACTTGACTCCCTCCGTTATAGCACTTGAGGTACCTCTACTAAGAGGAATTATAATTTGTCACCCTTTAGCTTGGAAAAGCCCCCTACGCTCTCCTGTCAATCCTTTTCTTTCCATCTTTTGTCATTGTCTCTCTTTTACCCACCAGGCCCAATTCTCACCGGACTTTGCCTGAGAGGTGAGCTCCATCGTGTTTCCCCAGGACGGGTGGGCCAAGTGGGGCTGGGCGCAGAGGTAGGGCAGCAGGAGCCAGGTTTTGAGCCACTGTGTTCCCAGGTCTGGAGTGGTCTGCCGAGTCAAGTACTGCAACAGCCTCCCTGACATCCCCTTCGACCCGAAGTTCATCACCTATCCCTTCGACCAGAACAGGTGAGACTAAGAGTGGGGCTTTGGGAAACACCTTAGAATATGAGTTCCTTGAGGGTAAGGGCTGCTTTTTCTGACGGTTCAGGGCAGAGAATGGTAGTTAACCTGTAATAGTAGGTGCACAATAGGTATCTGTTAAGAAGCAAGCAGTATCCAAGTCTCTTTACACTTAAGAGCTGCTAGCCTTCTGATTCCAATGTGGAGGTTATTTCATTCTGAATTCCTCCCTGGAGTACCTTAGCCTCTAGGAAGCTGGGCTGTGAGGGTTAAGGCTGGAATCAGGAAACCATAATGGGCATGTTTTCCCTACCCAGGTTTGTTCAGTACAAAGCAACTTCCCTGGAAAAACAGCACAAACATGATCTCTTGACTGAGCCAGACCTGGGAGTTACCATTGACCTCATCAACCCTGATACCTACCGCATCGACCCCAATGGTGTGTTGGGAGACAGGGAGGGCCTGCTCTAGGCTAGTGAGGGCCAGCTCTGGACCTCCCTCAGAGTCCTCCTCTCACCTTGCTTTCTTCTAGTACTCCTAGACCCAGCTGATGAGAAGCTTCTGGAAGAGGAGATTCAGGCCCCCACCAGTTCCAAGAGGTGAGGGGGTGCTGAGTGGGGACTTAGGACTGGTGCTGATGGGAAGGCAGTGGGGTCCTGAGGTGCCTGATTCTCCCACTCCAGATCCCAGCAGCACGCAAAGGTGGTGCCATGGATGCGGAAGACAGAGTACATCTCCACGGAATTCAACCGTTATGGCATTTCCAATGAGAAGCCTGAGGTCAAGTAAGTTATGGTGGGTAGGGAGGGAAGATGGAGATTTCAGGTATGTCCAGTTACCTCTAAATGTTTTTCTCTTTCTCCCCAGGATTGGGGTTTCTGTGAAGCAGCAATTCACTGAGGAGGAAATATACAAAGACAGGGATAGCCAGATCACAGCTATTGAGAAGACTTTTGAGGATGCCCAGAAATCTGTAATTGAAGGACTGGGATAGGGGAAGGGGGGATAAAGGTGCGACTCCAGAGCACTTTGTACTTTTTCTTACCCTGTTTTTTTTGCCTCTGCCAGATCTCCCAGCATTATAGCAAGCCCCGAGTGACACCAGTGGAGGTCATGCCTGTCTTTCCAGATTTTAAGGTCAGATCCAGGGCAGGGGGCAGAGAGGGACAGCCTGCCATCTCTGCCTGTCCTAGTCTAACCCCAGTGCCCTCCATCCCCCAGATGTGGATCAACCCTTGCGCTCAGGTAATCTTTGACTCAGACCCCGCCCCCAAGGACACAAGTGGTGCAGCTGCATTGGAGATGATGTCTCAGGCCATGATCAGGTGAGTGGCCCTGCTGTCCACCTTGGCCTGCTTTTTATTGTTTTTGTCCTCACTCAGTCTTTACTGCTCCTCTTTCCCCCTCAAACAGGGGCATGATGGATGAGGAAGGGAACCAGTTTGTGGCTTACTTTCTGCCTGTGGAGGAAACACTGAAGAAACGAAAACGGGACCAGGAAGAGGAGATGGATTATGCACCAGATGATGTGTACGTGGGTTGGGGTTAGGTTTTAGGTATTGAGAAGTGTGTCCTTTTCTCCTTCATAGGGAAGAAATGGGGCTGACCCTGTCCCCTTCATCCTCAGGTATGACTACAAGATTGCTCGAGAGTACAACTGGAATGTGAAGAACAAGGCTAGCAAGGGCTATGAGGAAAACTACTTCTTTATCTTCCGAGAGGGTGATGGTGTTTACTACAATGAATTGGAGACCAGGTACTCAGCACAATCCTACCTCACTCAGATTAGCTTGGGCTTGTACTTCAGAGTCAGGATCTTGGGGTGTACAAGAAGAGCTACCTTGGAGGTCATTTGTATCTAGGGATTTGCCACGTGCATTTTTAAGAGTGGAAGCCTATAAAGCTGGAGCTGGTTCTAACACAAGAACCCAGAAGAAAAATCTTTACCTAACACTGGAGATATTTGGAGCTTTCATGCAGGGTAGGACTGCTAAGTTGTAAACATAGCCAGAATATGGAGTAATATGTAAAATTAAAATTAATGTTTTAAATAAATGAGATGCTAGATACCCAAGTTCAAAAAACATGATCCCTAAACTTCCCTGACGGAGAAGGAAGTGGCACCCCACTCCGGTACTCTTGCCTGGAAAATCCCATGGATGGAGGAGCCTGTTGGGCTACAGTCCATGGGGTCGCTAAGAGTTGGACACGGCTGAGCGACTTCACTTTCACTGTTCACTTTCACGCACTGGAGAAGGAAATGGCAACCCACTCCAGTGTTCTTGCCTTGAGAATCCCAGGGACAGGGGAGCCTTGTGGGCTGCCATCTATGGGGTCGCACAGAGTCGGACACGACTGAAGCGACTTAGCAGCAGCAGCAAACTTCCCTGATGGTTACAAGTTTACTGCTGTGCTGGGACCCTTGATGTAAAGGTTGGGAAAGTGTGACCTTGAGTTTCTGTTTAAAGCAGAGATCACAAATTCTGGTCCCATTAAGCCAGGCAAAAAATGTAAAATGTACACTAGGCTGTAGGGGTCTAGGTGACCTGGAGCCCTTGACAACCTTCAAGAGGCACTGTGACCCAGCACAGCAAAGGGTCCAACCCACTGCTATGTTGGGGGTGGAGGTGGGGTGGGAATCAGAGGCCCAGTGGAGTCAGAATCTTACTTTCTGAAATCCAGATTCTCTTTTTAAGGGTTCGTATCTAATTCACATTAAAATCTACTTCTTTATACATTTATGTGTTTATGTAAAGGGTATACATATATATAATTCCAGGGCCCTCAAACTGATAACCTTTGGAGCTATTTTCTTGCCTGTGAAAGTGAAGTTGCTCAGTCATGTCTGACTCTTTACTACGCCATGGACTGTAGCCTGCTAGGCTCCTGCATCCATGGGATTCTCCAGGCCAGAATACTGGAGTGGGTTGCCATTTCCTTCTCGAGGGGATCTTCCCGACACAGGGATCGAACCCCGGGTCTCCCGCACTGCAGGCAGACCCTTTACCATCTGAGCCACCAGGGGCTCCTTTTTTTCTTGCCTGTCCCCTACCCCAAATTTAGTTTCCCTTATTCAGTCTGTATTTATTCTGGTCTTTTCTGGGCTAGGCATAAATGAGTAAAGATGAGTAAGAACCAAGTTAGACCAGATTCCCCACAGGGGTCTTTAACTGAATCTCATGTACTTCTCCCCAATTCTACCACTGCAGGGTTCGCCTGAGTAAGCGCCGAGCCAAGGCCGGGGTTCAGTCGGGTACCAATGCCCTGCTTGTGGTCAAACACCGGGACATGAATGAGAAGGAATTAGAAGCCCAGGTAACAAGCACCACTGACCCCGGTCTCCCATGGGGAGGGTGGTAGTTGGTGGAGTGGCACAGGAACCAGATTGAACCTTCTCCTTCCCCTCAATTGTCCTGCTTCCAGGAGGCACGGAAGGCTCAGCTGGAGAACCATGAACCCGAGGAGGAAGAAGAGGAGGAAATGGAGACAGAAGAGAAAGAAGCTGGGGCTTCAGGTAAAGCTGGACAGACTGAACTCTGACTCTGGGTGGGTGGGTGGGTGGGGAACTTGGGTCTCACTTCTTGCTCTCTTGCAGATGAGGAACGAGAGAAGGGCAGCAGCAGTGAGAAGGAAGGCAGCGAGGATGAGCGCTCTGGCAGTGAGAGTGAACGGGAGGAGGGTGACAGGGATGAGGCGAGTGACAAGAGTGGCAGCGGCGAGGATGAAAGCAGTGAGGATGAGGCCCGGGCCGCCAGAGACAAAGAGGAGATCTTCGGCAGTGATGCTGATTCGGAGGATGACGCTGACTCTGATGATGAGGACAGAGGACGGGCTCGTGGCAGTGATAATGACTCAGACAGTGGCAGTGATGGGGGTGGCCAGCGGAGCCGGAGCCACAGCCGGAGCCGGAGCGCCAGTCCCTTCCCCAGTGGCAGCGAGCATTCTGCTCAGGAGGATGGCAGTGAAGCTGCAGCTTCTGATTCCAGTGAAGCTGACAGTGACAGTGACTGAGTCCCAGAGCCTTCAGCCCTGGCGCAGATAGTTATTTTGTGCAGGAAGGCACTTTTCGAGTGGTCTCTTTGTGAGCCTATTGCTTTGTTTTCCTCTCCTCCAAACCTTTGCTGTTAATAAAGCCAGCTTCTCTTTACTTCCCCTCCCAGGCACCATGGTCTCATTCTGCCTGCCCCATGCAGAACCCCCCTGAACCACCCCAGGTGCTTAAGGCACAAAACCAAAGGCCACAAAGGCAGGGTCATTAGGTTTTTCAGGAAATGTAGCATAACAAAGATCAGAATCCTTTTCGTTTGTTTGTTCTTTTTTTTTTTTCCAAAATAAGCCCAGACCATTAAACAAGTGAAACTCCATCAAATAAGTCTTCTCCAACAGCGAGAAAAACTGTACAGTTACTCAAAGCTGATTCTGCCAGTGGGGCTGGGAATAGAAGGGAGGGTGAAATCATGGTGGAGGGGCGGGGGCTGGGGAGGGGCAGGAGTGGGTCAGGATCCTGCCCATCAGAGTGGGGCCGCCTGCGTCCTGCACACTCTGCTGACAGGTGGGGGGAAGGGGGCAGCTCTTGCCTCCCATTATGTGGGGGGTGTCCCTCACCACCTCCCAGTGCCAGGCAGACCCAGCTCACCCTGATGGGTAGTGAACAAGACAGGACTGGCTGGGAGGAGGTGAGGGTCTCTTAAGAGGGACACCCTGCTGATTCCAAAAAACGAGGTGGCCCCTGTCCATCCCACTTCCCCGGGCTAGGAGGAGGATTGGAGAAGCCCTGGGAGTTGGAGGGGAATGAGCAAAGGCACAGAAACATGGAGGGGCCGGGATGGGGGACTTGCATAGGTTGATGAGTGTGCAAGAGGTACATAAATAAACCTGACACCCCACCCAGCCCGGCACTGGGAGAGGAGGGAGGGACCCAGAGCAGGTCCCCAGGGCCACCCCACCCCCTGGCTTCCTCCCCCACCCTGGGTCAGAGTTGAGGGAGGTCCAGACCAGGAGGGCAGAGGCAAGAAGGTCTGGGGAATGGGTGAGTGCAGGGAGGGTGGTGGTTTAAAATTTTTTTTTTTGGTTTTTTGTTTTTTCCCAACATTTTGTATCTTTAATAACATACACAATGGTTACCAGCCATATTCATAACAAAAGTTATTCATAAAATGTATCTAAAAATAACATTTTTTCCTTTTCGGTGTGAAAAGCTTGAGAATGTCCCAGTGAGGGGGGGGGGCGGGTTGAGGGGATGGGGTTGGAAGAGGGGACCCTGGCTTCCCCATAGCCTGAACCCCCAAATCCCCTCCCTCCAACTGGGCCCCAGCACACCCCCTCAGTAGGAACAGAGATTGGTATGATTCTGGGGCTGGGACGAACCTCTGGGTTATGATATATAGTGTTCCACTTAAGTGAGGTCATGACAATGAGGGGGTGGGGTGGGGGAAGGGTAAAAGAAAAGGGGATAGGGGTGGGGAAGGAAACCAAAAACCATCCCCTTTCCCTTATTCTTTACCCCCAAGTCTTTCAGCAGCTAGACTTGGGAGTGGAGAAGAATTTGTGTTGGTGGGGGTGGGAGACGTTAAGGCAACAGACTTCCTGACCTCACTGGCTGCCCTGGCTCCCAGCCTTCGACCTCTGCATCTGCGGAGCCAGGGCTAGGGGTGGGGTGGGGAAGGGCTAGGGGGTGTGGAGGAGGGGGCTCTGCCCTCTCCCCTTGTAAAATTCAGGCTCCCCCTGCCACTTTCTTGGCTCAGAGAGAGGCCTGAGGATTCTAAAAATGAGAGGGAATGATCAGAGAGAAAAACCGTTAAGAACTATATAAATATGTATCTTAAATAGACCTAAGAAATTAATTGCAGAGAATCTCTGATAAACAGGGCAAAAGGAAGTGAGTGAGAGGAGGGTAGCTCCTGTCCTTGGGGAATGATGGGAATGGGGAAGAAGAAGGTGTAAGGAGGTGAGGGAGAGAGGGAGAGAGAGACAGGCAGACAGACACGCTCCTCTCCTCACCCGCCTTTATCTCCTCAGCTCCTCTCAACATTCAGGAGAGCAGATTATCTACCCCACTCATCTCTCCCCAAATGTCAGATGCTTCTGAGCAGGCCCCACAAGAGAGTGGGTCAGTGAGTCTGGGGGAGACTTTTTCCTTGGGAGGGGCAGGTGGCCAGCAGTCTAGAGGAGGCAGGGGTGGAACAGGGCCAGGTAGGGGGTGAAGGAGGGAAGGAGGGGGCAGACAGGCTGGCCAGTCCCTGCCCCCTTTATCCTGGCTGCCCCCTACCTCCCTGGGCCTCAGCAGAGATCCCTCGACGGGCCTGGGAGTGAGCAAGGCGTGTGCCAATGTTAAACAAAAGTTAAAAGGGTGAGAGAGTAGAAAAATATTAGAATGTATAGCTGAGCCAGCCCACCCTCTCGCTGTCGCGGAGAAGCCCGTTGGGGGTTGGCCCCCGCCCGCCGCCCGGGGAGCCTATGGGTGCGCTGGGCTGTGGGTCCCGTCAGATGGTGGAGGTTTTGTCTGTCCCATCTGTGGTAAGAAAGGGAGGAAGGGAGGAAGATCAGGAGCTGGCGGGAGGCCCAAGAAAAGGTGCTCAGGTAGCCTGTCATCCCAGTCAGGCCCTCCCTGGAGTCCGGCCTCCCCTAGGGACCCCTCAGGATGACTCTGAGTTGCTCAGTTCAGAGGTGGAGACGCTGCTGGGTAGGTGGGAGCTGGGTCAGGGAAAGAGGAAATGCTCACCACCCAAGGCGTGTTCTGTCATGCTCAGACACAGAGACTCCAGAGTGGGATTGATCTCCAGGTCAGGCCCAGGGACCGGGCAGTCTGGGTGGGAGAGAGGAGAACAGAAGCAGTAAGGACTGGACTGGGGTGAAGGGTAGAGTCACGAAGACAGAGGCTGGCGTGAAGGAGAGGCTGACGGGGATGAGAAGGAAAGGAGAGGCAAGAAACAGAGACACAAAGCCTGTAAGACATACACACACTTGGTACTGGGCAGACCTAACACCACTCACTGCTTAAAAGCTTTTCTGGGCTCCTCACTGCTTCTAGAGGAACTCTGAGCTTTTTACCCGGGTTCACAAGACCCTGCTCTTTCACCTTCCAGCCTCACCTCTCATGATGTCACCTATAAATCCACAAGCCATGTTGGATCATCTAATTGTCTCTCCTTAATAATAATAATAAAAAAAAGAAAAGTTGACCCCTCTGAGACTCAGATTCATGACTAATAAGATGGGAATATCAGTGCCTTCACATGTGCAGCTGGGGATTTGACTGAACAGTGCAGGAAAGCTGTCTGACACATAGCATACTGGTGAAAAGAACTGGTCTCATTTTTCACTCCTGCAGTTCAGCCATTCAGTCATTTAATAGTGTTTACAGATGCCTACCATGTGCCAAGCCCTGTGCTAGGATGAACAGGACAAATGGGGTCTCCTGCCTGTCACATAATCTCATAAAAGAATCCTTTGTGACATAAAGAGTTTGGGGTCACAAGCAATCTAAGCTCTCTCTAGAGGCAGCCCTTTCCAGACCAGCCTTCTCTGCTTCTACAGCCTCAGTGCCTAGCAGCACAGGGGCTGGCACAGGGTAGTCACCCTTGACTTGCTGAGCAAGGCAGGGCTGCTGCCGCTGCTAAGTCACTTCAGTTGTGTCCGACTCTGTGCGACCCCATAGGCTAGCGTATCTCTAACCTCCCTTTTGCCTGCTTTGCCCTCCTGATCTCCCATCTCTAGGCTGATCTGTAAGCAGAGGGAAGACAGCCCTTAGGGTAGAACCTGTTCAAAGAGCCGAAGTCTACAGGTCCCTGCTTGGTCACCTGGCCTCTGAGAGGACACTAGTGGACTGATAGGCAGGACTCCCTTCTACAGAAACCTGGCCGCTCTGTCTCCTCCCCTCCACTCCTTTCAAACTGAGTATTTAACAATCCTCGAAAAAGACGCAGACAGACACCAGTATGAGCACTAAGATTATGACACAGGGAGGGAGAGAGAGAAAGATGGGGGGTGGGTGGGGATAAGGAGTGAGAGAAGATGGGGAGAGGGGGAGAGACAGAGAACAAATATATGCAAGGGATAGTGTGTATAAGACCCAGAAGAGAAAAGAAAGGCCAGCTAAGGGTAGTGTTGAGGCAAAGTCCTAAGGGTGGGCACCTTACCTGGAGGGAACATGAGAATGGCCTGGGGTGACGAGTGGACTGGGAGCGAGTGGGTGCGCTGCACAGAGCTGCGGCTCTGGCTGGGCATACTGTTGCTGCCTCCAGGGTTGGCGAACCACAGGTTCTGCATGGGGCATGGGAAGAGAGAAAGCAGTGGGTGGGTAGGGCAAAGGCCCAGACCCAGGAGTGGCAGAGTTGGCAGGAGTCACCTCCCCACTAAGCTGGGCCCACCTGGACACAAACATATGGACACACACATCACAGGCACCACCACCCCAACCCAGAAGTGCCAGGCTCTTTGCTTCCAGCTGGCTCACCTGTCGGCCCTGGCCCCCAAGGCTGGGGCTGGTGAGGGCATGTCGAGGGGAGATGCCCCCAATGCCCGAAGGGCTCAGAAGGCCCATCCTGCCAGGCGGAAGGGCCCGGGGAGGCATTGGGAACTGCCGCTGGGTCCGCCGGGCCACCCCCATCCCCACAGAACCAGCTATGGGGAGTGAGTTCGAGCCAAACGCCCAGCTGTGAGAGAGCAGAAGGCAGGGTGTCAGTTTAGGTGTATGGGCCCATCTGTTTAACTCTTTTTCTTACTCCCCACCACCCCTGTGGTAGGACAGAACATAGACCTGCATGAGCAGGGATTCCCTGTCCAAGTCCTTGCACTGTCATTCTGTCTCCTTCTGCCCAAAAGGGATTCCTAAGATGGAGATGAGAGAGTCCAAAGGTTTCCTCAAGTCCACTCAAAGCAGTTCTAACTTCAATTCTCAAGTGTGATATTTCTATTGTTTGTTTGGGGTGAGAAGCGACTTCAGAGCCCTCTGCACACAGGTGAGGAGAACAAGGGACAAGCAAGGGGCCAGCTATGGAGATGGGTACTGATTCTGCTATACTAATGGAATATTAGTATATTAGTATATGGAATATACTAATATTAGTATGGAATATTACTCTATTCTAATGGAAAATCAGGCACCACCTGATTTTCTAATGGGAAAGTCCTCACTGGGTGACTTATATAAGGCCACTCAGTTACTGAATGAGGACAATTGGACTCCCAGCCCAGGACGCAATCACCCCTCTAAGCACTATCTGTCAAACAACAAGGGCTTACGAAAGAAAGGTCCCTGTGCCCTGGCTGCCCACCTACCCCTTCTGCTGCCTGTAGTTCTGCATCTCTAGTGCAGCTTTGCGCGGGAAAGTCCGGAGGAGCTTCAGCACTTGCTGTTTCCAGGACAGCAGTCGTTTCTTCTGTGTCTCCGTGAAAGCCTAGAATTAGGGGGGGTGAAAGAGGTGTGTGTGCTTCTTTCAGATCTGCCTTCTATCCATTCGCTCAAGTATTTATCAACTGCCTGTCCTGTGCTGGGCAACAATGGGACACAGAAGTGATCTGTGCTCACACAGCTTACAATTTAGCTGGGGAGACGATACATAAGAAATTGTAACTATGATAAATGCTGTGAGGAAGCAACACAAGAGGCACAAGAAACCTGATGTTATGAGGGGCTGGTGAAGGCATCCTGTTTTACTGAGAGCTGAGGGATCAGCAGGCAGGAGAGGGACTTACTCTCCAGAGAAGAATTATGTACTAAGGCTCTGAGAATGGGAGCTCAGGGCATCCACGGAACCCAACACTGGAAGGATGAGGGCTGGAGAGATGGGCAGGAGTCAGTTAGGCGGGGCCTTGTTGGACACATAAGGAGTGCTGGTCTGAGAGGATGGGGGCAGCCTTTCCATTCCTGAGAGCCCTAGGGAAGGCCTCACCTCATGAGACAGGCACTTTTCGATGAGCTGGAGGTAACTGGTGATGTTCTCCTCGTCTGGTCGGGACACCAGCAGCTGGGTGCACACTTGGGGACATGGAAAAAGGCGGGAGGTCAGCCCCCAGAATGCCCTCTGCCATGTTCCAGCTCCCCTGGCCCATGAGAAGGTGGGTCAGGAAACTCATGCCGGATGAGTACTAGCTATCTGCTAAGCATTGCACCTGGCTTATTATGAGGATA
This sequence comes from Bos indicus x Bos taurus, assembly GCF_003369695.1. Classification (NCBI taxonomy): domain Eukaryota; kingdom Metazoa; phylum Chordata; class Mammalia; order Artiodactyla; family Bovidae; genus Bos; species Bos indicus x Bos taurus. The sequence continues at coordinate 16,802,820 of NC_040093.1, forward strand.
TATACAGGGCCCACCGTACTCCCTGGCATATGGCAGATATGAAGTCAATGACTTTTTCTCAAGTCTTGGGATAGTGTCATCAATGGAGGGATTTTTAGCCTGACGAGTCTGAGGTTCAGAGACGTTGAGTTATTTGCCTCAGGTCACACAGCTAAAGGATTCAGACCCAGGTGTAAACTTGCCTATGCTGTGCTGCCTTAGGAAAAGGTGAGCTCATTAAGAGCATCAGGATATCCATCCTGTGGACTTCAGTCGCCTCTGAAAGAACCAATGGATTCGCCTTATCTGTTTACTCTTGGCTGTATGCAGTTTCCACTGAAATAATGTCCCGTCTTCTGCTCAGGTTGGAGATGCTTTGAGGGTAAGGGCTGTCTCTCATCATCAGCCTGGACATGCCAGAGGGAAGGGGCCTTGTCATCCTTAGTCTTAGTCCCTTTCTTTAGTGCTCTAGTCCCCAGGGTGCTTTGAAAAATTCTGCTCCCATAATTTAAACTGGATTTGACCCCTGATGCCTGGGTTCACTTGGTACCCTGGCCCAGAACTTCCTGCTGGGCCCTGGGTGGTCTCACCTTTGCCCATCACCCGTGTAAACTGGCTGGGGATGTCTCCATCAGCGACAGGAGCAGGGGCTGGCTCACTGCCATCAGTGGGAGCTGGAGCTGGTGGAGGGGGGTAGCTCTCTGCAGCTGGAGGGTCATTGGTCTCACTGCCCTTGTCTGTGCCAGGGAGAGCCAGGGGAGGCTCAGCACCTGGCAGCGGTGGCTCCCCCCGGCCCCCATCCTTGGCAGTAGAGGTGGTGGCAGCGGTGGCGGCCACGGTGGCCTGGAGGACACTGTAGGCCTTGATGGGGGTGATGATGATCTGCTGCAGCTCCTGCAGAGCGTTTCGCAGATTTCCGCCTTCCAGCACATCCTGAGTGGGGAAGACACAGCCTGGGTCACATGCCAATCCCTACAGCTCTGCAGAATGACTACGCATATAGGGTCAAACAGCCCCTGCAAACAGCTGGCGGGACCCTGGGTTCCACCACACAGAGAAGGCAGGTAAAGGAGCTGCCGGAGTGTGCACACACACATACACACACATTTGTACATACATATTCCCTCTTCCCCACTTCAAGGTGGAGTGCCATGGAGATCTGGAGAAGGTGGGCTAATGCTGGGGTCTCAGGGTCCCACTGAGGATGGAACCAGATTCAAACCCACAGATTTGGACTAAGACACTGAAGGGAGCAAAAACCAGAAGGCAAGTGGCAGGGAAAGAGGAAAAGGGATGCAAATCAAGGCAGATATGTAAGGATAGGGCGCAGATAAGAAATAACCAACTGGAAAGAGATCGTGTGCACAGGGAGACACTGCTCTATCAGAAAGAGTTGTTAGAAATGGAAAAGTGAAATGGAAGAGAAGGGGTTGAGTCAACAGATATGATTCCAGAGACACAGACCAGGACAGACAGGGAGGAGAGCCTCTCAGCCTCTCAGCTCACTCACAAGCAAGTGAGCCCTGTGATCTGACTTGCACTTGGTTCCCAGAGCCTGGGTCCCTAGGGCTGGGGAGATCCCGAGGTGGGGGGCGACATCGGCAGCAAGGTGGACCCAGAGCCCTCAGCATTAGCACCACTGGGCAGTCACCTGACCTTGGAGATGGGGATACCAGGTCCTCACCTTCTCCAGGGATTTGAGGACGCTCTGCCTCTCGCGCAGCTTCTGGATGCTCAGGGCTATCTTGTGGCGGGCACCTTTGGTGACATTCTGTGGAAGGGGCACAAGGGGACAGGAAGCTGGAAATGGGAGGTTAAGGTACTCAAGGTGCCCCAACAAGGCCCCAGGAGAAGAGGCTTGGACTGCAAGGGTCACGTCAAAATGGTACTGCCCTCAACCTTGCCCTGAGGGTCTCCTCAGCTTCACCTGCGACTCCAAGTGCTGTTCAGTCAGCGTCATCATCTCCTCATAGCTCATCTGTGAGAAGAGGGCTGCATACTTGTGCAAGCGGAGGCTCTTGAGCCACGAGGGCACGTCTGTGGAAAAGAAGGGAGGGCATAAGGTGAGGAATCTGGCCCTGGTGACAGTTGTGGGGAGGGACCAGGCATCAATCATAGGCAGCCTTAAAAGCTGTAGGACACTGGAAGGAGGCAGGGAGAAGCCCAGGATCCATATGCCCAGCCAGACCCTTCCAGGTGGCCTTCCCTGCTCAGGACACCCTATCCTTCTGAGTTGCTGGGTTGGACTGTGTCCTAGGATAACCTCTGATGTCCTTAAAAGTATTTTTGGAACCTCTGTTCCATCAGTTACCTCTAGGTCCTAGCTTTCTTAGACTGGGCTGCCTGAGTGCAGGGGCTTTTCCCTAATCAGACTGGGACTTGTGGGGGTCTCTCTGCTCAGTCTTGAGCCCTTAGAGCAGGGACTGTCCACATTCCTCAGACCTGTATCCCCTTCTCGGGGGGCGGGGTTGGGGGGAAGAGAAAGAATTGGGTGGGGAGGGGTGGCAGCTCCAAGCTCTCTTCTGTCCTTTTAAGCTCTGCACAAGCCTCTTGAGGAGGTCCTAGTGCTAGTCTCCCCACCTGTACCTTTCATGCCACTGCCGTCCTCCTGGAAAGTGTTCCGGCTGGAGCCCTGCTCCTCCGTCTGCTCACTGCCAGAGGAGGCCACGCTGCTCTGCGGTGAGAGGGGTGCGTGGTCGGGCGTGGTGAAAACAGCCCGGGCCCCAAGCTCCTCTGGACTCGGCCACTCACCAGGGGCCTGGGGACTTGTGGGGATGAGCGACATGGAGCGCTTCAGCGGGCTGGGGTGGATTTGGCAGGGGAGACCTGGCCGGAGTGGGAGAGAGACAAGAGGTCAGGACTGGGAATCTGACCACAGGAGACCATGTTCCCCTGGTCAGTGCCATGGATGGCAGCTCAGCCTCGGAACCCAACAAAGGGAAAGGACCCTGGGGTCTGAGGGGAACTACCTACCAGCTACTGTAAGTTCCCGCATTCCCCTACCTACCCAACCCATTAGCAAGCTGTCAGCCACTTCTCTGAACTGCTCCACTTCCTCTGCTAGCACCCTGGGCTAAGTCACTGGAGTCCTTAGCTGGAATTGCCACCGCAGCCTCCTCACAAAATTTCTTGCCTTCATCTTCACCCGCTATGGTCTATTCAACTCACAACAGCCACACTGATCTTCCTTTAAATGCAAATCTGACCCACTTAGTCCCTGATTAAATCCTACCTGTAGCTTCCCTTTACAAGAAGAATAAAATTCAAACCCTCCTCCCAATACCTATAAGGCCTTACAGGACCTTGGCCCTGCTCATCTCTGAGGTCTCATCTCTCATAGCTCATCCCTCTGGTTCAAGCTTTTCTAGCCTTTGCCACACCTCTGCCCCCAATTTGTTCCTGGAACAGTGGAGCTTGTTCCAGCCTCAGGACTTCTGAGCTTGCTCCTCCTCCTTGTTCTCCTGATCTTGGCAGCTGGCTCCTCCAGGTCTCCTCTCAAAAAAGCATCACTCCTTTGGAGGCTTTCCCTGAACCCTCAGTCAGAAGTAGCTCCTCCTCACCAACCTCCAATCATATTACTATGTCCTGTCTTTCTTACAGCACCGATCACAACTTGAAATGACCTTATCTAATTATCTGTTCACTTGTTTATAACTGTACCCCCCTACTTCAAGACCTGTGAGAACAGGGCCCCATCCTGTCTTAAACATTATTAATTAAACTCAGTAATTACAGGGGGGTTTTCTACTAGAGGAGGTTCTACACAATTATGTGTAAAGTAAGTGAATGAGGTACATAAACTGCTTCCTCAACATCTATTATTGGGCTTCAATGCCTCCCAAAAGATGTTTTCTTGTTCTGAGCCCAAACAAAGGTGAATCCAGGCCCTCATTCACCAGATGTTTCATATCCTCCATCCATCCCATTCCTGGGATAAGAAAAGGGATCCAATTTGATTTTTAACCATTCTAAGGACAAGGCAGGTTCCCACGAGCTTCCAGACCTTTACGCATGCTACTCCATTCCCCTAGCTCACCAGTCACCCACCCTTAACTGCCAGCCACTTTGGCCTTCATTCCTAGCTCAAGTGTCCCCCTCTTCTGCGACTGTCTCCTCTGTGTGCCCTGGGCCCCTGTGCTGCTATCTCAAGTCCAGCCCTCCTGTTCCTTCCCTAGGCTGCCTCCCACTGGAATCTGGGCTTGTGTAGGATGGTGGCAAGCCTGCCCAACCATTTCTGCATCCCCAAGACAGGCCAAGACACAGGAATGCCTGAAAATTCACTGACTCCAAAAGGAGGGCACCCATCATCCTAAGAGTGCTAAGGGGGCCTCTGAGCTTGACGCAGGAAATCTAGAAGTACCCCAAGTCAAAAAGGAAAAGAAAACAAAGCCAAAAAGCCTCATGCTGCGTAGGTGAGACCATCAAGGCCTAGAGAACAGAAGTCCTTCACGCCAGTTCCCACAAAGAGTTAGGAGGCAGAGACAGAAGAACCCTAGCCTCATTTCTGATGGAATGGCTGGGTTTCCTGTGAGTGCCTCACTGACACCCAGATTCAGGACACCCAGCCTGTACGGGCCCCCAAAGCACCTTCCCTCATTTGTGACAGTTATCTATGCTCCTAGCCAGGAAGTCACCTGAGGGAGAGGGCAGTGTACTGACCCCATCCATGAAGGCTACCCTCCACCCACTATCTATGACCTCTGGGATCCTCCGCATGGGGCTCCTGCAAAGCCTCTGGACTTGTAACAGATGTCACCCTCTGGGCACGGGGGGCTGGAGAACCCTTAACACAGGCCTTTTTTTTTTTTTTTGGCTTGTCCTAGTGCCCCTGGCTTCCTCGTTTCTCTCCTCTCAGCCAAGAAGGGGGCAGGCGAGGCTGAGAGGACAGGAAATTATCCTGATTGGAACGATTGTGCAGTTCCTGAGAAGCCCTGCTTGGCCCCGCACTAGGGTGGAGGCTGGCCACAGCATGAGAACTATAAAAACAGGAATGCTGGCCAGATATCCAGGGCCTCGCACTCTCCAAGAAACCCTGGTCTGTCCTTGGCAGAACCCCAAACCCACCCTGCCTGCCCTTACAGGCCAATCCTTGCTCCCCACTCAAAAATATTTTAATGACTTCCTGTTTCCTGCAATTGCCTTAAATTGAAAAGCTTCATCTTATCCTTCAAGCCCCTCTGCCCTTGCCCCCAAATGTGACCCTAACATACTAAGATCTGAGAGTCAAGACAGACCTGAGTTCAAATTCTGGCTCAGCCACCTATTAACTTCACGAGTCACTTCATTTCCTCCTCTGTTTCCACTTGCATGTGAAGTTTTTGGTTCAGGGGCAGGCCCATGGTAAACATGAGTATTTGCTACGGCTATTACTCATTTAAATCCCTGCACCTCTCCATCCTTGCCAGACCCGTCTACATACCATTCCCTCCAATTTGACATCCCTGTACCTTCAATCCATGCTATGCCCTCTACTTGGAATGTCCAATTTCTCTTCTGGTTCAAATCCCATATCCAACATTGTTCCAGCCTGGTCTTTTAAAGTTGCTGCAAGTACGGGCACCCTGCATGGATGACCCCTCCTCTTGATGAGCATCTTCGGGAGGGTCACTTTTAGGTGGGGGCAGTGTAGCACAGTAATAAAGAATATGAGCTGTGGAGCCAGACTGCTTGGATTTAAACTCTGGCTACACCACCTTGGGCAAGTGACTTTTCTGTGACTCAGCCAATGAATTTTTTAGTATAAAGTTCTCAGAACAGCTCCTGGCAAAGACTAAATGTTGAATATATTTTAGCTAGAATTATCATTATTAATATACCCTCCCAACTTGGACACAGAAATTGTCATGCTCTGAGACTGGAAAAAAAAGTCCAAGACACCTTGGGTTGTTGCTAGAGCTCCTGGAAATGCCCCTCTATCCCTCTATCTTCCCTGATTCTTGCCAACTCTTGGGAGGGAAGCAGGTGACCAGGATATCCATATTCAACTGGGGAAGAAAGAGGCTCAGGGGTAACTGATGTGTACCAGGTGCCATACAACTCGGTACCAAAGACCCAAGGTTCACCCTGCCCCTGGCACAGGTAACATTTTCATTGTCACCCTCAGCTGGCCTGCTTTAACCAGGGCTTGCAAAAGGCAGCCGGCATCTTGAGGTTAAATCTTGGCAACTGCTTGCCTTGAGTCAGGTCACGTGACCATCACCTCATCAATCCTTGGAAATGTCAATCTCTTTTATCCTGTTCATTTCAACTAACATTTTAAAAACCGGAAAGCAACTATACTCTAATAAAAATTAAAAAAACAAAAAACAAAAACCTGACTAGAATACCAGCCCCTCCTGCTCACCCCAGCCTCTGGAGGTACTAACTAGGAGAGTCATTTTGAGACCGCTTAGTTGGAGGATAGCATAGTGTCAGAGGCAAGCACTGTTATCAGGCTGCCTGGTCTAAACCTTGGCCAGTTTCACTACTTGCTTTGTGGCCTTGAATACAAGACTTCATCTCTTTGCGTCTCAGTGCCTTCATCTGCAGAATGGGGCTAATGATACTGTTGTGATGAAGATTAAAGGAGACCATGCCTGCAAAATGCTTTTAAAAATAGAGGACCTAGCACAGTCAATGCTAAACAATGTTGCCTACTATTACTAAAGCCTTGCAGTATGAGTTACATCGTATATGAACAGGCTTACAAACATAAACTCCTCAGAAATGAGTCTGGTAAGCTGGAGCCAGATACAAAAATCCAGAATGTCTGAGCTAGAAAGAACTTCAAATTATGGTTACTAACTCAATGCTTTCAGAGGTCAGGCAGTTATCACACGTGCCCAAAGTCGGATGGTTGCAGCAGGGGCCTATTGGGACACGTGTAGGGTCTAAAGGTGGTAACCAATATTTAACTTCATCTTATGACTGCCAGCAGACCACAGGCCTTGATTTGCCAGATCGTTTGATTTTTTAAGAAAAGCTGAAATCTGGATTTTTAGGGGAAAATTCCTTACATTGCTGATTTATTTTAAAATGTAACAAAATAAAACCAAAGTTTTATTGAGTTTGGGCTCAATAAAGCATGTTGGCATGTCAGAAATGGCTCTGGGAATGCCAGTTCACAGCCTCTACACTGCCTCATAAAGCTGAGGCCCAGAGAGATTGGTTATGTGACTTGCCCAGGGACAGAGTGAGGGAAGAGAGAGCCCAGTCTGACCCTTTTCAAGTAGGCATGGCCTCCCAGGAACTCCCACCTCCTCACCTGCATTTGCGTTGCTCCCAATACTGTTGATAGCTGGCGGCACTGAGCTGGGTGGGTGGAAGGGCACATGTCCATTTTCCCGGGGTGGCTTGTCCTGCCAGGCTGGCCCTGCATCCCCAGGGCCCAGCTCTGCAGGGCCACCCCACTCATCTGAGCCCTGGCGAGAGTGGTAGGTGGGCTCAGGTCGGGTGCGAAAGCCGCTAGCTAGCCGGTCTTCCAAGTGGCTGAGCCAGAGGGCCAGTGCATTGCGGTCCTCCAGTGTGGTGGCTGGGTGGATGAGGGCATAGGAAAGCAGCTGGCGGCTCTCCTCGATGAAGGCATTGCTCTCGATCGAGTAGGCCAGCACTTTCTGCAGCAGCCTCATGTACTCCGACTTGGCCTCCGTGTTGCCTGGCTGAAGCAGGGGTAGGTGGGACAGCAGGAGGGATACCACCTTCTCTTTGGACTCCTGCTGCCACTGGCTGACGATGGCTGCAGAGGGGACAAGAGGGAATGTCAGGGGAACCAGGGTGGGGGACCCCCCCATAAAACCAGGAAAGGTGTCTACAGGCCATTCCCTCAGCTCCAATTTCACTTCCCTTCTCCTTTCATGACTCCAATCTTGTCCCTCATATAGGTGATATCTAACATACTCTGCCTGCTTCCATGGTAATTTTTTTTTCCGGTTTCATCACTCCTACTCTCAGAAACCTGCTATGGCTCCTATCAGCCAAACGTGCCACTCTGGAACCTGAGTCCCTCCTGCTGTCCCCAGGCCGGCTCTTCTTGCTTTATCCCTACTCCTTACCTTCATGGTCTCTACTCTCTTTCCCCTATCAAAACAGCCTTCATCCTGACTTGGAGGACAACAGAATATATTGGTTAAAAGCTTGGGCTCAGGACTTCCCTGGCAGTCCAGTGCAGAGGGCAGGGTTCAGCCCCTGGTTGGGGAACTAAAATCTCACATGCTGTGTGCTGCTGCTGCTAAGTCACTTCAGTCGTGTCTGACTCTGTGTGACCCCATAGACAGCAGCCCACCAGGCTCCCTGGTCCCTGGTATTTTCCAGGCAAGCACATGGTGTGTAGTGCAGCCAAAAAAAAAAAAAAGCTTGGGCTTTAGAATCAGACGGTCTGGACTCTCCCAACTTACTAGCTTGACCTTAGAAAAGTCACTTAAACTTCACAGAGCACTGATTTCCTCACCTGAAAAATTTAGTACCCAATTCACAATGTTACTCTGAGATTCAATCAGTTAATAAAAAATGGAATGTGGCCTGGCATATAGAACATATCTAATAAATGCTGATGGCTGCTTTTAAAACTGCAATCAGCCTCTAGATTCTACCTTTCCAGTTCATTCCATATACCAGATGGATTTATCTTCCTAAAGCACACCAGGATATCATGTTCCTGACCTGAAGCTTATAATGGCAACCAGCACCAACAGACTCAAGTTCAAGAGCTCCTAACCCAACATCACCTTCATTTCTAGGGCATTCTTCCAGATAAAGACTTAGTTTAGGATACCCCATCTTCCCTGGGGCTCTCTAAATGCCATATTCATCCAAACTTCCACACTCAGGCTGACAATCAAGGTTTTAGTCTGTAACAGTCTTCCTTCCTCCTATCCAAATTATAAGTCTTTTATGGATTGCCTAAACCTGTCCTTCTTCAGGACGTCTTTCCTGGCTACTCCACACCTTGGGGATCTGGTGATGTCTCCTTTCTATCCCAACCCATAGTCTGAGGGCCCATCCGTCCTGTGAAGATGAGTGAGGCTTCCTTGTTCTACTCAGAAGTGAGCTCCCAGAGAATAAGGCCCCAAGCTAGCCCCACAAAGGTGGCCTTGGGAAGGAACTGTTACAGGACTGACTATCCCTCCTTGAAAACCTTGTTACCACTTCCATGACTAGTTCAATGGAGTGGAGGATGGCAGGTAATGCTGACGGGGAAAGGGAAAAGGACAAAGAATACCAACACTTGAGAAAAAAAGACAATGATCAGGATCAACTGTGTTCTCACTCTTGGGCAACTGAGCTCATACTTGCATCCACAGTGACAATCTTCCAACAATAAACAAGGGAGTTCTGAGAGGTGAGTTACTGGGCTAATGGTAAGGTCTCAGAAAGGCACAAAGGAACTGAATGGAGCTAGGACCCCAGAGGGGTGGGTGATGAAAAAGAACAGGTAGTGATGTGGCCCATGTCCCTCCTCTCCTACTTACGATAGAAACGTGATCACTGCAGAGAGCTCTACTTTCTCTATCTTAAAGAGAGACTTAGGATCATTCCTACCTGGCATGGTTGCTATGAATCTAGACCACAGCACAAAGCAGGACGTGAAGTAAGTCCTCAGTAAACATCAACTGTCATTCCTAACACCATGGTGGTTATACCTTACACGGGCTTCTTTTTGAATACCCACAGAGATTCTCAAAGCATAAGCTAACTCCCAGATCAGGAAACAGAGAGGCTAGAAATGGGCATATACAGGAGAGCCTCAGAATTTCAGGCATCTGGATTTCAAGTGAGCCCTGATCTGGATCCTTCTGCCTCCAATGGTGTCTCAACTCAGTATCCTTAAGGCTTAATACTCTGAGCACTTCTGGTCACCTCTGCCCACACTACAGGCTGGACACCTAGCCATTGGGAACATGGCATAAAAACCTGAGAAATACCTTTTTTATACACATTTCTTTTTCTTAATGATGTGTCTGGAAATCTGTGGCTTGGGAATTCATATTTGTAGCTCTAAGAAAACAAAACACATACAAGTCCAAACTCTTGGCCATATCAGTGCACCTTTTCTTGCCTGGCCTCTCTACCCTAAGCTGTTAAAGTGCTCAAGGGTTCATCCATTTATTCAGTCATCAGTTCATGCTTATCCACAGTACTGGCCAAAACAGAACTAACTACACAATAACAGTACTAATGCATAATCCCACACCCTCTACTATATCTCTCCAATGCCACTTTCTTCTTCTTCCCCTTGTTCGTGGCTTTCCAGATCCCTTTCAGGACCTGGCACACAAGGCCAAGAAACCTCATCCCCTCCATCTTTAATCTCCTGAACTAGCTCCCCATGACCATGAAGCATTCTCTTAGGTCATCTCCATATCAAAAGATCTTTTCAAGGTGGGACAAGTCTTCCTGACTTCAGGGAGCCTTCACTGTTTGAGTTCTCCCACCTCCATATGGCATTGGATCACAGGGAAAGGAACTCCCTGGCACTCTATCTCCTTGACTAAGTCCCTAAGTTTTCAGTTCCTGATAAGAAGGAAGAAGAAATACAGTGATTGAAGATGAGGGACAGAAAGTCAAGGGCTTGCACCCCAGCTGTGGTACAGGTGCTGGGACAACGTGCTTCCTCCTCTGTAAAAGAGGGGTCACAGGGCTGCTAAGAGAATTTAGGGAAGACAATCCACATAAAGCACCTGACAGAGTGTGCCCATAGTAAACACTCAGTACATGTGACTCAGTGATAGGTGAATTTCTCCCTTCTCCTCCAGCACAGTTGGCCTACCCCTTTAGCCCTACCCTGATGCTCTCAGTTGCTGTTGTTTAGGCCTTACAGGGTAGGTGGAGGCATCTGGGACAGAGAAAAGCCTTGTCCAGTCCCTCCCCCACCCCAGAGTACTGCCAGGACTCCAGGGCTAAGGGACACAGTTTCTCCTCTGGTACTGCCAGGGGACATGAGAGAAGAGCCCCAAGGGTTGGGCTCAATGAAGGACCTTGTTCTACTGCAGTCAAAGGGGAAAGTGGTTTTAGATGAATGGAGGCTGACCCTAGGGAAATGTGTGTTCATGTATCTGTGCGGCAATGTGCTGAAAAGGGTGGGCCTCTCAAGACTGGAAAGCGTCAGTGAACACTGGAGCTGGTCCAAGGAATCTGGGCAGCCTCAGGGCCCTTGGGGTGAGCCCAGCGGGGGCTGCAGATGATGGGTGGGGATGAAACTTCTAGGTTGCTGCCCAGATCAGAAGAGTCTGGCCCAGAGCTGAGAGGCACAGCAGAGCCCCAATGAATACCTATACAGCTGAACCCAGATGGTTCCCTGGAAGGCAGTATTGTCTGTGTGTGTATAATATACCCTGTCTAGGATCACTCTGTCCTCAGGTCACTCTGTCTCATGTCCTAGCAGATTATATGGTGTAAAGAGTATAAGTTCAAGAGGCAAAATTGCCTGGATTCAAAATCTAGCTTTGCCTCTAAGACACAAGTCAATATAACTGTGGGCCAGTCCTGTAACCTCTCTGAGCCTTGGTTTCCTCTTCTGTATAATGAGGGTATTTAAAGCCCTTAAAACACAGGGTTGTTTTAAAGATTCAATGAGATAATCGTGCAAAGCATCTGATCTGTGTTAACTGCTCCATGCACTTCAACTATTATTGTTGTTGGCTGCTGGTTGAAGATCTAGAGCTCAAGCTATTTTGGGGCTGGAGGAAGCAATTCACATAGGAGAGCACATCTGGGTCTCCCCCTTAAGATTCCCGACAAGGGTGGGGAATTTCATGCAGTTATTTACCAAAAACAGACACGTTTCTGGTTCCTCTGAGCTAGAGGCACAATAAGCAGTGATGAAATTCTGGAGGTGGGCGGATGGGGGAGGGGACTGGGGAATGCCATGACGTCAATGACTGCAGCTCACCAAGCTGCAAACCTGGACTCCAGAGAGGATAAGGGAGACTGTGTAAAAGTGCTCTCCTTGGCCAGGTGACCAGAGCTAAGTAGGTCATGACCCTAGGTGCTGCAAATCACAGGAGCCAAATGTATCTGGGAGACTGCCATAAGAAGAAACTCATTTTTACATGCTGGGCTGTTGCAACAATCGTGGCAGCCTGTGGCTGGGTTTTGGCTCCAACATGCCCTTCAATGCTTCACCCCATCTCACACAAATGTAGGGGAGGGCAAAGGGGCTCACATTTTTGTTTGATGAACTGTGTTAGTAGAGCTTATAACGGGAGGGTGGAGGCATCAGAGTTGAGCTTGGGTGACTCACTCAGCCACAGCCCCCTCTTGACCTCAGTTTCCCCACCCAGATTCAATGAGCCAAGGAGGGAAGGGCTTAAACCTGATGGATACAGGGACTCTGACTCAGAGAACAGGAGGAGAGAAGAAACGCAGGAAATGTGGCCCAGGAGGCCAGAGGACCAGGGAGAGGAGACTTCAGCTTCCCGGGCCCCACCCTTGGGCTCCAAGTCATCATGGGAAGGGGGGAGGCGGGTGATAGGATTACTGTTGTAGCTGCAAGTAGGCAGGGCAGACAGCACTGAGACAAGGAACAGGGATAATGACAAGGGGAAACCTGGGGCTTCTCCTTCCCTGGTTCCAGAGACCCTTGGGGTGTTGCTTTTCTGTTTCCAGGTTTTATCTCAGACTCTGCTCCCATGAAACCAATAGTGGCCGCGTGGGCTGAGGGGCTTCCTTCTACCCTTCTGGCTGCTTGAGAGGAAGGGACAGCCCAGACCAGTGCCTCTTCCATGCCTCCCAACTCTCCACTTCCAGTAGGTCATGTGACAGTACCCTCAGCACCTTAATGGGCCCACCCAGAGTCAGTGTCAGCAAAACCAGCAGTTCTCCACTGAATGCACACAAGCACCAAACAGCAAGCTTAAAAAACACCAAAATCTCTGGAGATAGGACCTAGGCCTCAGGTTCTTTTCATAAAGTGATTCTGACATGAAGCCACCATGGGGACCCACTTACCAAAATTCAGCTCTCTGTACTCTCTGGCCCATTCTGAGGAGGCTATGGGAGGGTAAGCAGCTCTGACCCAGACCCAAACTTGAACCCAGGATCTCCCTGGGAGAACTGAAAGAAGTAGCAGGGTTGGGTAGGTGAGAAATGAAGTACAAACCCCCAGAAAAAGGCAGAGAATCTGCCTCACTGTTCTGCTCTCCTGGCCCAAAGGGACTGAAAAAGAGCATCAGACCCTATAATAGGTAATCCTTATCCAAGAAAAGGTAGACCAACTGAACTCAAAGATTTGGTTTGCAGGGTAAGTGTGCATCTTGGTGGGAAGGAGGGACAGGTTCTCTGAGGTGCCCATTCCATAAAATACTAGGAACCACTGCTGTACTTGGAGAGTATATGGAACAATCCCTTCCTTGTCTAGATGAGAATCCTCAGGCCCAAGAGGGATGGGGCTGGCCCAGGTCACAAGAGGTGTTAGTGGCAGAGCTTGATCTAGAACTCTTGGGTGTCCTAATTCCTGTTCTCATGTCCCATGACAAATGAATCATCAGTACAGAATCATCTCTCAAACTGCCTAGTCAGCAGAAGAACCAGGGTGCCCATTAACAGGCCTATCCTCTAAGGATTCTGATTCAGTGGGTCTGGGACAGGGGCCCAGGAATCTGATTTTAGGTCACATTCTCCCCCATCAGGTGGTTCTTATGATGATGCAAATTTGGGAAACACAACAGGATGGGAAAGCCATAATGGACAAGAGAATGCAGAGCTCCTCCTACAAGGCAGGTCTCCAAGTCCAGTGCGCAGCTCCTTCCTTCACCAGTGAGGTTGGGAGTGAGACAGGAAACACAGGCTTGGAGCCCCCATGCCTATTAGGAAGAGGCATTCAAGGTCCAAAGGACTGATCTCTGTGATCACCTCTCTCTCCAGTCATGTTTTTGCTCTAATCCTGGCAGGCTTCCTGCTGACTCTGGAACACACCATGGCCTGTCCTCTCTTCCCTCACTCTAAGTTTTCCCTAACTCTCCATCCACCTAGGTACCAACTTGTTTTATTCTTACCACCTGACATGGGGCTGGGGATAAAGACCTTGATTCATATCTTCATTCACCAGTCAAGTCATTGCAAGGCAGTTCTCAAGGACAGGCATTAACCACAACATCTTAAGGCCAACTGTCTGAGATGGGTCTCAGGTTCTTGGTATAAGGTATGTCATGTCTTTCAAGGGCAATGTGGTAACAACAGATATTTTAAATGTATATAACTTCAAACTAGCAGTCCCACAGAATTCTAGGAATTTATCCTAGAGATGTTTAAAGCGTACTCAATACAGCACTCCTTTTAAGAGCAAGACCTTTAGAGTCAAATTCCACCTCCACCTCTGACCAGTTGTACAATCCAGGGCAAGTCGCAGACCTGTCTCATTTGTAAATGGGGGAGTTATAAGATCTTCCTTACAGAGCTGTTGTGAGGATTATGAATAATATAAGTAAAGCACTGCTTGATACACAGGTCAGGCTCTCTGTTACTTTACTATTCTTACTATTAAGCCGCCATTAACAACAATGAGGTATATGTGTACATGGTGAATAAGGAATGATCTTAAGGTTCCATTTTTCAGTGGAAAAAAAAATAAATTAATATGTGTGATGCTCTGTTCTTTGTGCTAAAACCATCAAAATAATGAAAAAGTTGGAGGGAGAACATGAATGTACTCAAGTGGAGAATGTGCTTTAATGTGCACAGACTCTCTTATAAAACATACACAAATTGGGAATGTGGAAGTCTGGGAGACCTCACTTTTCATCTTTCACATGGTTTGATTTTACTGCAAATTTTGAAAACAAAAGCAAAAACTAAAAATGCTCTAGTAAATAAACAGCAGTAAGCAACCAGTGATTTTGATAGATGGCCAGGATTGGCACCCAGTGCTCATCCAACTCTCTGCTCAGAACGGTATGGTGGGGATGCATGACCAAGCCACTTAAGACATTGGTCTGCCTCAAAGGAGCTCCTATGCTGGGGGTACAGCCATACCACAACCACAGATCCCCTGCCCTGGTGCTAGAGCAGAGAAGAACCCTCCCTGGTGGGGAGGATGGGAGAACTGTGAAACAGCTGAGGTCTGAGCCGGCTGCAGCCAAGCTGGGTTCCTGCTGCTCACTGTCTGAGACAGGAACATAAGCTGGTGACTCCTGGCCTGAGGAACTGACTTCCCCTAAAACCATGGCACTTCTGTGATTTGTACAAAAAAAAACTCAAAGTAAAGGTGACTGCTAAGATGGGCAGGCCTCAGAAGAGGTGGAAGCAGGTCTGGGGGTCCCCAATTCCCAATCCTAGCATCCCATGATGATTTTTCTCACCTATAAAAAGGGGAGAGCAACATTACCTATCTCAAGGGGTTGTTATATGGGCAAAACAAATTACTGACAATAAAAACAACAATTAACATTATTGAGTGTTTACTGCATGCCAGACATTGTTCTCAGGGCCCACAACTAACCTATAAGGTAAGCACAGTTATCTTGATTTTAAAGGTGAGGAAACCAGGGCTTAGAAAGGTGAAGTTACTTGATTATATAGCAAGTGACAGAACTGGGATTTAAACCTAGATAGTCTGATTTTAGAGTCACGAAGAACACTTTTCAAAGTTACTATATAAGTAAAGTTAGTACTTGGCTTGTTGTAGGGACTCAGTGTGAACTGCTATCATGAGGAAGAAGGTGGAAACATTAGGGCACACTCTACATGGGTCCCTGGGTACCAGCCCCATCCAGCTAGCTTTCAGGTGCATATACTCCCTTCTCTTTGGTTTCCATGGCCTTCCCTTGTGGCTCAGCTGGTAAAGAATCCGCCTGCAATGAGGGAGACCTGGGTTCAATCCCTGGGTTGGGAAGATACCCTGGAGAAGGGAAAGGCAACCCACTCCAGTATTCTGGCCTGGAGAATTCTATGGACTGTATAGTCCATGGGGTCGCAAAGAGTCGGACATGATTGAGGGACTTTCACTTCACTTTGGCTTCCATCTCTCCCACCTGTCACCAAGGTCAACACCTCTCCATCCAGCCTTGGGAAGCCCCAGAAGGCCTGAATGGCTTCAGCAGTGCCCTGTGAGATGGTTCTCTGGACTGACTTCTATCTACACTTGGGGTCTGAGGGAGAGGTTCTAGAGAAGTCTTGCTCACCCACACCAGTGTCACCCTCATGAGACAAAGAGTACTTCTTTACTGAGTGTTCAGGAAACTGACATGGACTACATGTAAATTCAAAACTCTCTTGAAACTGTTTATGCCTTAGGTGCAACCTACCTTTGAGGGGGTAAAGAATAATACGACTTGTAACTTTTGGAAGAGTTCTAAAATTCCCTCCTAGCTCTGATGTCCTGGAGCTTGAGAAATGAATGAATGCTCACCTTCCATCCCCCTTTCATCGGTAATGGCTTCAGTCTGTTCTTGTCAGCTGCCCTAAGTGATCCTTCCTCTGCTGTGGGTAGTTTCTAGTCTCCACTGCACCCCCACCCCCCCAGGAGTGTCCCATTCCACGTCTGAGGATTTCTGGCAGAAAGCCCCAGAAGAGACATGATGATGACTTCAGAGGTCAGGGACTCTTCACCTACCAACAAGCCTAGAACCCACATTTCTTAGCACCATTGCTGGGTAGGCCTCCTCAGTCACCTGACATCTGTTCCCATCCCAGGTCTCCCTCCCACTTTGCTCCCATCTCTGGGGGTGGAGACTCACCAGCACTGTTGGCCTCCGACTCCAGCAGGTGAATGTCATTGCAGTCTGCCAGTGAGTGCTCCAGGCAGAGCTGCAGGAAGCGAGCCTGGGTGCGCGTGACTCGCTTCAGAAGTGATAGCAGGGCCACTGTCTGTTCACACTCATTCCAGCCCTTGAACCAGCCAGCGAGGATGCCCACCTGGTCTCGGAACATCATGGTGCCAGGCCTGGGGCCAGGGTGGGGGGACGGCGGTGGCGAGGGCCAGCGCCGTCACATGGTCTCGGCTCTGGGCTCCTGTTTCCTCTCCCCTGAGGGCCAGGGCTTGAGGACGTACCCTGGCGTAGTGGCAATGGGTGATGAGGGGAAGAGGACACCTGCTCACATCGGGGGAGGTCTTGGTCCAGCCACGCCTCTCCAGGCTCCTGGAAAAGGAAGCAAGGGGGTCAGAAAGAAGAGGGTAGAACTGGTCTGGTGAGTTCAGGGGTTAAGGAGGCCTCATGTCTTCCCCTTTAGCTCAACTCTGCTGAGCTCCTGGGAGAAAGACAAAGCCAACACCAGATACTAAGCCAACTTTCCCTCCAATCTTCAGAGCCAGAGAAAAGGCTTGATTGGGACTCAGAGACTCAGACAAAGGAGAAGATGCTGCCCCTCACATCTGGCTGTCACAGGGCCAAAGGAAGTGGATTTAAAGCAGAGTAAGTTGGTAAGATTTTCTAGATGCAAACAGGAGACAATGCACACTACGGCAAAAGATGTGAATTAATGGAGACCTGGCCCCAGGTGACATGACTAAGCAGACATGTGATGCTGAGCACATGTCCTGACCTTGCTAATCTCTGGTCACCTCCTCTAGGGGGCTGGGCAGAGTCACTGCTTGCCTGCTAAAAGGAACCTAAGGAGTCTGTGTATTATTTCAAACTAAGACCCACAAAGCTGGGATATGGGTGAGTGGTGACCCCAGTGGAGATCTCAGGTACATGGATAGCTATATGATCAGCAACTGGGTGCCTAATGGTAGGAGGTCTTTTCAAAGATCTCTAACATGCTGGTGGGGCGGGAAGGATCTCATCCCCTCCAACCCAGCTCTCCCACTCTGATCTCTAAGATCCCATCTACCCTTGCTCTGAGGTGAATCTCTCCCAGCCTTCTTCCTCATTCCCTTAAGGATGCTCCTGACTCAAGTCCTCTGGATTGGGATGCCCCCTTGGCTCTCAGAGATGCCAGCTTGTCATCCATTTTCCTAAAAGCCAAGAGGATACTAACCTGAGAAGGGGATACATCAAATGTTAAAAACTCCAAAGCAAGAAAGTATCCAAATTCCTTAGGCAGGAACCACACAGAAGCTGTGTCAACTGGGCAGACAACAGATTTATTCTTCAGTTGACTGGTTTCTGGACACTACTCTGAAGCCTTTCTTTAAGTGGCTCCTGATCCAGGTCTCCACTCACATTTCCCCTGTCTCTCCTGAAACCAGTGCCCTTGGCTCCATCCCCAAACCACATTTGGCTTCATCTCCCTCTGGCTGCCAAGAGGACTGAGAACTTCATACAAAGACTCATTGAACCTGCTGGGCTAGGTCTCAGGGAGCTACTGCCATCTCCCTGGATGTCCAAGCTCCTGCTGAGGAGCTGTGAGGCACACCTGACAATGGCGGAGCCTCACCACACAGACCCTCATGGGCCACCTGAACAGAGCAAACTGGCCTGGCTGTCGATCCCTTTGGATACAAGAAACAAGAGAAAATGTGGGGGGAAATGAAACCTTATTCCCAATTAAACAACCCTCCCAGAAATCTTTCTAAACGACCTATCAGGAGCTTCCCCAGTGGCTCAGTGGTAAAGAATCTGCCTGTCAATGCAGGTGACACGGGTTTGATCCCTGGTCCAGGAAAATCCCATACACCACAGAGCAACAAAGCCTGGGTGCCATAACTACTGAGTCTGTGCTCTAGAGCCCATGAGCTGCAACTACTGAGCCTACGTGCCAAAACTACTGAAGCCCGCGGGCCCTAAAGCCTGTGCTCTGCAACGAGAAGCCATTGCAATGAGAAGCCCAAGCATCGCAACTAGAGAGTAGTCCTTGCTCCCTGCAACTAGACAAAAGCCTGAGCAGCAATGTAGATCCAGCACAGCCAAAAAGAAAAATAAATACATAAAAACAAAAAACAAATAACCCAATGACAAATCAAATATTGCCTCCCTGGCTTAAAGTCCTCCAATGACTTTTTACTGCATTTAAATAAAATGCCTAGAGGGCTCCCTGTAAGACTCTGGTGGCTGTTCTAACCTCACTGTGTACCGAGTTCTTGTTCACTTGGACTTAAGCACAGCTTCCCCCAACCTATCTATGGCTTGCTTTTATTTGTCACTCAGGTCTCAGCTCAGTGTCACTTCCTCAGAGAGATCTTCCCTGATCATCTAAACCTAAGAAATTTCTGTCACTCTACTGAATTTATTCTATATAGTATGGCACCCTCAGTATCTTATTTGTTTGTTGTTTCTCTCTTCCCAACAATTGCAAGCTACACAGTTGCCCAGGGCCCAGAACAGTGACTAACACTTAGAGGGTGTTCAATACGTATTTATTGAATGAATGGATGAATGAAGGTGAGCATGGAAGCCACACTTGGGACTTCTACAGCCCTTGGGGCAAAGATGACAGAAGGAATGATCAAAAGAATGGTAAAGTGATTTGGAAACCTTGCCCTAAGAGAAAAATTTGAAGGCACTGGGGAAATTTCCCCCGAAGAGAAGACTCAGGAGGAATGGCATAACTGACTTGAAATACCTGAAGGGGTAGCACACAGAAGAATTAGAGTTGTTTATTTACTCCAGAGGAGAATCAGGATAGATGGCTCTAAGTGAGAGGCAACCTGAGACATGAGAAATGTTGAAAGTCAAGAAAATTCAGTTCTAGTCTTGCCCCAGCCACTGTGTCACTTTAAGCTAGTCTGTTTCTCTTGTCTAGGATGTGTGAGATAAGGAGCTAGACTGGTCAGACATGACAAGTGGGTTTTACCTTACAGGCTAACTCCAATCAATTGGTAGTGGCTGCCTGGAACACTGTGGTGAGAAGGATCCTAAAGAAATGAAGCAATAGGAATATCCATCAGTGGGGAATGATTAATGAATTGGAGAATACCTCATACAAGGTGATATTATGTAGTAATTAAAAATGTGCTTGGTTCTGACAGCCGAATACAAACTATGTGCTTCTAGCTATGTGTAGTGTTTGATCTTTACAACGTAGAGTGTTACGGTTAGTCCGTAAGTACACAGTACTGTGTTCAGTCATTTTTGTAAAGTGAAAAAAAAAAAAAAAAAGCCGTATATAAACCCCTTACATATATGAATGCCTATGCACCTATGTATATAGAGAAATGTGTAGAATGATACACCCTGTGCCATTCACATTGGTTACCTTGGGGAGAAGGAGGAATTAGTTATACTCTTTTCATATAACTTTGTGCTATTTTACTAGTTCCACATGAACACAAATTACTTTTGTAATTTTTAAAGATAAATTTAATTTTAAAGAAATCTAAGGCAGCATTCTACTTTCTGGCTCAGTGAGAGAGTGCTGTGATTGATTATCAATGTTTGCCCTGGATACCGGACAGATGAGTGGTACTTCATGTGCCTGAAAAAGTCAGTTTCCCTTCCCGGCTCCAGTATTTTGTGGCTTTCAGTCCTAAGGAGACAGCAGCTGCCTCAACATAAGGAAGAATTTTAAAATAATGTATCTGTCCAAGAATGGAACTGGCTGCCATGTGAGGAGGTAATAAGCTCCCTGGCCGCTGGAAGTGGTCAAGCAGAAGCTGGATGAACATCCCTTGGGAGTGGGAGGGATTCCTTCACTGGGTGGCAACGCATAAGATAGAAGGACATGTTACTATTTCAGAGGGAACATTTGTGATGGGATGTTTGCTATGCCAACAGTGTTTACGGCAAAAAGATGACCAAATCCACAAACAGACCTAAGCTGTGCACTCTTGCCTATAAACACTTTTACTGGGTGGCTACTTTCCCTAAGCAACAGCACTGTGCCCCTGAAATAAAACTACTGACTGAACATTAATCCAGCTTCTTCCCCAAGCCAAATGCTAGAAGCAAAGCCTTGGGACACAGTAGGATCTCAAACATGATGCTTACAAGGCCAGATTTTGAATGCAGCAGGCCGGTGAGGGCTATGGTGAGCTGAAAAGCACAAACACTGTCTAAAGGGAGAATTTACTATTGAGCTCTAATCAACTGCTGCCATGTAGGAATTTGGGTCCAGTATTGTTAGATTTTCTTTTTTTAAAAAGAGGAGCCAGAAATCTAGCTTTTTAAATTAAAATTCCCCTATTTTTAAATGTTAGAAACTAATTCATATTAAAACAGCAACAATGAACCCTATATAGAAGAAACAAAGCCTGTGGCTTAGGCCAGATAGACACAAACTGCAAAAAGATCAAAAGTCTGATATATATCCCTCTCAAGGGCCTCTCTGGTGGCTCAGACAGCAAAGAATCTGCCTGCGGTGTGGGAGACCGGGGTTTGATCTCTGGGTCTGGAAGATCCCTGGAGAAGGAAATGGTAACCCAGTCTAGTATTCTTGCTTGGGAAATCTCATGGACAGAGGAGCCTGGTAGGCTACAATCCATGGGGTTGCAAAGAGTTGGACACCACTGAGCAACTAACACTTATCAAGGGCCTAGAGAAGGTTCTACATCTTCAAGCCACTCCACTGCTCAGGAAATGTGATGAGGAGAGAGGACCTAGTGTCCAAGGCAGGCTTGGAGACTCTGCATGAAACCCTGGGGCTTTAGGAAACAAACGGTCACTATTAGGGGAAGGACAAATAAGGAGTTTGGAATTAGCAGATACAATCTACTGTATATAAAACAGATAAAACAATAAGGTCCTACTGTATAGCACAGGGAACTATATTCGATATCTTGTAATAAACAATAATGGAAAAGAATATGAAAAAGACTACACATACATAGCTGATTCACTTTGCTGTACATGAGAAATTAACACAACACTGCAAATCAACTATACTTCAATAAAAATAAATGCATAATTAAAAATAACCCCTAAAGGAAGTGTTCCTATGTTTTAGACAGAAGAAGAATGCTGGGTGTTTGGTCTGGATGGTGACTGGAGACGAGGACTGGATGGCTTTCTTCCACCAAAGGGCCAAAAGGCCTCCAGCTTCTCTCCTGGGCGCTTGGCAACAGTGAGAAAGGATGACTTGGCTTGGTGAGATTAGCCAGGAAAAAAGCATCAGCACAGACTATTTGAAGGCATCTTACTGTGGTAGCAAATTACTATGATGGATTCAGTGGATTTGCCTGCCAAACATCCACACCCATCTTCTGGTACCAGGCCCCTAAATTCCCTTTGAAGAATTAACTGCCCTTCTTGGATCCAAGAGTAGACATAAAGTAAAACTTGGCCACGGAAAGCCCTCCCTGGACTTTGCTGTAAATACTAGGGAAAATAAGTTCTTGGTTAGGGGTGCTCAGATTATACACTATTTTCTGATATTCCTGGTTGCTACTGCTGCTACCTCACAGTGAGCACCCATCTCAGAATGAAGCCAATAGAGATGAAAGCAAAGTCAAAAGTTGAGGGAAAAGAGAGACTTGTTCATATCGTTAGAAGACCTGTCTCTAGCTGGCTTGAAGCCTTTCACCCCACCTCCCCATCCCAGACTTTTCAGTTACATGAACCAACAAATTCCTTTTGGGCCGAGGCCAGTCTGATTTGGATTTTTACCACTTAACACTTCAACTTTAAGCCTTGACTGTTCCCATACAAGAGAATTCACCACTGCTCTGGTCTCTTTATCCTTAGGTGACCAAAAATGACTCCCTGTCTTTGAGAAAAGACACTAGAGGGAATCCCTCTGGTTAAGTCCTTCAAATAATCCAACAATATGGCTACCATATTTGGTCTTTAAGAGACCAAGGAACCTTCTTGAGAAGCATCTTCCAACCCTGGAAGGTGGGAAATGGAGTCAAAAACTGGCTAAGATGTTCCAGGAAAAACCAGTCATTGGCTCTTTCTCCGAACAGTGAAAAGCAGCCCACATACAGGAAGCGCCTCTGGAGGTCAGCTATCCTCTCTCAGAAGTAGCGCTGCAGAGTCAGTCAGACAGGGCTGAACCAGAGCTCTCCTACTGACACTAACTTGCCATGCTGATCTTCCACAAGCAACTCAGTTTCTTCCTCAGTGAAGCTTAAGAATGAAATGAAACAATGTACATAAGATACCTAGAATGATGTTTCACATGTCCTCACATATCACGTATTGTATTATCTGCCAGGCCTTATGCTAATAGCTTTCCACCGATGAGCTTGTATGATCTCAAAAACTATAAACACACATATACATATCCTTGTTTTACAGATGAAGACACGGGCACACAGAGAAGGTTAAGTCACCTATCCAAGATTACACAGCTAAGCTGAGATTTTTAAGGCCAAACACTCTGGTTTTAGAGCTCTTGCTTGTTCCTGTGTTTAATGCTACAGCCTCCTGTATGTTCCCTTCTACTGCCTAAAGTTCAACCAAAGTGTATACCCTTTAATGCCAACATCTCTGGACAAATGAGGGCGTCCTATTAGCCTTCCCACCTATCCCTAGCCCTCGTAGAACATCCATGTAGGCCCTGGAGGAACTTGCTCATTTCATGAATAAGATAATAGGCTAGTTACCTATGGTTAATTCACTATCTCAACTTGAGAATAGGAGAATGTGAGAAGCCAAGGTAGCCCAGCTTCTGTCTTGTGAAAACTAACCATTATTTTCAGAAACTCCTAAAATATGTATACAAAATATATATATTATTGCCTCAACCAAGACTGTGCCTTTTGTATGAATGGTCCTGGAGAAGGGAAGGAGAGGAGGGGAAAAGCTAGGAAGGGCCTCCTGGAAGATAACACAGCCTGGGGAGCTATGGGAAACTTGCATAATTTGGAGTAAGTGATTTTACCTTGTTGTGCTTGTTTTCTCATCTGTAACATGGGTTTAATAATAGCACCTACTCTCACAGAGTTGTGGGGCATAAATACCCTCACAGAGATGTTAGCTAGTATCATCATCCTGGATTCCTCTCTCTAATCCCACCATCAACTCCCGTTTGCTCAACACCAAACATGTATCTGTATCTCCATTTTTACTACTACCACCATATTCAAGTCATCATCCTTTCTCATCTGGATGAATGTATTGCCTCCTGTTTCCATTCTTGCCCATTTTCCTTGCAGAAACCAAATTTTCTTTAAAAACAAATAGATCATGTTACTGTCTTGCTTTAGAAATCCTGTAAGAGCTTCCAAATGCTTTTAAGTGAAAATGTAAATTCCTTACCATGGCCCACAAGACCCCAGATAATCTGGCCTCTGTGAACCACTCCAAGCTCCTGCCCCTTCTGCCTCACTTATGCTTCAGCCACACTGATCTTACACATCTCAGGGGTTTTGTGCTGGCTGATTCCTCTACCTGAAATGTCCTTCCCCAGGTCATCATATGGCTGGTTCCTTTCCATCAATCAGATCTGGGTTCATGTGTGCCCCAATCTTCCTCATCTCCCCAGTAGGAGTCTTTGGTCTGATATAATTGTCCAAAAGTGTTTCTTCTAAGGCTATAGCTCTTCTGGAAACACCTAGACTGGAAGATCCGTGAGGGAAAAAGGACTGTGGCTATATTATTCACTGTTATATATTCAATTTCTACCACAGTGCCTGAAACATAACAGACTGTTAATAAATATCTGTGAAAAATTTCTCCACCTTGCAGCAGTCTCTTCTTCACATGTAACAATGGTTAAATTAGAATGCCGAAATCTCAGATCCTCCCGCAACTGGTGCCTTCTTATCTTTCAGGTTATCAGGCTCAACTGTCACTTCTTCAAAAAGGCCAATTCTGACCACCCTGTGTACAGTGGACAATCCCCTACCCCGTTCAATTTGTTTTAATTCCTTCATAGCACATATCACTATCAGACTTATTCATGTATCTTCCCTCCATCAGAATATAAGATCCAAGAGCTCTAAGACCTTGACTATTTCATTCACTGCTGTATCTCCAGTACCTAAAAAGTGCCTTCATAAACTGTTCATAAACTGCCTTCATAAATTGTTGGGGACATTTGAGATATGCATACTCTATATAATAATGTTGTTCTGTTGCCCTCAAGCAGACTCTATTCAACAAATTTACCCTAAAACAAACAAAACAAAACTTACTCACAGTAACTTATTTAACCCTCTCTAAAGCTCTGAGTACTGGAAACCCAAAGTTGAGGTAGGGAACTGAAAAGCAGTACTCCCGGATTTTACTACCTCAAGACTACAACCAAACCAAGTCAGTCATCTCATTCCTGTTTTTCCCAAGTGAAAATCACTCAGTCATGTCTGACTCTTTGTGACCCCATGGACTATACAGTCCATGGAATTCTCCAGGCCAGAATACTGGAGTGGGAGGCCATTCCCTTCTCCAGGGGATCTTCCCAACCCAGGGATCAAACCCAGGTCTCTTGCATTACTGCTGCTGCTGCTGCTAAGTTGCTTCAGTCGTGTCCTCCTGCATTGCAGGTGGACTCTTTTTCAGCTGAGTTACCAGGGAAGCTCTGTTTCTACCAGCGAGATCCCAAAGTCAAGTCTGGTGGGGTCAGACTAGCCAAAAACAATCTCTGGATCCAAACAATCATACAGAACAGAATGACTGGGGCTGGGCAACAGTGAGGAGGGGACTACCATCAACACTCAAAGGTCAAAGGATGGAATCACAGTTCTATCTGGTTCAGCAAGCAAGAGAATCTCTAAGAGCACTGCTCACCTAAACATGTCTGAGGATCTTCGGTCACGGTCTCACACTTAGCTCAGAGAAGAAACTGTTTTCAAACTGGGGCTCTCAGTCAAGAGTTCTCTTTCCACTGAGACTGCTAAGGACGCAGAGTTCAAGTCTGGGGTTGCTAAGGGCCATTTTGTTGTCACAAAGCAGAAATCAGCTGAGGATGAAATTAAGTCAGTGGAGAAATGGGGCGATTACTAGGAAGACTGCTTGAACTTCTGGATGCAGCTAGGTCTATCTAGGAACCATCCTAGTTCTGGACTTTTCAGTAACATGAGGCAATTAATTCTTTTTTTTAAGCCAACTTGAGCTAAGGTAATGCCACTTACATCTTTAGAGTCTTGGCTGCTGAGAGCTTTTTTTTTTTGCTGAAACTGAGCACTTTCATATACAGGGCATTGTTCTAAGTGTGTGTTTTGTGTGTCAGTCACTCAGTTGTGTCCGACTCTTTGTGGTACCATGGACTGTAGGCTGCCATGCTCCTCTGTCCATGAAATTCTCCAGGTAAGAATACTGGAGTGGGCTGCCATTTCCTCCTCCAGGGGATCTTCCCAACCCAGGGATCAACCCTGGTCTCCTGCATTGTGGACAGATTCTTTACCATCTGAGCCACCAGGGAAGCCCTTGTTCTAAGTACTATATACATATTAACTATTTAAGCCTTATAACAATTCTATGAAGTAAGGTATCGTTACTACCTTCATTTTTTAACTCTGGAAACGAAGGACTAGAGAAATTCAGTAATTTGTTTTAGGTCACAAAACGGGTAAGCAATGAGTGGGATGCAAATCCTGTCTACTTGAAGAGAAAATCCAACTCTGACTTCAGACACTATCATCCTGGGATGGACAAAGCCAGAAACCTATTTGAGCCACTTGTCCTCAATTTCATCCTTTGTAAAATGAGGATAATCATAGTTTACCTACCTCACAGTGTTCCTGTGAATATGAGATGAGACAATACACATGAAGCACTTAAACAGTGACTGGTAGATAATAATTACTCAATAAACAATGATCATTATTACTCTTTGGGTCACTAAAGTGCACCTGGCAAATACAGTGCAGATGGAGGAGATCTGTTTTCTTTCATCTGTGTCCTTCAGGTGAAGAGAAGAAATGCCATGGGTTAGAGGTGAAGAGTCTTTTTTGCTTTTGACCAACTGCATAACCTGCTTCCTCTGCCTGGAAGGCCAATCATCCTTGTCCCAACTCTTGTGGAACAGCACCCAGTCTTACCACCTCTTCTATGAAGTCTTTCCAGATAGAGGGTTCCTTTTCTCACTGCCAAATTCCCACAGTATATAGTTTTTACCTCACATTCTGTCCCATGTACCTGACCAACCTCTCTACTGGTCTGTGAGCTCCCTGAAGGCAGACTTCAGTGTTATCCTTGTGATCTGTTTATTCTTCTCAAACTTAGCTGCTGGTTAGCCAATGATTCCCTACAACTTACAGAGGCAAGAGCTCACTTTGTGGAATTCAGAGAAGAACAAGTTATATCCCAGTACTTTCCAAACTCCCAGTCTGGTCAGCATGAGTGGACAAGTACATGAAAAACTACAAGGGAGAAGATAAGTGGCGCTCTATGAAGTACAATGGAAGGCTCTGGGTAGTAAGAGAATGAAGATTGGAAAGTGTCTTAAGGGAAGAGTGTTTATGTGGAGAAGGACAGATGAGGAATAGGTGAGAAGAGATGGACATGTGTGTTCAAGGAAGGAGCAACTTGAAGCAGAAACACTGAAGGATATGGGATGGTATGGAGCAGTAGAGGGGAAGCCAGAAGGAGAAAATGCTGAGGAATATCTGAAAGGGAACCATTCAAAGGCAGAATCTGAAGTAATTCTCAGAGGGTGGGGTAACCTTGTGAACAAGCCAGAAACCTTTCAAGGAAGGTAAGGAATCTTCTGGAAAGTGGGGACTTCACAAAGGGGGCTCCCAGGAAAGTGGGGGTGAGCAGAAGGGCACAAGGGCATACCCTGAGGCATCTTTCAAGGTGCTTTTATGTGGAGAAAGGGAAATCCTCTTAGAGGGCAGTGGTTCTCAAATTTGAGCATGCATCAGAATCACCAGGAAGGTTCCTAAAAACAGATAGCTACTGCCAGGTTTTCTGATTCAGTAGGTCCGGGTTGGGACCCAAGAATTTGCATTTCTAACAAGTTATCAGGTGATGCTTGTGTGCTGGTCCAGGAACAACACTTTGAGAACAACTACTATAGGGGGAGGGATTCTTTTGTGAGGAAGCACTCAATGTGGAAAAGGAAGGAGAAAACTTCTGAGAGGAAAATTGAAGGAGTCCTCAAGAAAAGTCTAAGGAAGGGTCTGTCTATCTCTGAAGGGAGGAGGGGCCTATGAAGATAGAACCAAAGAAAAATGTCCTGAGAGAAAGAGCTCTGAGGGCTGGAACTTCAAGGGGTAAGGGTATCTCTTGAGGATCTTTTAATAAGAAGGGACACAGAGGCTCCTGATAGGGGAAGTTTGTAGGGTGCTCGGGGCCTATGGTGGGATAATGGGGGAAAGAAGCTCAGATCTGAGAAGGATCTCTAAGTTGATTTCACAGGAGAGAGAATGGAGGAGATGAAAGGGTATAAGTGGAGGTTCTAAAAGGGATACGTAATAAGGCCTTGAATAAGGTTTCTTGGAGATGTCAGAGGGAGAATCTGAGAGTGCGTTCTGAGGAAGTCTCACATAGTGGTGGGGTTGTTGATGCACAGCAATTTTGGAGAAAATTCTCTAAAAGGAGTCTGTGGATGTGTGGTCTTCTGTGAGAGATCTTAGATTTACTGGAGCAGGATGACAGGTGTCTTTTTAGGAAAAATTCTCAAAGAGCTCAGATGAGAAATCTCTGAGTAAAGCCTTCAATAAGGTATATGGGGAAGGTGGTTCTTCTGAGAGAAAATGTGGGAATGTCATAGTAAAGGGTTTTTCAGAAAGAATTCTGGGACTTTCTAAGAAAATGAGCTCAGAGTTATTTTGAGGGAAGACTGCATGGTGTTGGGTGTCTTCCACAGAGGGTTCTAGAGGATGTGAGGGAAGCTATGAGGGTGAGTTCAGGGAGGGAATTATCTAGTAAAGTCTTTTAGTAAGTAAGTAGTAGTAGTGGTGGTGTTAGTCAGTTAGTTGTGTCCGACTCTTTGTGACTCCATCGACTGTAGCGCCCCAGGCTCCTCTGTCCATGGAATTCTCCAGACAATAATACTGGAGTGGGTTGCCATTTCCTTCTCCACTCTCAGTAAGGCAGGAGGTCTGTAAGTAGTGATTCAAGGGTTACTGGAAGGGTCTCTAGGAGAGATTTCAAGGTCATATCTCAGAGGGCTCGAGGGGGTTGCTGGGGTCTCTGAGAAGGTATGAGGAGGTCTTGAAAAACTGCATCTCAGAGGGGTTAAGAAAAGGTCTTAGGGTTTATAAGAGTTGTGAGGAGGAAAGTTCATCAGAAAGCAGGTCTATAAGGAGGGACCTTGAAAGGAGGATTCTAAGGGGGGTTGATGAAAATATCAGAGAGAAACTATGGGAAACCTTTTGGAATCCTAGGAAGCAATTTTTGAAACATTTTGTGTGGGTTACTGGAAAAGATTTGGGATATATAAAAACGGTTTTGGAAGAGGCTCGTGGAATGTGGAAAAAGAGTTTTCTGTAGATTCAGGGAAATCTCTGGAGAAGATTTTTGGCATAAATGAGGAGGGTCTCAGGGGAAGATTTTTGGGGTATGTGAGGGTGCTCTATAGAGCATTTCAGGGTGGGGAAATTTGAGGAACATGAAGAGATCTTTGGGACTTTTGGGACCTGTGGAAGGGCCCAAAGAGATGACTTCTGGGATGTGTATATGGAGAAGGAGTGTATATGTGAGATGAATTGGGGGGAGGGGTGGGGCTCCAGAGGAGTTTTGAGGATCCGAGGCCATTTCAGAGGGTCTCTTTGGAAGATTTTCCAGGGTACATCAGGAGCATTCTGGAGCAGTCCAGGGGAAGGGGCTCTGAGATTTGGGGGCCATGAATGGAAAATCTCCAAGGCGATTGCTGGAATGGGAGTAGATGGGAGGGAAAATTCTTGGGATGTGTGAGAAGGAAGTCTGGGCGATATTGTTGGGATGTGCGAAGTAGGTCGCCGGGGGAGATTTCTGGAATGCACGGGGTCTGGAGGGGATTTCGGGGAGTCTGTGATCTGAAGATTTTTAGGGCTTATGAGGGAAGCTCCTAGAGAAGATATCTGACACATATTGTTGGAATACGAGGAGTGGCCCCGGGGGAATATTTCTAGACTGAGGAGGAGGATGGGGGATCTGGGGCCAGAGCAGGGTTCTCTGAGGAAGATTTTTGAGGCGTAGGACAGGGTCTGGAGCAGACGTGGAAATATCAGGGGTGGTCTCTCGACAAGCCTTGCGCACGGCGGGAGGGGACTGAGGGCTTCGAGTGGACTCGGGGGGGGGGGGGTCTGTGGGCGTGCCCTCTAGGGAGCTGTCTGAGGTAGACCTGGGGAGGGGGTCACGAGATGGGCCGCTGGCCGGGCTCCCGGGCCACCCCGAGGGGCGAGGAATTCGGGGAGAAGCTCGAGAAGCGGCCTGGGAGGGCGATTCCGGGTACGGGTGTGAAAGATCCTCTCGAGGGTCGGGACCCCTGAGGCCTGCGCTCCGCGCCCGCCGCCGCCCGGGGTCCCTGAGGGGGCGGGGCCGCCCGCGCGGCCTGGGGCGCCCTGAGGTGAGCCCCGAGAGCCCCGACCCGCCGCCGCCCCGCGTCCGCCTGGCTCTGCTCGCCACTCACCGCCTCGGCTGCCGCCGCCGCCGCCCGGGCCTCCTCAGGCCACCGCCACCACCGTCGCCCCCTCTCCGGCCCGCGAGCTCCCCTCCCTCCTCCCGCACCGACCACCGCCGCCGCCACCGCCGCCGTCGCGCTGCGTCACCGCGCCGTGCGTCACCGCCCCTGGCCCCTCCCCGACGGGACCGCCGCGCGCCAGCATTAGTTGACGCCGCGGTGACGAACCGCGCGCTCGCCAACGGGCGGCGAGGGCAGCCCGAAGGGCGGGAGGTGTGCGCGGAGAAAGGCTGGGTCCCGGCGGAGAGGGGGGCCGCGGGGGTTGAACAAGGCCCACGAGGCCCACCCCTAGCCCCGTCGGATTGGTCGGCTGCTCAGCTGACGGGCAGTCGGCCCTGCGGGGTGGGGTGGGGGAAGAGGCGGGGCGCGCGCGGCGTTGCCATGGGCAACGGGCCCGGCGGCGCCCGGGATTGGGCCTCCCGGCCCGCAGGGGGCAGTCTCGCGCGTGTCTACCGCAGCTTTGCAACTAAGTCACAATTCCTGATTCTGGCGTTCAAGGCCCGGTGGTCCGCCTGGCCCGCAAGCCGGGCTCTAGGCCTGGGCCCCGCCACGCCCTTATTATCCAGGTTGCGGGTAGACCCTAGGGCAGCTGGAGTCTCAGATTCTCCATCGCAACCCTCTCTTAGTCTATTGCTGCTGCTGCTAAGTCGCTTCAGTCGTGTCCGACTCTCTGCGACCCCATAGACGGCAGCCCACCAGGCTCCCCCGTCCCTGGGATTCTCCAGGCAACACTGGAGTGGGTTGCCATTTCCTTCTCCAATGCATGAAAGTGAAAAGTGAAAGTGAAGTCGCTCAGTCGTGTCCGACTCTTAGCGACCCCATGGGCTGCAACCTACCAGGCTCCTCCATCCATGGGATTTTCCAGGCAAAGAGTACTGGAGTGGGATGCCATTGCCTTCCCCGTCTGAGTCTATTGCTTCTCTCAATTGGGAATAGGACTGAAAGAAACGATGCATACAAAGCGCTGGGCACAAAGCAGGCGGTCAATAAATGGGAGTCATTGCTCTGCCAGTAGTAACCTATTCATTTCACACACTGCCCTGGAGCAGCGTGAACTAAGCATAGCGGGGGCACTCACTGAAGGCTCCCAGGTGACAGAGGCGTGGTTGTTCAGTTCAGTTCAGTCGCTCAGTCGTGTCGGACTCTTTGCGACCACATAAATCGCAGCACGCCAGGCCTCCCTGTCCATCACCAACTCCCGGAGTTCACTCAAACTCACGTCCATTGAGTCGGTGATGCCATCCAGCCATCTCATCCTCTGTCGTCCCCTTTTCCTCCTGCCCCCAATCCCTCCCAGCATCAGAGTCTTTTCCAATGAGTCAACTCTTCGCATGAGGTGGCCAAAGTACTGGGGTTAGAGGAACCCAAAGAAAGGGAGTCAGAGAGGAATGTAGAGTTTAAGGCAGGGACTGGTGGGAAATAAGCCATGGCCAGAAATTTGGCCACTTGAAAGAGTTTGGACTTGTCCCAAGGGCGCTGAGGAGCCATGGAAGGTCTTTGCCCCAAGGAGAGTCAGGGGGTTGGGGGGAGAGGGAGGTTGGAAAGCTGTCCCTGGTTTCTGTATGGAGGATGGATAGGAGGGAATAGAACTAGAGCTGGGTGTTCGGGGAGCCAGCTGGGGTGGGAGAGGGGCGTTTGCATCAGGGGAAGAGGGAAGAGGAGGAGGAGTAGGTGCCAGGGACTGATGCCCAGGACCTTCGGAGAACCTACTCTGGGACTCCAAGGCCACAGATGGTGAGGGAGGGAGAAATTCAAGACAAGGTCCTCTGGCTAAAAGGTTGAGGGGGAGGGGTTGGGGGCTTCCCTGAGGAGGAGACCCAGAGGTGAAGCAGGTTAGGAAGTCGCTGAGTCTAGTGTTGGCTACCCAGCATCAGGATTTAGGAGGCGCCACAACCCCTGGGTCTGGGGCTTAAGAGAGTTATTGGGGCCAGAAGCCTATATTTGAGGATGATCAAAGATAGTAAGTAAAGCTGTGGGAGTTAGTGACCTAGCCTGGGGTATGAAGTGTGAATGGAAACAAACACCAGATAGAACCTTGAGAAGAGGAGACACATAAGGTTTGAGCAAAGAAATCGACACTTTTAACAAAGATTGAGAAACAGCAGCCAGAGACAGCGAGGAGGTAAACCAGGAAAACGGGGCATCTCTGGCACTGTGAGGATAGGCCATTTTAAAAGATGGCAGGGGTACATCACTAACCGCAAGTATTGCCACCTCCGTTTAAGCAACAACTTTCAACGCCATATAGAATGGTTGGGCTCCAAGGACACTGATTCATTTATTTATTCAATAATATTTCTTGAGTATCTAATATGTGCCAAGCACTGTTTAAGATACTAAAAATTCAACAACAAATGAGGCAGGCATGAAGCTTACATTCTAGTTGAGGGGCAGAAACAAATGATACTTTCAATGTTTATTTGGTATATTTCAATGTAACTTGGTGATAAGTTCTATGGAGAAAATTAAAGCAAGCTAACGGCTGGAGAGGTGGGATCAGCACTGTTTTAGATAAGGGAAAGGCTTCTTTGATCAGGTGACATTTGAACAGAAATCTGAAGGGGTGAAGGGGTGAACCATGAAGGAAGGAGGGTTCAAGAAAAAGGAGCCAGCACGTGAAAAGGCCTGATGTCAGGATCACTCACAGAACCAGAAAGAGGCTAGTGTGGCTAGAGAGGAGTGAGCAAAGAGGAGAGTACTGAAAGACAAGATCCAGGAGGTAACAGAGGAGGGATGGTGGCAGATAATTAAGAGCTTTTAAAGCCGCTATAAGGACTTTTGCTTTTACCCAGATAATATGGGAGACATGAGAGTACTGAGTGAACAGGTATGTCAGTTGGTTTGGGTTTTTGTTTTTGTTTTTGTTTTTTTTTTGGCTTCACTGCACAATGTGTGAAGTTCACGCTGACCAGGGATTGAACCCATACCCCCTGCAGTTGAAGCCTGGAGTCTTAACCCCTGGAAAGTGAAAGTGAAAGTGAAGTCGCTCAGTCCAACTCTTTGCAGACCCCATGGACTGTAGCCTATCTTAACCCCTGGACCACCAGGGAGTTCCTGGCTTGGTTTGGGTTTTATTAGGATCTCTCTGACACGACTGAGCAACTTCACTTTCACTTTTCACTTTTCACTTTCATGCATTGGAGAAGGAAATGGCAACCCACTCCAGTGTTCTTGCCTGGAGAATCCCAGGGATGGGGGTGCCTGGTGGGCTGCTGTCTATGGGGTCGCACAGAGTTGGACACGACTGAAGCGACTTAGCAGCAGCAGCAGCAGCAGCAGGATCTCTCTTGACAGTCCTATGAAGAATAGAGTGTGGGGAGAGGGGTGGGAGCAGAAAAACAGTGAGGAAGCTACTATGAGAGTTCAGGCAGAAGTTGAAGGTGGCAGGGGCAGAATATAGGCTGTGGAAGGGGAGGAGTGAGCCAGTTCTGGTTATGTTTGGAAGTTCAGAGGTGGCAGGTTTTAAGGTACATTGTCAGAGGAAAGAGATGGGTCAAGGACGACTCCAAGACATCCAGATGGAGTCATGCTGGCAGTTGGACATAAGAGCCTAGAGAGGCCCAGGCTGGGGAAATAATTAGGGTATCCCCCTTTGAATACTAAGAGGCTGATGCTCTCAGGAAGAGGGGAAGGAGGATAGAAAAGAGAAGCAGACTGAGGGCTGAGCCCAGGGACTCATGACTCTTAAAAGGAAGCTGATCTGTGATCCTGCAACCCCACTCCTGAGCATATATTCAGAGAAAACTATAATTCAAGAAGATACATTCCAATGTTCCTTGCAGCACTATTTACAATAGCTAAGACAGGGAAGCAACCTAAATGTCCATCAACAGAGGAGTGAATAAAGATGTGGTACATATATACAATGGAGTACTACTCAGCTATGAAAAATAATAGAATAATGCCATTTGCAGCAACGTGGGTGCACCTAGAGATGGTCATACTAAGTGAAATAAGTCAGAAAGACAAATACTGTATCACTTATGTGTAGAATCTAAAACACAATACAAATGAACTTATCTGTGAAACAAATAGATTCCCAGACATAGAGAATAGATTTGTGGTTGCCAAGGAGGAGGGGGTGGGAAAGGGATGGATGGGGAGTTTGGGATTAGCCGATGCAAACTGTTACATGGAAAATGGATAAAAAACAAGGTCCTCTGTATAGCACAGGGACCTGCATTCAAATCCTGTCATAAACCGTAATGGAAAAGAATATGAGGGACTTCCTTGGTGGTTCAGTGGTTAGGACTTCACACTTTCACTGCCAAGGCCACAGGTTCAATTCCTAGTCTGGGCACTTTTATCCCACAAGCCTCATGGTGCAGCCAAAAAAATGAAAAACATTGTATATATATGTTTAGCTGAATCACCTTACTCTACAGTAGAAATGAACACATTGTAAGTCAACTATGCTTCTATAAAATTTTAAGAAAGGAACTGAGAAGGAGCAGCCAGAAAAGCCAGAGGAAATCCAAGCTGGGGTGGTGTTCCGGAAGTCAAGTGAAGAAAGTGTTTTGGGCACAGGAGTGATGGATGATATCAGATGCAGCTGACAGGGCATGGCAGATGAAGATTAAGAATTGACTACTGGGTCCAGCGCCACAAAGCTCCTTGGTGGCCCTCTGACGGTGGTCGTTGGTGGTCCTTGTCATTGGAGAGAGACAGGAGTGAGTCTGCTGGGAGAGAGTTGGAGAGCAAATTAGAAGGAGATATTGGAGGCAGCGAGTGTGGACAATTCTTTCAAAAAGTCTTGCTGAAAAGGGAAGGAAGTGAATAGGCAGGAGAGAGAAAGTTTATAGGTTAGTTTTAAATTTTATTTATTTATTTTTGGCTGAAACATATGGAATGCAGGATTCTAGTTCCCTGACCAGGGATCAAACCTGTGTCCCCTACAATGGAAGCAGGGATTTTGCAGTGGATTCTCAACCACTGGACCACCAGAAAAGTTCCAGGGTTTTTAGTTTTTAAGACACACCATGGTGTGTAGGCCAAGGGGAAAGATCCAGTAGCGATAAGGATATTGGTGATACAGGGAGAAGGAGGGTAGCTGCAGGGATGCCCTTGAGGAGGTTAGAGAGGGTGGGATCTGCCTACTGCTATGGGAGGGAACTCAGCACAGTGGGCCAGACATTGTGAACATACTCTATTATTTGTGTGTATTTTTTCACAGAAATACAGAGGGGGTTCTCATAAATCACTTCCCTTTTATTTCTACTATATATGATAGTTAGGACATTATATTGATTTTAGGGAGAATTTATGTGTATAAATAGGTTGCCTTATCTAGGAATTTCATTCCAGGATGGGAATTGGGAAGGACAATACAAAATGCTCTTCATCATAAAGGAGGTACTGGTCTGATAGGATTAAACACCAGTGTTGTAGTGCCCATTATAAGGCCCCTGAGGTTGAATAACTGCAGAAAAAAAATATACCATTACCTGAGTGCTGGTGAGTCTCCTCTTTCTCCTCCATTTCCCCATCAACCTAATAAGTGGCAGTTTGATCAGCAAACATTTCTAAGTTCCCTCTTTTAGCTCTGGAATTAAAATATTCCAGATTAGTGGGTAGTGGAATGCAGGAAGGCTTCCTGGAGGAACAGTTAAAGAGCTTATCATTCCATCATCAAAAAAGTCTACCAAAAAAAAAATGCTAGAGAGGGTGTGGAGAAAGGGGAACCCTTCTGCACTGCTGATGGGATGTAAATTGGTACAATCTCTATGGAAAACAGTACGGAGGTTCCTTAAAAAACTAAATATAGAACAACCACATGATCTAGCAATTCCACTCTTAGGCATATAGCTGGAGAAAACAATAATTTGAAAAGGTACACGCAGCATTGTTTACAATAGCCAAAACATGGAAGCAACCTAAATGTGCATCAACAGAGGGGTGGATAAAGGAACTGTGGTACACTCCAAAAGAGATGTGGTACATATCAATATACACAGTGGAATATTATGCAGCCATAAAGAAGAATGAAAAGTGCCATTTGCAACGACACAGATGGACCGTCCCTGAGATTGTTATACTGAGTAAAGGAAGTCAGACAAAGAAAGAAATATTACATGATATTGCTATATGTGAAATATAAAAAAATGTTACAAATAAACTTATTTACAAAACAGAAAAAGTCACAAATGTAAAAAACTTATGGCTACCAGGGAGGAAAGAGGGAGAGTGACAAATTGGGAGATCAGGATTGACATGTATGTACTACTGAATCAACCCACTCCAGTACTCTTGCTTGGAAAATCCCATGGGTGGAGGAGCCTGGTGGGCTGCAGTCCATGGGGTCTCGAAGAGTCAGACACAACTGAGCGACTTCACTTTCACTTTTCACTCTCATGCACTGGAGAAGGAAATGGCAACCCACTCCAGTGTTCTTGCCTGGAGAATCCCAGGGACGGGGGAGCCTGGTGGGCTGCCCTCTATGGGGTCGCACAGAGTCGGACACAACTGAAGCTACTTAGCAGCAGCAGCAGCAACTACTGTATATAAATTAGATAACTAATAATAACCTACTATATAGCACAGTGAACTCCACCTAATATTCTGTAATGACCTACTTGGGAAAATAATCTAAAAAAGAGTGCAAATATGTATAGTTGATTGATTTACTTTGCTGTACACCTGAAAGTAACACAACATTGTAAATCAACTATACTCCAATTAAAATTAAAAAAAAAAAAAGCTCATCACTACCTATGGTGTATTGAGTGTTGTCCACCATGCTGGGAGATATGTGAAGTTATTTTATCCTCATAACAATTCTGAATCAGAGGGTTGAAGTTACTTAGCTAGAGCCACACAGTCAGGCAGCACCTGAATCCCAGTCTGGGTGACTGCAAAGCCTGGGAGGTCCCAACAGATGAGGGGAAGGAAGGAGGGGGAGGAGCCATATGTGACAGTTGTCTCAGAATGGGCATAAACAGGATGTGGTGGTTGATGAAACTTTTCCCCTACCCCACACCCCGCCCCCTCGAGCTGTGGTCCCCACCCCTAGAAGACAGCGGAACCAAGGAAAGAAGAGGCCCCTGGACAGTAAAGTCATGGTCAGGGGCCAGGGTCGTATGGGAAGGGCTAGGGGCTGGAGTGGGACTGGGGCTGGGAGGATGCCGGGGTGAAGGTCAGGCTGTGGATGGGAGGTCAAGGCTGGGGAAAGAGAGATGGTGGTTCCGGGTTTAGCCCCAGGCGAACAGATCCCCAAACCTCCCTGGGCGTTGCCCAAGGGCACCTGCCAAGAGGGCTCCAGTCCAGCCCAGAGGAAAGGGTACCTTTCTCCAATGTTCACAAAGGCAATCTATGGGCTATGGGCCCCTCCTCGTTACTAGTAGATGGGGATACTGAGGTTTGGGGAAAGGGGCAGGGCTGAGGCCAGGGGACTCAGCTCTTAACTGGGCTCCTCTGGCAGTCCGACTCCCTGGTGGTGTGTGAGGTAGACCCAGAGCTAAAGGAAAAGCTGAGGAAATTCCGCTTCCGAAAAGAGACGGACAATGCAGCCATAGTAAGTGAGTGTCATCTTCCCTCCTGAACGAATGGGGGGTGTGGGGGAGCATAGGGACAGATGGCAGGGGCGTCTGACCCACGTATGCCCTCCCTCCTCAGTGAAAGTGGACAAAGACCGGCAGATGGTGGTGCTGGAGGAAGAATTTCAGGTGAGGGGCTGGGGGATGGGACTGGGAGACCCAAAAGACTGTGACTGATGCTGAGAGCCTGGTGTTGGGAGCCAGAAAAACCCGGAAGTCAAGTTCCAGCTTAGCTGTGACCCTGGGCAAGAGACTCTGCCTGTATAGGTCTCTTGTTTCCTCATCTGTGAAATGGTGATAACAGTCCTTACCTCCAAGAGTTGTCTGTGAATTCAGTGATTTAATCCTTGTAGTTTGTTTAGAAAAAAGCAAGTGTCTTAGCACCTCTTCGGTTTGCTCACCGGTAACATGGGGATAATAACAGGACCTACCCCTTTGGGTTTGGGGAGAGATCAATGGGCTAATAATCCATGGGTGTTTCTTGGATGAGTGCCTTGGCACAGAGTACATGTCCGTTTAATGGCAGTCTTTTTATTTTTCTCTCCTCCCCTCACCCCTCACAGAATATTTCTCCAGAGGAACTAAAAATGGAGTTGCCTGAGAGACAGCCCAGGTATCCTGGGGCAAGGAAGGGGAAGATCAGGCCAAGGAGGGTTACAGACTGGGGGGCTACTTGGGGTCCAGTCTTATTTGTGGACTTTGAAACTATGTCTGTGAGTTCCTATCACAGGACTTTTGGTTTGTATACCAAAATTTTATTGCAGAATTTTACGCTAATAGTCATACGTGATGTTAGTACATACTTTGTCAGGGTTTGGTCTCAACATTGCACTTGCTTCATTAAAAAAGAAAAGAAAAGTTAAAATTTCCTTATTTTTCAATGCTTGGGAAGACTTTGAGTAGGAAAGGATTTATTTGACCTTTAATGATTGGGGAGAATCCTGTGTGAAGCCAGAGGAGCCTGGTGCTTTTTGTGTGTGGATGAGTTTTTTTACACTTCTATGAAAACTGGTCTCTTTAGATTTTTTCATCTCGACTGGGCTGAGTTTTGGGTGTCCTAGGACTTTAAGCCTCAATCCCAGGCTCTAGATCTCAGTCAGCACCCTGGGCATCTGACAAGTGCAATCACACAGGGCCCCATACCCAGAAGGGAGCCTTGAAGGCAGGGCTTGATCCCTGCTATCTTGAAATTCTTTATAGTTTTATCTCTGAATCTGTTTTGTGTGAAGTCTGACAGGACAGTGGAGCCTGTGCTGGAGGCTTGGAGCCTCCTTCAGCTCACATGTCCAGCCCTAGATGGGTTCTCAGCTCCCCACTCCCACATTGCCCAATGATGGCTGATGCCCTCTGCCCCAGGCAGGAGGCCTAATTGCAGACTCGGGAGTATCGGGGACGGGGGGGGGGGACACTCACTCCTGAAAGATAAATTCCAGGGTGTGCCCTTGAGCATTTTCACTTCCCCCGTGAGTGTCCCCATGCCCAAGACAGCACATGACTTGAAACAGGAAATTTTAAAAGACCAAGAGCAGTCTGGAAAGAGACTGCAGAAGAAAGGAAAAACAGGCTTTCTCCTGTGTTTCTTACAAGGGGCCCTGCATTTTCATTTTGCACTGGCTTTGGGAAATTATATAGCTGGCCCTGGTCTCAGCCCCTGATTCTAGACTGCTGGGCTCTAAAACATAGCGGTTGAGCACTTACACTCTACCAGCCAAGTTCCTGGGTTCAAATCTACCCATAGAACCTTGCGCAAATGGCTTCACTCTCTGGGCTTTGATTTTCCCGTATGTAGTATGGGGATAATAATAGTACCTACATCATAGTGTTGTTGTGAATAATCAAATAAGCACTTACTTTTTTTTTTTTTTTGGCCACATCACTCAACACGCGGGAGCTAAGCTCCCTAACTGGGGATCGAACCCCTGCCTCTGTAGTCTTAACTATTGCACCTCCAGGGAAGTTCCAAAACCATTTTTTCTTAAGCATTTTTTTCTTTATTGAGTTCTATTTGACGTATAATATATTAATTTCAGGTGTAAAGCATAATGATTTGATACTTGTATATACCGTATGACAGAATGTTCACCATGATAATCTGGTTAGCATCTGTCACCATACATAGTTTCTAGAACATTTTTTTTCTTACGATGAGGACTTTTCATATCTACTCCTTTAGCAACTTTCAAATATACGACACAGCGTTATTAACGTATATCACATCCCTAGGACGTATTTAAAATAAATAACTGGAAGCTTGTACCTTTTGACTCCCCTCACCCATTTCACCCACTCCCACCTTTGTCAACCACTCATCTGTTCTCTCTCTTTATGAACTTGATGGTTTGTTTCTTTATTTTTTCAATTCCACATATAAGTGAGATCATAAGGCATTTGTCTTTCTCTGTCTGATTTATTTCACTTAGCGTAATGCCCTCCAAGAGCCA
Organism: Bos indicus x Bos taurus; assembly: GCF_003369695.1. Taxonomy (NCBI): domain Eukaryota; kingdom Metazoa; phylum Chordata; class Mammalia; order Artiodactyla; family Bovidae; genus Bos; species Bos indicus x Bos taurus. Next base: position 16,843,054 of record NC_040093.1, read on the forward strand.
TCCATGTTGCAATGGCAAGATTTCATTCTTTTTTAATGGCTGAATAGTACTTCATTGTTTGCATATGTGTGTGTGTGTGTGTGTGTACCACATCTTCTTTATCCATTCATTTGTCAATGGACATTTAGGTTTTTCCATTTCTTGGTTATTATAAATAATGCTGCAATAAATATGGGGGTGCATATATCTTTTTGAATTATTGTTTTCATTTTCTTTGATAAATACCCAGTAGTGGAATTGCTGGAGCAGATGGTAATTCTATTTAGCATTTACTAGTATTATTTTTTTAATTAAAAACTTATTTATGGCTGCACTGGTTCTTCGTTGCTATGCACAGCCTTTCACTAGCTGCAGTGAGTGAGGGCTGCTCTCTAGCTGCAGTACACAGGCTTCTCATTATGGTAGCTTCTCTTGTTGCAGAGCACAGACTCTAGGCATGTGCACCTCAGCAGGTTGCAGCATGGGCTCAATAGCCATCGCACGAAGGCTTGGCTGCTCTGCGGCATGCGGCCCTGGTCTTTCCAGATCAGTGATCTAATCCATGACCCCTGCATTGGCAGGCTGATTTCCAACCACTGGACCACCAAGGAATTCCCCTATTATTATTATTATTTTTCCCCCATTAATATTTTTTAAATCATTTCTTGTGTTTGAAGCCAGTACCCTCGGTCTCAGTTGTTAACCCTAGGTTCTCAAACTCAGGCAAGATTGCTAGGCTGTGGTCTCAGGGGATGAGCATCAGGCCTGAGCTCCAGGCCAAGGGCTGAGTTTGAATTCCCTTTCACTATTGTAGGTTCGTGGTTTACAGCTACAAGTATGTGCACGCCGATGGCCGAGTGTCCTACCCCTTGTGTTTCATCTTCTCCAGCCCTGTGGGTGAGAAGGGGGTCTTAGATTCTGTGTGGGGATGTGTACACGTGTGTGTTTGAGTGTAAGTGTGTGTACGTGCACGTGATTGGTGATTTTGTGTGTGTGACTGTGTGTGTGTGTATAGATGCCTGTGTGAGTGTGGGGTGTGTGATGAGTGAATGCTGAGAAAGCAATGGGGTGGAGGTGAGGGCCCAAAACCCCCATCTTCATTAGTTTTGAGGTGTGTAAGCACATTCATCTCTTCCTTTTACTGGCAACCCCTGTCTGACCCCTAAACCATCTCCAGGGACCCTAGAATAACTTCCAGCCCCAAACAACTCTGAAGACTCTGACTGTAGCCTCCAGGGACCTCCTTAGAACAATTCCTGGGATTCTTAGAAAACTCCAGGGCCTGTAGGACACTGTTATTGTTCAGTCACCAAGTGGTGTCTGACTCTTTGCGGGCCCATGGACTGTAGCCCATCAGGCTCCTCTGTCCATGGGATTTCCCAGGCAAGAATACTGGAGTGGGAGATACCATTTCCTTTTCCAGGGTAGGACACTACCAGGGCCTTCGAGAACACCTTGGCATCCCCCAGTTATGCTTTCCTCTTCTGTTTTTCACACAGGCTGCAAGCCTGAACAACAGATGATGTACGCAGGGAGCAAAAACAGGCTGGTGCAGACGGCAGAGCTCACAAAGGTCTGGGGCCGCCCGAAGCTCCTGAGTGTGAGGGAGGAGAGTCTGGGATCCGAGGGCTGATGGAGGGTGGGGGACACCACCCCTGGAGGTCCCCCACGGGGGGTCAGGACTCCTGGTCTGAGGGAGGAGGGAGCTGGGTTTCTGGGTCTGAGGGAGGGATGGGCAGGAGCCCTCACTGTTTCAGTTCCTGAGTGGATTATAAAACTGAACCCTCTCTCTGCGCAGGTGTTTGAAATCCGCACCACTGATGACCTCACTGAGGCCTGGCTCAAAGAGAAGTTGTCTTTCTTTCGTTGACCTCTGGGCCGAGAACCTGAACTCAAACCCCCTAGGGCCTGAACATCCCAAACCTTAAAGAAATTAAAATGCAACAACTCAGAGACCCTCAGCTCTGGCTTAGTTTTCTGTTCCTCATTGTGGGCACCGGGTGGCAGTCCTGCAGTACCAGTTTTGGACCAGTAGAGGGCAGGCAGAGCCAGTGGACGCCTGCTGAGTTCTGGGAGGACCAGGAGGATTCCATACCTGTTCCTCTGAAAGAAAGGGAGGGGCCTGTAGGGTTTCCTAAGGAGAAATGAGGGAGGCCTGGGCCTCCTAGAGGAATTGGGGGAATATCTTAATCTGTGGAGGGGCCTTGTCCCTGAGAGTAAAGGAGGCGAGGGCCTGTCTCCCCACCTCCCACCTTCCCACCCTTGAAGGCAGTAGTCTGCACCTATGCTAATTTTCTCAGTGATCCCCCAGGCAGGAAGATTTCGAAGCCAGAAAAGTTGTTGAAGTTGTTATAAATGTCAAATGTAATAGCTTCAGGGGCTGGGGAGTTGCTGGGGGGTGAGTGATTTGTGGGGTTGGGTGGGCCTGTGGGCCAGGTCTGGGAAAGATTTAGAGGAATCAGAACTCTCAGAGGACCCCTGAGGAGTATGAAAAGTTGAGGAGGCAGGAAAGGGACACTGCCCTCCCCCTGTGGCGATTCGTCTTTCTTTCGTCATCTTTGGTCACTTGATGCTCTCAGGCTTTCTGTTTCTGAGGGACATTTACTGAGCACCCACAGTGTACTAGGCTCTGCGGATTCTGAGATGGGTAGGTCTTCAAAGAGTTGAATCACTGTCTCGCTCTGCTTTTCCTCCAGGTCTCTGAGTGTTCCTCTCTCTACCCCTAGATTCAGGGATCTGGGAACTCCCTCTCCCCACCCCTTTCCAGGTTCCCAGTTGAGAGGTGGCTGTTGCCATGGTAACAATGACAGAGTGACCTTGGGCCCCGGCTGCCCCTCCCCCAGTCCTGTCGTTCCTGGGTGAGGGCCCACAAGCCCAGCTCCAACCCTTCCTCCTGCTTCCCAGCCTGAACACACCATGCCTTCAATTGCCCCACACTGTCCCATCCCTTGCCCCCTTGTCCCCAGTCAGGACACGCCCCTTGCCTGAGGGATTCAGGTTAGAATTACTCTACACTGGGCCATAGAGAGATCCTGATGGCCCTCGATTTTCTGGGGGTGGGCTTGGGTGCTCAACCCTTCTCTTTCACCTATGCTGGTCCCCCCACCCCATTTCTCTGCTCGGGTTGTCTCTCCTCCTCCCTCTGTTCACAGCCTCAGTCCCTGAAGGCTAGAGGTGAGGGAATAGGAGGGGTCATTCAATGAAGAGGTCAAGCAACTCCTGGTCTGCAAAGGTCAAAGAGGCAAAAGGACTTGTCCAAGGTCATGAACTTACACAATGAAATGGGCAATAAGAGCTAATACTCTGAGGGCTTCCTATGTGCTTAGTATTTCTATATGCATTTTACAACTAATTTAATTCTTACAATTATTTTTGAAGAAGGTATCATTATTACCCCCGATTTACAAATGAAGAAAGTGAGGCACAGAAACCAAAAAGTTGCCCAAAGTCACACAACTAGCGGTCTGTATGGTTAGAATTTTAACCCAAGGCTATCCTGTGGTCCATGGCCACTCCCTCTCATAGAAAAGAGATTCAGGGAACCCCCTCTTCCTCCTCTATCTTTTCTTTTTCTTGCTACTACTTGCTCGCACCATAGTTGAACATCTGTCTGCCTCCAGGTTCATTCACAAATGCTCTAATCAGAGACAGGCATGTACAAAAATTTGCCCAATTGGGAGCGGGGAGTTTGGAAAGCAGGCATCAATCAGAGAGGGTGACTTTGAAGGGCAGTCCAATGCACAGGAGGTTTGACTACAGGGCTTGTGGAGGGACCAATCAGAGAGGTCAGAACAGAATACCACTATACAATGAAAAGTGGGCACAATGCGGCTGTGGCTTTTCATTTGGGGCCACACCTTTGAGGGGTGGTACAAACTGGGAACCTCTTCCTCTCTTTCCACCAACCTCCCTTCTCAATTCAGTTCAGTTCAGTCGCTCAGCCCTGTTCCACTCTTTGCGACCCCACAGACGGCAGCACGCCAGGCTTCCCCGTCCATCACCAACTCCCAGAGCTTGCTGAAACTCATGTCCATCGAGTCGGTGATGCCATCCAACCATCTCATCCTCTCTTGTCCCCTTCTCCTCCCGTTTTCAATCTTCCCCAGCATCAGGGTCTTTTCAAATGAGTCAGTTCTTCCCATCAGGTGGCCAAAGTTTTGGAGTTTCAGCTTCAGCATCAGTCCTTCCAGTGAATATTCAGGACTGATTTCCTTTAGTATGGACTGGTTTGATCTCCTTGCAGTCAAGGGACTCTCAAGAGTCTTCTCCAACACCACAGTTCAAAAGCATCAATTCTTCTGTGCTCAGCTTTCTTTATAGTCCAACTCTCACATGCATACATGACTACTGGAAAAACCATAGCTTTGACTAGATGGACCTTTGTTGGCAAAGTAATGTCTCTGCTTTTTAATATGCTGTCTAGGTTGGTCATAGCTTTTCTTCCAAGGAGCAAGCATCTTTTAATTTCATGGCTGCAGTCACCATCTGCAGTGATTTTGGAGCCCAAAAAAGTAAACCTCCCTTCTAGGTTCCCACAGATCCAGGCTCCCTAGGTTTTCCCTGGGGTGCTTCTCCCTGATAACCTTGAAAGTGAGCAGGTTTTATGTTGAATAGGTGAAGACTGGACTTTAGGTCAGAGTGGAGAACGAGGTACTCAAATTAGGCCTGAAGGGCCCTTGCCTAGGCTGAAATCTTGACTCTTTTGGAGTGGAGTCTAAGCTGGAGGTGTGGGGCTAGGATAGAGGGATGGGGCTTGGGTGGTGGCAGGACCCAGACTGAAGAAACATGAATATTACAAATTTTAAGATGGTGTCTAAAGTAAAGGGGTGGGGCTCAGGCTGTGAGAGTGGGACCTAGGCTTGAGGGGTGTTACTTATTTAGGTCAGATAGGGCAGGGATTTTGCTGTGGGATGGGGCTTTAGAGACAGGGGGTGGAGCCTATGCTTCCGGGTGGGGCCTAAATTGTGGAAGCATTAGATTGGATCTCTATTAGGAGATCTGGATCAGAAATTAAGGTCAGAGGGAAATAATCACACTATATGCTTTCATCTGTCGCCTTCTTTTTCAGGCCAATTCACATTCCGTGATCTCATGGGGCATTCCCCTGCCTCTGGGGTATATATCCTTCCTCTTCTAGTGGCCCCAGGCTGGAAGATCATGTTTATTCCTGAGTGTAGGCTCTACAGTGAGTCTGCAGCAGCTCTATCTCCCAGGCCTTCTCCTAAGAGGAGTTCAAGAACACATTTTTTACTAAGCACCTATCGGGCTTCCCAGGTGGTTCCATGGTCAAGAATCCGCCTGCCAATGTGGGAGACATGGCTTCAATCCCTGGGTCAGGAAGATCCCCTGGAGAAGGAAATGGCAACCCACTCCAGTGTTCTTGCCTGAGGAATCCCATGGACACAGGAGCCTGGTGGGCTACAGACTTAGCTACTAAACAACTAGTACCAAGACTGTTGGGGAAATGTGGGGGACTGGAGAAAACTGGTGTGCATGCCACATGTCAGGTGGCTTACATTTCAGTTAAGAGACAATAAGCAACAAATGAATAAAGAGGTAAACAAACAAGCAAGCAAGAATGTTACCAAGAGTGATAAAGGCTATAAAGGAAAAAAAAAAATGAGTTTGATGGGATGATAGAAATCCCAAACAGGGTGGGACCTGTTTGGGTTTTTTGTTGTTGTTGCTTCTTTAGTCTCTAGAAGAGTCCTCCAGTTTCTTCCTGCCAACATTTATTGTGAAAATTTTCAAACATATAGCAAAGCTAAAATAGTTTTACAGTGAACACCCATATACCTACCAACTAGATTCTAGATTAACATTTTGACTGTACTTGCTTTATCACATAGCCATCCATCTATCCATCCATTAATTCATTTAAAAATTATTTATTTTTTTGGCTGCACGTGGTCTTAGCAGCGGGATGTGGGATCTAGTTCCCTGACCAGGGATTGGACCCAGGCTCCCTGCACTGGGAGCACAGAGTCTTAGCCACTAGGGAAGTCCCCCATTCATTAATCCATTTTTACTTTGAAAGTATTTCAAAGTAATCTGAAGACATCAGGACAACTGGTGGCAGTGAGGATATAAATTGGTCATGGTAAAGGAAGGGCTCTCTTAAGAGATTACATTTAAATTAAGAATTGAATGAAGCTCTCTTTCCCTTCGGCATGCCACTGAAGATCCTGGTGTTGCCATGTGCCACCACCCAGCCCAGTGTTACCGGTATTGTAAGAACAAGCGGTACCCAAAGTCCCGTTTCTGCTGAGGTGTCCCTGATGCTAAGATCCGCATCTTCAACTTGGGGCATAAGAAAGCCAAAGTGGATGAGCTCCCACTCTGTGGCCACATAGTGTCAGATGAGTATGAACAGCTCTCCTCTGAAGCCCTGGAGGCTGCCTGTATTTGTGCCAACAAATACATGGTGAAAAGCAGTGGCAAAAATGGTTTTCACATCCGAGTACGGCTCCACCCCTTCCATGTCATCCGCATCAACAAGATGTTGTCTTGCGCTGGAGCTGATAGACTCCAGACAGGTATGCACGGTGCCTTTGGAAAGCCCCAGGGCACAGTGGCCAGGGTCCACATTGGCCAGGTCATAATGTCCATCCGAACCAAGCTGCAGAACAAGGAGCATGTGATTGAAGCCCTCCGCCGGGCCAAGTTCAAGTTCCCTGGCCGCCAGAAGATCCACATCTCCAAGAAGTGGGGATTTACCAAGTTCAACGTGGATGAATTTGAAAACATGGCGGCAGAAAAGCAACTCATCCCGGACGGCTGTAGGGTCAGATACAAATCGCAGTCCCCTGGACAAATGGCGGGCCCCACACTTGTGAGGATCAGCACTGTCCCCTCCTTAATCATGCTCACCAATAAATGCTATTTCCTGTAAAAAAAAAAAAAAAAGAATGAAAAGAAGAAATCAGCCATGGAAGGGGAAAAGAGTGCAAAGGCCCAGGGGTTAGAATGACATGATGTGTTGGAGGAAGAGAAAATTCATTACTGAGGCTGGAAGACAACAGTGGTCAAGGATGAGGTCAAAAGGTGGGCAGGAGCCAGAGATCACAGGGCCAGACACGCTCTGTGAGTGAGGCTATCTCTGCCTGGGCTCAGGCTTTTTATTTCTCTATCTCTGTCTCTATTATTATTATCATATTCATTTGCTCCATGGAAGAAAAGCTATGGCAAACCTAGACAGCCTATTAAAAAGCAGAGACATTATTTTGCCGACAAAGGTCTGTATTGTTAAAGTTACAGTTTTTCCAGTAGTCACATACGGATGTGGGAGTTGGACCATGAAGGCTGAGTGCCAAAGAATTGCTACTTTTGAACGGTGGTGCTGGAGAAGACTCTTGAGAGTTCCTTGGACAGCAACTCCTCAAACCAGTCCATCCTAAAGGAAATCAACCCTGAATATTCATTGGAAGTACTGATTCTGAAGCTAAAGCTCCAATACTTTGGCCACCTGATGCGAAGAGCTGACTCATTGGAAAAGACCCTGATGCTGGGAAAAATTGAGGGCAGGACAAGAAGGGGGCGACAGAGAATGAGATGATTGGATGGCATCACTGACTCAATGAACATGAGTTTGAGCAAACTCAGGGAGATAATGAAGGACAGGGAAGCCTGGCGTGCTGCAGTTCATGGGTCGCAAAGAGTCAGACACAACTTAGCAACTGAACAACAACAGTTCTTAGTTGCACCATGCGGGATCTTTTGTGCAGCACATGGGTTTTCTAGTTGTGGCGCAGGGGTTTAGTTGCTTCGAGGCATGTGGCATCTTCTTTTTCGGCTGTGCTGGGTCTTGGTTGCTGTGCAAGGGCTTTCTTCAGTTCCTGAGAGTGAGCTTGTCATTGTGGTGGCTTCTCGTTGTGGAGCACAGGCTCTAGGGGTTCAGTAGTTTCGGTTCGTGGCTCTCGGCTCTAGAGTGCTGGTTCAGTAGTTGTGGTGCTTGGGCTTAGTTGCACTGTGGCATGTGGGATCTTCCCAGACCAGGGATTGAACCAGTGTGCCCTGCATTGCAAGGCAGATTCTTAACCACTGGACCACCAGGTACGTCCCTGTCTCTGTTTTTATTATCTTCTCACCCCACCCCCCTTTTCCACACCCATCCATCCCAGACCTGCCCTATCCTCTTTCCTCTTTGCCTCCACCTTGTTCTGCCACTTTCTATCTGTGTGATCTTAGGCAAGTGACCTAACCTCTCTGTAGCTCAATTTTCCTCATTTGTAAAATGGGCATAGTCATTTGACCTCCTCATTTGGCTTCTGTGAAGAGTGAATGGAGTTGGGAGTCTGCCTGCTAATGTGAGGGGTGGGGCGACGGACATGGGTTTGATCCCTGGTCGGGGAAGATCCCACATGGCTCAGGGTGACTAAGCCTGTGCACCACAACTATGGAAGCCCTCAGCGTGTTTTGAGTCTGTGCTTTGCAACAAGAGAAGCCACATCATTGAGAAGCCTGTGCACCACACCTAGAGAGTAGCTACTGCTCGCTGCATCTAAAGAAAGTCCATGCACAACAAAGGAGAGCCAATGCAACCAAAAATTAATTATTTAAAAAATAAAGTGTGCAACTTAACAAAAACCAGAAGTGAGTGGAGTTGTATATGTGAAGCCCCTAGATCCAATCCTGGTACACAGTAGGGTTGGACATGTGTCCAATTTTGCTATTATTGTTATTGTTCTCCCACATCTGTCCTTCCAGCCCTAGTCCTCCATGTCCTGGCAGCGAGCACCCAGTATCAGGGTGAGAGGTGGGAATGGTGGCTGGGTGGTGGTGGTGATGGTGGTGGTGGTGTTGTTTAGTCACTAAGTCTGACTTCTTGCGATGCTATGGACTGTATGGACTGTAGCCCGCCAGGCTCCTCTGTTCATGGGATTTTCCAGGCAACAATACTGGAGTGGATTGCCATTTCCTTTTCCAGGGGATCTTCCTGGATCAGGGATGGAACTCAAGTCTCCTGCACTGGCAGGTGGATTCTTTACCACTGAGCCACAAGGGAAGCCAGTGATGGTGGTGGGGAGGGTGAAATCTAGAGACTCGGGAGTGGGGAGTGGGGCTTTGAGTGTCCTCAGGGCGATCTAAGGGTTGTGAGTGGTTCACTAAAGTGAGGTTCCCCAGAGGGAAGCTCTGCAGAGATGCGCTGGATCTGGGGGGTGTGGGGCAGGCTCCATGTGATGATATGAGTAGGAAGAATTTAGAGAAGGGGTTTAGGGGAAGACCTTGGAATCCAAATGGGATCCAAAATGGGAGGGATTTGGGCCACCAGGGACCTAGGGGATTGCAATAAGACAGATTTTTTTTTTTAAGTTAAGATTTTCCCCTTTATTTTTATTCGGGTGCACTGGGTCTTAGTTGTGGCGTGTGGGATCCTTACACGCATATGTTACAGCATGTGGGATCTAGTTCCCTGACCCGGGGTCGAACTTGGCCCCCTACATTGGAAGCCTAGAGTTTTAGCCACTGGACCACCAGGGAAGTCTCATGAAATAAGACTGATTTTGAGGGGAGAGCTTGCTGGGTTTAGAGGCCAGAATATCTCAAAAAGAGATGGAGAGTGGTCTGAGATACCCAGTGGGAGAGGGGCTCAGTTCAGTCGCTCAGTCATGTCCGACTCTCTGCAACCCCACGGACTGCAGCTTGCCAGGCTTCCCTGTCCATCACCAACTCCCGGAGCTTGCTGAAACTCATGTCCATTGAGTCGGTGATGCCATCCAACCATCTCATCCCCTGTAGTCCCCTTCTGGGGGGTTAGCTGTTCCATAGGAGTTGGGCAAAGGGATCTGAACAAGAAAGGAACAGGAATTCTCAGTTCCTCGGAAGTCACAGGGTGGAGGAAGGGCCTGGAGGGTTCAAGAGAGAGAATAAGAACAGGGGTGAGGCAGGGTCCTCAGGAGGGCAGCATGGGTGGGGAAGATGATCAAGAATTTGGGGCAAATTGGGCATTCTGGAAATCAAGGACTGCCTTGGAGGGGAGGATGTTCTGGGATCTAATGGGGGTAATTGGAAAAGTCTAGAGTCTCCCATGAGGAAAAGAGTTATATTTGGCACCCCTAGAAGTTAGACATGGTCTAGAGGCTCTACTAGGGGGCAGAGAATTGTTTGAGGTCAAGAGGGTAGAGGGGCATAGAGGGTCCTCAGGAAGGAGTGGGGTATGGTCTGTGGTCCTGAGTGGCTATAGAACATGGTTTGGCTCCCCCAGGGGAATGAGGCATGATCTGGGGTCTCCCCAGATGTTGACATATGGTCTGGATCCACTGTGGATGTTGGGGTGATCTGGGGTCCCTGAGGGATGAGGTGTGGTCTGGGGGTCCACCCTTTTAGGGTCCCTGGTAGGGGTGCTGTGGACCCTCTTGGATGCTGAGATACGGTCCTGGGCCCCGCTAGATTGGGAGGTCTGGTCTAGGGTCCCTGATGGGTGTGGGGCCCAGTCTGAGGTCGCCAAGGAGAGCAGGACGTGGTTTGTGGTCCTGGGTGGCTGAGAAACATGGTCTTGGTTCTCAAATGCGGTAAGACGTGATCTGGAGTCCCCCTGGGTATCGGGACAAGATCCGAGGTCTTCACTGGGGCTGCAAGTGTCCCCATGCCAGTCGGGGCGTGGTCTGGTGGTCTCTGGGGAAGCCGGCAGGGCTGGAGGTGGGGCTGGGGAGGGGTTGGGGGCGGGCCGGCGGCTCCGCAGTGGAGAGGGGTCTGCGGCGGACCCCGGGGCGGGGGGCGGGGGCTTGCGGCCGCCGCGCCCGGCCCCTCGGGTCTGCGCCCCCTCCCCCCTTGCGGCGGCGGCGGCGGCGGGGCTCGGGCGGCGGGCGGCGCGGAGGGCGGAGCTCGCGGCGGCTCGGGAGGGAGGGCGGGAGGCGGGAGGGAGGCGGCCCCGCGGCACCGCGCCCCCTCCCCCGGCCCTCCCCCCACCATGGCGCGGCGCGAGGCGGCGGCGGCGGGGCCGGGCCCGGGGCCCCCCCGGGCTGGGTGAGCGCGGCCCGCAGCGGCCGGGGAGGCGGCGGGCGGGGGCGCCGGTGTGAGCGCGGGTGTGAGCGTGCGAGCGTGTGAGTGTGTGTCCGCGGCGCTGCGGCGGGCCCGGCGTGCGCTCGCGCGGCCCTGTGTGTGCCCGGCGCCGGCGTGTGCGGCGCCCTGCTTGTGTGGCCATCCGGGTGTGTGCCGGGTGTCGAGCCGAGGTGCTGTGTCCGGCCGTGCGTGTGTGTCCCCCCGGGTGGCTGCCCCTTCGGCTGTGTGTCTGGGGGGCTGTCGCGCGCCCAACGGAGGGGCTGTGTGCAGGTGTGTGTGCGTGGGTTGTGTGCCCAGGTGTGGGTTCTCCCCCCTCCCCCCGCCCCGCGTGAGTGTGTTCGCGCGGTTAGCTGCGTTGGGTGTTTGTGTCCGGATTGGATGTCCATCCCAGGGTCTGTGTAGCCGGGTGTGCCCGCTCGGGTGTCCATTTGTGTGTGTGTATGTGTGTGTGTCTGCGGGTTGTATGTCTCCAAGGGTGTGTATCTGTGCGTCCATGTCAGGTTCCCGGCGGGAGGAGGGGGGGGCCTGGGGCTCAGCGCCTTGTGGGGCTTCTGTGTGGGTTTGGGGGAGGGGAGTTTGCCGCTCCCTCGGTCCATGTCAACTGTGGGGGGGTGGTCCTCGGCGGTCCTTGGGGGAGACGGCCATGTCTTCCCCTTCCTGGTGGCTGGGTGGGGGGGATGGGCAGCCGGTAGGTGGACAGATGGAGGGATGAGAGGCCGAGGGGTGGACAGATGGGCCCGAGGGAGGGACGCAGACCCGGCCCTCTCCCACCCATCCCACCCCAGTCCCCTGCCGGCCAGATCTCTGCAGATGAGGCCGGAGGTGCCCACATCCAGATGGCCAGGCTGGGGGACCTTTGCTGGGAGGATTGCCTCTGACCAGGTGCTCTTCAGCTCAGGCCCCCAACCCTCTGAACTCTGACCTGGCTGGGGAAGGGGGTGCGCTGGGAGGGAGGGGTGTTAGGATTTCCCGGGCCTAGGAAGTAGGTGGGGCGGGGGTGCCTCAGGGGTGGGAGGGATGTGTGTCCAGACTGTGTGAGTGCGATTCTCTGCCTATCTGTTGACTCTGCCAGTGGGGTTCAATGTTTTGTGTGTATTTGTTAAGTGTGTAAATCCCTCATAGGGCAGTTATGTGAGCATGTGCCTGTTATGAGTGAACATCTCTGAGTGTCTGTGCAAAGGTGGATCTTTTTGTACCTATGTGCTTGTTTGAGTGTGTATCAGCCTTGTCAGTGTCTGTTCCCGTTATGGTTCTGTGCATGTGTGTGAGGTGTGTACAGGCTAGTGTGTGCATTTGTGCATCTGTTGGCGTGGGAGTGTACCAGCTTTGTGACCGTGCATACTGGGGGTACATGAAGTTGCATGAGTGTGTTGGGTATTTAAGAGTGTGCACCTGTGTATCTTTGTGTGAGTGAGCATCTGTTACATGTGTGTTGGTGAGTGTGCAAGGGTAGCTTTGTTATAGATGCATGCACCAGGGGACACATGGGTTTCACAGTTGTGTGTGTGCCTCTGTGTGTGAGTGTGCAAGGGAAAAGGCAATGTTGTACGTGTGGTTGTGTGCAGGTGCGTCCACCTCGAGGATCTGTGTCTGTACTCTGAGTCCATTTGCGCATTTGTGTTGGTATCTGAAGAGTGGGGTTGTGTATGTTCAAATACGTACATGCAGGATGATATGTGTACATGTGCCTGTGTCCTTGACATAGGTTGACCCCACTTATGAGCCCAGTGAGATGGGGGCCCGTGTGGCAAGACCTGTGGTATGCTGGGATCCATGGACACAAGCGTGTCCACATCCTGGACCAAGAGCCTCCAGAGGGCGGGGGCACATAGATCATGCTACTCTGTCCATGGGAATTCAGATACAGAGTCATGGGTTGTGGGCCCATGTGGGTTTTGGCATGTCCACATGTGCTGGGGTGACCATGGTCTGCTGGCGAAGATGGGAACTTCTGATCCTCCCCCAGCTCCTGCTACTGTCCAGGTCTTTGAAGTTGGGGGACTGGGATGTGGATTCTGGAAGGAGGAGGCTGGGAGCCTAGCATCCTGGGTTTGAAGGAGACAGAGAGCTGAGGGACCAGACTCCTGGATCTTGGGAAAGGAGGAAACTGAGACCTGGACTGTTGGGTCTAAGGGAGGGGGAGTGTGGGGATCTCAGTCTCTTGAGCCCCCAGAGGACAAAGGACTAAAGTCCTAGACTCTTGGGATTTGGAGGGTGAACAGTCTGGGGCTCAGACTCCTTGATTTCCAGAGGTGACTTCCTGGGTCCACCTGAGCCCCTGTAGAACCTACAGCAGGAGGGCTGAGAGAGTGATCACGGCAGGGGCTTCCTGGGCTGAGGTGGTCTCTGAGGAGGGTCTCGGGAGAGGAGCCAGAAGAATACTAACCGTGTGCTTTTGTTCCTTTGCAGGTACTGGCCCAGGCCCTGACTGCCTGAAGAGAGGTGAGTGGGGTCCCTCCGGCTGGGGATAGAGATGTGAAGTGATTGGGTTTACTCTGAGAGAGCCAGAGGCTTGGAGTGATGCCTTGTATGAATTTTAGTGGCAAGTATGGTAGTGTCCTGAGGGCCAGGTGCCCTGCAGGCTGGGGTTGGTGACAAGATCAGGAATGTCTTGTTTGGGTAAGAGCTTCATAGAACGATGGTGTGGTAGGTGGGCTCTCAGGCCTGGAGGTAGCCCCTTTTAGGCTGAGTAAAGTGGTCAGAAAAGGAGGCAAGAGTTTCCTGACATGAAATGACCCTGCATTTGGATGGTGGCATGGGTATGGTTTACCATTTTGTGTGTGTATGTGCACGTATGTGGGGACATCTCCTGATAATCAGACCTACTGGTGGCTGAGAGAGAGCCAGAGCAAATGATCACTTAACGCTAACAGCAGCTAACATTTATATAGTGTTTACTCCATCAGCAACTACTCTAAGCATGTTGCGGCAGATTATCTCATTTAATCCTCACAATAATCTTATGCTATCATCCCCATTTGACAGATGAACACACTGAGGCCCAAAGAAAGGAAGTCACGTGGCAGGAATTTGGGTGTGAACCTGGGCAGTTGTGGGCCAGATTCTGTCCCTCAATGCCATGCTGCCTCTCAATAAATGTTAGCTGTTTTCATTATTAGTATTACATTGTTTCAACTTGAGTCCCACCCTGGCTGTGGGCCTTCTGGTTTCATAGATAGTGGTTCTGAGCCCCAGAGAGCTTACAGCCATGCAGGTGCAGAGCTGCGTCTCCTACTTCAGGAGCACCACCTCCCAGGCCAGGATTTTCTGTTGGAGGTAGAGCCGTGTCCAGAGGGAGTGCACAACAATTAGTGGGGCGGGGGGAGGGGGGCGTCGCTCAGAGATGAAGCGATGCTCTGACTTTGCCTCTTTTTCTTTTTGCAGCCCCATCACTGTCTTCTTCAGTCTCTTTCTTCTGGTCTTCGTCTGTGTAACACTCTTGTTTCCTCTTCTTGTCTCTCCCTCTCTCCATCTCAGTGTCTCAGTCTCTCTTTTCTGTGTGGGTCTCCTCCACTCAATTTTTCTCTCTTTGCCTCCGACTTGCTCCCTGTCTCTTCACCTGTCTTTCAGATTCTTTCTCTTGTTGTCTCTTTGTCTCTCTCTTTCTCTGTTGCTCTCCGAATCTGTCTCTGTGTCCACAGTCCCCCTTTGCCCGTGGGCTGAAGGATCAGGGCCACATGAGGCCACAGCCCCCAAACTGCAGATTCCTGGGAGGTGGGCCAGCAGGGACTGGGGCATGGGGTGGGGTGAAAACAGTGTCAGGGACACCCCCTTCCCATCCTTTCCTCTTCACCCCCCACCCACCCCGTGTTGTGATGGGAGCTGGCATGTCGTGGGCTGCAGCTGCCGCAGGGGGAATCCCAGCCGGAAGGTTTTGCCTGGAGCAGAGGCACAGCCTGACTGTATGTGTGTGTGTGTGTGTGTGTGTGTGTGTGTGTAGGCATGTATAGGACCTTGTGTTGTGCCTATTAATGTGAGCATGAAAGTCTGCCCCCTGCTTGGGCCCTCAGCAGAGGCCAGAAGGAAACTGGGCTCAGAGAAGGACTTCCCAAGACTGAGCAGGGAGACTGCTGTTTTCTCAGCCCCTCCCACCTTCAGTACAATCCCCCATCCCCACTGCCAAAGGTGTGTGGGGGGGGTGTTACCCTTAATACTTATTGAATATGTACTGTGTGCCTGGCCCTATGCTCCGTGACCCCTATGAATGAGCTCTATGAACTCTTGCAACAATCCAATGGCGATAGTACAATTATCAGACCACTTTACAAATCAGGAAATTATGGCCTAGTTCGGGAAAATCATTGGTTTGGGGTCACAGAGTTAGTAAGTCGGGGGAGCCAGGACTTGAACCCGAGTCTATTTGATTTCAAAGCCCTTGCTCTTAATAATAGCCCACATTTATATGCATGGCACCTACAAGACACTCAATGATGATGATAATAATAGTTATACACTAACATGTATTGAACACATTTTATGTGCCAGCCACTGTTCTGAGTATACCATGCTCATTAATCCAGTTCATCCTCACAGAGGTAAGGCCTGTTTTTGTCTCCATTTTACAGATGAAGAAACCGAGATTCAGAGAGGTTCAGACACTTGTCCGAGATCACACAGCTAGTAAGTGTCAGAGCTGGGATTTGAACCCAGGGAGTATGGCTTTGAAATTCATGACTTTAAACCCTAGTCAGCAGTGATTTTTCAAAATATTTAGTGGGTACTAGAAGGTGCAGGCCAGGCCAGATGTCATCCCTCTGGCTGAGAGGTCATGAGAGGTCTGGGAGCTCCTGGAAGAGGGGCAGAAGTGGGGGTTAGACACTCAGAGGTGGGGCAGTGGTAATTTACCAAGCACCATGGAAGTGATGTGATCTGTTCATGAGTGCATGCCAGTTGATGGTCAGTCCTGTTACTGTCCAAGAGGACCCCATTGTCAGGAAGGGACGGATGTGGGTCAGGCTCCGAGCGGGACATCCCAGGGTGGCCAGGCAGGTGGTCAAGCCCTACGCCTGGCTGACCCTTCTCCTTCCTTGCAGATCTCACCTCCCGCTCCTCCTGCCTCCCCCCTGCACCATGGCTCCGGGCCCCTTCTCCTCAGCGCTCCTCTCGCTGCCGCCTACTGCCCTGCCCTTTCTGCTGCTCCTCTGGGCAGGGGCATCACGGGGCCAGCCCTGTCCTGGCCGCTGCATCTGCCAGAACGTGGCGCCCACGCTGACCATGCTGTGCGCCAAGACCGGCTTGCTCTTCGTGCCGCCGGCTATCGACCGGCGCGTGGTGGAGCTGCGGCTCACCGACAACTTTATCGCGGCCATCCGCCGCCGAGACTTCGCCAACATGACCAGCCTGGTACACCTCACCCTCTCCCGGAACACCATTGGCCAGGTGGCGGCCGGCGCCTTTGCGGACCTGCGTGCCCTCCGCGCCCTGCACCTCGATAGCAACCGGCTGGCGGAGGTCCGAGGCGACCAGCTCCGGGGTTTGGGCAACCTCCGCCACCTGATCCTGGGCAACAACCAGATCCGTCGGGTGGAGTCGGCTGCTTTCGACGCCTTCCTGTCCACCGTGGAGGACCTGGATCTGTCCTACAACAACCTGGAGGCCCTGCCCTGGGAGGCCGTGGGCCAGATGGTGAACCTGAACACCCTCACGCTGGACCACAACCTCATCGATCACATCGCCGAAGGGACCTTTGTGCAGCTTCACAAACTGGTTCGCCTGGACATGACCTCCAACCGCCTGCATAAACTGCCCCCTGATGGGCTCTTCCTGAGGTCCCAAGGTCCGGGACCCAAGCCGCCCACGCCGCTCACGGTCAGCTTCGGCGGCAACCCCCTGCACTGCAACTGTGAGCTGCTGTGGCTGCGGCGGCTGACCAGGGAGGACGACCTGGAGACGTGTGCCACGCCGGAGCACCTCACCGACCGCTACTTCTGGTCTATCCCCGAGGAGGAGTTTCTGTGTGAGCCTCCGCTGATCACGCGGCAGGCGGGCGGCCGGGCCCTGGTGGTGGAGGGCCAGGCGGTCAGCCTGCGGTGCCGCGCCGTGGGGGACCCTGAGCCCGTGGTGCACTGGGTGGCACCCGACGGGCGCCTGCTGGGGAACTCGAGCCGGACCCGGGTCCGGGGGGATGGGACCCTGGATGTAACCATCACCACCTTGCGGGACAGCGGCACCTTCACTTGCATCGCCTCTAACGCCGCCGGGGAAGCCACCGCACCCGTGGAGGTGTGCGTGGTGCCTCTGCCTTTGATGGCGCCCCCACCTGCTGCCCCGCCACCTCTCACGGAGCCTGGCTCCTCGGACATCGCCACGCCTGGCCGACCTGGAGCCAATGAGTCGGTGGCTGAGCGCCGGCTTGTGGCGGCAGAGCTCACTTCCAGCTCTGTGCTCATCCGCTGGCCGGCCCAGAGGCCCGTGCCTGGCATCCGCATGTACCAGGTGCAGTACAACAGCTCCGCAGACGACTCCCTTGTCTACAGGTGGGTGTTAGAGTCCCTGGACCTCCTCCTGCCTCAGGGGCCCTCCCTCCGCCTCCCTAGGCCTTCTTGCTCAGCTGGGGTTCTAGATGGGCTTGTAGAGTGGTCTCTGGCTCCCATTTGCCCTATTTCCTTCTCTTTCTATTTCTTTTCTTTGTTTTTCACACATCTTGCAAATCCTTCTGGAGCACCCACATGAGCCATTTATCACCATGAATGCACCCAGCATGGTCCCTGCTCTCATGGGGCCCAGGGTCTACATCACTGCTCACCAAAGGTGTTTGATCATCTACCTTGTCAGTTAGACATTCTTAGAGCAGGAAATATACTCACACATATATAGTTACAGTTGCATTTATATTTAGAAATCACATACAAGGCTACTGTATCAATACATTGGGTACAATATAGAAACAGAAAAGTCTGTAAGTTGCCCTGGCGTGGACAGATCCCTGTGGTGTAGACCAACGTTAAAGAGGTACTTTTCCCCTATCATCTCTGATTTTCTCTTGCTCTCACTTCTGTCTGTCTGTACCTTGTCTCCCTCCTGCTCTCATGAGGAACTAAGCCCCTACTATGTGCCAGACCCTCAGCTGGGCAGGAGAGATACAAGGAGACCAAGAGCCAAGCCCTGCCCTAGGGAGCTCACAGCCCAGAGGAAGGAGGCAGAGAGTATATGATGAATTTCAGTCTTGGCTTTGCCTTGTCTCTCCATCTCGGTAGTGTGGCTCACAGCAATCGGCCTGGCACACAGTGGGCGTTTGCTCGGTGGCTGTGGGCTCTATGCACATCTCTGCTTTGTCCTGGCTCTGCCTCCCTTAGGCACATTGCAGAGTGCTTGCTGAATGTTTCATCCTTTGTATGACATACCTTGGATGCTCCAGAGGGGGTGGAACCATTTCCCCACCTGTGGGCAGCTCCTGATCCTGTGGGTGCTTAGACCCACACCAAGAAGCCTGCCTCTTGGCTTCCATCTTCACCTCACCCAGTGTTCTCTTGGCCATGGTCCTGGCACACAGTAGGCACTTTTCTGTCATTGGTTGAATGAGGTGATGCCTTCCCTTTCTCTTGTCTTTGTCATGCTCATTTTCTTTTCGTTTTGAATTTGGTCACCAAACACTGAATAAATGCCTACTGTGTGCCAGTTCCATGCTGGGCCCTGGGCCTACTGAGATGGATAAGACACTGGCCCAGTCTTAAAAACGTTAGGGCAAACAAATGGACCAAACAAAAACTTTTATAAGGTACTGCCAAAGGATACTACTCCATTTGACCTTCCCAACTTCACTGTGAGACAGCTATGATTCCCCCTCCCATTTTATAGACAGGAAAACTGAGGCTCAGGGGGAGAAGTCACTTGTTCAAGGTCACACAGAAAGAGATAGAACCAAGATTCCAGCTCTTACTGTTCTAACTCCCAATTCTGCCCTTTTTACATCGAACACTTGTTTATCAGGTGACTGCTGTTTGCCAGGCAGAGATTAGGGGAGAGGGATAATAGATTTGTGTAAACAGCTCCTGGTTTCTGTGATTCTCCATCTCTCTTTTTTCCTCCTCTCTCTAACCCATGGTCACTACATGGTGGGATAGAGGGAGGTTCATGGGCCCCCAGACCCAGCATTTCTGCAGATGTTGATGGCCCTCTGTCTCCAATGGGGCAACAGACCCTAGGACTCTTCCCTTCCCCTCAGGGCTACATAGTCCCAGTCCTCTGTCCCTCATTGCAAGCACCAGTGCTACAGCACTGCAGGGGTTAACTCCCTCACTGCTGCCATGGGAGGAGGTGACAACCAACCAGAAGCCTGCTCTGCAGCTTGCTTGAGCCTTACAGCCAATTAGAGACACATGGCCTCAAGCTTTCTTAAGGAGCCAGCCTCTGTCCTTGAAAAGGGGGGAGTCCCTAGCAACTGGTTATTTTAGGGGAAGGAGCAAAAGGAGCCCAAGACTCTTTGAGAGGGAAGATGAGAGGAAGAGGAAGACTTACAGCCAGGGGCCCAAGGTTGGATGGAGTTGGTGGTGGGGCAGTGGTCTGGGAAACGGCAGGCAAGGAGAGAGTTGGAGAGGTGGTGGGCCCCTGACGTGTAGTCTTTTGGGGGGAGGATGGCTCTTGGTGATGGCGGAAACTTCTGGAGGTGGAGGAACTGAGGTGGGTTTCAGGACCAGAAGGTGGTGTGGCTGGAGGGAAGGTGATGCTTCTGAGAGGTAAGAGGCCTGAGGAGGTGGGGGCATGGCCTTTAGAGGAGGTGGTGCTCCCGCAGCATGGCCCCCACGCAGATGAAGAGGCGGTTCATGTCTCTGATGACCCACTAAGAGCTTTGTGGGAGAGGAGAGCCTGTGAGATTGAGTGCTTGCAAATCTGTGTGGGTGTGGCAGTCCCAGCTTAGCCAACATTGAACATGGAAGGGATGTGCCCAACAGAAGAGTGGCAAGACCCAGGGGGAATGATTCTTATAGATGGGGAGGAAAGCAACTGGTAGGAGAGTGTGAGCCACAGCAAAGCCAGCATCGTGTGGGATGCCAATTGTTAATGAAATTATTAAGTGCCAGGCTTTGGGGATGTTAACTCATCATACTTCACACCATCTCTATGGGGTAGGAATTCTTAATAACCTCAGTGGGGGAAATGAGACACAGAGAGGTTAAGAAACTTGCCTGAGGTCACAGAGCTAGCAAGCAGCAGAAGAGAAACTCAAACTCTTGGGATCGTGGCTCTCAGACTTTGTCAGCTTAACCACTTCTCTACACTGCCACTTGTTTGAGAGCAGGGGTCCATGGCAAGAAAGGGGCATGTTTTCTTGGCTACATTTACCCCAATTATGGATGAAACTTACCTGGGGGCATGGTGTAGTGACTTCAGGTAGTATAGGGCAGGGTGTGCACATAAAGTGGTTGCCTCTGATATCTGGGTACAGTGCATGACATGCAAAGAGTGGACATGGTCCTAGGCCGGGTAGGTGAACCATCTCCCCTGAGCCATTGTGGGGTGTGGCTTGGAAGGCACTTGTCAATCAGAAGGGAAGTGGCCTTTAGCCTTGGCCCCTTGGTGGGCGGGAATATGTAGTGGAGGGGATAAGATAGATGTTGCTAGGAGAGGTGTAGGTATACTCAAGGGTCGGATATGCAGATGAGGGGGTGTGGTCTGTATCATGGTTTCCTTCGAGGGGTAGGAACATGTGGAAGAGAGGAACTAGAAGAGCATCCATTGTCCCAGTAGGAGTAAGCCTGGGAGTATGAGGTAACCTGCTAGTCCACCCCAGCGAGAGTGAGGTTTGCAGGTAACGGGGCATGGCCTGTAGCATCCATCCCCTTAAAGGGTGGGAATATGTGAGCGCTTGAGTGGCATTTGTCCCAGTAGGAATGAGACACTGCTAGGGAGCAAGCCCCTTGAGAGCAGGGCATAAAAGCTGTAGCATTCCTCCCTGGGGGCCAGGATGTATAGATGAGGGGAGACGAATGGCTGAAATTTGCCATGAAACACGGGTGGGGAGTGGGTCTGACGGTGGGGCATGCAGATAAGGGGCGTGGCCTATACCCAAGGTCCTGAGAGGGTGGGAATTTGTTGCTTGAGTGGCTGCTGTTGTCCCAGAGAGGGTGAGACACTGGTAGGGAGGCATGGATAGGTCTGCACGGGTGGTGGGGACATGCAAGTGAAGCAGCCTGGTTCAGAGTGGAGCTAACCCCGCGCTGATCCCGCCCCCTCCTGCAGGATGATCCCATCCACCAGCCAGACCTTCCTGGTGAATGATCTGGCAGCAGGCCGCGCCTACGACCTGTGCGTGCTGGCCGTCTACGACGATGGGGCCACGGCGCTGCCGGCCACCCGAGTGGTGGGCTGTGTGCAGTTTACCACCGCTGGGGATCCCGCACCCTGCCGCCCGCTGAGGGCCCATTTCTTGGGCGGCACCATGATCATCGCCATCGGGGGTGTCATTGTCGCCTCCGTCCTCGTTTTCATCGTTCTGCTCATGATCCGCTACAAGGTCTACGGCGATGGGGATGGCCGCCGAGTCAAGGGCACCTCCAGGTCGCCTCCGCGGGTCAGCCACGTGTGCTCGCAAACCAACGGCGCAGGCGCAACGCAGGCCCCACCCCCGCCGGCGCCCGACCGCTACGAGGCGCTGCGAGAGGTGGCGGCTCCCGCGGCTGCGGCGGCGGCTGTCGAGGCGAAGGCTGCGGCGGCCGACGTGGCTTCCGCGGAAACGGAGGCGGTCCTTGGACGTTCCCTGGGCGGCTCGGCCACCTCGCTGTGCCTACTGCCATCCGAGGAAACCTCCGGGGAGGAGTCCCGGGCCGCGGTGGGCCCTCGGAGGAGCCGTTCCGGGGCTCTGGGACCGTCGGCTTCACCGCCCCCTACTTTAGCTCTGGTTCCTGGGGGAGCCCCGGCCCGGCCGAGGCCTCAGCAGCGTTATTCGTTCGACGGGGACTACGGGGCACTCTTCCAGAGCCACAGTTACCCGCGCCGCGCCCGGCGGACAAAGCGCCACCGGTCCACGCCGCACCTGGACGGGGCCGGAGGGGGCGCGGCCGGGGAGGACGGAGACCTGGGGCTGGGCTCCGCCAGGGCGCGCCTGGCCTTTACCAGCACCGAGTGGATGCTGGAAAGTACCGTGTGAGCGGCGGGCGGGCGGGCGCCGAGACGCCTGGGTGCCGCGGACAAACGCCCAGCCGCCCTGACGTTTAGGGCAGGATTCGGGGGTGAAAGCGCCGAGCCAACACGTCGTCGGACTGGAGGGGAGAAGCACCCTTCTCCCTGGAGGGGACGGGGGCGGGCTGCCTGGGCTGTGGCTCGAGGCCACGCCCCCGCGCTCAGGGGGGTTTGAGGGCGGGCCGCCGGGCTCCCCTCCCCCGTGGACTCCAAGCCCCCCTCCTGCCCCTCCCCCCGCGCGCTCGCGGACCTCGCTGGAGCCGGTGCCTTACACAGCGAAGCGCGGGGAGGGGCAGGGCCCCCCCGACACTGCAGCACTGAGACACGAGCCCCCTCCCCCCGCCCGGGACCCGGGGCAGGGGCGAGGGGCCCATTTCATGTATCTGGCTGGACTAGATCCTATTCTGTCCCGCGGCGGCCTCCAAAGCCCCCCCCCACCCCGCAACCCCATTCAATTCCCTGGTCCCATCGTCGGGGCTGGCTTGGGGTCCCCTTTTCTCTGTTCCCCTCGTTTGTCTCTGTCCCGCCCTCTGTCATCTCTGTCTTACGTCCTTCCCTGTTCGTCTCTCTTTTCTCTGCCCCGTCGTCTGTTCTCCCTCTGCCCTCCCGTATGGCGTCCAGCCTCCTTGTCTCACCAGATATCTCCCCCAGTACACAATTCTCCCGGGCAGGTCCCACCGGAAGGACCAGACTCTCCCCGACTCCTTCCTGTTACTCCCAAGTGAATCCCCACAGGAACAAAATCCAAAACCAAATCCCCCTCGCTACCGGAGCCGGGACCCTCCGCCGCAGGAGAATTAAACTTTTTTTCTGTGTCTGAGGCCGCTCTGCTGACCTCCGTGTGTGTTTCTGTGTCTTGGGAGGTTGGGGGGGCGTGGCCTAGATTACAGCTCTAGGACTATTAAGTGAGACTAAAGGTAGGCCGGCTGACTGCGACCAGGGAGATCTGCAGTTTCCTACCCTTTGAGAGACTTCGAGGTGGGGAATAATATATAAAAACAAAAACAATAGCTAAGGTTTAATGAGTGCTTACTATTGCCAAGCACTTAAATCGTTTAATCGTCACAACTCTAGGACATCAGTACCATGACCCCATTTTATAGATGAGAAAACTGGGGTCCAGAAGTAAAGCGACTTGCTCCAGGTCGCATAACCAGAAGGTAACAAAATTGGGATTTAAAACGGCAGGCAGCCTTCTGAGTCTTTAGTGCCCAGCAACTAGGGAGTGTTCATTTGCCACATAGGCATTGTGCTAAGCACAGCTCATCTCTCTGAGGTCCGACAGCTGTTGGAGGTCGATACACTTGGCCCCATTTTACAGATAGGAATCTACACCAGGGAGAAGTGAAGTCACTTGCCCAATACTCCCCTGGTGAAGAAATAGGACAGTTGGCAGTTTGACCTCAGTATCTGTTCCACTCTACTACAAAATGTAACCTCTGATGTCTGTGTCTGGAGGCTGGGGAATGGTCACCCAAGGACCTTAATTAGTTGAGCCTGGGTATCAAAAGCCAGCCTGGTGGGAGAGGGGACATGGGAAGGGGCTCACGGGTCACACTGTTTGGAACCTGAGGGATCTTAGGAGGTAGAGAAGGGTCTACTTGAGGGCACAGAGGCTGGCTTGGGGTGGGGGCGCAGTTTCTCAGACAAGGGTGGGGGCTGTGGCTGGGGAAGGAGGGAAGTTTTTTTAGGGGGGTGGTGGATGGGTCCTGCAGTGAAAACTTTTCTGATCCTGGGGAAGAAGGAAGAAGGCTTCATGCCAGCCAGGAGCCTCCTGAGGCCTGGGGAGGAGGAGAGAAAGACAGAAATAGAAACGGAGCAGGAGGGAGGGGGATGGATCTGGGCAGACAGGGTGGGAGGCAGCAAGGACAGAGGCACCAGAGAATCACAGGCCGGCATCACCCGGTGGCCCAGCTGCACTTATCTATCTCAGTCATCACGACTCCTGGGTACCGGGGGCTTCCCACACACCAGCCGTGGTGCTCACAAACCCTCCCTGAAGCATGAATAGAGCATGCAGCTCAGCCCCTGGCACAGAGCACAAAATGGACTTACTCAGAGAGGAAGCGTGATCACATCTATACTCCAAAACAGATGTGTGCAGTGTGTGCACTCTCTTATTTATTTTAGACTAGGTAAGTTGATTTATTTAGAGGGAAACACACGCCACAGAGTGTGGGCCATCTCAGAAGGTGAGAGGCCTTTGCACCCCCTTTTCTAGACAAGGAAACAAGTTCAGACAGGTAAGCAGCTTGCCCAAGATGATGCAGTCTGTAAACGGCAGAGCCATGATTGGAGAATTTACTGCCTTCTTATCCTGCACACCTAACTGTCTGACTGTACTGTCTTTGCTCCACCTGATAAAGCTTTACTGAGCATGTGCTATGTGCCTGGCTCTGTGCAGGGGATACTGCAGTGAACAAAACAGATGAAACAAGAGACCCCTGCCCCATGCAGCTTATATTCTAGAGGCAGGAGACAGTAATCAAGTGAGTAAATTATGAGTGTCTGGTAGTGAATAAGTGTCACATGGAGAATGAAAACATTCTTATTTTGATGGGGGACTTCCCTGATGGACCAGTGGTTAAGACTTCCCCACTCCCAATGCAGGGGGCCAGGGTTTGATCCCTTGTCAAAGATATCAACCTGTAGGCTGCAGGTGCAGCAGAAAAATAAAAAAACCAGGGTGATGGGATGGAATGACTGAGAGGTTTATTTTATTATAGTTGCTTTACAATATTGTGTTAGTCTCTGCTGTTAGTCTCATTTCAAAGGGAATGAACTACAGGTACACATACATCCTCTTCCTCTTGGACCTCCCACCACCCCATCCCACCCATCTAGGTCACCACAGAGCACTAAGCTGAGCTCCCTGCACTATATGGCAAGAGCCCACTAGCTATCTCTTTTATACATGGTTGTGCTTATGTGTCAATCCCAGTCTCCCAATTCACCCTCCCCACAATCAAGCCCCCGTGTCCGCATGTCCATTCTTCACATCTGGGTGAGAGACTTACTTTAGACTGGAAGGTCAAGGAAGGTGATATGGGAGCTGAGAAAAATCCACTGTGGAAAGAGCCAGGGAAGAGCATTCCTGGCAAAGAGAATAGCATGTGCAAAGGCCCTGAGGCAGGAGTGTGCTTAGTGTGCTGGAGGCAGTGTGTCTGGACTGGAGTAAGGGGGAGAGTGAGAGGAGAGCAAGTGGAAGAGGCAAGCAGGGAGCAGCTTCTGCTGAGCCTTGTGGGCTGTGGTCAAGAATCAAGATTTTATTCTCAGCTGTAGGTTTCAGCTGGGGCAGTATTTGGCTTGACCTCTATGAAGAACTCAGCTTTGACTGAGGTGTGCCTGTCTTCACAGCAAAATTGGGAATTGCCACCTCAGAACTTGGCATGCACCCTTTGACATATTTGGGGTCCACATGGTCCCTAGGTCAGCCCTTTGAATGATAGCCCCCCACCTTCCTCTGTAATATCAGGCCTTTCATTTAACAGAGAAGTATTTATCAATGGCAGTGACACCCCCCCCACCCCCCTGCCCAAACTAAGAGCTTTAAACCCAAGGAATAGGTACATTAGGTGAGATAGTGCATGATATCATTCAAGGGGAGTGTTGGAGCATCTCCTCTGTGCCTGGCCTTGTGCTGAACACTGAAGATCCAAAAGTGACCCAGGCAGCTCCAGTCCTTGCCCTCCTGAAGCTCAGACAGACAGATGGCAATAGGGCTGTGATGTGAGAAACATAGAGCCTATCAGAGCACAGAAGAGTTGCCTGACCCTGCCCAGAGGTTCAGGGAAGTGTATTAGCCAGAGTCTTGGCTACAAGTGAAAGGAAGTCAGCTTAACTTGATTAGGTGTAAAAAAAGTGTGCATTTGTTGGCTCGTAGAGCTAGGAGGGTGGAGAAAGCAATGGCACCCCACTCCAGTACTCTTGCCTGGAAAATCCCATAGATGGAGAAGCCTGGTAGGCTGCAGTCCATGGGGTCGCTAAGGGTCGGATACGACTGAGCGATTTCCCTTTCACTTTTCATGTTCATGCATTGGAGAAGGAAATGGCAACCCACTCCAGTGTTCTTGCCTGAAGAATCCCAGGGACGGGGGAGCCTGGTGGGCTGCCGTCTATGGGGTCGCACAGAATCGGACACGACTGAAGGGACTTAGCAGCAGCAGCAGCAGCAGCAGAGCTAGGAAGAAGGCAATTAAGGGCAAAACTATAAGGACTTTGACCTTAGAGACTGGAACTGAGACTCAACTCCATCAGGACACTCTTCCCATTCATTTCTCTTCTCTACTTGTCTCAGCTCAGATGTGTCCCCTTCCACTGCATGTAGTGGGGAAAATGGTTATTTACAGACACAGACTCAATCCTTCTAGCACCATAGCCCAGAGGTAAAATGGCAGAATCTCCTCCAGTCCTAAATAAAAGTGAATCCCAGGGAAGGGCTCTGGTTGGTTTGACTAGGGTCACATGCCAACCTTGCATTGATTGGGCCATCCAAGGGAATGCAATTGGGAATGGAATTTGATTGGCCAGATCGCAGTCACATGTTCAGATGTGTGGGTCTGGGAAAAGAGGGGAGAGCTAAAAATATTAGGTTGAACCATATGAAACTGCCAGTCCTGTAGGTTAGAAATGGCAGAATACTGGCAATTTCATGGATTGAAACAAAATAGTCACCAGAAAAGTAGGATGGTGAAACTTGTTGGGTATATAAAAGCAATAGAAACCCCAGGGTACTACTCAGAAGAATTTTTGGAGGAGGAAGTGATATTACTGAGACATAGGGAATGAGTAGAAATTAGATGAAGACATAATGGTGATGGGAGAGTAGGGGGGACATGTCCCAAGCAGATGGAACAGCTTATGCAAAGGCTGTCATAAGGGAGTTACAAGGGGAGACTTGTCATTGTACTCTGGAGATGGAGTGCTGTGATTGGGCAAACCTGAGTCATGTGTCCAACCAATGAGGGAGTGAGGAAGGGGGCTCATGCCCCAAAGGAAAATTGAGAAGCTTTACCAGGAGACAGGGATTCTGGGCAGGCAAAACCAAAATATATCCAGTTCAAAAATTCTTTTTTAAGCCTTGGCATCTCCAAGCAGAGGTTTGCAATCTTATTTCAATTATACCACTCATGTCTGAACTCAGACTTGTCTTACATCATTCAAATTTTTATTGTCAAATAATAATTGGTCACTTTTTCTGGGTTTTGGCTGGGCATACAGAGATGGACTTTTGAGGATACATTAGGCTGCAAGAAACAAAACCTAATTAACATGACTCAAGACGTTTTCTTATCTCATGACCCATTTTCCTACTCCTTTGTTCCAACTTCCTTAGAAGAACAGTTTCACAATCTAGGCTTGCTGCCTTATGGTCACAAAATGGCCACCACAGCTTCAAGTCTTTCATCCTCATATGAATGAACTAAGCAGGAAGGAAAGGAACAAATGGAAGAAATTTCTTTCTGCTGGGGAAGAAAAAATCCTAAAATTAAAAAAATAACAGCAATAAATGCAGGTATGGGGCTTAACCTCTGCCAATTGTTTTCAATTATTTACATAAATTAGTTTATTTCATGGCCCTTCCACTGCAGAGGCAGGTGGTCCACACTGGACCTTCTCTGATTTCATAGTCCACAGGATCTGTGAGCATAATAAGATATTTGTTATTTCACTCTATTATGTTTAGGGTGTTTGTTATAACTTGGAGGATATTGTTTGTATGAAAGCTGGAGCCATGGCTGCCATTTTGAGATCATGAGGTAGCCAGAGTAAGAGTCGGTCAACAGAGGTAGAAAGAATCTGGTTTCCCAGTGACATTATTAAGTGAATGAATGAATGAGTCCTAGAACTGCCCTGCCAACTCAGTTTTTATTATGTGTGATAATACATTCATTTCTGTTCTACCCTTTTGAGTTGGGTTTCTGACACCTATTATAGGATAAAGAATCCTGATATAGATTTCTATTTGTCCTAGGTACACATGCAAAACAGAGATACACATTTCACACAGACAGGGAAAGACTTATAAACATGTGCACAAATACACATGCACTTACACACATGTGGGCATGAATACGCTGTTATGCATCTTCAGACTCCGGTTTGGGCAGATACTCGCTTGGACGCATATACACACAGTCACAGAAGGCAGGCACACACAAGTATATGCACCCTGTAATGAATTCTGCTTGCACCACACAGACATCCATACTCAGTCACACACCCACAGTAACACACCCACAGTAACACACACACACACACACTCAAGGATTCACTTATTGCAGAAGGCTCCAACTCCTTACAGTTTATTTCTGCAGCTCTATAAATAAGGGGTGAGGGACTTCCCTGGTGTTCTAGTGGCTAAGCCTCTGCACTCCCAATGCAGGGGGCCCAGGTTCGATCCCTGGTCAGGGAACTAGATCCCACATGCCACAACTAGGAGTTCAAATGCCATAACTGAGAGTGTGGATGCTATAACTAAAGGCCCTGCATGCTGCAGTGAAGATGGAAGATCCTATGTGCTGAAGCTAAGACCAGTGCAGCCAAATCAATACATATTTTTTAAAAAGGGGATGAGAAGAAATATCTTCAGGCAAGACTGGGGTTAATGCATAAAGAAGGTCTGGGGTCTCAGATGGGCTGAGAGTAGGTCCTGGTTCTCAGATGCACATGTCTCTTCTGGTGACACAATTCACATCCCAAGTGAGAAGGTGGAAGAGGTTGAATGGGGCAGGCCTTGAGGCTGTCTTGAGACTCCTGTGGGAGAGATGAGAAGTTTCCTGCTGATGCCCAGTTTCCCATTACCCAGGCATCAGCCTCCACCTTACCCAGGGCCCACACATTCATCCTTTTCCAGGGTCACTCTTCTCTGGGGCCTCCTGGAGCTGTGGCAGCCAGTGCTGGAAGAGGCCCTGGGGCCTGCAGCCTGCTGTGGGCTGAGCCCAGACCCGAGCACAGAAAAGGGTGGTGTGTGAGACAGGACTTGGGACAGAAGGATGAGGTCCCATCTTCCCAGAACCCACAGACCCAGCCCAGGTGCCCCGAGCACTCACACAGGCCTGGAGCTTGCAGTGGTTGGGGTGTCATCAGAAGGGGCTGCCCCAGGGTGTGGTCCAGGGATGAGGTAATCACAGCCCCCAGGACCCTTCAGGGTCAGGACCAGCCTTGCCCCTAAGGTATGGGGCACTCCCACACCTGAGAGGTGAGAGAAAACAGCTGAGGTGGAATGGTGAGGAAGGGTAGGCAAGAACGCTCAGTGAAGTGGAGACAGGGAATCCAGGGGAGGAGGGCAGGTGATATGAGACACACGATGGGGACAGGTGATGGGACAGCTTACACGGGAGCGAGTAGAGGGGACACATGGAAGGAGACTATTGAAGGGGATACAGGTGAGGCAGAACGACAGGGGAAGAGATAGGGGAAGAGACAGGTGAAAAACTGAAATAGGGACAAATGAAAAGTGACCCACGGGAGGGGTCACAGAGGTCTGAAGAGGCGGGGATGGAGAGGGACCGAGGTGGGAGTCAGTGGTGAGGGGAAGAGGGAGTCAGTGTTGAGAGTCGATGGTGATGGGGGTGCAGGGCAAGGGGCACAGGTTGGGCACAGAGCTGGGAGAGGAAAGGAGAAATGAGAAGGAAATAGGTAAGAGGGCAGGTGAGAGGGACAGGTGAGGGAGACAGGAAAGTGGACCCCTAGGAGGAACAGGGACAGGGTCAGGGGAGCATTTGAAGAGGGACAGGGGCGCAGGACAGATGAGGAAAGACCAGAGGAGGGGAGGAAGTACAGATGAGATAAAGGAGGTGAGAGGCCACCCGAAGAGCTAGAGCTAGAAGGTAGGGTGGGGCCAGGTGAGGGCAGGTGGGCCTGACTCTCCCAATTCACCTGGAGGTGCTTCAGATCCCGGGTCCTGGGGAACAGGTGGGAGATGCAGTCCCAGTCCTTCTGCAAGAGTGAGTCTTCCTACAGAGCAAGGACAAGGTCGGATCACAGCGGGAGGGTTGGAGCCTAACAGCAAGGATGAAGGTCTAGCAGGAGGGCTTGAGTTTAACCCATAGGCGAGAGGAAAGGGGTTGTGCCATGCCAAGTTGCTTCAGCCGTTTCCGACTCTCTGTGACCCCATGGACTGTAGCCCACCAGGCTTCTCTGTCCATGGGATTCTACAGGCAAGAATACTAAAGTGGGTTGCTATGCTCTTCTTCAGAGGATCTTCCTGACCCAGGGATCGAACCTGAGTCTCTTAAGTCTCCTGCACTGGCAGGCGG
This sequence comes from Bos indicus x Bos taurus, assembly GCF_003369695.1. Taxonomy (NCBI): domain Eukaryota; kingdom Metazoa; phylum Chordata; class Mammalia; order Artiodactyla; family Bovidae; genus Bos; species Bos indicus x Bos taurus. The sequence continues at coordinate 16,873,413 of NC_040093.1, forward strand.
GTTCTTTACCACCAGGAAAGCCTGAGTCAAGAGATTCAATCAGTTTGGTTTAGTTGCTCAGTCGTGTCTGACTCTTTGCGACCCCATGGACTGCAGCATGCCAGGCTTCCCTGTCCATCACCAACTCCTGGAGCTTGCTCAAACTCATGACCATTGAACTGGTGATGCCATCCAACCATCTCATCCTCTGTTATCCCCTTCTCCTCCCATCTTCCATCTTTCCCAGCATCAAGGTCTTTGCCAGTGAGTCAGTTCTTCCCATCAGGTGGCCAAAGTATTGGACTTTCAGCTTCAGCATCAGTCCTTCCAATGAGTATTCAGGACTGATTTCCTTTAGTATGGACTGGTTGGTTCTCCTTCCAGTCCAAGGGACTCTCAAGAGTCTTCTCCAACACCACAGTTCAAAAGCATCAATTCTTCAGAGCTCAGCTTTCTTTATAGTCCAACTCTCACATCCATACATGACTACTGGAAAAACCATAGCTTTGACTAGATAGACCTTCGTTGGCAAAGTAATGTCTCTGCTTTTTAATATGCTGCCTAGGTTGCTCTTAGCTTTTCTTCCAAGGAGTAAGCATCTTTTAATTTCATGGCTGCAGTGATTTTGGAGCCCCCAAAATAAAGTCTGTCACTGTTTCTATTGTTTCCCCATCTATTTGCCATGAAATGATGGGACTGGATGCCATGATCTTAGTTTTCTGAATGTTGAGTTTTAAGCCAACTTTCTCACTCTCCTCTTTCACTTTCATCAAGAGGCTCTTTAGTTCTCTTCACTTTCTGCCATAAGGGTGGTGTCATCTGCATATCTAAGGTTATTGATATTTCTCCCAGCAATCTTGATTCCAGCTTGTGCTTCATCCAGTCCAGCATTTCACATGATGTACTCTGCATAGAAGTTAAATAAGCAGGGTGACAATATATCATCTTGACTTATTCCTTTCCCAATTTGGAACCAGTCTGTTGTTCCATTTCTGGTTCTACCTGTTGCTTCTTGACCTACATACATATTTCTCAGGAGGCAGGTCAGGTGGTCTGGTATTCCCATCTCTTGAAGAATTTTCCACAGTTTGTTGTGATCTACACAGTCAAAGGCTTTGGTATAGTCAATAAAGCAGAAGTAGATGTTTTTCTGGAACTCTCTTGCTTTGTCGATGATCCAGTAGATGTTGGCAATTTGATTTCTGGTTCCTTTGCCTTTTCTAAATCCAGCTTGAACATCTGGAAGTTCATGGTTCACGTACTGTTGAAGCCTGGCACGCAGAATTTTGAGCATTATTTTGCTAGTGTGTGAGATGAGTGCAATTGTGTGGTAGTTTGAATATTCTTTGGCATTGCCTTTCTTTGGGATTGGAATGAAAACTGACCTTTTCCAGTCCTGTGGCCACTGCTGAGTTTTCCAAATTTGCTGGCATATTGAGTGCAGCACTTTCACAGCATCATCTTTTAGGATTTGAAATAGCTCAGCTGGAATTCCATCACCTCCACTAGCTTTGTTCGTAGTGATGCTTTCTAAGGCCCACTTGACTTCACATTCCAGGATGTCTCGCTCTAGGTGAGTGATCACACTATCGTGGTTATCTGGGTCATGAAGATCTTTTTTGTACAGTTTTCCTGTGTATTCTTGCCACCTCTTCTTAATATCTTCTGCTTCTGTTAAGTCCATACCATTTCTGTCCTTTATTGTGCCCATCTTTGCATGAAATGTTCCCTTGGTATCTCTAATTTTCTTGAAGAGATCTCTAGTCTTTCCTATTCTACTGTTTTCCTCTATTTCTTTGCATTGATCACTGAGGAAGGCTTTCTTATCTCTCCTTGGTGTTCTTTGGAATAGCTAGAGACAGAGGATAAGATGGTTGGATGGCATCTCTGACTCAATGGACATGAGTTTGAGTAAACTCCAAGAGTTGGTGATGGACAGGGAGGCCTGGTGTGCTACAGTCCATGGGGTCACAAAGAGTTGGACATGACTGAGTGACTGAACTGAACTGAAGAGATTAGAGATTAGTTGTAGACAAAAAGCTAGACGCAGCCTGTAGCAGGAGGAGAGAAGTTAAGCCATCAGTAGCAGGGCAGCAGCTTGGCTATTGCAGAAAGGGTAGAGGTTAGCCCACGATAATAGGGACTTAATGGTTGTGTGTGTGTGTGTGTGTGTGTGTGTGTGTGTGTTTGCTTGTGCCACAATCTGTGTTGGGTTGTGCCACATGCCTTGTGGGATCTTAGCTCCCCAACCAAGGATCAAATCTGGGCCCTTGGTAGTAAGAACACAAAGTCCTAACCACTGGTTGTGTTGTGTTAGTTGCTCAGTCATGTCTGACTCTTTGCGACCCCATGGACTGTAGCCCACCAGGCTCCTTTGTACATGGGATTTCCCAGGCAAGAATACTGCAGTGGGTTGCTATTCCCTTTTCCAGGTGATCTTCCTGACCCAGGGATCGAAACTGCGTCTCATGTCTCCACTAGCATCACCTGGGAAGCCACTGGATCACTAAGGAATTCCGATCCTTTTCTTTCTTGAAGGCCTCCAGCTCACCTGGCAGCAGAGATTTGAACATGCCAGTGTTACAGCCTTTTCTGGTTGTGGTGGGGACAGCACGTGCTCTGGCCAAGCCCAGCCCCATGACCACCAGAACCAGCGTCCATGTTGCAGCCATGGCCAAATTTCCACTGCTTCCCCAGCTGCATAGCTCAACTTTTTAGCCAAGCTAAATGAGCCATCCTGGCTGAGGTTTGTGAAGCGAAAAGGCAAATGGCTTTGACTTGAAAGGCATGAGTGGGTAGGGCCAGCTGGCTGAACCAGGTGAGTTGATGGGTGTGGGTGGGGCAAGGTGAGCTCAGTCCTATGCCCAGAAGGAAAGAGAATCTGAAATCCCAGGAGAGCTCCGGAGATGTTCCTATGAATCCCTGGGATGTTGGAAAGCCCCTGATGGAGGCTGAGGCAGGATAAGTGGGAAGATGGCACAACAGGGCAGGGGCTGGGGTGGGGTGCGTGTGGGTGAAGCTGCTGGAGTGGCAGAGAGGAAGCTTCCTCCATTGGTTTAAGTGTTTTCCACAAACCCATTCATTTTATGCTCTGAACATTCCCATGGGTAGTTATTTGTATGATCACTCCCATTTTACCAGTGAGGAAACGAGGGCACAGGAGGGTAAGATGATTTAACCTTAGGTTCCACAGGTGTTTAACGGCAGAGGGGTTTGAATGGAGTTCCATGCACTTACTCCCTACTCTGTGTACAGCCAAAGTATAAGATGGAAACCTCTGGGGCTCATTACACCTAACTTTCCTTTCTCTCCCTCTGGGTAGCATGAAAGGGTAGGGGGCTCCTTGTTTGTGGGGTAAGAGCACTTGCTGGGGCTACCTGGAAAGCAGGCAGTGAGGAGGGCTTTCAGGACGCAGGCAGAGTCTGGTTGCTTTGCTGTCATCATCCCCTGCGGTAATAAACATTGTGCAGCGAGGAGGGAATTGCTCTGATGTACAGGAACTTCATATTTTTCATTCCCTTATTTTTTTTTTCTTGGCCTTTAGGTGCAGAAAGATATTAACCATACTCTTCAGATCCTAATATAGAATTGCCATTGGTCCATGAAAGACCCTCTTAGGTTTTACCCCCAGCCTCATGCCCAATCCCTACCCTCCCCCCTCTTCACATACACCCATTTTAATGCCCTTGATATATAGCTGCAAGGATGTAGTTTATACTTTGTGATTTTGTGTGTGTATATGTTTCCAATTTACATAAATGGGATTGAGCTATAAATCTTCTGTTTCTTCCCTCTCTTTTATTTTTTATGTTTGTTAGCTTAACAGTATGTTTCTGAGATCTCTCCATATAGGGTTGTACTTCAAGCTCTCTGCTTCTAACTGCTGCATTGTGTTCCATGGTGTGCCCGAAGCAGTCTGTCGCTTATTTATCCCCCCAGTGATGGACGCTTAGGTTGCCTTCAGCTATCCAGCACCATGAGGCTCACACACATCCTCTCTATTGGAGATTTTCTAGGATGTACTGAGTACATGCTTGGCTGGATGAATCACAAACTGGAATCAAGATTGCCAGAAGAAATATCAACAACCTCAAATATGTAGATGATATTATTCTAATGGCAGAAAGTGAAAAGGAACTAAAGAGCCTCTTGATGAGGGGGAAAGAAGAGAGTGAAAAAGCTGGCTTAAAACTCAACACTCAAAAAACTAAGATCATGGCATCCAGTCCCATCACTTCATGGCAAATAGATGGGGAAACAATGGAAACAGTGGTAGATTTTATTTTCTTGGGCTCCAAAATCACTGCGGATGGTGACTGCAGCCATGAAATGAAAAGATGCTTGCTCCTTGGAAGGAAAGCTATGACAAATCTAGACAGCATATTAAAAGCAGAGACATCACTTTGCTGAGAAAGGACAGTCTAGTCAAAGCTATGGTTTTTCCAGTAGTCAGGTATGGATGTGAGAGTTGGACTATAAAGAAAGCTGAGTGCCGAAGAATTGATGCTTCTGAACTGTGGTGTTGGAGAAGACTCTTGAGAGTCCCTTGGACTGCAAGGAGATCCAATCAGTCAATCCTAAAGGAAATCAACCCTGAATATTCATTGGAAGGGCTGATGCTGAAGCTCCAATACTTTGGCCACCCGATGCAAAGAGCTGACTCATTGGAAAAGACCCTGATGCTGGGAAAGATTGAGGGCAGGAGGAGAAGGGGATGACAGAGGATGAGATGGTTGGATGGCATCACTGACTCAACAGACATGAGTTTGCACAAGCTCCAGGAGATGGTAAAGGACAGGGAATCCTAGTGTGCTGCAGTCCATGGGGTTGCAAAGAGTCGGACATGACTTAGAGAATGAACAGGAACAACGGTAGCCCTGACCTGGTGTCCCCACTGTATCCCTTCAGCTCATTTTCTCCCTCACTTGTACATCCAGTGGGTTGCCACATGCATTGACAACCTCCCACCTCATGTGCCCTGTATCTTTCTGCTTCTCCATCTGAGGTCTTTCTCCTGTCTGCATGCAGGACAGGAAGTGCTAAGATTAATTCCCCAGGGTCAGTCTTAAACCAATGAGGATCAGGAGCCTCGGATGAAGTATTTCTGTTTCCTTTTCTTTGGTGAGTCAGTTCTGAGGTGTGCTCTACATGATTCCTAAGCTCCTTAGAGGGTCCCTCGTAGGAATGACCTCTAGGTGTTCACGGTGGTCACCCTTTGGGGTTGGGACTAGTGTGAGGAAGCAAGATAGCCAGGATGCAAAATTTAAGGGGTCACCCAAAGTGCCTCACTCTGTACCATTTATTGCCTTTTTTTCTTCTTTCTTTTCTTAAAAATTAAAAAAATATTTTCGCTGCACCACACAGCTTGTGGGACCTTCACCCCTTGACCATGGATTGAACCCAGCAGTAATAGCAAATATCAACTACTAGGCCACTAGGGAACTCATAGCTTTTTCCTCTTGAATCCCAATTTTCCCACTCCCTTGAATTTCCTGGGGATACCTCCCAGATAGATTTACCTGTACCCTTGGTTCAGGGCATGCCCTTGGGAGACCCCAAACTAAATCCCGATCCCTATTCAGGAGCAGAATTTCTGAGTCACTACAGGGCACATCTGTGCTTATATTGTCTATTTAGCACCATTCAATAGAGTTTTCTGCAATGATGGAAGTGTCCTGTATTTGCATTGTCCAATATGGTAGTTACTGGCCACATGTGGCTGTTGAGTGCTTACAATTTGGCTAGTGCAACAGAGGAACTGAAATTTCAGTTTCTTTCATTTTTCTTTAATTTAAATCTAATTCCTACACGTGCCTGGTGGCTACCATAATGGGCAGTGCAGTTCTAAATACTCATCTTGTTCTCCCAAACAGTTGCACCTGCTTCATTCTCTTCAGAGATGCTTGAGAGACCCTGTATCCCTGTAAGAGGGTGGACTCCAGCACCTGGCTCTGACTTAGATGATGAGGTCCTAGTCTTGGACTATGAGCTTGATGCAAAATAGATGAGACTTTTGAGGTTGAGGAAAGAGATGAGTGAATTTTGCATGTGGAAGGAATGTAAATATTTGATGGCCAGAAAGCAGATTGTAGTAGTTTTGAAACATGTCTTCAAGATTTTTGACCCTTTCCCCACCGGGAAGTGGGTCTGTCTTTCTTCCTTCAATCTGAGTTGACCTTTGTTGGGTTGTACCTTGCAGACATGCAAGCCCTATACTTGGCTTCCCTGGTCTCAGTGGTAAAGAGCCTGCCTGACAATGTAGGAGACACAGGTTTGATCCCTGGGCCAGGAAGATCCCCTGGAAAAGGAAATGGCAACCCACTCTAGTATTCTTGCCTGGAAAATTCCATGGACAGAGGATCCTGGTGGGCTACAGTCCATGGGGTCGCAGAGTTGGACATGACTTAGCAACTAAACAACAACAACAACAACAAAAGGACAAATATTGTGTGGTTCTCCTTATAGAAAATATCTAGGATAGGCAGTTTATAGAAACAGAAAATAGTTTAGCAGATACCCAGGACTGGGAGCATGGGAGAAGGGGTTATTGCTTAATATGTACAGAGTTTCTGTTTGGATGTTGAAAAAGCTTTGGAAACAGTGGTGATGGTTTACAATACAGTGAATTTACTTAATGCCACTGAGTTATACAGTTAAAAATGGTTTATATGTTAGGAATTCCCTGGCAGTCCCGTGGTTAGGACCTCACATGTCCACTGCAGTGGGCTTAGGCTTGATCTCTGGTCAGGGAACTAAGATCTACAGGCCACAAGGTATGGACAAAAAATGGTTTAAACTGGAAAATTTTACTATGTGTATATATATTACCACAATTAATGAGGTTTAAAAAGGTAACCTTACTGGAAGAATGGAATTCCAATGTTCTATATTTTTTTTAAAAAAACATATACAATGACCAAGTGGAGATTTATCCCATGAATGCAGGTTCAGTTCAGTTCAGTTCAGTTCAGTCATTCAGTCATGTCCGACTCTTTGGGACCCCATGGACTGCAGCATGCCAGGCTTCCCTGTCCATCACCAACTCCCAGAGCTTACTCAAACTCATGTCCATCGAGTTAGCGATGCCATCTGACCATCTCATCCTCTGTAGTCCCCTTCTCCTCCTGCCTTTAATCTTTCCCAGCATCAGGATCTTTTCCAATGAGTCAGTTTCCTGAAGAACTGAATGCAGATTCAATATTTGAAAATCTATCAATGGAATACACCATTTTAACAGACTAAAGAAAAAAAAATTATGTGATCATAAAAGCTTTTGCACAGCAAAGGAAAGCACTGACAAACCAAAAAGATGACTTACTGAATGGGAAAAAAATATTTGCAAATGATGTGACCTATGAGGGATTAATACCCAACATATATAAATAGCTCATAACTCAACATCACAAAAAACAAACAATCCAGTTTTAAAATGGGCAGGAGAACCAAATGGACACTGTCCAAAGAGGAACTGCAGATGACCAACAGGCACATGATAAGATACGCAACATTGCTAACCATTTGAGAAATGCAAATCAAAATCATAATAAGACATGGCCTCAAACCTGTCAGAATGACTATCATCAAAAAGACACAAATAAATGCTGGAGAGGATGTAGAGAAAAGGGACTTCTACACTGTTGGTGGAAGTATAAATTGGTGCAGCCACTGTGTAAAATAGTAAAGAGATTTCTCAAAAAATTAAAAATAAAATTATCATTCATATAACCTGGCAATTCCACTCCTGGGTATATATCCAAAAAAAGCCCAAAACACTAATTCAAAATGATCAGTCAGTTCAGTCACGCAGTCATGTCTGACTCTGTGACCCCATGGACTGCAGCACAACAGGCTTCCCTGTCCATCACCAACTCCCGGAGCTTACTCAAATTCAAGTCCATCAAGTTGGTGATGCCATCCAACCATCTCATCCTGTCATCCCCTTCTTCTCCTGCCTTCAGTCTTTCCCAGCATCAGGGTCTTTTCCAATGAGTCAGTTCTTTCCATCAGGAGGCCAAAGTATTGGACTTTCAGCTTCAGCATCAGTCCTTCCAATGAATATTCAGGACTGATTTCCTTTAAGCTTGACTGGTTGGATCTGCTTGCAGTCCACGGGACTCTCAAGAGTCTTCTCCAACACCACAGTTCAGAAGCATCAATTCTTCGGCGCCCAGCTTTCTTTATAGTTCAACTCTCACATCCATACATGACTACTGGAAAAACCATAGCTTTGACTAGATAGATCTTTGTTGGCAAAGTAATATCTCTGCTTTTTAATATGCTGTGAGAAGGCAATGGCACCCTACTCCAGTACTCTTACCTGGAAAATCCCATGGGTGGAGGAGCCTGGTAGGCTGCAGTCCATGGGGTCGCTAAGAGTCGGACATGACTGAGCGACTTCACTTTCACTTTTCACTTTCATGCTTTGGAGAAGGAGATGGCAACCCACTCCAGTGTTCTTGCCTTGAGAATCCCAGGGGCAGGAGAGTCTGGTGGGCTGCCATCTATGGGGTTGCACAGAGTCAGACACGACTGAAGCGACTTCGCAGCAGCAGCAGCAGCAGCAGCAGCAGCAGCAGCAGCTAGGTTAGTCATAGCCTTTCTTCCAAGGAGCAAGTGTCTTTTAATTTCATGGCTGTTTGAAACAGTTGAAAACATTTGAAACCCCGCTTGCAAACCATCTAAGGGTTGGAATCTGTGATATCTGCTCGTGTTTACTGATCCTGGACTTCATTACTGACTCCCTCAGCTTTATCTTAAGTCGGAGATTCTGTCAGCAACCAAGGACTTCTGTTTAGTCAATGGTGGGTTTTACTTCCAATTCCAGGGTTTTGTCTATGTAATCTGCCATGTTCCGTATGTTGCTCCATTAAAAGTTCTGCCTATTTTATTTCAGTGATCATAACATTGGTTTAAATGTTAATAGAACAGTATACCTAAAAAAAAAAAAAATTTGAAAACCAAAATTAAAAATACAACACCCCTTATAATTGCTTAAAAAACTCCACTTAGCTATAAATCAATAAAATATGAATAGAATCTGTATGTTAAAAGTTACAAAATTCTCATGAATTTGACGATGTGCATGATGCTTGCTGCACCATAGGCAGACAGATTGAGAAATGAGTTGTTGGGTCAAGGAATAGTGACTTTAATCGGAAAGCCAGCAGACCATAAAGATGGTGGAGTACTGCCTCAAACCTGAGTTAGAATTCAAGCTCCTTTTATACTAAAAAGAGGAGCTGAGTACGGTTGGTTGTTATAAACTTCTTGGTATGGCAATCCTTTGTTCTTGCAGTTGTTAACTGTAGGTTTAATTACTACAATCCTGTAAACCTCCAACAAGACAAATGTTTTTCTCTTTTTGCAACGTTTAATCTCTATATGAAAGGGAAAGGATTATATCTTTAATGGTCAGAGGCTTGAGAATGGCCTGTCATCTCCATTTCAGGCTAGAGGCAACATTCTTTTACAAAGGTGCAGATCCAGAATCAGGAAGCGGTGGCAACATAACACAAAGGGTTAGCATTAAAGGAATAAATCCAATTGGAATCAAGCTTGTTCTCTTTTTTACAGACAGATATCAAAGGAGAAATAAATAAAGGTAGAGACATATGGTGTTAATGAACTGGAATACTCAATGTAGTAGAGATGTCAGTTCTCCCCAGAGTGATCTATAATTCAATGTAACTCCTCTCAAAATGCCAACAAGATTTTTTTTTTGTATATACACACATACTTATCTTAAAATTTATATGGATTATTATGTTTAAATTTACATGGAAAAGAAAAAGAACTAGAACAGCTAAAACACTATTAAAAAAGAAAAAGTATTAGAGACTTCACCCTACCTAATCTCAAGACTTACTAGACAGTGACAGTAATCAAGACAGCGTGGTCCTGGGGGAAGCACAGACACATTAATCAATGCAACAGAATAGAGAACCCAAAAATGGGGCCACATAAGTATGCCCAAATGAAATTTTGACAAAAACTGAAAAACAATCCAATAAAGGAAGGATAGTCTTTTTAACAAATGGTGCTGGAACAACTGGACATTAGTAGGCAAATACATGAACCTGGACCTAAACTTCATACCCCATACAAAGGTTAACTCAAAACAGGTCATACTGCAAAGCAGAAATAGAGACAAATCATAGAGAATGGATGTGTGGACACCAAGGAGGGGAAGCAGGGTGGAATGCAATGAAAGAATGGGATTGACACATATGCATGACTATGTATAAAATAGATAACTAATGAGAACCTGCTGTATAGCACCGGGAACTCTGTTCAATGTTAGCACCACCTGGGAAGCCCCATTTAATGCTCTGTGACCTAAATGGGAAGATAATCCAAAAATGAGGGTATATATATATATATATATATGTACGTATGTATGTATGTATGCTGCTGCTGCTGCTAAGTCGCTTCAGTCGTGTCCGACTCTGTGCGACCCCATAGATGGCAGCCCACCAGGCTCCCCCGTCCCTGGGATTCTCCAGGCAAGAACACTGGAGTGGGTTGCCATTTCCTTCTCCAGTATGTATGTATACATATATCTATATACACATATGGCTGTATACACATATACACATACACAGGGCTGCCCTGGTGTCTCAGCGGTAAAGAATCCGCTTGCCAAGGCAGGAAATGAGGATTCGATCCCTGCATTGGGAAGATGTCCTGGAGGAGGAAATGGCAACCCAGTATAGTATTCTTGCCTGGAGAATCCCATGGACAGAGGAGCCTGGCAGGCTACGGTCCATAGGGTCACACAGAGTCAGACACAGCCGAGCACAGCACATATATATATGTATAGCTGATCCACTTTGCTGTACAGCAGAACTGACGCACCATTGTAAAGCAACCACACTCCAATAAAAATTAATTTAAAAAAATAGGTCAGGCCTTCCCAGGTGGCTCAGTGGTAAAGAATTTGCCTGCCAGTGCAGGAGGTGTTCAATCCCTGATCAGGGAAGATCCCGCATGCCATGAAGCAACTAAGCCCAAACATCACAGCTATTGAGCCCGTGCTCTAGAGCCTCGAGCTGCAACTACCGAGCCCACGTGCCACAACTACTGGAGCCCGTGTGCCCTAGAGCCTGTGCTCGGGAAACAGAGAAACCACTGCAGTGAGAAGCCTGTGCACCACAACTAGAGAGAAACCTGTGCCGCAGCAAAGACCGAGCACAGCCAAAAATAAATAAATAAAATTTAAAAATCAAAAGGCATCTCATTAAAAAACAAGCACAGGTCATAGATCTTCATGTAAAATGTAAAACTGTAAACTTAGAAGAGAACACAGAAGACCATCTTCATGATCTGGGGTTAGACTGGACACCAAAAGCACAATCCTTGAAAAACCAAAAAGGATCAAAATTAAAAACTTTTACTCTGAGAAAGGCTCTATTAAAATGATGAGAAAATAAGCGACTGAAAGAAAATATTTGCAAACCACATATCTGACAAGGACTAGGGTCTAGAATACATTGTAGAACCCTTAAAACTTATCAATTAGACAAAAATCCAATTAGAAAATGGGCAGAAAACATTGACATTTCACTGAATGGTGTATTCAGTTGACAAACGAACATAGAAAAGATGTCAGAATCACTTGCTGTTGTGCATGCTCAGTCCCTTCAGTTGTGTCTGACTCTTTGCAACCCTAGGGACTGTAGCTCACAAGGCTCCTCTGTCCATGGGATTCCCCAGGCAAGAATACTGGAGTGGGTTGCCATGCCCTCCTCCAGGAGATCTTCCGACATAGGGATCAAATCCTCATCTCCTGCATTGCAAGCAGATTTTTTACCCACTGAGCCACCTGGGAAGCCCTGTCATTAGGAAGATGCAAATTAAAATTGTACAAATTAAAGTCATGATAAAGTGATGATCCATCATGCAGTACACACCTAACTAGCCTGGCTAATCATAATAATAACAATAAGAGAACCAAATGCTGGTGAAAATTAGAAGAAACTATAACTCATATATTGCTGATGGGAATGTAAAATGGTACGGCCACTCTCGAAAACAGTTGGAGATTTCTTAAAAAGTAAGCATACACTTACATTGCATTACTCAGCAGTCACGATCCTGGGCATTTATCCTAGAGAAATGAAAGTGCATGTTCACATAAAAATCTGATATGAATGTTCATGGCAGCTTCAATAGCTCATTAAACAGTTGTTGTTTAGTTGCTAAGTCGTGTCTGACTCTTTTGTAACCCCATGGACTGTAGTCCACCAGGATACTCTGTCCATGGGATTTTCCCGGCAAGAATACTGGAGAAAGTTGCCATTTCCTTCTCCAAGGGATCTTTTCAAATCCTCCTCTCTTGCATTGGCAAGAAGGTTCTTTACCATTTAGCCACCAGGGAAGCTCATTATGCTCTTTTAATATTCGCTAAACTAGTTAATAGTATTAGTTTGTAGTAGCCCCAAACTAGAAACAATCCCTATGTCCTTCAACTGGTGAATGGTTAAGAGTCCATTGTCAGCACATCCGTTCAATGGAACAGTACTCAGCAATAAAAAGAAAAGAACTAGTGATACACAAATTGAATGGATTTTAAGGGCGCTATGCCGAATGAAAAAAGCCAATTTCCAAAGGTTACATGCTATAGGATTCAATTTATATAACATTCTTGAAATGACAAATTATAGAGATAGAGAAAAGATTAGTAGTTGTCAAGGGTAACAGAAGAGCAGGGACGGTGTGACTGTATAATGATCTTTTTTTTGGCCACGTCTCGGGGCTTGTGGGATCTTAGTTTCCTCACCAGGGATCCAACCTGGTCCCTTGGCAGTAAGAGTGCAATGTCCTAACCACTGGATTGCCAGGAAATTCAGAATAAATCTGTATCTTGATTGTTGTACTTACGCATCTTATACATGTGATATAAATGTCACCAAATTATATACAAGTTAAAAAAAAATGTGCATTGGAAAACTGGGGAAGTGCCAGTAAGGTCTGTGGTCTAGTTAATTGCATTGTGACAATGTCAGTTTCCTAGTTTTGGAAAAGTGCTACAATTATGTAATAGTGGATCCAAGGAGCTTCTCTATAGTATTTTTGCAACTTCTTGTAAGTCCACAGTATCGTAAAATTTTAGAAATTTTAATTTTTTTACGCAATAAATGTACTAAAAGGAGAACAAGAGATTGCATAAGTATTTTTCCGTTCAGCTTCCCCTTTCTTCCTTACTTCCCTTTCCGCCCCTCCCTGCCCCACTCCAACCGCCTTAGATAACCATTAACTCACAGCTTTTTCTATATACTTATATGAAATGCAGACTCACGCACATATTCTCCTTTGATTTTACAAAAGTGGCATCGGTCACATATTTCTCTGCAGTTTGCTTTTCTCCTTTCACGGTGCTCCTGAAACTGGCCAACTTTGTCCTGGGTGGTCAGGGTTGGGAAGCAGGAAGGGGAAGGCACGGCTTCCCAGGTGGGGGTGGGAAGAGCTGAGTCAGCGCACCTTTCTTGTGGTCTCAGCTCACCTCACACTGCCCACCCCTCCCTCGGTGCCCGCGGAGCCACCTTGAAATCTGGTGAGTCTCTCAGGAGCCCCACTGCAGGCTGGACGGGGCAGGCGGGGCGGGGGGACCCAAGAGGCAAATACATGGGAGCGTTTCCAAGGGCAGAGACTGGGAGATGGCAGGAAGGGGCACTTTGGGTCAGCTTGGGTAAGGGAGTTAGACTGGCTCCACCTACTTGCCCTGAAGAACCTCGGATCCCACGCCGCCCCAGGGGCCCCCATTTCCTAGGCAGCCGCTCCTCCCCACCTCTCGCCAACCTCTCACTCGCAGGTCTGAGAAGACCCGCTGACCCCACATCCCTTCTGCGCCCAGAGGTCCCCACCCCTGCTCAGCCCTGCCCAGGGTGCCCAGAAGCCCTGAGGGCGTTGAGGGGACCCCCGTATGGGAAACAGGAAGCCCCTGTTAGCAAAAAGGATACAGAAGAGGGGACAAGTGGAGAACAAGTGAAAGGGGACAGAGGAAAAAGATGGAGGCGGAAGGATCAAGGTGAAGAGGCTAAGTGTAAATCTGTAAGGAGTGACTGAGAGGGGACAGGTGGACAAGGCAGGGGAGGGGAGCCACAACTGGATAAGAACCTGTGAGAAGGCGGAGTGAAAGGGGCAGGGCTGGGACCGTGAGAGAGTTGAGGGGAAGTTAGGGGAGGGAGAAAAGTGAGGAGAGACAGGTAAGAGAGGCTGGGGAGAGGAGCCAGATGAGAGGGCCAGGTGAGGCCACGGATAGGCAGGAGAGTTCGGACCTGCATTGGGGTCTCCTCTCTGACTTGCTCCTGCTTGTGCCCACCACCTGCACCCGCCACCTGTGCCACTCAAGTGTGTCTCCTCACCTCTCTGTCTTCAACCTGACTTTGACAGTCTCCTGTCCCCCTTAACCTGACCCCGCTGTCCTGCTCAGCTTTGACCCTCACATATACCCATCTTTAGGCTCCCCCAACTCCTCGCTTGCTGTGGCAGGCCTCAATTTTCCCATCCTATTGGGGGGTGGGCAGGAGCTATGCCCAGCAACTCCCTGAGGAGTCTTTCATTATATAGATAGATAGATATCAGATCAGATCAGATCAGTCGCTCAGTCGTGTCCGACTCTTCGAGACCCCATGAATTGCAGCATGCCAGGCCTCCCTGTCCCTCACCAACTCCCGGAGTTCACTCAGACTCACGTCCATCGAGTCAGTGATGCCATCCAGCCATCTCATCCTCTGCCGTCCCCTTCTCCTCCTGCCCCCAATCCCTCCCAGCATCAGAGTCTTTTCCAATGAGTCAACTCTTCGCAGGAGGTGGCCAAAGTACTGGAGTTTCAGCTTTAGCATCATTCCTTCCAAAGAAATCCCAGGGCTGGTTGGATCAGAATGGACTGGTTGGATCTCCTTGCAGTCCAAGGGACTCTCAAGAGTCCGCTCCAACACCACAGTTCAAAAGCATCAATTCTTTGGCGCTCAGCCTTCTTCATAGTCCAACTCTCACATCCATACATGACCACAGGAAAAACCATAGCCTTGACTAGACGAACCTTTGTTGGCAAAGTAATGTCTCTGCTTTTGAACATGCTATCTAGGCTGGTCATAACTTTCCTTCCAAGGAGTAAGCATCTTTCAATTTCATGGCTGCAGTCACCATCTGCAGTGATTTTGGAGCCTAGAAAAATAAAGTCTGACACTGTAGATATAGTTTGTTTATTTTGGCTGTGCTCGTTCTTCCCTTGCAGAGTGCAGGCTTCTCTAGTTGTGGAGCTCAGGCTTAGTTACTCCATGGTATGTGGGATCATAGTTCCCTGATCAACGATTGAACCTACACCCCTTGCAATGGGGATTCTTTATTTTTAACATCAAAAAGATTTTGTATTGGGGTGAAAGTGAAAGTCGCTCAGTCATGTCCAACTTTTTGTGACCCCAAGGACTATACAGTCCATGAAATTCTCCAGGCCAGAATATTGGAGTGGGTAGCCATTCCCTTCTCCAAGGGGATCTTCCCAACCCAGGGATCAAACCCAGGTCTCCCACATTGCGGGCTGATTCTTTACCAACTGAGCCACAAGGGAAGCCCAAGAATACTGGAGTGGGTAGCCTACCGCTTCTCCAGGGGATCTTCCCGACCCAGGAATTGAACTGGGATCTCCTACATTGCAGGTGGATTCTTTACCAACTGAGCTATCAGGGAAGCCCCTTGTATTGGGGTATAGCCAATTAACAATGTTGTGATACTTTCAGTGAACATCGAAGGAACTCAGCCATACATATACAGTTATCCATTCTCCCCCAAGTCCGCCTCCCATTCAGGCTGGTACATAACATTGAGTAGAGTTCCATGTGCTATATAACAGGTCTTTGTTGTTTATCCATTTTAAATATAGAAGTGTGTATATGACCTTCCCAAAGTCCCTAACCATCCCTTCCCCTGTAAGGGGGATTCTTAATCACTGGACCGCCAGGGAAGTCCCTCTCTCATCATATGCTAATGAGCCCGTACCGTGGGCCAGATGATCAGTTGTCTACTGCCTTGGTCCCTCAGCGGGGAGTGGGTCTGAGAGTAGCAGCAGAGTGGGAGGGGGTCTCCGCCCACAACATGAGGGCTGGGTAAGGGGGGATAGACCTCAATAGTAAGAGCTCTCTCTGTTATCTCCCAGTGAAGGAGAGCCTGAGTCCACAGAGGACCTGAGAGCGGCATGCTGAGAGTGGGAGCCCTGGAGGTAAGCCTTCAGCAGGACAAGAAGGAGGTCATAAACCCCGGTGGTGACATTTGACTGCTTACCCTATACTAGGCCCTGTTCTAAATGCATCCCTTGTGTTATCCCCCTAAATCCTCAGGACCTAAGTCAGACATATTATTTCTATTTCCCAGATGAGGAAATCAAGACACAGAGAAGTCAAGCAATCTGCCCTAGGCCACACAGCTAATAAGTGGTGGAGTCAGATTCAATTCTAGGTGTGCCTGACTTGAGAACCACTTAACACTCATGGGTGCATGCATGCTATATCACTTCAGTTGTGTCTGACTCTATGTGACTTTATGGACTGAAGCATGCCAGGCTCCTCTGTCCATGGGATTCTCCAGGCAAGAATACTGGAGTGGGTTAACATGCTCTCCTTCCTGACCCAGGGATCAAACTGGTCTCTTAAGTCTCCTGCATTGACAGGCAGGTTCTTTACCACTAGCGCCACCTGGGAACATTCATGGGGGAGGCTCACAAAGATGGTGAGCTCGAGCTGTTCTCTTGAACGCCTGGGGACTCTAACCTTGCAGCACAGCCGTATCTCCCAGCTGTGTGCCCCTAAATGTGCCACGTGGATCATGGCTGGACCTGTGGCCATACCTGCTGGATGGACAGGCTGAAGGGATAAGGACACGGCAGGGAGAGGGGAGTCATGGCTGGGCCATGGACTGGGCAGAGGGATAGATGGATAGACAGACAGATGTTGATCAGGGGAGGGAGGTTGGCCTCACCCAGCTTTGCCTTTAACTTCTGTGTGTGGAAAGGGTTGGTACTTCTTCTCTATGGGTGTATTTCTCCTGGAATCTCTGTCTCCCTCTTTGGGTGAGCCTGGGTTGGGCTTTAGCTTTTTTTTTTTTTCACAGCACTGGGTCTTCGTTGTGGCTCTCAGGCTTAGCTGCACCTCAGCATGTGGGATCTTAGTTCCCCAATTAGACTGGGGATCAAACCCCGTGTACCCTACATTGGAAGGTGGATTCTTAACCACTGGACCACCAGGGAAGTCCCTCACTTCAGCTTTTGACTTGGGTTTCAGACTCTGGCTCTTTGCTGCTGTCTGTTTTCCGGCTCTGGCCTCTATCTGGGTGTGTGCATCTCCATTTCAGCCTGTTTTCATATTTTATCAATATCTTCATGGCTCCTGAGGCCCCCAGGGGAGGGCCCTGCTTTTAGCCTTGCTCTGTGTTTTTTAGCCTCAGCTGCACATTAGAAACATCTGGGAAGGTGATAATATAGCAAATATAGCAAATGTTTGCTGGGTACATATTTGATGCTAGGCACTGCTATAGTTAGATTAACTCATTGAATCCTAGTTATGTCCTTATAAGGTAGGTATTATTATTACTCTCATTTTACAGGTGAGGAAACTGAGACCTCAAGAAACCACTTCCTAATCTCATAGTTAATAATAGGCGGCACTGGGATTGAACCTAGTACTCCCTTAACTTTAACATATGTATGAATCACCTGGGGATATTGTTAAAATGCAGATTTCTGATTCAGTAGGTGGGGGGTTGGACCTGAGATCCTGCATTTCTAACACTCTCCCAAGGTGATGCTGATGGTCTGTGGATCACACTTGAGGAGCAAGAGTTTTAACTATTATAAGTTACCACCTCTTGGTATAGCATTAAAGTGAAGTTAAAAGTTAAAGTGAAGTCGCTCAGTCGTGTCTGACTCTTTGCGAACCCACGGATTGTAGCCCACCAGGCTCCTCCATCCATGAGAATCTCCAGGCAAGAATACTGGAGTGGGTTGCCATTTCCTTCTCCAGGGGATCTTCCCGACCCAGGGATCAAACCCGGGTGTCCTGCATTGTAGGCAGATGCTTTACCATCTAAGCTATCAGGGAAGCCCTGGTATAGTGTAGTGGTTCTCAAAGTGTGGTCCTTGCGCCAGCAGCATCAGCTTCACCTGGAACTTCTTTTTTTTTTAATTAAAATATTTTTTTATTTACTTATTTATTTTTGGCTGCGCTGGGTCTTCATTGCTTTGCAAAGTCTTTCTCTAGTTGCGGCGAGCGGGGGTTACTCTCCAGTTGTGGTGCGTGGGCTTCTCATTGCGGTGGTTTCTCTTGTTGCGGAGCATGGGCTCTAGGGCACGTGGGCTCAGCAGTTGTGGCATACAGACTTAGTTACCCCTTGGCATGTGGCATCTTCCCAGACCAGGATTGAACCCATATCCCCTGCATTGGCAGGTGGCTTCTTAGCCACTGAACCACCAGGGAAGTCCACTGGGAACTTCTTAGAAATGCAAATTCTCTGAGCTACAGTGAATCAGAAATTCTGGTCGTGGAGTCCAGTCTCCTAGGCTTCAGCAAGAACTCCAGCTGATTTTGATGCACATTAAAGCTTGAGAGCACCACTGATCGAGTGTAACAATTAAGACCAATCAAATCTCTGGGACTGCAGCCCAGATACTGGTGTCTTTACAGTTCCCCAAGTGATTGTAAAGCAAGCAAAGACCCTGAACCACTAGATTGGCTGGAGGGACAATCTTAGTTTATGTAAGTAAACAAACACGCTAGCTGAATTGGAATTTGCTGTCAGGGTTTGGTCCGGCCTAGGGAGGTCTCGGTGGGCATGGCCAGGAGATGACAGATGAAATACTGAATTTGGGAGAGTATCAGAAAAACTGATTTGGGAGGCTAAGGACTTCCCTGTTGGACCAGGGGCTAAGACTCCATGCTTCCAGTGCAGGGAACAAGGGTTCGATCTGTGGTTGGGGAGCTAGATTCCTCATGTTGCAACTAAAGATCCCGCATGCTGCAAGGAAGATTGAAGGTCCCCTGTGTTGCAACTAAGACCTGGAGCAACCAAATAAATAAATAAAAAGGAAAGGAGGCTAGAATAGGGATCCTGGGATCCTTCCAAGAGAACCCTGGACAGGCAAATCCTTAGAATCCATGGAATGGGTGGGAGGGAAGGACATTGCCCTGAGTCTCCCCTATTTTCCTTGTGAGGAGCACCAAATAAGGGAGCAGATGTTTTTGAATAAATTGGAGCATGGCAGAGGGCTTTATTGGAATCCCAGGGGACATATGTAGGGTTTGAGGGGGTTGCCAGAATAAAGAAGATGGGTTTAGATGAGTTGTCTCAAACACCTCCCATAATAAATGATGATGATGGTGGTATATGAAAGTGCTCATCATTAGAGAGATTCCCTGAGATGAACCTATGCAATGTTGCTTTCCTTTGTATCCATCAAGTCATCCTTGATTTTCCTCTTTCTCCCTCTGTCTGTCTGTCTCTTTCTCACACCTAGCCCATACTGTTTTCAATTTATCAGCAAATCCTGCTGGCTGGTACTTTCAAAGTGCTTCCAAATTTACCCACTTCTCATCCTCTCCACAGCCCCCATCCTGGTGGTGATATGCTCACCTCCTGCTGAATCACAGCAGCCTCCTCCCTGGTGCTCACTCCCACCCTGGTCTGTCTCCCACACACAGAGATTGTGTCCTCCTTCTATTCAGGAGCCTCTCATGACTCCCATTTCACTCAGAATCAAATCCAAGCCCCTACCGTGTTTTATAGAACCCTTTGAGGGCTGGCCCTCCAGTCTTCTAACCTCATCTTCCTCATCGCCCCTCTCTCCTCTACAAATGTCCTTACTACTGTCCCTTGAATAAACCCCTTCCTGTCTAGATCTGTCAAGGCTCTTAGTTGCAAACAACAGAATCCACACTGGCTAGAGCAGTAGAGACATTCAGTTAAAGACTTTGGGAAGCTTGTAGATTATCATAGAGGGTAGAGTGGCAGCTTATGAAGCCAAAGTGAAAGTGAAAGTCACTCAGTCGTGTCTGAGTCTTTGCGACCCCATGGACTATACAGTCCATGGAATTCTCTAGACTAGAATACTGGAGTGGGTACCCTTTCCCTTCTCCAGGGGATCTTCCCAACCCCGGGATTGAACTCAGGTCTCCTGCATTGCGGGCAGATTCTTTACCAGCTGAGCTACCAGGGAAGCCCAAGAAAACTGGAGTGGGTAGCCTATCCCTTCTCCAGGGGATCTTCCGGACCCAGGAATCCAACCGGGGTCTCAATTCTTTACCAACTGAGCTATCAGGGAAGCCAAAAGCCTGGACTAATCTCCAACCACACCATGAGGGCCTCTCTGGGGAGAAAAACCCTATACCTGTTGCTTAGAATTGCTAAAGGACAGGATTAGCCTCCATGAACGTCCTTCCCAACCTCCCCCAAAGAACCGGAGGCTTTAAACAGATTTTTATTGAAGTATGCTGTGCTGTGCTTAGTCGCTTAGTCGTGTCTGACTCTTTGTGATCCCATGGACTGGAGACCACCAGGCTCCTCTGTCCTCCAGGCAAGGATACTGGAGTGGGTTGCCATGCCCTCCTCCAGGGGATCTTCCTGACCCGGGGATTGAAACTGCATCTCCTGTGTCTCCTGCATTGCAGGCAGATTCTTTACTACTGGAGTGGGTTGCCATGCTCTCCTCCAGGGGATCTTCCTGACCCAGGGATTGAAACTGCATCTCCTGTGTCTCCTGCATTGCAGGCAGATTCTTTACTACTAGCACCACCTGGGAAGCCCATATATACATATATCCACTCTTTTTTAGTCTTTTTTTTTTTTTTTTCTTTGACCATGCTAGGAGGCATGTGGGATCTTAGTTCCCTCATCAGGGATCGAACCCATGCCTTCTGCATTGAAAGTGCAGGGTCTTAACCACTGGACCACCAGGGAAGTTCCATAGGTTCTTTTCCCAGAGGCATTTTATTGTAAAAGCCACTGAATGACTGCTTTCCATTTTTGTGGCCACCTACTGTAGCTCTCTCCCTCTCCTTTTTTAAACAACAAAACCCAAGATTTATTGAACACATTTTATCTCCCAGATATTGTTATCTTCTTCATTTAATTCTCACAAGTACATGAAGTACATATTATTATTATTCTAGTTATATAGATGAGGAAACTGAGGGTCAGCAGGGTGAAGCAACCTACTCCAGCAATTATTACGTGGCTTCAGAGTTTATATTCAAGTCTGTCTTATGTACTTCAAACTAGAGATTCTCGGTGGCAAAGAATCTGCCTGCTAGTGTAGGAGATGCAGGAGACACAGGTCGATCCCTGGTTTGAGAAGATTCCCTGGAGTAGGAAATGCCCACCCACTAGAATATTCTTGTCTGGAAAATTCCATGGACAGAGGAGCCTGGCAGATGGTGTGGCAAGGAGTCTGTATCTCTACCTAACATTATATTACATATATTTTTGGTAACAGCTTTATCAAGATATAATTCACACACCATGTAATTCACCTATTTAAAGTGTACAGTTTAATACTAACACAACATTAGGATTTCCCTGGCAGTCCAGTGGTTAAGACTCCATGCTTCCTATGTAGGGGGCTCAGGTTCAATCACATATGCTGTGCAGCCTGCAGATTAAAAAAGAAAATAAAAAAAATAATAAAAGGGCCCTTTAAACAGCAACTACATCACCTCAACCTAGTCTTCCTGGCCAGTGGAAACATCTCAGGAGGCTGTTCCTCTCTCCCCAAAGCAATCTTGCTGTTGTCAGTATAATTGGGAAAATAAAAATTCTTAAAAAAGAAAACAAAACTAACACAACATTGTAAATTAACTATATTTCAATGTAAAACAAAAGAGTACAATTCAATGGTTCTTATAGATTCACAGAGTTGCAAAGCCATCACCACAATCAATTTTGGAACCTTTTCAACACCCCCAGAAGAAATCCTGTATGTTTTATCAGTCACTCTCCATTTCCTCTCAATCTCTTCCCCTCACATACAGCCCTGGTGGTGATGGTTTAGTTGCTAAGTTGTTTCTGACTCTTTGTGCCCTAGACAACCACTGGTCTACTTTCTAGGGCTTCCCTGGTGGTTCAGATGGTAAGGGATCTGCCTGCAATGCAGGAGATCCCATTTGTATTCCTGGGTTGGAAGATCCCCGAAAAAGGAAACAGCAGCCAACCCAAGTATTCTTGCCTGGAGAATCCCACAGACAGAGGAGCCTGATGGACTATAGTCCATGGAGTTGCGAAGAGATGAACACAACTGAGTGACTACACACTTTCAATCTCTTTCTGTCTCTATGGATTTGCCTGTTCTAGCCATTTCATACAAATAGAATTATATAGCATATGATCTTTTGTATCTGGCTTCTTTTACTTAGTATGATGTTTTCAAGGGTCATCCATATTGTAGCATGGATCAGTTCTTCTTTTCTATTTATGGCTGATAATATTCCATGGTATGGATATACCGTGTTTTGTTTATTCATTTATCAGTTGGTGGACCTCTGGGGTGTTTTCCACTCTTTGGCTATTATGAATCAGGCTGCTATAAACATTTATGTACAAGTTTTTTCATGGGCATTACAAAGGACAGAAAAGGAAAGGACCTAAGAGAATCAGAAGATATTAAGAAGAGGTGGCAAGAATACACAGAAGAACTATACAAAACAGATTTTAATGACCCAGATAACCATGATGGAATGATCACTCACCTAGAGCCAGACATCTTGGAGTATGACGTCAAGTGGGCCTAGGAAGCATTACTACAAACAAAGTTAGTAGAGATGATGGAATTCCAGCTGAGCTATTTCAAATCCTAAAAGATGATGCTGTAAAAGTGTTGCACTCAATATGACAGCAAATTTGGAAAATTTACCAGTAGCCACAGGACTGGAAAAGGTCAGTTTTCATTCCAATCCCAAAGAAGGGCAATGCTAAAGAATGTTCCAGCTATTGTACAATTGTGCTCATTTCACATGCTAGCAAGGTTATGCTCAAAATCCTTCAAGTTAGGCATCAGAGAACTTCCAAATGTACAAGCTGGGTTTTGAAGAGTCAGAGGAACCAGGGATCAATTGCCAACATTTGCTGGATCATAGAGAAATCAAAGGATTTCCAGAAAAACATCTACTTCTGCTTTATTGACTATACTAAAGCCTTTGACTGTGTGGATCATAAGAAACTATGGAAAGTTATTAAAGAGATGGGATTACCAGACTACCTTACCTGTCTCCTGAGAAACCTGTATGAGGGTCAAGAAGCAATAGTTAGACCCTTACATGGAGCAAATGACTGGTTCCAAATTGGGAAAGGAATACAACAAGATTGTATATTGTCACCCTGCTTATTAAACTTACATGCAGAGTACAACATGCAAAGTGCCAGGCTGGATGAATCGCAAGGTGGAATCAATATTTCTGGAAGAAATATCAACAACCTTAGATATGGAGATGATACCACTTGGCAGAAAATGAAGAGGAACTAAAGAGCCTCTTGATAAATGTGAAAGAGGAGAGTGAAAAAGCTGGCTTGTTTCAATGTTGTTTCAACATTAAAAAAAACTAAGATCATGGCATCCTGTACCATCACTTCAGGGCAAATAGATGGAGAAAAAGTGGAAGCGTGACAGATTTTATTTTCTTGGACTCCCAAATCACTGTGTACAGTGATTGCAACCATGAGATTAAAAGATGCTTGCTCCTTGGATGGAAAGCTCTGACAAAGTTAGACAGTGTATTAAAAAGCAGAGACATCACTTTGCTGACAAAGGTCCATATAGTCAAAGCTCCTTGGACTGTAAGGAGATATAACCAGTCCATCCTAAAGGAACTCAGTCCTGAATATTCATTGGAAGGACTGATGCTGAAGCTGAAACTCCAATACTTTGGCCACCTGATGCAAAGAACTGACTCATTAGAAAAGCCCCTGATGCTGGGAAAGATTGAAGGCAGGAGGAGAAGGGGATGACAGAGAATGAGATGGTTGGATGGCATCACCAACTCAATGGACATGAGTTTGAATAAGCTCCAGGAGTTGGTGATGGACAGGGAAGCCTGGCCGGACATGACTGAGTGACTGAACTGCACTAAACTGATAGTCATGTACAGAGGTGAGAGACCACAAAGAAGGCTGAAATGAAGCTCCAATACTTTGGCCACCTGATACGAACCGCCAGCTCACTGGAAAATACCCTGATGCTGGGATAGATGGAAGTCAAAAGGAGAAGGGGGCAGCAGAGGATGAGATGGTTAGATAGCATTGTCGACTCAATGGACGTGAATATGAACAAACTCCAGGAGATGGTGGTGGACAGGGGAGCCTGGCATGCTTCAGTCCATGGGGTCACAAAGAGTGGGACATGACCTAATGACTGAACAACAATTTTGTAGGTTGATGTGAAGATTAGAAAAATTAGTGCGTGCAAAATACTTAAATCCATGCCTGGCATGTAGATAGCACTCAATAAACAGTGTCATCATTAACACTTTTCCCCTTCAGCTCTGGTTGGTTTGTAGGCGTTCCTAAGGGCTCTTGTGTCAGTTGTGAATTAATTATATTTGACTGTTAGAACAGAGGTCACTTATGCAAGATAGAAGTTTATTTCTGTCCCATGCAAAACAAATCCAGAGGCAGGACTAGTATTTCAACTCCACATTAGGGATCCAGGCTCCTTTCAGCCTTCTGCTCTGCCAGTCTCAGCAATGTGTTCCAATCTTAAGATCATTTCTTGGGACTTCCCTGGTAGTCCAGTGGTAAAGCATCTGCCTTGCAATGCAGGGGATGTGGGTTTGATCCCTGGTTGGAGAACTAAGATCCCACATGCCTAGGAGCAACTAAGCCCATGTACTGCAATTAGTGATCCCTGAGCCTGCAAGCCACAATTAAGACCCAAGACAGCTAAATATAAAAATATTAAAAAAAATAATTTCTTCATTCATTGTGTTTGCTGGAGCCCAAGCTATATTCAAAGTAGATATTACATGGAAGGATAAAGGACATAAAGGGTATCTGCCAGCTGCCTATTCCCTTTAAGAAATTTTCCTGGAAGCCCCATCCAATGACCTGAGAGTTTTTTGTTTGTTTTGCTGCACCACAAGGCTTGTGGAATCTTAGTTCCTGGACCAAGGATTGAACTGGCACCCTTGGCAGTGAAAGCTCAGAGTCCTAACCACCGGACCACCAGGGAATACCTTGACTTGAGGGATTTTTTTTGTCTTAGCTGCAAGGGAGGATGGTAAACATCTTTTAGCCTGGACCATTGCCATCTGCCATTAAATCAGGGTTCTGTTATTAAAGAAGTGGAGGTTGGATATAGCCTAGGCCAGAAGCAGTCTTTGCCACACACCTGTAGGCAGGTGGTGAATGTGCTGGTGTGGAGAATGCCAGATATGTCAGCTTGAGAAGCATTTCCCACTAGACTCCCACAGCAAGGATTTTTAGGTATTCTGTTTACCACTGCTTCCCCAGTGCCTTAGAATAATGCCAAGCACACAATAGGCTCTCAATAAGAATTGAATGAATGTGCTTCTGGCTAACACTCCAAAGGAGCAGGAATAAAGCTTAAAATCATTTGGAATGTGGAAGAAGTTTTAAAAAAATATACTTGTTGACTTGCCTCCAGTTTTTTATTTTGAAAACTTTCACTCTTATAGAAAAGTTACAGAAGTAGTACAATGAGCACTCATATACCCTTTACCTTGATTCACCACTGTTAATTTCACTTCTCTCTTCCACTTGAAAGGAAGTTGCAGACATTACAATACTTCCCACCTAAACACTGTCTTCGAAGCTCCTAGAAACAAGGACATCTCCTACCTAACTCACAATACTCCACAATTTTAACATTAGAGTAACAGGATCAACTGTGTATTACCTAATATGCACTCCATGTTAAAATGTATCCAGTTATATCAACAATAGCTTTGTTCTTCATATTTTTTCAAATTCAGGATCCTATCCAGTCAAGGACTGTGCGTTGCATTTTGATGTGAATGTCATCTCTCTTGCCATCCTTTGATCTGGAGCAGTTCCACAAGCCTTTTTTTTTTCTTTTATGACATTGACATTTTTGAAGACTCCAAGCTAGTTGTTGTGTAAGGATTTTGGCTTGGGTTTGTTTAATTCTTTATTCATGATTCAATTAAAGTTAATCATTTTGGCCAAGAATAATTCAGAAGTGATGTTGTGTCCTCGGCGTATCACGTCTCGAGGGACATGCTGTCAGTTTATCTCCTTTTTTGCTGATTGGGTTAAGGTGTGTGTGTGTGCGTGCATGCGTGCGTGCGTGTGTGTGTGCTCGATCTCGACCGACTCTTTGTGACCCCATGAACTGTAACCCGCCAGGCTCCTCTATCCATGGAATTTTCAGGCAAGAATACTGGAATGGGTTGCCATGTCCTCCTCAGGGATCTGAGGGATCTCCCTGGGATCTTCCTGACCCAAGGATTGAACCTGCATCTCTTGTGTCTCCTGTATTGGCAGGTGTATTCTTTACCACTGCGCCACCTGGGAAGTCCTTGGGTTAAGGTGGAGTCTGCCAGATTTCTCCATTGCAAAGACTTCTTCCCTTCCTTCTAGTTAATGAGTCATCTGTGGGATTATACTGGAGATTGTGTGAATATCCTGTGCTCCAACAATTTTTATTTCTTTTTTAAAAAATATTTTATGACCCAGAGGGATGGGATGGAGGGAGGAGAGGGAGGGATTCCTTCCCCTCCCTCTTGACTGATTCACATTGTTGTATGGCAGAAAGCAATACAACATTGCAAACCAATTTTCCTCCAATTAAAAAATAAATTTAAAAATATTTTATTTAGTTTACTTTTTTGCCATACCACCCAGCTTGTGGGATCTCAGTTCCCCAACCAGGGATTGAACCCATGCTCCCTGCAGTAAAAGGTCAGAGTCCTAATCACTGGACCACCAGAGAACTCCCATCCAACAACTTTTCACCCAAAGGTTTTAGTGTTCATTGCTGATCCTCTTCTGAATCAATTATTCCATTGGTAGTTACAAACTGCCTTGAAGATTTTGAAATATCCATCTTTGTTCTAGCTTAAACAGTGCAGATTTTCCACAGAAACAAGTTGCTCTTGATTTTTTCTTGAAGTCTTTTTGAAGTTGGATTGCTCCTAGCCTGAATCTATTTATCTGTCTGTCCCTGTTCCCGTCCTTATTGAATTTTCCCCTCTTCTGATTCAGAACTTCTTGGAAAGACTGGCCAAGAGTCCCTATATGCCAGTGTTTGTGGAGAAAACATTAAACTCAAGCGGGCAATAAAGCTTCAGGAACACGGATAGGTGATGATGCTCGTGATCATGATAACTAACATTTATTGAGCAGAGATGATGTGCGGAGAATTATTCTGTGATTTAGATGTGTTAAATAACCGTAGATTTTTTTCAACAACCTTATGAGTTAGGTGTTATTTTTGCCTTTATTTCAGAGGAAAGCAAGGTACAGAGAGGTTAGATGATTTGATCAAAGGCACAGACCTAGTCAGTGGCAGATCTGGGTCCTGAATCCAGTGATCTCACCTGAGATTATCCATCTGACTCACCTCAGCCCTTAACAAAGAGACTTTGTAAAGAGAAAGACTTTAAAGCAGTTAACAAGTGTCTTGTGAAAAGACGGATACTGATATCAGTCAGGGTTCACTTCTAGAAGGAATAAACCAGTCTAGCTGTTCTAGACAGAAAGGAGTGTAATAGTAAAAATTAGGTAGTTAATTTTATGTGTATATTTGCATGGGCCATGATGCCCAGGTATTTGGTCAAACATTATTCTGGATGGTTCTGTGAGGGTGTTTTTGGATGAAGTTAACATTTAAATCAGTGGACTTTGAGTAAAGCAGATTGTCCTCTGCCATGAGGGTGGGCCTCATCTGATCAGTTGAAGGCCTGATAGAACAAAGAACTGACCTTCTCTGAGCAAGAGGAAGTTCTGCCAGCAGAATGGCTTTGGACTTGAACTGCAACATCCCCTCTTTCCAGGATATCCAGGTTTTCAGTGCACCCTACAGATTTTGGACTTTCCAACTTCCATCGTCACGTGAGCCAATTCCCTAAAATAAATCTCTTTCTCTTTCTGAATCTGTATCTATATCTAAATCTGTATCTATATTTCTTATTGGTTCTGCTTTCTGGAGAACCTTAATACACTTATAAAATCATTTAAAGGCTCAGAGGAGAAAGCTGTAGGCTTGGCCTCCAGAAATGATTCTCAAACAATGCTGCAGAACTGAACCAGAAATTGCTATTTCTGCCACAAATGGAAGATGGGATTCAAGAGACTATTGCAGGACTGTTGAATTCAAGAGCATATTGGGAAGACTGTTTATTCATCTGTAGTCTCAGCCTCAAGCTCGTTTGTCTCTGCTCTGTGATTATAGGGTTGAAAGCTTACAAACTACATTTGCCTAGACTCCTTTGCCATCTTATGATTAATTTCTGCCAACGAGAGAAGAAAGCAGGAACTTCCTCCAGCTCCACATCCTCTCAGTCTCTGTGTATCATGGCTGGGGTCCCTGAGGAGAACACTAGGGAGGGTTCTTGAGATCAACACCTGTGAAAGCGAGGGCATTGAATGAGGCTTGGGCAGAGAAGTTGAGCTGTGATGTATTCCCAATAAAGACCGCTCCTGACCTTCTGGGGGCTCTGGATGGCTCTTCAAATTCTCTTGAATCACACTCCTGTATTGAGTTGGACTCCTGTTGGACTCCTGGGTCTTTACATCTCCTGTTCATCAGTCATTGGCTACACTGGAGTGAGGTGTGAATTTAGGCAAAGCAGTTTTATTCAGCCTAGGCAATTCCTAAAGAGAGCTGACGGCTAAGCATTCCCAACACCTGGAGAAGTAAGTTCGTCATTCCTGAATGGGAGTTTGGATCGTGTATCATGGCATCTACTACACAATGGATAGCTCTAGTTTCAGCTGGAATACTGCTGTGTTCCCAGTCCTAGCTACTTTGTACATTTCCTCCCCCTACAAATATACCAGCAGGATAATATCTCAGGCACCCTGGATGATCAAAGAACCAGCTGCAGGGAATCTGCGTTCGAATATCAGAAAACCAGCTTCACAGTTCTCCTTTTGGAGCTTGGGCACCTATGCAGGGGCTCCCTTCAGAGGCTGGAGCTGAACTGCCTTGGTGCCTCCTTGGAGATCCCAGCCCCAGCTCTTGGTAATCTTGGAATCCACCAAGTGGGGTCTTATGTCTAAGACCCTGGATTCTGGGAGTACCACCTGACTTCCTTTGCTCCTTCAGACCCAGAGGTGATAGTGGATTTATTTCATTACAATCTTTGGGTTACCCTGACATCTTTTTTTTGCTCTTCCAGGCTTCTAACACCTATGCAACCAATTAATCTGACTATAAAGAAAGCTGAGTGCTGAAGAATTGATGCTTTTGAACTGTGGTGTTGGAGAAGACTCTTGAGAGTCCCTTGGACTGCAAGGAGATCCAACCAGTCCATCCTAAAGGAGATCAGTCCTGGGTGTTCATTGGAAGGACTGATGTTAAAGCTGAAACTCCAATACTTTGGCCACCTGCTGTGAAGAGCTGACTCATTTGAAAAGACCCAGATGCTGGGAAAGATTGAGGGCAGGAGGAGAAGGGGACGACAGAGGATGGGATGGTTGAATGGCACCACCCACTCAATGGATATGAGTTTGGGTAAACTCTGGGAGTTGGTGACGGACAGGGAGGCCTGGCATGCTGCAGTTCATGGGGTTGTAAAGAGTCGGACACGATTGAGCTACTGAACTGAACTGAATGACTGAATTGATGTATTTAAAGTTTTATTTTTTATTGAAGTATAGTTGAATTACAATGTTATATTAATTACTGCTGTACAGCAAAGTGACTTAGTTATTAATATATCAGATCAGATCAGTCGCTCAGTCGTGTCCAACTCTTTGCGACCCCATGAATCGCAGCACACCAGGCCTCCCTGTCCATCACCAACTCCCGGAGTTCACTCAGACTCACGTCCATCGAGTCAGTAATGCCATCCAGCCATCTCATACTCTGTCATCCCCTTCTCCTCCTGCCCCCAATCCCTCCCAGCATCAGAGTCTTTTCCAATGAGTCAACTCTTCGCATGAGGTGGCCAAAGTACTGGAGTTTCAGCTTTAGCATCATTCCTTCCAAAGAAATCCCAGGGCTCATCTCCTTCAGAATGGACTGGTTGGATTTATATATATGATGTGGGTTCAACTTAGCGTGCATGTATATATATATACATGTATATATCTATACATATACAAGAATACAAAAAAGAACACACAACACACACACACACACACATATATAGTCTTTTTCATATTCTTTTCCATTATGGTTTATCACAGGATGTTGAATATAGTTCCCTGTGCATATACGAGGATCTTATTTATCCATTCTATATATACAAGGTTGCATCTGCCAATCCCAAACTCCCAGTCCCATCCTCTTCCCTTGGCAAGCACCAGTCTGCTCCCTATGGCCCCAATTCTGCTCCACAGGTAAGTTCATTTGTATCACATTTTAGATTCCACATGTAAGTGATATGGTATTTGTCTTTCATGTTTAGACTTACCTCGCTTAGTAGTCAAGTGATCGTCTCCAGTTGCACAAATATCTGAATTTAAAACCCTCTTGCCTAAAATAATCTAGAGTGGTTCCATTTTCCCGACTGGACCCTGACTGATCCCTCTGCCACAAATAGGTGGAGATGGAAGATCACAAGGTTATCATTGAAACTGACGACTTTACCAGTACATCCTGTGTTGGGCTCAGCGATTATGAGGTTGTTCTACCACTTCTTGTTTGGTCGAGCCACTTGGCATTGAGATCTAACCCTGACTGGGGATTGAGCCCATACCCCCTGAATTGGGAGCACAGAGTCTTAATCACTGGACCACCAGGCAAGTCCTGTCCTACTGATTCTTGACACTTGTGAATGGGTAGGAATTCACTGGAATGCTGTGTGTGTGTGTGTGTGTGCATGTGTGTGGTCAGTCTTACTTGACTCTTTGTGGCCCCATGGACTATAGCTCCCCAGGCTCCTCTGCCCACGGGATCTCCCAGGCAAGATTTCGGGAGTGGGGTGCCATTTCCTACTCCAGGGGATTTTCCCAACCCAGGGATGGAACCCAAGTCTTTTGTGTCTCCTGCTTTGACAGGCAGATTCTTTACCACTAGTGCCACCTGGGAAGCCCAACTGGGATCCTGCTGCAGAACAAAATCAAGACAGTGGGAGAAGGTCTATGTCTCACTCCTCCCTTTTGAATCTCTTAGACTACACCTCATTGGCCAAAACTAACTTGCATCCAGAGCTTAACTGGAAAGGGGTCTGAGAAAGGTTTTTTGGTTTCCAGCTTCATGATGACACAGTGGAGGGAGGTTGGAAAGGATGCCTCTTGATCAGTTAACCCTTCTGGCCCCATCTACAAAAGGCTGCCCCAAAACTTTACCACTGGCAGTCGTGGTAGGCAGGTGAGGCCGGGGGCCAGATTGTAGGGGTTGAGTGAAGAATTGGGGTGAATCTAGAAGACTGAGAAGCTGGGGTAGTTTGAGCAAATCCAGGTCGTTTGGAAGAGATAACAGGACCTGAGACAGTTGTTGGATGGATAAGACAGAAGTGAATGACAGGGAAATTCACGCTTTCACCGCTGAGGGCCTGGGTTCAATCCCTAGTGGAGGAACTAAGAAACTGCAAGCCGAGTGGCATGGCCAAATATAAAAAAAGCGACAGCAGTATGTTACATGGCAAAAAGGACTTTGCACATGTAATTGATGTTTCAGGCAATAAAATAGAGAGATTATTCTGGGTTATCTGAGCGAAAGTGTTAATCACTCAGTTGTGTCTGACTCTTTGTGATCCCATGGACTATAGCCCATCAGGCTCCTCTGTCCATGGAATTTCCTAGGCAAGAATACTGGAGTGGGTTGCCATTCCCTTCTCCAGGGAATTTTCCCAACCTAGGGATCGAACCCAGGTCTGCCACATTGTGGGCAGATTCTTTACTGTCTGAGCCACCAGGGAGCTTATATGAGTGGGCTCAGTCTAATCCCATGAACCCTATAAAAGCAGAGGACTTTCTGTGGCTGGGGTCAGAGAATCAATCCTGAAGGAGACATCAGAGAGGTTCAAAGTGTGAGAAGGATTCCAGCCAGGGTTGCTGGAAGAGGCCCACATAGAAACCACCAGAAGGAATGTAGGCAGCCTCTAAGAGTAAGACCGATTCCTGCTGGACACCTAGGGAGGAAGCAAGACCTCAGTCCTACAGTTGTGGGGACAATTCTGCCAGCAACATGTTTGAGCTTAGAAACAGATTCTTCCCCTGAGCCTCCGGGAAGGAAGGCAGCCCTGGTAACACCTTGATTTTGGCCTGGTGACAGACCCTAAGCAGAGGACCCAGTGGAGCCCTCTCAAAATTCCCATCTACAGAAACTGTAAAATAATAAACATGTGTTGTTTTAAATAGCTAAATGTGTGGTAATGTATCATGGAAGCCACAAAAACATAAAAAAATAAAATAAGAGAGAAAAAGCCCCAGATGAACAGTCTGTCTGCCTAATGATGTCCATGTGCGCTGCCTCAGCCTGCAGAGGAAGGCTTGGCCCAGTGTGAGCGGTTTCTGGGGCCCGAGTCCTAATGATATAAATGAGTCACCCAGTTTGTGATATTTTCCTGACTTATTCAGAAGTGGGTTAATGAGCAAGGCGGCGCAGGTCCTTCCCTGGTGGTACAGTGGATAAGAATCTACCTGCCAATGCAGGGAGACATGGGTCTGATCCCTGGCTGGGGGAGATTCCACATGCTGCAGAACAACTAAGCCTGTGGGCCACGACTACTGAGCCCGCACCCTAGAACCCACAAGCCGTAACTACTGAAGCCTGTGCGCCTAGAGCCTGTGCTCCACAACAAGATGAATCACAATGAGAAGCCCACGCATCTCAGCGCAGAGTGGCCCTGCTCGCAGCATCTGGAGAAAGCCCATGCGCAGCAATGAAGACCCAGTGCAACCAAAAATAAAGTCAATTAATTATTTTTAAAAATTAGCAAGGAAGGGAAGAATTACAAAGTAGCAGGACAATACTATAGAGGTTAGTGATATGGTTATTATCTTGATTGTGGTAGTGGTTCCACAGAAGAGTTCATATATCAAAAGTGATCAAGTTGTAAATTTAAATATGTGCCATTTACTATATGTCATTTGTATCTCAAGAATACGTATAAACTATACATAAAAAATACACACGGTGAAGACATGAAAAGACAAGCCATGGAGGGGGAGAAGATACTTGCAAAACTATTTTTGAATAAAGGTGTTTTATCCAGAATATGTTTTTGAAAACTTGCAACTTAGTAATAAGCCAAAGAACCCAATAAAACTGAGAAAAAAACATTTGAACAGACACTTCACCAATGAAGATATATGGATTGCAGATAACAATAGGAAAGCATGCTCATCGTTGTTAGTCATTAGGGAAATGTAATTTAAAATCGAAGAATTGGTGCTTTCACACTGTGGTGTTGGAGAAGACTCTTGAGAGTCCCTTGGACTGCAAGGAGATCCAACCAGTCAATCCTAAAGGGAATTAACCCAGAATATTCATTGGAAGTACTGATGCTGAAGCTGAAGCTCCAAAACTTTGGCCGCCTGATGCGAAGAGCTGACTCATTTGAAAAGACCCAGATGCTGGGAAAGATTGAAGGCTGGAGGAGAAGGGGACATCAGAGGATAAGATGGTTGGATGGCATCACCAACTCAATGGACATGAGTTTGAGCAAACTCCAGGAGATAGTGCAGGACAGAGGAGCCTGGGGTGCTACAGTCCATGGGGTAACAAAGAGTTGGACATGACTTAGTGAGTGAAAACAACAACAAAATCACAATAAGACACCATTATTCATCCACCTGAATGACTTTAAACAGAAGGATATAAAGAAGCAAGTGCTGAGACTTCTCTAGTGGTCCAGTGGTTAAGACTCCACCTTCCAATGCAGTGGATGTAGATTTGATCCCTGGTTAGGGAACTAAAATCTCACATGCCAGGCATGCTCTGAAATAGGGAAGCCAGCACACCATGACAAAGACCCAACACAACCCCCCCCAAACAAACAAACAAACAAACAAAGCAAAATAAAGAAACTAACAAAAATCAAGTGCTGGAGAGTTTGAGAGTAACCGGACTGCGAACTCTGTGAGGGCAGGACCTGGGCTCTCTTTGTCATCACAATGTCCCCTCATCACCCAGTTCAGGGCCTGGCACAGAACAGATATTTATTAAGTAGACAAAATTATTTGGGAGGACATTTTTTGATGACTTCTGGGGTCCCAGAGCAATTGGAACATCTCTCCTAGGGGTTCTCCCTTTATATCTCTCTTATGATGATGCTTGCCTGAGCATTTCCATCTCAGCCTGATAATTCAAGATAATTTCATCTCAAAATACTTAATTTAATCATCACATCCTTAAAAAATCTTTTTTTCCCCTTCCACAAGTAAGGTCACTTTTATAGGTCCCAGGGTTGGGCTGTGGATATCTCTGGGACAGTCGCTTTTCAGCCTACCACAAGAGAGATCATACAATCTTTCTTAGAGCAGTCACCTCCTCTCAAGCCAAATTCCCTTCAGCATGGGTCAGAATCCGACCCCTGTGAAAAGTTTCCTGTCTCTCTTCTTCTTTTTTTGGCGCGCTTTATGGCATGATGGGATCTTAGTTTCTCGACCAGGGATCAAATTCCGTCCTCCTGCAGTGGAAACGCAGAGTCCTAACCACTGTACCGCCAGCGAAGTCCCAAAACACGTCCTCTCTTTTCCCTCTAGATTCACTCTCCGCTCTGCTCTAGGTGGGAGTGTGTGGAATTACATCCGTTGGGACTCCCTTGCCTCCTGCCTTCCAGCTGGGTTCAGCCATGGGAGGTGTTAGCAGAAAACAGGAGGGAGGAAAAGAGAGCAGGTGCATATTGACTCTCCTGACTAGCTCCCGGCTGGGTTGGCAGCAGTGATGTTGCAAGAATCTGTGTCCGGGGACTGGGAATCACTCCCTCCCAGGTCCCTTCTGGTTTAGGAACGGTGGTAGCCTCCGGCTGTTGGCTGGGCCGGGGGTGCTGCCCTCTGTTGTTTTCTCTTAGCTATGCACCCGCATCTTGTACAGTTGTTGCTCCAATAAATTTCTTGCCCTATCTGATCATTTGGTCTCCCTAGAGGATCGAGTGGGGACGGCAATGGCACCCCACTCCAGTACTCTTGCCTGGAAAATATCATGGATGGAGGAGCCTGGTAGGCTGCAGCCCATGGGGTCGCTAAGAGTCGGACACGACTGAGCGACTTCACTTTCACTTTTCACTTTCATGCATTGGAGAAGGAAATGGCAACCCACTCCAGTGTTCTTGCCTGGAGAATCCCAGGGACGGGGGAGCCTAGTGGGCTGCCATCTATGGGGTCGCACAGAGTTGGACATGACTGAAGCGACTTAGCAGCAGCAGCAGCAGAGGATCGAGAGGATCGTGGCTGATACAGTCACCTGGTCAAGCCTACGATAGTCCCCAGCAAGAGCACCAGTGCAGGTTGGTTTAGGTCAATCAAGAATGACGCTGATGGAGGGGAGGGGGAAGAAGAATTCCCTGGCAGTTCAGTAGTTAGGACTCCATGTTTCCATTGTGTGGGTCACAGGTTCAATCCCTGATCCCTGATCCAGTTCCCAGCAAGCTACATTTCACGGCCAAAAATAAAAAATATACAAATTATTTTTAAAGAAAAGAATAATTGGGGAAGGGGCTGTGCTGAAAAGAATGACCTGAGAAATTTTGCTGGGCTGCCCACAACCGTGTCTCCTTTAACCATTTTAGTGATAGGGCCTTAAGATAGAGCTTCCTCTCTTATTCAACAGTTCACATGTTAGAAAAAAATTTTTTAATGATGATAAATTGATTTAATAACGAGTCCTTATGTTATGCCAGGGATTGTGTCTTGGTACTTGACATGATTTAACACATTTAATTCCCACTACCTCCCAATGTGGGCAGGATATTATAATTTATTTTACTGATTGGAAACTAAAAGCTTAACTGACATGCCCCAGGTCGAGCAGTAACTAAGTGAGCATTGGTTGAGATTGCAAGATCTCTCTGACCTCAGAGCTCACATTTTCAACCATGACCACCATCCTTTCTCAGATTTGAGATACTTCTGCCCATCAGATGAGATGCTAATCTCTTGGCATATATTGTTTCTAATCTATGGAAGAACCTCTTTTCTTGAATACATGTCACCATCACCTCACCCAAACTCCCTCATCTACTCTTAGGTACTACAGGAAGCTCTCCTCTTCCGAGGCCTGAACTTTTAGAAACATAAACCTGAGCAGTTGTATCTTTGATTAAAACTCTGCAATGACTCCCTGTGTATCTTACTGAAAAATCCAAATGCTTAAAGATTTCACAGACACCAAAGGCCCTGGTCCCGATCTGCCTATCTAACCTTACTCCCAGCCATCCCTCTGAGGAGTTCTGGACTCCAGCACACTGGCCTTCTTTCTGTTTCTCAAACTTTAATGACCAGAGTCCTCCCCAGACAGAAGTTCCTGGGAGGATAGGGACCTGTGGCTCTGTACCCACAATACTGGCAAATAGCAGGCAACTAGGAAACACTATCTGTGTAGAATGAGTGAATGGCTGCAGGGATGAATAAATGAAACTTTCAAGGTGAGGAATTCCTAAGTTGTTTTTAAAAAAATTTTTTAACAATTTTTATTATTTATTTATTTATTGTGCTGGGTGTTAGTTGAAGCACACGGATCTTCTATCCTTGTTGAGGCATACAGGGTCTTTAGATGTGGCATTCGAACTCTTGTTGCAGTATGTGGGATCCAGTTCCCTGACCAGGGATCAAACCTGGACCCCCTGCATTGGGAGCAAGGAGTCTTAGTCACTGGACCACCAAGGAAGTCCCCTTAAGTTATTTTCAGATGAAGAAATCTAGAGGCCAGGAAAGGTAAATATATTACGACAAGTCACTCAGCAGAGTGACTTGTAAATGTCCCATCTGGGTATCAAATTCAGGTCCAAGTTCAAAGTCAGGCTTCCTCCACTCTGTCTCAGAATGATTGCTCTCACTAGTAAGTGTAACACCACTTAATAAGTGAAAATGAACTGACACCAGAAGAAAAGAATACCACCAGGGACATGGGAT
This sequence comes from Bos indicus x Bos taurus, assembly GCF_003369695.1. NCBI lineage: Eukaryota > Metazoa > Chordata > Mammalia > Artiodactyla > Bovidae > Bos > Bos indicus x Bos taurus. The sequence goes on from NC_040093.1 coordinate 16,910,592, forward strand.
TTGCAAACATGGGGACACATAAATAGCAGGACCCAGAGTATTATAACTGTGAACTTTGACATCTGTGATCCCCAGATCCCTCAGGGAATGAGACTTGCTTGGGTGGGGGAGAGCCAAGTGTGACAGATTCATAGAATCCCCCAAAGGCATTGAAGGTTCAAATCAGAGGACCAGCCCTGTAATGGTTAGAGGAACCCAGGCAATTATGTAAGTAAGACTGGTTCCTGGTATGTGGGGGTCAGTGACCAAAGTGACCCAGGAATCAAGTCTTCTACTGACCACCCGAGATGATAGTCTGTGGCCGTGCATCCCGCAGAAATGGATGCATCCAGAGAATGTGTTCTAGTCTTGGGGAAGAACTAGTGTCTCTTGCACTCACTGTGGGTGGGTGAAGGTTCAGTCAATGGTGGCAGAGAAGCCATCTGCTGGTGTTCTACCCACTCCAATATTCTTGCTTGGAAAATTCCAGGACAGAGGAGCCTGGTGGGCTACAGACCATGGGGTCACAAAGAGTTGGACACAACTGAGTAACTAGCACTTATTTGGGGCTTTCCATGTGGCACTGGTGGTAAAGAACCCACCTGCCAATGCAGGAGATTTAAGAGATATGGGTTCAATCACTGGGTCAGGAAGATCCCCTGGAGGAGGGCATGGCAACCCACTCCAGAGTTGTTGCCTGGAGAATCCCATGGACAGAGGAGCCTGGCGGGCTACAGTCCATGGGGTTGCAAAGAGTCAGACACAACTGAATCAACTTATCAGCACAGCAACAGTGAGGCAAACTCCATTCATAGATGCTAAAACAAATGGGGCAGAATTTGAGAAGTAATAGGGATTTACGTGGTATCAAAGTCTCCCCACACCCTTATTTACTCCAAAGAGAAAAATAGTAACTGTACAGTAGAGAAACTTGGCAGGCACCATCTGAAAAAATAGAAATAAGAAAAACAAGGAGTTGTTGAATTCTGGATGATATCTTATACTTAGAACACAGCTCTGCTTGTACTGGCTACCTCTCAAGTACATGGTAGCTACATGGGATCTGGAGACCATACTGAACAGCTCATCTTCAATGGACCCCACTGTTCAAGATTTCTCATCCTATATAGTAATCAATGTTCTCATTATTAAGGCATTTTTAGTTAATATTACTTTACTTAGAATGCATTCTAGGAAATTCCCTGGTGGTTCAGTGGTTAAGACTCTGTGTATCCAATGTAAAGGGTGCAAGTTTGATCCCTGGTCAGGGAACTAAGATCCCACACGCCCAGTCATGGCTAAAAAAAAAACAAAACCTAATAATGATAAAATTTTTAAATAAATTAAAAAGAAGGGGTTTAAAAAAGAATGCTTTCTAGTGAGACTGTCACACCATCACATAGGTACTGTGGGAGGATCAATGCTACTGCTGCTGCTGCTGCTAAGTCGCTTCAGTCATGTCCAACTCTGTGCGACCCTATAGACGGCAGCCCACCAGGCTCCCCCGTCCCTGGGATTCTCCAGGCAAGAACAGTAGAGTGGTTGCCATTTCCTCCTCCAATGCATGAAAGTGAAAAGTGAAAGTGAAGTCGCTCAGTCATGTCCGACTCTTAGCGACCCCATGGACTTCAGCCCACCAGGCTCCTCCGTCCATGGGACTTTCCAGGCAAGAGTACTGGAATGGGGTACCATTGCCTTCTCCGGGGGGGATCAATAATGGCCCCCAAAGACGCCAACCCCCCATCCCTGACCTATGAATAAATCCTATTACACATGCAGGTGTAATTAAAGGATCTGAAGATGTAATTAAGATTTATGGACTTTGAAATAGAGAGATTATCCTGGATTCCCTGAGTAGGCTCAATCTGTACACACGTTCTTTTTTTTTATTTATTTTTTAAAAATTTATTTATTTATTTAACTTTACAATATTGTATTGGTTTTGCCATACATTGACATGAATCTGCCATGGGTGTACATGTGTTCCCCATCCTGAACCTCCTCCCACCTCCATCCCTATCCCATCCCTCTGGGTCATCACAGTGTACCAGCCCCGAGCACCCTGTATCATGCATCGAACCTGGACTGGCGATTCATTTCACATATGATATTATACATGTTTCAATGCCATTCTCCCAAATCATCCCACCCTCGCCCTCTCCCACAGAGTCCAAAAGACTGTTAATACATCTGTGTCTCTTTTGCTGTCTCGCATACAGGGTTATTGTTACCGTCTTTCTAAATTCCATATATATGCATTAGTATACTGTATTGGTATTTTTCTTTCTGGCTTACTTCACTCTGTATAATAGGCTCCAGTTTCACCCACCTCATTAGAACTGATTCAAATGTATTCTTTTTAATGTGAGTAACACTCCGTTGTGTACATGTACCACAGCTTTTTTATCCATTTGTCTGCTGATGGACATCTAGGTTGCTTCCATGCCCTGGCTATTATAAACAGTGCTGCGATGAATATTGGGGTACACGTGTCTCTTCCAATTCTGGTTTCCTCAGTGTGTATGCCCAGCAGTGGTATTGCTAGGTCATATTTCCAGTTTTTTAAGGAATCTCCACACTGTTTTCCATAGTGGCTGTACTAGTTTGCATTCCCACCAATAGTGTAAGAGAGTTCCCTTTTCTCCACACCCTCTCCAGCGTTTATTGCTTGTAGACTTTTGGATAGCAGCCATTCTGACTGGCGTGAAATGGTACCTCACACGTTCTTAAAAGCAGAGAAATTTCCCAGGCTGAAGGTAGAAGAGAAATGTGGCAAAGGGAGAAATGAGAGGGACTGCAAGCGTAAGAAGGATTTGACTCATGATTGCTGACTCTGAGATCTAGGGTCCTCGTTAACGGACCAAGAGCTAAGGATGGGCCATCACGGCAAAGGAAATGGAACCTTAGTCTGACAACCATAAGGAACAGAATCCTGCTGACAACTTAAATGAGTTTGAAAGGGAATCCTTTCCTGAGCCTCTGAAACTATCCAGCCAGCCACACTTTGACTTAGCCTGTAAGACCCACAGCAGAGAAACTACCCAAGCCCACCCAGATTCCTGACCTGTGTAAGTGTGAGATAATGAATTTGTGTTCTGTGGAGTCATTCAGTTTGTGAGAATTTGTTGTGGCGCCCTCCCCCCAAAATTCACATACATAAGTACAGAGACCCACACCAAAGGAAGTATCATTTTCTCATTGTTTATTTGTACGTTTTTTATAAAAAGTAGAAAAATAAACATACTGGGTCTGAGTTTGAGAAATGTCATCTATAAATAAATAATTATTTGGAGGCAATAAATAAAAAAAAAACTGATTTTGATGCATAAAAAAATATCTAAAAAGGTAGGACAGGTTGCAGGCAGGTCTCTGGGGTCAGACACACTGGTCTCCGCTGGCAACACATTTCAGGTCCCGGGTGAGGAGGCGGAGGAGGTTGAACATCACAGAGGCTTTGAGGCAGTCCTGGGACTCCTGAGGGAAGAGGGGGATGGCTCAGTATCTCCCACGTCTGGGATCCCAGCTGCCCCGGACAACAGTTTGCCATCTCTGCTCACTCACCTTCCGGGCCTCCTGGAGGCGGTGCAGCCAGTGGTGGAGGCGGCCCCGGGGCCTGGAGCTTGCTGTGGGCTGAGCTGGGACCTGTGGGCAGAGGAGAGAGGGGTGAGGCTGTGAGGCAGGGCCGGGGACCAAGGGGGATGTCCAGGCGGTCAGAGCCCAGACCCGGCCTGGGGCCCCAACACTCACACAGGCCTGGAGCTTGGAGTGGATGTTCTGCAGCGTGAGAAGGGGCTGCTCCAGGCTGTGGCCCAGGGATGAGTTAGCCATGGCCTCCAGGACCGTCAGTGTCAGGGCCAGCTCTGCCTCCAGAGCCACAGGGCGCTCCCACACCTGAGGAAGAGACAGAAGACACGTGAGAGCTGCAAGTGAGAGGGACCAGGTGAGGGGGCAGGTGAGGGGGGCAGGTGAGGGGGGCAAGTGAAGGGACAGGTGAGGGGGGCAGGTGAGGGGGACAGGGGGAGGGACAGAGGGAGGGGAAGCAGGGTCAGGTGAGAGACACAGTCCACGTGGTTGGCTGAGCGGAAGCTGTGGGAGAGGACTGGGGAGGGCAGGGAGAGAAGGACACGTGAGAAGGAGGAGGTGAGGGGGCACCTGCGGAGCCAGAGCAGGTGAGGGCAGGTGGGGCTGACTCTCCCAACTCACCTGCAGGTGCTTCAGGTCCCGGGTCCTGGGGAAAAGGTGGGTGCTGCAGTCCCAGTCCTTTGGCAAGAACGAGTCTTCCTAGAGAGCAAGGGCAAGGTCAGATCACAGCCGAGGGACGGAGGGGGGACCCCAGGGAGACCGGAGGATGGCCAGCAACAGAGGAGGGGAGGTTATCTTCCCAAAGGATGGCAGAGGCTCATCCAGTGCAGGACAGGAGATCGCCCACTGCGGGGAGTGGGGAGGTCAGCCCCCTCGGGGGTGGGGGGGCAGACCTGCCTGCAGCCCAGGTAGTCTAGGAACCCACAGGAGGGGGCTGGGGGCTCACCCACTGCCAGAGGGGTGGGGAGACTCACAAAGGCATCCCTGGCCGTCTTGAAGGCCTGCAGCTCTTGAGGGGACAGAGACTTGAACTGGGCCACGTGGCAGCCCCTGGCAGGTGGGAGGGCCCTGGGGGCAGAGGGCACAGGAACTGCTCCTGTCCTGCTCAGCGCCACGGTCGTCAGCATCAGCACCAGCACCAGCGTGCAGCCCGGGGCCATGTCTGGTTAAGGAAGCATAGGAAGGTGAGGGGAGGGAGGGCGTCAGGGAGTGAGGGTGCAGGCTCTGGGGAGGCGAGGGTCCCAGACACTGGTGCGGGGGCTCACCCAGCTTCATTCCTGCTCTCTGGTCTCTGTCAGAATGGGAGATCAAGTGTCCACTCTGAGGCTGTTGCCTGGGATCTCAGTCTTGTCTGGCGTCTCTGACTTCAGCCTCCTCTTCTGGATCTCGGCTCGTTGCTCCGTTCGTGTCTCTGAACTTGCAGCTCTGTCTGGTCTGAGGTATAACTGCTGCCTGAGCTCCATGGTGCAGCTTTTAGCCTGTGCAGCCGGGCAATCCCAGCTGATGTAGGAAAAGTGAAAACACAGCTACAGGCTAACACTGGAAAGCCCAGAGCAGGGCGGAGCCAGTGAGCCAGGTGAGCAACTGAGCGAAAGAGAAACTGACATTGATTGGTGCTCACCTCGGAGGAAGTGAGTAATGAAGACAAAATCAGGACTGAAGTAGCTTCAGCCCCACAAGGGCGGGTCTCCTATAGAGACCAGGCTGATTTAGGACTGGGTGGGGAGGGGACAGAGGAAGTTTCTTTTTTGCAGATGCCCCAGTGCGGGGAATAGAAGGAAAAGGCACTTGTAGAAGGTGTTACCTTGAACAACATGGACCTTCCAAGAGGGAGGCTGTTCAGAGGATGAGAGAAGATCCAGAGGTGCTGTTGAGGGTGGGGAGAGTGGGTCAGAAAGGCACAAACACTCTAGAATTAAGAGAGGAGACCAGCCCCTCCCCACCTATGGATAGTGACAGAATAGGGGAGGGGTGGAGTCTGCATTAACCTGTTCTCTGATTGTCAGGTACAGAGGGACCCAGGAATAGGAGGATCTGCTATGAAATTGGGGTGTGACTAAGACTTCAGAGAAATCAGATGGGCTTGAGAAAAATGCCTTCATTCACTAAGTAATTATTTACTCCCCACTTTGGGTCAGATTCTTTTTAAGGTGCCAAGAAAACAGTATTGGAAGAAAATGAAAGACATAAAATAATCCTTCATGGAGCCATTTACAAGAAAAAGGTACCAGAGAGTATGGGATGGGGGGGTTAGGCATGTGGGATGTATTATGTTAGATAACATCAGATAATGGAAAATGAAAGAAATGAACCAGGGTTGAGAGTAGAATGGAAGAGAAAGTTGCACTAAATAAGGTAATGAAATGACACTTGAGGGCAGCCCTAAAGGAAGTGAGGGAGGCAGCTCCGTGGAGATCTGAGAGGGAGCCTTCTAAGAAAAGGGAACAGTCAGTGCACAAGGAAAAGAGAGAGAACCTCCTCCTTTTGTGAGCCTGTCTATGTCTCTGCTGCAGTGTGGTCTTGAATACTCATGATAGCACCAAAGACATCCATGCTTACCTACATTTCAAACACAGAAGATATTGCAGGGACTCAGAGAGGTTAAGAAAGTTGTTCAAGGCCACATAGCATATAACTAGTGAGGGCAGGATGTGAACTGAGTTTTATCTGACAGCAGACAAGTAACTACTGCACTCAACAGCCCCAGTGTGGCTAGATCTGGACTTAGAGGGAATGGATTTCTCCAACAGAAAGTATGGAGGCCTGGAAAGGGTGGCCCACAGTCCTCATCTGGGAATATCTATGAGCTCCAATGCATAATCATGTTTCCAAAGCAACCGCGGGAATGTGCCTTGGGCATCTACAAGTGTTCTGGTCAGATTCTGTCAATTGCACGCACCTTATATCAAGGGAAAAGATCAGGGTCATCCTCTGCTTTTAGGGCTTCCCTGGTGGCTCAGAGGGTAAAGCGTCTGCCTGCAATGCAGGAGACCTGGGTTTGATCCCTGGGTCAGGAAGATCCCCTGGAGAAGGCAATGGCACCCCACTCCAGTACTCTTGCTTGGAAAATCCCATGGATGGAGGAGCCTGGTAGGCTGCAGTCTATGGAGTCCCGAAGAGTCGAACACGACTGAGCGACTTCACTTTCACTTTTTACTTTCATGCATTGGAGAAGGAAATGGCAACCCACTCCAGTGATCTTGCCTGGAGAATCCCAGGGACAGGGGAGCCTGGTGGGCTGCTGTCTGTGGGGTCACACAGAGTCGGACACGACTGAAGCGACTTAGGAGCAGCAGCAGCAGCATATCAGGGGAAAAGATATCCCTACAACAATGAATCATGAAAACTGACTGTTTATCTGAAAATTCCTAAATACTGTTTCTCTTAGAAAGGAAGTTCATGGGAGTGGTTAGGAGCATTGGAGCTGGGGGAAAATATTCTGGGTTCAAACCTAGTTCTGATCACTACCTATGAGACCCTGGGAAACAATCTTTGCACTTGGCCACAATGGTTGCCCTGGAGAAGGAAATGGCACCCCACTCTAGTTCTCTTGCCTAGAAAATTCCATGGATGGAGGAGCCTGGTGGGCTACAGTCCATGGGGTCGCAAAGAGTTGGACATGACTGAGCGACTTCACCACGACGACACGACAATGGTTGCCCATCCACAGGTCAGGACAAATGGAAGAAGTAGGGTTCTTGTGTATTATGTGCATGGTGGTTTAATGGAGACCAGTCATTAAGGCCATTCTGTGACTTCAGCTGGAAGCTTTGGAAACGTTATCTCAATATATATTACTCACTGCAGTGGACGTGTAATAATGTCATGGCGTAGATGAAAAAACTGGAGCTCAAAGAGAAGCAATTTGTCCAGACACACAGCTATGAAGTGGCAACAACAGAACTGAAACTCAAGTCACCTGATTTCCCTGTCTCAGCATTTTGTGATCAACAGCCCCCCCCCCCCCACCATGATCACAGGAGAAATAACCAACAGAAATGCAAAAAAAATATATTTAATAATTGGCAATAAACTGACAACAGAAGACAAAATAGAAAATACACACAGAAACTTCATTAATACAAAACACACAAGTTACGGAATTAAAAGAAAAAAAACAACTGCTTCTCAGGACTTTTGGCCCCTTCACTACCCAGTCCCTCAGGGAATGAAGCCTTCCCAGCCAGGAGCTCCAAAAGTCACAGATTCAAGGACTCTCAAGGTGACCACTGAAGGTTCAAAGCTGGGATTGAAATTTGTCATGGGACAGGGGTTCCTGTAACTACAGAAGTAGAAACTGGTCCAAGAGTCACAGATTTATGGACTCTCAAGGTGACCACGGAAGGTTCAAAGCTGGGATTGGAACCTGTCATGGGACAGGGTTCCTGTAACTACAGAAGTAGAAACTGGTCCATGGTCTGTGGTGGTGGTCAGCGACCAAGGCAGACACGGACTCCAGTCTTTTCCTGGGAGGTTCTTAGGGCAACGCATCCCGCTGGTTCCCGGGGACTCTTCCTGGTCTTTGGGGAAAGAGCGCCTCAGGCACCAGCGCATACGGGTCGAGGCTGAGAGACCCCCTGGTTCAGTGAGACCACGGAGGAGGGCGGCGCCCGCAGCCCGGCGCTCTGAGCGCTCCGGGTCCAGACGGAGCGGCGGCGGCATCACAGACAAGGCCCCGCGTGCGCCACCAGCCGCAGGTCCCACGCGAGCAGGTGCAGGAGGTGGAAGATGACGGTGGCTTCGTGGCATCGAGGCGACTCCTGCAGCCCGGGAAGGAGGCAGGGCGGGGCTGAGTCGAGACTCTCCTTCCCGTGAGACCCCCCCGACTCCAGACCCTCAGGGCTGCAAGCCCGACCCCCGCCCCGTCTCCACCTCCCGCGGTCCTCCCTGCGGTCCAGCCGCGCTCGCGCCGGCTCCACTCACAGCTCGGCGAGTCTTGGGACGCCTCCCGGGCCGCCGCGGGGACCTCCTCCAGGAGCCTGGCCGGGCCAGCTCGAGCTGGAGCGGGGAAGGAGGTCAGCGAAGGCGGTGGAGACCCGAGCCTCCCGTCCCCTCCCCGGTGACTCGGACCCTCATCCTTCCGGCCGCAGAGCAAAGCCGGGAGGATGCCTTTCGTGTCCGTGCCCATTTCCGGGCTCAGTGGGACAGCTTCGCGGTGCGGGTCGTGGCCCTGAGACCAGGGGCGCAGAGCGAGCCGGGAGCGGCGCGGGGCCAGGCCGCCGAGCACTCACGCAGGCCGCCACGTCCCGCCCCGCGGCCGCCAGCAGCTCCAGGGTCTGCCCGACGCCGGGGAAGAGCTCGGGGCTCGGCAGGCTGCTCAGCACGGCCTGGGCGTCGGCGAGGTCGTGGGCCACCCGGCGGAGCATCGCACAGGACTGCGGGAACCGGGCTGGAGTTAGACGGGACAGCGCCCGAGCCGCCCTCCACCACACACACAATCCCGCCGGCCTCGGGCCTCACCGACAGCCGCGGAGGGTTCCTCTTCGGGCGGATAGAGCCTTTGCGAGGCCCCCAGCTCAGCGTCTCTTCTTCCTGCGGGACAAGAGCTGGGGTGACGCAGGGCCTCCTGGCCAGGGCCCCTGGAGCACTGGGCACGTCGAGGATTCCTGGACGTGGATCAGGACTGGTCGGGACGGTGGTGTTTTTCGTGTCCTGAACCAGGCTGCGCTCTGATGAGTGTGCGGAGATTTAATGCTCCCGCCTTCCCGGTGCGGAGCCGGCGCTTCGATGTGGAGCTAAGTCCGCCTGGAGTGGGCGCCCCTCCGTGACCCTCACCAAGGCCGTATATGAGCCGACCACGGGACACCCAGGAAGACGTCAGAGTCACAGTTGTGGACCCTGAAATCAGAGATGTGCTTGCTGGACGCTAGAACATGAGCGCCCCTCGGGCCAAAGCCTAGTGTCTCTGAGCCTGGAGGGCCCAGGGCCGGAGGGTCTGGGGGTCGGGGAGGGGGGGGACCAGGGCCTCTGAGCATCATTCACATAGTGGTCCCTCAGCGCCTTGACAGCCAGCAGCGCCAAGAGGTTCAAGGAGCGATAAAGTGAGAGGAGGCAGTGCCGGGCTCACCAAAACCCACAGCCCGATGGCCGCGGCGGCTGTGCCCCTCCGCCCCATCTCTGCTCCTGCTGGAGGCGACAGATGTCAGGCGGCCCAAAGAGAAGGCCCTGAGTCCAAGCCCCTGCCTCTGGTTAGACTGGCACAAGGACTGTCATTCACAGAGTGGACGCTGATCACACAAGGGGGGTCCTGACACCCCTCCTACCCTCAGCCTCTCCTCCCTCACTCCTCACCTGCACTGTGGCTTGGGTGCCTGGCACTGCAGCAGGGCCTGTCTTCCACTGGCCTCTGAGTGGTGTCCAGAGTGGTGCCCACCTGGGTCGGCGGTGCCTGCACCCTCCAAGGTGGCTTGTAAGTGTTTCAACTGGGACCAGTGAGCAACCGGGCTTCCCGGTGCAGGGTAAGCTTTCCCAACGTCAGTGCTGGCCAGTGGCCAGCGTGTGTGGACTTTAGCCACCTTGGGCCAGTGCCAGCGATGACTCTACCTGACCCTCGCTCCTGAGCCAATTGCTACTGTTTGCTTTCTGGACTCTGTATTTTCTTTTTTCTTTTTTTTTTTTTTATTCCTTTATTTCTCATGTGTTCCCCATCCTGGACCCTCCTCCCTCTTCCCTCCCCATACCATCCCTCTGGGTCGTCCCAGTGCACCAGCCCCAAGCATCCAGCATCGTGCATTGAACCTGGACTGGCATCTCGTTTCATACATGACATTTCACATGTTTCAATGCCATTCTCCCAAATCTTCCCACCCTCTCCCTCTCCCACAGAGTCCATAAGCCTGTTCTATACATCAGTGTCTCTTTTGCTGTCTCGTATACAGGGTTATCATTACCATCTTTCTATATTCCATATATATGCGTTAGTATACTGTATTGTTGTTTTTCCTTCTGGCTTACTTCACTCTGTATAATAGGCTCCAGTTTCATCCACCTCATTAGAACTGATTCAAATGTATTCTTTTTAATGGCTGAGTAATACTCCATTGTGTATATGTACCACAGCTTTCTTATCCATTCATCTGCTGATGGACATCTAGGTTGCTTCCATGTCCTGGCTATTATAAACAGTGCTGCGATGAACATTGGGGTACACGTGTCTCTTTCCCTTCTGGTTTCCTCAGTGAGGACTCTGTATTTTCTGTGTGTTGATCTTTCTTTGGCTCTCTAGTGATGAACTGAAAACACACCATTGCCTTCAATTGGAAGCAGCAAGCTTGGCAGAGGTACCAATACAAGTGCCTGCCCTCCAGGAGCTCATACTAGGGTTTCTACTGCTTGCTCTTCCATCACGCTCTTTTGTCATTACATCCTGTCTTCTCTCCCTGTCTTTTTCTTTCTCTTTCCTTGCACAAACATCCCTCCCTTCTGTTTTTCAGCTTTTTTCCTCATCTGGGTCTTAGAAAAATTCTGTCTTCCTTAGAGTATTATTTCATGTGTGTGCATGTTAAGTTGTTTCAATCATGTCTGACTGACTGTAGTCCGCCTGGTTCCTCTGTCCATGGGATTCTTCATTCAGGAAGTGCTCAGCATGTATCAGCTATAATTATTGTTAACAATGGTTGAGAAAAACATGTCTGCAATTCCAATTTTCAACAGCAAATGAACAATAGTTTTATAATTAGTAAATGAATAAATATCATTTAATAACACTCTATTAAATAATATGTAGTCCTTTACCAATTACCAACTAACAGACTTAGTTGCTCCACAGTATGTAGGATCTTCCCAGGCCAGGGATTGAACCCATGTCTCCTGAACTGGGAGACAGATTCTTTACCACTGAACCACCAGCAAAGCCCCGCATGTTTAGTTTTTTAAGAAACGACCAACCCTGTTTTTCCAGAGGGGCTGTACCATTTTGCATTTACACCAGCAATGAGTGATCAATTTCCTGTATCCTCACTAGCGTTTGATGTTGTCACTATTTTTTTTAGGCATTCTGATAGTTGTATAATGGTATCTCATTGTGGTTTTAATTTGCATCTCTCTAGTGGCTAACAATGTCCAACATCTTTTCATATACTTATGTCCCAACTTTCACTCTTTGGTGAAATGTCTCTTAATGTCTTTTGTTCATTTCCCAAATGGATTGTTTAATTTTCCTACTGTTGAGTTTGGAGAGTTCTTTATCTATTCAAGATACTAGTCCTTCATAAGACGGGTGGTTTGCAAGTATTTTCTTCCAGTCTTTAGCTCATCTTTCTATCTTCTTTTTAAATTAATTAATTATTTCTGGTTGTGCTGGGTCTTCATTGCTTCACGAGGGCTCTCTCTGGTTGCAGTGCTCTGGCTTCTCATTGTGGTGGCTTGTTGTGGAGCACAGGCTCTAGGCACGTGGGCTTTAGTAGTCGCAGGACTTGGGCTCAGTAGTTGTGGCTCACTGGATCTAGAGCATGGGCTCAGTAGTTGTGGAGCACAGGCTTAGTTGCTCCCAGGCATGTGGGATCATCCTGGATCCAGGATCGAACCCATGCCCCCTGGATTGGCAGGTGGATTGTTATCCACTGTACCATGAGAGAAGTCCTGTCTTCTTAACATGATCTTTCACAGAGCAAAAATTTTTGATCAAGTTCAGTTGATCAATTTTCCTTTTATGGATTAATCCCTTTGTCCACCTCTAGACCTTGAAGATGGTCTTCCTAAATTTTTCTAGCTTCTATAGCTTTATGTTTTACATTTAAGTCAGTGATCCATATTGAGTTAATTTTTATTTTCATGTGAGTTTTATGTCAACGTTCATTGTTTGGCCTATGGATGTCCAATTACTCCAGCATTGTTTTTTTAGTTAATTAACTTACTTGTTCTTACCTGGGTCTGGTCTTCATTACTTCACGGACTTTCTCTAGTTGCAGCAAGTGAGATCTACTCTTCATCTCAGTGCGTGGGCTTCTTATAGTGGTGGCTTCTCTTGCTGCGGAGCAGGGGCTCTAGGGTGCTTCAGTGGGGGCTTCAAAAGTTGCAGTTCCTGGGCTCCAGAGCACAGGCTCAATAATTGTGCACAGGCTTAGTTGGCTCGGGTCATGTGGAATCTTCCCAGACCAGGGATTGAACCAGGTGTCTCCTGCATTGGCAGGCAGATTCTTCACCACTAAGCCACTAAGGAAGCCCAGTATTGTTTTTGAAAGGGCTATTTTTTATTTCCAGTGAATTGCTTTTGCATGTATGAGTATTTCTAAACACAAGGAGTGTCACAACATGTGTATTGTTCTCAACAATTTCCTTTTTTCACTCTATGTTTTGAAGATTTTTCCACGTCAATACATATAGATCTACTTCATTCTATTTAAAGTCCAGCTTAATCTGGGGTTCATGAACCACCCCTACAGTAGGATTCAGGGGAGGGTGAACTTGCATGGGAGAAAGTTACATCTCCTTCTTCATTAACCTCTAACTGAAATTTAGCATTTCTTTCCCTTATGAATGTAAGCAACAAGCTACAATAATATTAGCAGAAGTTGTGACTTTGCCATAAAAGAAGACACAGATATTTCATAGCATATTACAGACATGGCACATATCTTGCAATATCATTTACTCCTATTAGTACCTCAAAAGTTAAACCTACTGCTCTATCTTGTACTTAGATCATCAATAAAGAGGCATCAGTTCAGTTCAGTCACTCAGTCATGTCCGACTCTTTGCGACCCCATGAATCGCAGCACGCCAGGCCTCCCTGTCCATCACCAACTCCCGGAGTTCACTCAGACTCACGTCCATCGAGTCAGTGATGCCATCCAGCCATCTCATCCTCTGTTGTCCCCTTCTCCTCCTGCCCCCAGCCCCTCTCAGCATCAGAGTCTTTCCCAATGAGTCAACTCCTCGAAAGAGGTGGCCAAAGTACTGGAGTTTCAGCTTTAGCATCATTCCTTCCAAAGAAATCCCAGGGCTGATCTCCTTCAGAATGGACTGGTTGAATCTCCTTGCAGTCCAAGGGACTCTCAAGAGTCTTCTCCAACACCACAGTTCAAAAGCATCAATTCTTCAGCACTCAGCCTTCTTCACAGTCCAACTCTCACATCCATACATGACCACAGGAAAAACCATAGCCTTGACTAGATGGACCTTTGTTGGCAAAGTAATGTCTCTGCTTTTCAATATGCTATCTAGGTTGGTCATAACTTTTCTTCCCAGGAGTAAGCGTCTTTTAATTTCATGGCTGCAATCACCATCTGCAGTGATTTGGAGCCCCAAAAATAAAGTCTGACACTGTTTCCACTGTTTCCCCATCTATTTCCCATGAAGTGATGGGACCAGATGCCATGATCTTCGTTTTCTGAATGTTGAGCTTTAAGCCAACTTTTTCACTCTCCACTTTTACTTTCATTAAGAGGCTATTTGGTTCCTCTTCACTTTCTGCCATAAGGGTGGTGTCATCTGTATATCTGAGGTTATTGATCTTTCTCCCAGCAATCTTGATTCCAGCTTGTGCTTCTTCTAGCCCAGCGTTTCTCATGATGTACTCTGCATAGAAGTTAAATAAACAGGGTGACAATATAAGCCTTGACGTACTCCTTTTCCTATTTGGAACCAGTCTGTTGTTCCATGTCCAGTTCTAACTGTTGCTTCCTGACCTGCATACAAATTTCTCAAGAGGCAGATCAGGTGGTCTGGTATTCCCATCTCTTGAAGAATTTTCCACAGTTTATTGTGATCCACACAGTCAAAGGCTTTGGCATAATCAAGAAAGCAGAAGTAGATGTTTTTCTGGAACTCTCTTGTTTTTTCGATGATCCAACGGATGTTGGCAATTTGGTCTCTGGTTCCTCTGCCTTTTCTAAAACCAGCTTGAACAATTGGAAGTTCACGCTTCACGTATTGCTGAAGCCTGGCTTGGAGAATTTTGAGCATTACTTTACTAGCGTGTGAGATGAGTGCAATTGTGCAGTAGTTTGAGCATTCTTTGGCATTGCCTTTCTTTGGGATTGGAATGAAAACTGACCTTTTCCAGTCCTGTGGCCACTGCTATCGAGTGTAGTACTTTCACAGCATCGTCTTTTAGGATTTGAAATAGCTCAACTGGAATTCCATCACCTCCACTAGCTTTGTTTGTAGTGATGCTTTCTAAGGCCCACTTGACTTCACATTCCAGGATGTCTGGCTCTAGGTCAGTAATCACACCATCATGATTATCTGGGTCGTGAAGCTCTTTTTTGTACAGTTCTTCTGTGTATTCTTGCCACCTCTTCTTAATATCTTCTGCTTCTGTTAGGTCCATACCATTTCTGTCCTTTATCGAGCCCATCTTTTCATGAAATGTTCCCTTGGTATCTCTAATTTTCTTGAAGAGATCTCTAGTCTTTCCCATTCTGTTGTTTTCCTCTATTTCTTTGCATTGATTGCTGAGGAAGGCTTTCTTATCTCTTCTTGCTATTCTTTGGAACTCTGCATTCAGGTACTTATATCTTTCCTTTTCTCCTTTGCTTTTCGCTTCTCTTCTTTTCACAGCTATTTGTAAGGCCTCCCCAGACAGCCATTTTGCTTTTTTGCATTTCTTTTCCATGGGGATGGTCTTGATCCCTGTCTCCTGTACAATGTCACAAACCTCAGTCCATAGCATTTAGCGCGGGCGGCTGCGACCGGCGCATTTAGCGCGGGCGGCTGCGACCGGCGCATTTAGCGCGGGCGGCTGCGACCGGCGCATTTAGCGCGGGCGGCTGCGACCGGCGCATTTAGCGCGGGCGGCTGCGACCGGCGCATTTAGCGCGGGCGGCTGCGACCGGCGCATTTAGCGCGGGCGGCTGCGACCGGCGCATTTAGCGCGGGCGGCTGCGACCGGCGCATTTAGCGCGGGCGGCTGCGACCGGCGCATTTAGCGCGGGCGGCTGCGACCGGCGCATTTAGCGCGGGCGGCTACCCCACGTCCGAGGTCAGAGGCAGAAGCCGGGAGGACCCCACGCCTGAGAGGAGGCGGCCAAGAGGAATTACCCCACGTCTGAGGTCAGGGGCAGCGGTTAAGAGTGCCAGGCTGCAACGGCGCAGGAACGGCCAAGAGGAGCTACCCCGCGTCCGAGGTCAGGGGTGGCAGCCGAGAGGAGCTACCCCATGCTGGAGGCCAGGGGCGGCGGCCAGGAGGAGCAACCCCACCTCCAAGGAGCAGTGACTGCGTGGGCGCAGGAGGGCCTAGAGGAGCTATTCCACATTCAAGGTCAGAAGGGGCGGTGGTGAGGAGATACCCCTGGTCCAAGGTAAGGAGCAGTGGCTGCACTTTGCTGGAGCAGCCTTGAAGAGATACCCCACGTCCAAGGTAAAAGAAACCCAAGTAAGACGGCAGGTGTTGCAAGAGGGCATTAGAGGGCAGACACACTGAAACCATACTCACAGAAAACTAGTCAATCTAATCACACTAGGACCACAGCCTTGTCTAACTCAGTGAAACTAAGCCATGCCCTTGGGGCCACCCAAGACGGGCGGCTCATGATAGAGAGGTCTGACAGAATGTGGTCCACTGGAGAAGGGAATGGCAAACCACTTCAGTATTCTTGCCTTGAGAACCCCATGAACAGTATGAAAAGGCAAAATGATAGGATACTGAAAGAGGAACTCCCCAGGTCAGTAGGTGCCCAATATGCTACTGGAGATCAGTGGAGAAATAACTCCAGAAAGAAGGAAGGGATGGAGTCAAAGCAAAAACAATACCCAGCTGTGGATGTGACTGGTGATAGAAGCAAGGTCCGATGCTGTAAAGAGCAATATTGCATAGGGACCTGGAATGTCAGGACCATGAATCAAGGCAAATTGGAAGTGGTCAAACAGGAGATGGCAAGAGTGAATGTCAACATTCTAGGAATCAGCGAACTGAAATGGACTGGAATGGGTGAATTTAACTCAGATGACCATTATATCTACTACTGTGGGCAGGAATCCCTCAGAAGAAATGGAGTAGCCATCATGGTCAACAAAAGAGTCCGAAATGCAGTACTTGGATGCAATCTCAAAAACGACAGAATGATCTCTGTTCGTTTCCAAGGCAAACCATTCAATATCACAGTAATCCAAATCTATGCCCCAACCAGTAATGCTGAAGAAGCTGAAGTTGAATGGTTCTATGAAGACCTACAAGACCGTTTAGAACTAACACCCAAAAAAGATGTCCTTTTCATTATAGGGGACTGGAATGCAAAAGTAGGAAGTTAAGAAACACCTGGAGTAACAGGCAAATTTGGCCTGGAATATGGAATGAAGCAGGGCAAAGACTAATAGAGTTTTGCCAAGAGAACGCACTGGTCATAGCAAACACCCTCTTCCAACAACACAAGAGAAGACTCTACACATGGACATCACCAGATGGTCAACACCGAAATCAGATTGATTATATTCTTTGCAGCCAAAGATGGAGAAGCTCTATACAGTCAACAAAAACAAGACCAGGAGCTGACTGTGGCTCAGATCATGAACTCCTTATTGCCAAATTCAGACTTAAATTGAAGAAAGTAGGGAAAACCACTAGACCATTCAGGTATGACCTAAATCAAATCCCTTATGATTATAAAGAGGCATATGTATCACTTATTGCAAAGTTACTCTAATGTTTTGGTAACTGTTTCAATACAATCAGTTTTCTTAATAGTCCTGTGTATTTAATTTTATGTCTTTAAAAACATGTTTCTGGAAAAAAAAAAACACATTTCTGAATCAATAAGTGATTACAGCAAGGTGGCAGGATAAAAGGTTAATACACAAAAGCCTATTGCTTTCAATGAACAATTTGAATTTGAAATTAAAAATACCATTTACATTCAGCATCCCCAAAAATGAAATACTTAAGTATTAATACAAATCTAACAAAATATAAACAAAATCTGTGTGAGAAACACTGTAAAACTCTGATGAGAGAAGTAAAAGAACATCTAAAAATAGAACTCTTCTATGAATATGGATAAGAAGAGTCGATATTGTCAAGATGTCAGTTCTTCCTAACTTAATCTATAGAGTCAATGCAATCCAAAGTTCCAGCAAGTTAATTTGTGGATATTGACAAAGTGAAAGTTAAACAGAAATTCAAAAGACCCTGAGTAGCTTTCACAGTATTAAAGGAGAAGAACAATGTTGAAGGACTGACACTCTCACGTTAAGACTTACTATAAAACTACAATAATCAAGACTCTGCTATTAGTGAAAAGATAAATAAATCAATGTAACAGAAGAGAGTACCCAGGAATAGACCCACACAAATGCAGTCAATTGATTTTTGAGAAAGGACCAAAGGCAATTCAGTAAAGAAAGGATAGTCTTCCCAAAAATGGTATTGAAACAACTGGATAGGGAATTCCCTGGTGGCCCAGTGGTTTAGACTCCCAGCTCCCACTACAGGGGGCGAAGTTTCAGTCCCTGGTCTGGGAACTAAATCCTGCATGCCGTAGGGTGTGGCCAAAAATAAATATAAATAAATCAACCTAGATGCAGACTTTGCACATTTTCACAAAAATTAACTTAAAATATATCATAGACCTAAATGTAAAGTGCAGAACTATAAAACTCCTATAATGTAGTATAGGAGAAAATCTAGGGAACTGTGGTGATGATTTTTTGTATACGCTGAAAGCACAAAACATGGAAGAAAAAAAAATTGATGAATTAGAAAAATTTAAAATTTCAGATGACAGACACCATTAAAAGAATGAAAAAGTTACTCCCTTTCTCTCCCCTAGTCTTAAAAAGCATGATTTTAACAAAAGACTGGAAAGAATATCAATGCCTACCAATAGGAGTTTGGGATTGGTATTCAATAATCCCATTAGATTGGAAGCCTTACTAGTGGTACATGCAAATTGTCTTCCATCTGCCCCTCCAAGTTCATTCTTCCCACTTCTCTAGCCTCCTCTGGGCCCCAGAAGCTGGCCTTTGGCTTCTGTTGAGTGCAGCCAATGGGGAGCCTAGTAATAGGCCCCGAGAGAGGGAAAGTAGAATACAGGCAGTGTATTTACTTCTCTTTCCCTCCACCTGTGTGTATGACTCTCTTCGTCCCAGGTCAGGGAACCCCTCCCTCCCCTATCCGCTTTCTTCAGGTTTAGGGATGACAGATATACACCGGCTGGGCCCAAGACCTTGAACTACTCCTCCTCTGCTCCCTTTACCATCCAATCCCTTGGTAAACACTCCTGGTATTAAACCACTTCAAATTATCCTAAATTGATTAGGGCATCTTTCCTGCAGGGGACCTCACTGATACAGTATGATTAAAGATGTGGGGGAATGCAAAGGAGAGATAATGGTAAGACACAAAAATCAGGCTACCAAACTGTATACAGACAAGCTCCAACTTGGCAGAAATTGTTCATAGAGGGAAAAAGAAAAAAGGAGGATTAGCAACTAACTGCTAAAAAGATTACCTCCAGGAAGTGGGATTAAAGACTTGTTTAACTCTCCAAGTTGTATGTTTTTTTAATTGGCTGAATCTTTATAACGAATGTGTTACTTCAATAAGAAAACATACACACAAATCAGTCTATGTACATTTCTACACATTGGAAAAACTGTTCCAGAGCTGGGGTGAGGCGAGACAGGGTGAGGTGGGTGGTGAATTGACAGATTTTCTTTTTCTCCCTTACGCATGTCTCTATTTTTCAGGCGTTATCCAATGGCCCTGCATTACTAATTTTATCGGGAAAAGTAGTAGGTTTTATTATTTATTTATTTAATATTTTTATTTATTTATTTGACTGCACCAGGGTCTTAGCTGTGGCATGTGAGACCTAGTTCCCTGACCAGGGATTGAACCCAGGCCCCCTGTATTGGGAGCCCAGAGTATTAGCCACTGGACTACCAGGGAAGTCCCTTTTATTTATTTTTATTTTGGCTCTGTTGGGTTTTTGTTGCAGGCCTTCTTCAGTTGCAGCGAGTGAGGGCTACTCTCTAGTTACGATGTGCAGACTTCTCATTGCAATAGTTTCTTTTGTTGCGGAGCAAGGGCCCTAGAGCACTGGCTCAGTAGTTGCGGTGCATGGGCTCTGTTGTCCCTCAGCACATGGAATCTTTCCAGACGAGGGATGGAACCCATGTCCCCTGCATTGGCAGGCGATTCTTTACCACTGAGCCACCAGGGAAGTCCAGTAGATTTTATTTTTAAACCAAAACAGAGACTGACTGAGACACACAGAGACAGAGACGCTTGAATGTTTGCAATGTTGACTAAAAAAATAGCCACAGCCTAAAAGTTGAGTTACATTTTATTTGGTGGAAATTTTCAGGACTTAAGTCCAGGAGGCAGCATCTCAAGAGGTCCTGGGAGAACTACTCAGAGGAGGTGGGAGGGGGAGGGAGTCAGGTTACATTGAAATTTGCATCAAGGGGTAGGTAGTCTGAACGTCAGAAGTATTGTCGTGAATTAAAGAAAATCAGATACCACAGTTAAGGAATTTAGCTCTTTTCCTTGTATGCAAAGATGGAAGAGTCTGGACTCACTGAAATCATTCCTTTCATATGCATCTCCGCTATCTGGGCCCAGTATCCTGAGTCCCCCAGCATTCAGCATAGGGAGTGGTTACAGCTTGACGGCTGCCGGATGTTGTTCTCCTTCCTGGGCTCAGAAATTCACCTTTGGAGGGCTGGAATCACTGATGGCTGTGACATCCTTGTCTATTGATATGGCAGGAAATACTCCATTTCTCAGTGAGAAAAAGGAATAAGAAACAAACGAAGTTACTGACAGAGACAAAAACAGGACCAAAGAGGTGGAGACAAAAGGGGAGGCGAATAGAGAGGAAAGAAAGAGAAATAGAATGAAATGAGGACAGAAGAGGAAAGAGAGGCGGCACTAAATCAGATACGGCGTGGGGGGTAGTTATGGCTTAGAGATCAAGCTTTGAAGCTGGTTTGAGTACAGGCTCAAATTCTGCCTCTGCCGATTATAAGCTGCGTATCTTGGAGAAGCTCCTTCGTCTTACTGTGCCACGGTTTTCCCATCTGCAAATTGGAGGTATAATAGAACTATTCTTGCAGTGTCATTTTTGGAATATTAAATGAGATGCTGCTGCTGCTGCTAAGTCGATTCAGTCGTGTCCGACTCCGTGCGACCCCACAGACGGCAGCCCACCAGGCTCCCCCGTCCCTGGGATTCTCCAGGCAAGAACACTGGAGTGGGTTGCCATTGCCTTCTCCAATGCATGAAAGTGAAAAGTGAAAGTCAAGTTGTTCAGTCGTGTCTGACTCTCCGAGACCCGATGAACTGCGGCCCACCAGGCTCCTCCATCCATGGGATTTTCCAGGCAAGAGTACTGGAGTGGGGTGCCATTGCCTTCTCCGTTAAATGAGATGAGTACATATCAATACCTTGGAACAGGGCCTAGTAACTGTGTAAGAGCTAATCGGCATTATAGAAAGGAGATAACGACACCCAGGGTGATGAAAGTGAAAGGATACAGAAAGGGCCTGGAAGTGTTGGCAGTCAGCTGGGGTGGCATCATTGCTGGCATTGCCTCACTGTGGGTTAAAGTCCTCACATCCCTGCCTACAACCCTCTGGGCCGATCAATGGCCAGCACTGACGTTGGGAAAGCTTACCCTGCACCGGGGAAGCCCGGTTGCTCGCTGGTCCCAGTTGAAACACTTAAAAGCCACCATGGAGGGTGCAGGCACCGCCGACCCAAGTGGGCACCACTCTGGACACCACCCAGAGGCCAGTGGAAGACAGGCCCTGCTGCAGTGCCAGGCACCCAAGCCACAGTGCAGGTGAGGAGTGAGGGAAGAGAGGCTGAGGGTAGGAGGGGTGTCAGGACACCTCCTGCCTCTTCCCCTGGGTGTGATCAGCATCCACGCTGTGAGTGACAGTCCTTGTGCCAGTCTAACCAGAGGCAGGGGCTTGGACTCAGGGCCTTCTCTTTAGGCTCCCTGATATCTGTCGCCTCCAGCAGGAGCAGAGATGGGGCAGAGTGGCACAGCCGCAGCGGTCGTGGGATTGTGGGTCTTGGTGACTGTGGGTGTAGCTGCCAACCCCAACGTGACTGAGCCTCAGCGCTGCCTCCTCTCACACTATCGCTCCTTGGACCCCCGGGCGCTGCTGGCTGTCAAGGCGCTGAGGGACCACTATGTGAGTGATGCTCAGAGGCCCCCACCCCTCCGCCCCTGGCACCCCCGGGCTCAGATATGCCAGTCTTTGTCCCAAGGGGCCCTGGCGAACTAGAGTCTAGTAGGTGCATGGCAGATCTCAGAATGGAGAACTGTCAACCCCGACCCCTTCCCTGAGGCTCTGGTGGTCGGTCATACAAGAACTTGAGGCGCATCACAGATGGGGGGCCCCCTCCAGGCGGACTCGGCTCGACATCAAGGCGCAGGCTCCGCACACAGTGTGCGGGTGCATTTCAGCTCACGCATCAGAGCGCAGCCTGGTTTGGGACACGAAAAACACCACCGTCCCGACCAGTCCTGATCCACGTCCAGGAATCCTCGACGTCCCAGTGCTCCGGGGGCCCTCGCCAGGAGGCCCTGCGTCACCCCAGCGCGTTTCCCGCAGGAAGAAGAGACGCTGAGCTGGGGGCCCCAAAACTGCTCGATCCGCCCGAAGAGGAACCCTCCCCGGCCGTCGGTGAGGCCCGAGGCCGGCGGGATTGTGTGTGCGGTGGGGGGCGACTCGGGCGCCGTCCCGTCTAACTCCAGCCCGGTTCCCTCAGTCCTGTGCGATGCTCCGCCGGATGGCCCGCGACCTCGCCGACGCCCAGGCCGTGCTGAGCAGCCTGCCGAGCCCCGAGCTCTTCCCCGGCGTCGGGCAGACCCTGGAGCTGCTGGCGGCCGCGGGGCGGGACGTGGCGGCCTGCGTGAGTGCTCGGCGGCCTGGCCCCGCGCCGCTCCCGGCTCGCTCTGCGCCCCTGGTCTCAGGGCCACGACCCGCACCGCGAAGCTGTCCCACTGAGCCCGGAAATGGGCACGGACACGAAAGGCATCCTCCCGGCTTTGCTCTGCGGCCGGAAGGATGAGGGTCCGAGTCACCGGGGAGGGGACGGGAGGCTCGGGTCTCCACCGCCTTCGCTGACCTCCTTCCCCGCTCCAGCTCGAGCTGGCCCGGCCAGGCTCCTGGAGGAGGTCCCCGCGGCGGCCCGGGAGGCGTCCCAAGACTCGCCGAGCTGTGAGTGGAGCCGGCGCGAGCGCGGCTGGACCGCAGGGAGGACCGCGGGAGGTGGAGACGGGGCGGGGGTCGGGCTTGCAGCCCTGAGGGTCTGGAGTGGGGGGTCTCACGGGAAGAAGAGTCCTGACTCAGCCCCGCCCTGCCTCCTTCCCGGGCTGCAGGAGTCGCCTCGATGCCACGAAGCCACCGTCATCTTCCACCTCCTGCGCCTGCTCGCGTGGGACCTGCGGCTGGTGGCGCACGCGGGGCCTTGTCTGTGATGCCGCCGCCGCTCCGTCTGGACCCGGAGCGCTCAGAGCGCCGGGCTGCGGGCGCCGCCCTCCTCCGTGGTCTCACTGAACCAGGGGGTCTCTCAGCCTCGACCCGTATGCGCTGGTGCCTGAGGCGCTCTTTCCTCAAAGACCAGGAAGAGTCCCCGGGAACCAGCGGTATTGCCGTGGGATGCGTTGCCCTAAGAACCTCCCAGGAAAAGACTGGAGTCCGTGTCTGCCTTGGTCGCTGACCACCACCACAGACCATGGACCAGTTTCTACTTCTGTAGTTACAGGAACCCTGTCCCATGACAGGTTCCAATCCCAGCTTTGAACCTTCCGTGGTCACCTTGAGAGTCCATAAATCTGTGACTCTTGGACCAGTTTCTACTTCTGTAGTTACAGGAACCCTGTCCCATGACAGGTTCCGATCCCAGCTTTGAACCCTCAGTGGTCACCTTGAGAGTCCATGAATCTGTGACTCTTGTAGCTCCCCACTGGAGAGGCCTCATTCCCTGAGGGACTGGGTAGTGGAGGGCCAAAAGTCCTTCTGAGAAGCAGTTTGGTTTTTTTTTTAATTCCCTAACTTGTGTGTTTTGTATTGATGAAGTTTCTGTGTATTTGCTATCCTGTCTTCTGTTGTTAATTTATTGCCAATGATTAAATATTTTTTGCATTTTTATTGGTTGTTTCTCCTGTAATCCTTGTGAGGAGGGCTGTTGAGCACAGAATGCTGAGACAGGGAAATCAGGTGACTTGAGTTTCGATTCTGTCCCTGCCACTTCATAATCGTGTCTCTGGACAAATTCTCTTTGAGCTTCAGTTTTCTCATCCATGCCATGGCATTATTGCACTTCTCTTGCAGTGAGTAATATACATTGAAATAATGTTTCTGAAACTTCCAGCTGAAGTCATGGACTGGCAGTAATAATTGATCTCCATTAAATCATCACACATATAAATACAAAACAATTGGACTTTAAAAACTTGTCAACGGACTTCCTTGGTGTTCCAGTGGTTAAGATGCTGGGCTTCCAGTGCATGGGGCTTGAGATGGATCCCTGGTTGGAGAATTAAGATCCTATTTGTCCCACTGTGGGGCAAAAAAAAAAGTCTGAATCTGTGGATGAACAATCTTTATGGACAGCTACAGGCCTGTTTCCCAAGGTCACACAACTAGTGATGGTCAGAGCCTGGCTTGAACCCCGGAATCTTTAACTCCAGCTCCCAGCTCCTACCTGGTATCTCAGAGAGTAAAGAATCTGCCTGCAACGGAAGAAACCCAGATTCAATCCCTAAATCAGGAAGATCCCCTGGAGGAGGAAATGGCAACCCACTCCAGTATTGTTGCCTGGAGAATCCCATGGACAGAGGAGCCTAGCGGGCTACAGTTCAAGAGTTCAAAAAGAGTCCGAAGTGACTACAGTAACACTTTCACTTTCTTCCCAAGCTCTTAACCACTGCCTTGAACTTCTTTTGTAAGAGAAGCACTATGATGTTTAAGAATTTTGAGGTATTTTGTCAATTTTCAGGATTCCTTTTAGCAATGTCTCCTCCCCTGATATACTGCTACTGCTAAGTCACTTCAGTCGTGTCTGACTCTGTGCAACCCCATAGACGGCAGCCCACCAGGCTCCCCATCCCTGGGATTCTCCAGGCAAGAACACTGGACTGGGTTTCCATTTCCCTCTCCAATGCATGAAAGTGAAAAGTGAAAGTTAAGTCACTCAGTTGTGTCTGACTCTTAGCGACCCCATGGACTGCAGCCTACCAGGCTCCTCCGTCCATGGGGTTTTCCAGGCAAGAGTACTGGAGTGGGTGCCATTGCCTTCTCCGTCCCCTGATATAACGTCCCTGCAATTGACAGAACTGACCAGAACACTGGTAGGTGCCTTGGGCACATCCCTGCTGTTGCTTTGGAAACATTGTTATGCATTAGTGTTCAAAGATATTCCCAGCTGAAGACTTTGGTCCACCCTCTCCCTGGAATTACGAATGAAGGAAAGAGGGGGTGGGAGGAATAGTCAAAAGGACTCCACACCTTCTACTGGAAAAATCCAACTCCATCCAAGTCCAGGAGCGCTAACCATACTGGGGCTGCTGAGCGCAGTGGCTATTTTCTGGTTTCAGACAAAATTCAGTTCACATCCTGCCTTCACTGATTATTTGCTGTGTGACCATGAACAACTTTCTTAAGTTCTCTGGGTCCCCCACCCCCACCGCCTGTCTTCTGTATTTGAAATGTAGATTAAAGCATGGATGACTTGGTGCTATCATGAGTATTCAAGACCACACTGCAGCAGAGACATAGACAGGCTCACAAAAGGAGGAGGTTCTCTCTCTTTTCCTTGTGCACTGACTGTTCCCTTTTCTTAGAAGGCTCCCTCTCAGATCTCCACGGAGCTGCCTCCCTCACTTCCTTTAGGGCTGCCCTCAAGTGTCATTTCATTACCGCATTTAATGCAAACTTTCTTTTCCACTCTGCTCTCAACCCTGGTTCATTTCTTTCATTTTCATTATCTGATGTTATCTACCATAATACATTCCACATGCCTAATCCCCCCCTCCCATACTGTCTGGTACCTTTTTTTTTGTTAAAAAAAAAAAAAAAAACACTTCACGAAGGATTGTTTTATGCCTTTTATTTTTTTTAGTGATCTCTTCCTTGCACCTTAAAAGGGTCTGACCCAAAGTGAGGGAGGGGGTGAGTAATTACTTAGTGAATGAATGAAGTCATTTTTCTCAAACCCAGTTGACTTCCCAGAAGTCTTGGTCACACCCTGATTTCATAGCAGATCCTCCTATTCCTGTGCCTGACAATCAGAGTACAGGTTAGTGCAGGCTCCGCCCCTCCCCCATTCTGTCACGATCAGTACCAGGTGGGGAGGGGCTGGTCTCTCTTAGTTACAGAGTGTTTCTGCCTTTCTGACCCCTCTCCTCACCCTCAACAGCACCCCTGGATCTTCTCCATCCTCTGAGCAGCCGCCCTCTTGGAAGGTCCAGGTTGTTCAAGGTAACACCTACAGGTGCCTTTTCCTTCCTCTTCCTGCACTGGGGCAGCTGCAAAAGAGAAAATCCCTCTGTCCCCTCCTCACCCAGTCTTAAATCAGCCTGGTCCCTGCAGAAGAACCCCCCGCACCCCTTGTGGGGCTGAAGCTCTCCCCATCCTGATTTTGTCTTCATTACTCACTCATTACTTCATTACTCATTCGAGGTAAGCATGAATTGATGTCATTTTATCTTTCGCTCAGTTGCTCACCTGGCTCACTGGCTCCGCCCTGCTCTGGGCTTTCCCAGCCCGGGCCTCCCCTGGTGGCCACTGTCAGCCTTTACCTGCGTTTTCACTTTTCCTACATCAGCTGGGATTGCCCAGCTGCACAGGCTAAAAGCTGCACCATGGAGCTCAGGCAGCAGTTACACCTCAGACCAGACAGAGCTGCAAGTTCAGAGACACGAACGGAGCAACGAGCCGAGATCCAGAAGAGGAGGCTGAAGTCAGAGACGCCAGACAAGACTGAGATCCCAGGCAACAGCCTCAGAGTGGACACTTGATCCCCCATTCTGACAGAGACCAGAGAGCAGGAATGAAGCTGGGTGAGCCCCCGCACCAGTGTCTGGGACCCTCGCCTCCCCAGAGCCTGCACCCTCACTCCCTGACGCCCTCCCTCCCCTCACCTTTCTATGCTTCCTTAACCAGACATGGCCCCGGGCTGCACGCTGGTGCTGGTGCTGATGCTGACGACCGTGGCGCTGAGCAGGACAGGAGCAGTTCCTGTGCCCTCTGCCCCCAGGGCCCTCCCACCTGCCAGGGGCTGCCACATGGCCCAGTTCAAGTCTCTGTCCCCTCAAGAGCTGCAGGCCTTCAAGACGGCCAGGGATGCCTTTGTGAGTCTCCCCACCCCTCCTGCAGTGGGTGAGCCCCCAGCCCCCTCCTGTGGGTTCCTAGACTACCTGGGCTGCAGGCAGGTCTGCCCCCCCTCCACGGGGCTGACCTCCCCCCTCCCCACAGTGGGCGATCTCCTGTCCTGTACTGGATGAGCCTCTACCATCTTTGGGAAGATAACCTCCCCTCCTCTGTTGCTGGCCATCCTCCGGTCTCCCTGGGGTCCCCCCTCCGTCCCTCCGGCTGTGATCCGACCTTGCCCTTGCTCTCTAGGAAGACTCGTTCTTGCCAAAGGACTGGGACTGCAGCACCCACCTTTTCCCCAGGACCCGGGACCTGAAGCACCTGCAGGTGAGTTGGGAGAGTCAGCCCCACCTGCCCTCACCTGCTCTGGCTCCGCAGGTGCCCCCTCACCTCCTCCTTCTCACGTGTCCTTCTCTCCCTGCCCTCCCCAGTCCTCTCCCACAGCTTCCGCTCAGCCAACCACGTGGACTGTGTCTCTCACCTGACCCTGCTTCCCCTCCCTCTGTCCCTCCCCCTGTCCCCCTCACCTGCCCCCCTCACCTGTCCCTTCACTTGCCCCCCTCACCTGCCCCCCTCACCTGCCCCCTCACCTGGTCCCTCTCACTTGCAGCTCTCACGTGTCTTCTGTCTCTTCCTCAGGTGTGGGAGCGCCCTGTGGCTCTGGAGGCAGAGCTGGCCCTGACACTGACAGTCCTGGAGGCCATGGCTAACTCATCCCTGGGCCACAGCCTGGAGCAGCCCCTTCGCACGTTGCAGAACATCCACTCCAAGCTCCAGGCCTGTGTGAGTGTTGGGGCCCCAGGCTGGGTCTGGGCTCTGACTGCCTGGACGTCCCCCTCGGTCCCCGGCTCTGCCTCACAGCCTCACCCCTCTCTCCTCTGCCCACAGGTCCCAGCTCAGCCCACAGCAAGCTCCAGGCCCCGGGGCCGCCTCCACCACTGGCTGCACCGCCTCCAGGAGGCCCGGAAGGTGAGTGAGCAGAGATGGCAAACTGTTGTCCGGGGCAGCTGGGATCCCAGACGTGGGAGATACTGAACCATCCCCCTCTTCCCTCAGGAGTCCCAGGACTGCCTCGAAGCCTCTGTGATGTTCAACCTCCTCCGCCTCCTCACCCGGGACCTGAAATGTGTTGCCAGCGGAGACCAGTGTGTCTGACCCCGGAGACCTGCCTGCAACCTGTCCCACCTTTTTAGATATTGTTTATGCACCAACTACCTCCACTGGATTATTGGTTCTAGATTCCTATTTTTTTACGAAGCCCCTAAATTATATTTATTCTTGTACTTTTTATACAATGTGTGAAAATAAACTATTTGTTCATGACATTGACCTTGCTTATATGTGTCTGAATATGTGACTGCATATGTGGCAGGGGGAATGGGAAGAGAGAAATGAAGAGAATAGGAAAGAATGTGGACTTGCCCGGTGGCTCAGTGGAAAAGAACCTGCCTGCTAGTGCAGGGAATGTGGTTCATTTCCTGGTGGGGGAGAGTTCCACGTGCCACGGAGCAGTGAAGCCTGTGGGACACAGCTACTGAGGTAGCACTCTACAGCTCACGTGCTGTAGGCCCTTGAGGTGCAGCTACTGAAGTACACGCAGGCAGGGCCTGTGTTTAGCAACAGAGAGACCACTGCAAGGAAAGGCCCATGCGCTGAAACAAGAGTAGCCCCTGTTTTCTGCAACTAGAGAAATCCTGCATGCAGCAGTAAAGGCCCAGCACAGCCAAAAATAAAGAAGTAGGTAATTTTAAAAAAGAGAATATAAAAGAATGAATGAGCAAGGAGTGAAAGAATCACTAAGGATTTTTCCAACCACAACAAGGGAAGATTTTATTGCACCACAAGCTGTCATTACATTAAGAAATAAGATGTCTAGAGGTGGCTGGGTCTGGGTCAGATCAGTGGGACAATGTCTTTATCATGGACCTACAGTCTGTATCTGTGAGTAGGTCTAAGCATATGTGTTAAAATTGTGTTTATGGTCCATTCACCCCAACTGCCTGTGGTTCTGAACCTGGGATGGCTTGTCAGATTGGAGATTTGCTGGGAGAAATATCACAGAGGAAGTTATCACCAAAAACTACTTAGTTCCACTGTGAGCATCGTTCTATGTAGACAACTGTGTTGGCTACAAATCATTTTTGTTTCTGATCTATGTGTCTTTTATTTCCCTTCTTGCCTGATTGGAATGGATAGGAGTGCAGTACTACTATGTTGAGTAAGAAGGGTGAGAGAGGACATGTTTGCCTTCCTCCTGATCTTAGGGGGAAAGCATTCAGTTTCACCATTAAGTGTAAATGTCAGCTGTGGGTTTTTTTTTTTGTAGATGCTCTTTTCTTTCTTTCTTTTTTTAAATGTATATATTGATTTGGCTGTGCCAGGTCTTAATTGCTGCATGTGGGATCTAGTTTCTTGACCAGGGATCAAACCCTGGTCCCCAGTATTGGGAGCATGGAGTCTTAGCCACTGGGCCACCAGGGAAGTCCCAAGATGCTTTCTTTCAAGTTGAGGAAGTTCCTTTTCATTCCTATTTTTTCTAAGAGTTTTCAAAAATCATAAGTGAATGCTTGTGTTTGGTAAATGTTTCTTCTTCATTGATATGATCATGTGATTTTTTTTTTTCTTTAGCCTGTCTTGGTGAATTGTATTGATTGGTTTTCAAATGTTGAACCAATCTCGTATGCTTGGAATGAATCCCTTAGGTGGTAGGGTATAATTCTTTTGATGTACTGCTGAATTCTGTGTGCCAACATTTTGTTAAGGATTTTTGTGTCTATATGCATTACTTTACTTTATGCAAGATAACAAGTTCAAATTATTTTTTAAGCCAGTCGAGTCAAAACTTACTGTTGTGCTGTGCTGTGCTGTCACTTCAGTCATGTCTGACTCTGCGACCCTATGGACTATAGCCCACCAGGCTCCTCCATCCATAGGATTCTACAGTCAAGAATACTGGAGTAGGTTGCCATGCCCTCCTCCAGGGGATCTTCCCAGCTCTGGGATTGAACCCACATCTCCTGTGTCTCCTGCACTGCAGGAGAATTCTTTATTGTTGAGCCACCAGGTAAGCCCAAAACTTACTGTTACTTGCAGCCAAAAGCATCCTTAATGATACACACGGAAATGAAAGGCAGGTTTCCCACAGAGCTGATGAATTCTGGCTGCATGGGATTGTTATGCCCCCACCATACCCAAGACTGTCATTGATACAAAGAGTCTTCATAATCAGTATCCATGGAAGCGGGGCAGGAAGATGAATAACCTGGAGCTACAATCCAGGTAAACAGGCTCTCCTGCCTACCCCAGTCTCTATGACATCACTCTTCCTTCAAACCTCTGTTTCTTGAAAGTTTCACTCCAACTCTTTCAAGTCTTCTCTGCTTCCTCTTATCAGTGACTTCGTCATGTCTTTTCTCTCTCTCCAAACAGATTACTTTGCTCTCTTCCTCACAGAAGCTACCAGGTAGAAATTCCACATCATCTATACCACACTCTACCTGTCCCCATCCTCCTCTTGCTTCCCCATCAAGATCAGTGAGCTGCCTTTCTTCCTAACTTGGACCAGTGCCTGACCCTGGTCCCTCTTATGTCCTTCCTCCATAAATTATTCTTCTCTTAGCCTCCATTTTCTATAACTTCCTTTCTACAAGTACCTGCCCATCGGTAGTCTCCTCTTTTATTAAATCCCTTTCTTAATCTGTCCTTTTTTCTGCAGCTATTTCTCCATTTCCCTTTACTGGCTCCACTTCCTTCTAGACTCCAAGTCTCTGTAACCCCTACAGTTGGCTTCTGTTCCCAGATATGCACTCCCCAACAACAATCTCCTTACAGCTAAATCCTGCATTGCTTCTCCAGTTCTCACCCTAGAAGACTTCTCAGCAGCATCTAACCCATTCCTCAGTAACTCCTTCTTGTAACTCTCTTCTACTTTGACCTTTGGGATACCACCCTCTCTTCTTCCTTCCATGTCTGCCTGCTTCTTCTCAGTCACATTTTCTGGTTCTCTTTCTTCTTCCTATCTCTCGAATACTGGAGTGTCTCAGGGGCCTGTCCTAGATCCTCATTTCTCTTCCCTACACTCTCTCTGGGGTCTTCTCACAAATCCCCATGGATTCACCAACTATATTCTCATTGACTACTTTTGTATCAGTCTGCTTAAGCTGGGTTATGCTTCAGTAACAAATGACCCTCAAACCAGAGGCTTATAACAACAAAGGTTTATTGCTTACTCATGCAACACAACCATCTTGAGTAAGTTGACTCTCAGCTCGTCACTGGGATCCAAGATGAAGGTGCAGTTCTATCTTGGACTTTGATGGTCTTAGAGAGAGTAGAGAGACAAGAGTACACGATGGACTAATCACTGGCTCTTAGAACTTCTGCTCAGAAATGATACAGATCACTTCACTTCCATCCCCATTTCATTGACCCAAACAAGTGACACAGTCATGCCTGAGGTCGATAGGGTAGAGATTAATAATTTCCCACAGAAATGGATTCCTCTCTTTGGAAGGTGAGAAGATATATTTCTTTATTTTTGACAGTGTCTGGTCTTAGTGGTGCAGGGGCTCTTCTTCTGGAGAGTGCAGGCTTACTTGCCACACGGCATGTGGGATCTTAGTTCCCAGACCAGAGATCAAAACCGCATCTGCTGCATTGGTAGGTGAGTTCTTAACCATTGGACCGCCAGGGAAGTCCCCAGGAAGAAGATATTTTGAATGATAAGGCAATATAAAACATCTTAAGTTCTCATCTCCAACTCTGACTTTAAAGACAGGATAAATTGGCGTTATTATTTTGCATAGAAATCAGCTCAAGTTCAGATCCAAACTGGACCAGCTGATAAGCCAATAGCAACAAAGACTCTGTCCCTAAAATTTCCCTTGCCATCTTCTGAATAATGGTCCTTAGAAAGGGATTGACTGGTGAAAACTCCCAAAAGAAGAGCTAATCCCACAGGGCTGAGAAGGCAGGATCAGTGTCCACTCTCCATGGTTCTGAACACCACTGATAGCTAGAAGAGGGTGGTTTCTTCCATTGCTGGGAGCTTGGTGAATGCCTGTTAACTTCTTCAGCACTTACAGATTTTTTAAATGGAATATTGTCACATCACCTGTGGTTGGAGAACAAATGGAAGAATCCTACTGTGTATGAAATGTAAATATGTTTACAGGGATTTTTTTTCCCCCTTAAATAACAGAAAACTTCAACTCAACTTGCTTAAACAATCAGGACTTTGTAAGATAGATCAGGAGTTGGCTAATTCAGAAAATCACACTAATGTTATTAATAATTCAAATTCTTCCCATCTTTCAGCCTTGCATTTCAGCTGCATCCTCAGGTTTGATCATCTCAGGTCATAAGGTGGCTACCACAGTTGCAGACATTAAATCCTTTGGGCAGAAAAAGGAAAGAATATCCATGTGTCCTGCTTATCACTAAGGAAAACCTTTCCCAGAAGCCCCCTAGCAGACTTCCTTTTAACCCCACACCAACAACCCATTAAAAATAGCAAATCCCAGGACTTCCCTGGTGGTTCAGTGATTAACAATCTGTTTTGCAATGCAAGGGATGTGGGTTCAATCCCTGTTTGGGGAACTAAGATCCGACATATCTCAGACCCTGTGTGATGCCAATGCTGAGTTTTCGAGTCACAGCTAGAGAGCTCATGCACCGCAACAAAAGATCCTGTGGGCCAAAACTAAGACCTGACATAGCCAAATAAGTAAATGTTTTTTAAAATTTGCAATCTTCCATGCTGTGCTTAGTCGCTCAGTTGTGTCTGACTCTTTGTGACCCCACGGCCTGTAGCCCACCAGGCTCCTCTGTCCATGGGGATTCTCCAGGCAAGAACACTGGAGTGGGTTGCCATGTCCCCCTCCGGGGGATCTTCCCAACTCAGGGATCAAATCAGGGTCTCCTGTATTGCAGGCAGATTCTTTACTGCCTGAGCCACCAGGGAAGCACCAGTGGTCCTGATGTCCCAGTGCTCAACTTTCCACCTCTCCCCCCAGCAAATATCTCCTTCTAACATATCATATATGTGCTTACTTACTGGAACTTCCCTGGCAGTCCAGTGGTTAAGACTTTGAGCTTCCACTTCAGGGGGCATGGGTTCGATCCCTGGTTGGGAAACTAAAATTCCACTTGCCATAATGTGGTCAAAAAAAAAAAAATAATAAAAATAGGGATTTCCCTGGTGGTCCAGTGGCTGGAACGCCATGCTCCCAGTGTAGGGGATTCAAGTTCAATCCCTGGTCAGGGAACTAGATCTCAGACGCTGCAGCTAAAGATCTCCCATGCTGAGATGAAGATTGAAGACTCCATGCACAGCCAAATAATTAAAATAAATATCTTAAAAATTAAAATAAATTCCAGCTCAATCCTATACCCACTCCAGCTACCACACTTCTCTGCCTCCTTGTATTAGTCAGGATTCTCCAGAGAAACAGAACTCTGACTGGATACAGATACAGATATAGACTATATATATATAGTTGTTTAGTCACTAAGTCATGGAGAAGGAAATGGCAACCCACTTCAGTATTCTTGCCTGGAGAATCCCAGGGACGGGGGAGCCTGGTGGGCTGCCATCTATGGGGTCGCACAGAGTCAGACACGACTGAAGAGACTTAGCAGCAGTAGCAGCAGCAGCACTAATCATGTCCAACTCTTTTGTGACCCCATGGATGGTAGTCCACCAGGCTCCTCTTTCCATGGGATTTCCCAGGCAAAAATAATGGAGCGGGTTGCCATTTCCATCTCCAGGGGATCTTTCTGACCCAGGAATTAAACCCATGTCCCCTGCATTGGCAGGCAGATTCTTTACAGCTGAACCACCAGAGAAGCCCTATATATATATACATATATATTTATTATAAGGAGTTGGCTTATGCATTATGGAGGCTAAGTCCCAGGGTCTTCCATTGGCTGCCTGGAGACCCAGGAGAGCTGATGTGTAAGTCAAGGCTAAGTCCAAAGGTAAGTCCAGGCTAAGTCCAAAGCCCTGAGAACCAGGAGAGCCTATAGCATAAGTTTCAGTCCCAAAACCAGGATGCTCGCAACTCAGGAAGAGCCAGTGTTCATCTAGAGTCTGAAAGCCAGAAAAGAGCACAATCTCAGCTCAATGCAGTCAAGCAAATGGAGTTCTCTCTTACTCAACCTTTCCCTTCTATTCAGGTCTGCCATTAATTAGATGAGGTCCACCCACCGTAGGGAGGGCAATATACTTGACTTACTCTACCAGTTCAAATGTAATCTAATCCAGAAACACACTCACAGACATAACTTGAACAACATTTGGCCAAATGTCTGGGGACCCCATGGCACAATCAAGTTAACATATAAAGCTGACCATCACATGCCGTTTTCAGCAATGTTTGTCAAAAGAATTGTCTAGGGAATTCCCTGGTGGTCCAGTGGTTAAGAATCCACCTTCCATTCCCAAACCCAATGGTTGATACTCAGACCAATGTTTCCTGATGTTTCAGCAGTAATTGACATGGGCGCTCATTCTCTGATCTATGAAACACATTCTTCCCTGGTTCCCACTTTCCTGGTTTTCCTTCTCTCTCTGGTGGTTCCTTCTCAGTTCCTTTTCTGATTTTCCATCTCCTGGAATATCCAGAGCTCATCACAGTGCTTATCTCTCATCTGTCTGTGATGTATGTATTTATTCTCATGGCTTAGAACCCAATCCCATCTCTGTAGTCATGGCTCTTGTGGCAGATTGAATTCTTGGTACACATTCTTCCCCTTTCCTGCATTTACACCCTTCCCATGGCCTCACTGAAGGCAGAATTTACTTCTCTGTCCCTTGATTTTGGACCCAGCATGTGACTTTTTAAAGCCAGTGATATATATATATGCAATGATGTACAACAATGTGCCTATTCTCAGTCCAGTCCTCAAGAAGCCTCATGGGTTTCCTGTTATTTCCTGGGGTTTTGCTCTGATGATGAGAAGAGCTCTCCTGGCTTGCTGCTGTCCGTTAGCCTGGCCTTAGACCTGAGCCATCCAGACCCTCAGCTTGAATCAGAGCCACCCAACTGAACCTGATTGGAATCGTCGAACCCCAGAGGTCAGCAGAGCCATCCCCAGCTCATCTGCAGAGAGCTGAGCTAAGTCAATGGTTACTGTGTTTTTGAGATTTTTTTGGTTGTTTATTACACAGCACACACTGACTGATACACCTCCCAAACTTAGCTTTCCAGACCTCACTCCTGAACTCCAGGCTTATACATCAAACTCACTACTGAACAATTTCATTTGGATATCTAATGGGCTTCTCAAACTTATCATGCCAGAAATGTAACTCCTGCTCTTCCCTACCCTAAACCTGTTTCTTCTGCAATCTTTCTTATCCTAGAAAATGGAAGCTCCATGTTTCCAGATCCCCAAGCCAAAGACCTTCGAATCATCATTGGTTCCTCTCTTTCTCCCATCTCCCACATCCAGTTAGTAAGTCCAATTGATGCTACTTGTAAGAATATGCTGCACTGGGCCCTTGCTTACTCCCTCACTGGCCCCACCCTGCTCCTGTCCACCCTCTCTCAGCTGGACCATGGCAGCAGCCTCTTCCCTGTGCTCCCCAGTCCTGCTGTGGACCCTTAGTCTGATCCCCACATGAAGCCAGAGGAAATCTGTAAATACCTGAGTCAAGTCAGGCCCCTCCCCTACCCAGAAAACTCTTCCATCTCACTTAGTGTGTTCATTGACCAGTGAATAAATAAACCAAGTAATGATATATATGCAGAAGTAAAATCAATCTAAAAAAAAAAACCAAATGGATTTGCATTACCCTAATGATTAGTGGCCATCTTCACACGTGCTTATTGGTCATTTGCATAAAAATGAGTCTTTTAAAAATGTTTGACTTATTTGGCTGCATCAGGTCTTAGCTACAGCACGAAGATCTTCGTTGCATCATGTGGGACCTTTTGTTGCAGTGCATGGACTCTCTAGTTGCAGCACTGGGGCCCAGTAATTGTGGTGTGCAGGCTTAGTTGCTCCACAGCATGTCGTATCTTAGTTCTTGGACCAGGGATTGAATCCACGTCCCCTGCATTGCAAGGGGAATTCACCTTAACCACTGGGCCACCATGAAACTCCCTGAAACGAGTCTTAGAGGGCCAAAATCAAGGTGTCAATAGGGCTGACTCCTTAGGGAGAATTCTGGGAAAAATTCTATTCCTTGCCTATTTCAACTTCTAGTGGCCACCTATATTCCTGGGCTTGTGGCCCCTTACCTATCTTCAAAGAACATCACTCCAGTCTCTGACTTAGCAGGCATACAGATAATCCAGGACAATCTTCTCATCTCAAGATCCTTAATTCAATTACATGTGCAGTTTTTTTTTGCCACAAAAAGGTCATACTCACAGGTTCCAGGATGAGGACCTGGATATCCTTGGAGGCCATTATCAGCTTGCCAGAGTCAGAATTCCCTCTGCTGTACACAGGTGGGACCCTGATGCTGGGAAAGATTGAAGGCAGGAGGAAAAGGGGATGACTGAGGATGAGATGGTCCGATGGCATCACCGACTCAATGGACATGAGTTTGAGGAAACTCCGGGAGTTGGTGATGGACAGGGAAGCCTGGCGTGCTGCAGTTCATGGGGTCACAAAGAGTCGGACGAGACTGAGTGACTGAACTGATACTGATACTGATCAGCCCACCACAGTCAAAATTCCATACCATACCCAGGTGGTGTAAAGGCTGCATTCCCTTTTCCCCCCTGGAGACTTGAGTCCTGTGTGACTGTCTCTCATCCCTCAACCTGCCTCTTACCCAAGCAATGTGACAATACCTCAATATCTAATCAGTATCTAATACATCAATATCTAATCTTTCTTCAGGAACAGGAAACTTGACTTCCCACCAGGCATATGGCTAATCTTTTTAAAAATTTTAATTAATAAGCTGTGTTGGGTCTTCATAGATACACATGGGCTTTCTCTGGTTGCAGTGAGTGGGGGTTAGTCTCTAGTTTCAGTGCACAGGCTTCTCATGGCGGTGGCTTCTCTCATTGCAGAGCTTGGGTTCTAGGGCACGCAGGCTCAGTAGTTGTGGTGTGTGGGCTTAATTGCTTCATAGCACGTGGAACCTTCCTGGACCAAACCAGTGATCAAACCAGCGTTCCCTGCAATGACAGGCGGATTCTTCAACATTGGACCACGAGGGAAGTCCACGACTCAACTTCTCATGGCATCATATGCTCACCTATAACTAAGTTCTGATGGTAGGGTGGAGATAGGTGTATCATGTGTCACTCTAGAAAGAGCTCTTAAAGAATAGAACATTCTATAGAACAGTCTTTTGGACTCTGGGAGAGGGAGAGGGTGGGATGATTTGGGAGAATGGTATTGAAACATGTATAATATCATATGTGATACGAATCGCCAGTCCAGGTTCGATGCAGGATACAGGATGCTCGGGGCTGGTACACTGGGATGACCCAGAGGGATGGTATGGGGAGGCAGGTGGGAGGTGGGTTCAGGATGGGGAACACGTGTACACCTGTGGCGGATTCATGTTGATGTATGGCAAAACCAATACAATATTGTAAAGTAATTAGCCTCCAATTAAAATAAATAAATTTATATTAAAAAAAAAGAATGGAACATTCTCTTCTTCCCTCCCTCTTATTCTTCATCTGTTGTCTGGAGTAAGGATGCAAAGATGGAGTTCAAGAAATCATCCTGGACCATGAAGAGGAAGCCACATATTGATGATGGAGCAACAAGATAGAAGAAGCTTGGGTCTTCGCACTGTGGAGCCCTGGACAGCTTGAGTAGCACCTATCTTCACGTAAAAGAGAATAAAACTTATTTTCAGGAAAATCTAATACTAATTTGTGATAGACAGCATAACACCGCCGCCAAAGATGCCCTTTCCCAGTCCCTAGTCCCTGTGGATATGTTATACTACACGGAACAGGGGTGATATAGTGGCAGATAGAACAAAAGCTGCTAATCAGCTGACATTAAAATAATGAAATTATCCTGCATTATCTTGGTGAGTTCAATGTGATCACAAAGATCCTTCAAAGTCAGGGAGAGGTTTGAAGATGCTATGTTGCTGGTTTTGAAGAAGGAAGGGGGCACAGGCTAAGGAATGTAGGTGGCCTCTAGAAACTAGAAAATGCAAAGAAACAGATTGTTTTCTAGAACCTCTAGAAGGAGGCTTGATTTTAGCCCAGTGAGATCCATTGATTTTAGCACAGGGAGATCCATTTTAGATTTCTGATCTCCATATCTGTCAGATAATAAATCTGTATTTTATTTAACTATTAGGTTTACTTCTTGAAAATGGCTTCTTTTTTTTTTAAGTATTTATTTATTTATTTTCGGTTGCACCAGGTCTTACACGTGGGATCTTCGGTCTTCCTTGCAGCATGTGGGATCTTTAGTTGCTGCATGTAGGATCTAGTTCCCTGACCAGGAATCGAATCCAGGCCCCCTGCATTGGGAGTGCAGAGTTTTAGCCACTAGACCACAAGGGAAGTCCCTGTATGGCTTTAAACCACTAAGTTTGTAATAATTTGTTTTGGCATCAATAGAAAACTAACACATAATTGATCCAGTTTTCTTCTCCTGAATCTTTCTCTGTTTTTAAGGGAGAAAATAATAATTATCTCATTAATAATGATAATCAAAACCAGCATCAACATTAATAGTCAACAAACAGAATTTTTGTATGCCTGATATAATCTTGGCACACAACACATTATCTTATGTAAGCTTCGCAACAATCTCACAGAGGAAGTAAGAAGCGTTAAATACAAATGTGGGAAAAGAAAAAAAGGCTGAAAATTAGCAAGCTAAACATCAATCTCAAACGTTAGGATAAGAACAGCACAATACATTTTAAAAAAAAGAGTAAAAACCAAATGCACAATAGAAACAAATGTTATGTGTTATTATTAATGAAGTAAGATCAAATTAAAGAAAAACCCCAAATATACAATACAGAGGATCTATAAAGCTAAGTGTTGGTTATCACTAGTAATTTGAAAAAAAATTGCAATTACATCTCAAAGCTGATGAAAAAAATTCAGCCATAAAAAAGGAAGGAAATCTTTCCATTCGAAATAGCATGGATGGCATTATGCTAAGTGAAGTAAGTCAGACAGAGAAAGACAAACACTGTGTGATTTCACCTTTTTTTTTTCTGCACTGTGAGGCATGTGGGATCCTAGTTCCCCTGTATTGGGAGCGCAGAGTTTTAACCATTGGACTGCCTGATCTCACTTTTATGTGGAATCTAAAAAACAAACAGAAAGCTGAACTCATACAGAAACCAAGAACAGATTGATGGATGAATGAAGGTGGTCACAAGGGACACAGTTCTAGTTATAAAATAGGTAAATCCTAGGGATGTAACAGGAGAAGGCAATGGCACCCCACTCCAGTACTCCTGCCTGGTAAATCCCTTGGACGGAGGAGCCTGGTAGGCTGCAGTCCATGGGGTCGCTAAGAGTCGGACATGACTGAGCGACTTCAGTTTCACTTTTTACTTTTATGCATTGGAGAAGGAAATGGCAACCCACTCCAGTGTTCTTGCTTGGAGAATCCCAGGGATGGGGGAGCCTGGTGGGCTGCCGTCTATGGGGTCGCACAGAGTTGGACACGACTGAAGTGACTTAGCAGCAGCAGCAGCAGGGATGTAACGTAGAGCATGGTGACTATGGTTAACAATACTGTATTGTATATTTAAAAGTTGCTGGATTCCCTGGTGGCTCAGTGGTAAAGAATCCACCTGCCAATGCACAAGACACAGGTTCAATCCCTCATCCGAGAAGATCCCACATGCCTCAGAGCAACTATACTTGTGGGCCACAGTGATTGAGCCTGTGATCTAGAGCCTGCAAGTGCAACAACTGATACCAGAGTGCCCTGGAAAGAGCCTATGTTCTGAAGCGAGAGAAGTAACTAGAGAGTAGCCCCTGCTTGACACAACTAGAGAAAAGCTGGGGCAACGAAGACCCAGCACAGCCAAAATAGATAAATAAACAAAAAGTTAAGAGCGGAGATCTTAACAGTTCTGACCACAAGGGGAAAAATGTAATTATTTGAGGGTATGGATGTTAACTAAACTTACTGTGGTAATCATTTCACAATATATACATATACCATTAAGTTGTAGACCTTAAACATATACAATCAGTTCAGTTCAGTTCAGTCGCTCAGTCGTGTCCGACTCTTCTCGACCCCATGAATCGCAGCACGCCAGGCCTCCCTGTCCATCACCAACTCCCGGAGTTCACTCAGACTCACGTCCATCGAGTCAGTGATGCCATCCAGCCATCTCATCCTCTGTCGTCCCCTTCTCCTCCTGCCCCCAATCCCTCCCAGCATCAGAGTCTTTTCCAATGAGTCAACTCTTCGCAGGAGGTGGCCAAAGTACTGGAGTTTCAGCTTTAGCATCATTCCTTCCAAAGAAATCCCAGGGCTGATCTCCTTCAGAATGGACTGGTTGGATCTCCTTGCAGTCCAAGGGACTCTCAAGAGTTTTCTCCAACATCACAGTTCAAAAGCATCAATTCTTTGGCGCTCAGCCGTCTTCACAGTCCAACTCTCACATCCATACATGACCACAGGAAAAACCATAGCCTTGACTAGACGGACCTTTGTTGGCAAAGTAATGTCTCTGCTTTTTATGCAGGTCAGGAAGCAAAAGTTAGAACTGGACATGGAACAACAGACTGGTTCCAAATAGGAAAAGGAGTACGTCAAGGCTGTATATTGTCACCCTGCTTATTTAACTTATATGCAGAGTACATCGTGAGAAACACTGGGCTGGAAGAAGCACAAGCTGGAATCAAGATTGCCAGGAGAAAGATCAATAACCTCAGATATGCAGATGATACCACCCTTATGGCAGAAAGTGAAGAGGAACTAAAAAGCCTCTTGATGAAGGTGAAAGAGGAGAGTGAAAAAGTTGGCTT
The DNA here is from genome assembly GCF_003369695.1 of Bos indicus x Bos taurus. Classification (NCBI taxonomy): domain Eukaryota; kingdom Metazoa; phylum Chordata; class Mammalia; order Artiodactyla; family Bovidae; genus Bos; species Bos indicus x Bos taurus. The sequence goes on from NC_040093.1 coordinate 16,951,373, forward strand.
CAAACTCAACATTCAGAAAACGAAGATCATGGCATCTGGTCCCATCACTTCATGGGAAATAGATGGGGAAACAGTGGAAACAGTGTCAGACTTTATTTTTTTGGGCTCCAAAATCACTGCAGATGGTGACTGCAGCCATGAAAAACATATACAATACTATATGTCAATTATGGGCTTCCCTGGTGGCTTAGACGGTAAAGAATCTGCCTGCAATGCAGGAGACCTGGGTTCGATCCCTGGGTGGGGAAAATCCCCTGGATAAGGGAATGGCTACCCATTCTAGTATTCTTGCCTGAAGAATCCCATGGACAGAAGAGCCTCATGGATGTGGGTTGGGGAGCGACAGCCCATGGGGCGACAAACAGTCGGACAGGACTGAGCAGTTAACACTTTCACTTTCGTGTCAATTATATCTCAGTAAAATGAGAAATGAGAAGAAAAGAGAGAGAGAATGTACCGATGACCAATATAAGCAACAGAGAAGGAAACCTGAAGTTTTGCCGTTTGCAGCCACAAGGGTGAACCTAGAGGGTATCTTAGGCTAAGCAAAATAAGACAAGAGAAAGACAACTGCTGTATGGTATTACTTATATGTGGAATCTAAAAAATACAACAAACTAGTGAGGATAACACACACAAAAAAAGAAACAGGGAATTCCTTAGGCGGCCAGTAGTCAGGAAGATCTCACAGCTGAGGTGTCAAAGAAAAAGGGAGACACAGAGAAGAAACTAGTGGTCACCAGTGTGGGGAAGCGGGAAAGGCAACATAGGGGTCGGGGAGGGAGAGGCACAAACCGCTGGTGTAAGATAGGCTCAAGGATATACACAACGGGGAATATAGCCAGTATTTTATGATAGCTGTAAATGGAGTGTAACCTTTAACAATTGTACAAAAAATAAAACAAAAGGAAACGCTCCTTACAAGTCTCAGAACTAGAAGAGGGAACTAGCTTTTGTGTGTATTGTCTCGACTTCACACGAGAGGAAACTGAAGCTCACAGATGCTGAGTGGCTTCCCAAGTTCAGGCAGAGCCGTAAATTTCCCCGTAAATGACAGAGCCGGGGTTTGAACCCAAGGCTCCAGCTCTCCCCAGCCGGCTCCAGGAATCTCCGTGCTTCGGCGCCACCTCGCGGGTGCGCCCAGCCTTCCCACGCCCTGCCCGCAGCCCGCGAAACTCCACCCCCTCCCCAGATTTGGTTTAGGGTTTTCACTGGGGTCGGGGGGCGGTCTCTAGGTCAAAAGTGTTACAGCCCTTGGGAGTTTCAGACTCTGCTTCCTCCACAGGTTGCTCTGAAATTTCATTAGATTTTCTCTCTCAGTTTCAACTACTCCCCTATGGTGCCCCCGGGCCTCCTACCGCTCCTCCTCAGCCTTGATGGCCTCTGAATTCCTCCATACCCTCCTGGTGTCAAGTTGCCTGTCTGGAGCCAAATTCTTGGCTCTATCTATCTCAGATAGGAGTGTCAGGCTTGCTTAATGGTCCCCAGCACTGGGAGCTGGTAGAAAACACGGAACTGAAATCCTACCCCAGACCTGCCGAATCGGATCAGTATCTTAACAGGACCCTCTCCACCCACCTCACCCCCAGGTAATCTGGGGCACAGTATAGCCTGAGTGAGGCGTCCCAGGTGGCCCTAGTGGTAAAGAACCCACCTGCCAATGCCAGAGACCTAAGAGATGCAGGTTCGATCCCTGGCAGAGGAAGATCCCCTGGATGAGGGCACGGAAACCCACACCAGGATTCTTGCCTGGAGAATGGACAGAGGAGCCTGGTGGGCTACAGTTCATAGGGCCACAAAGAGTTGGACACAACTGAAGTGACTGGGGACGCACACATCAGGCAGTTTGAGTAGCCCTGACCTACAGCACCAGGGGATCATGGGACCCAGGGAGCCTTCCAGATAGGTGCCTCACCTGAAGCAGGCGTAGCTGAGAAAATGGTCTTCACCTGTGTGTCTTGAAGTTAGATGATGAGTGACCTTTTGTCTGCACTGGAGAAGGTTCAAGTACATTCCAGAAATTTGGCTTCCAGGTATGGTCTAATGAGACTCCATCATGGAGCCCGAGATGTTCCCTTTTCTATTGCTACTGGAATTTGGCTTAATTTGTTTGGGAAAATATATGAAATAAACTTTCTAGGAGTTGAGCAAATTGAGCTATTAATATGGAAAATTCTAGATATAATAAACAGTGACATGTGAAGTCTTCGAAGACCAAAGCCCTGACCCAGTGTTCTCAAACTCCAGCATCAAGTCACCAGGAGGGCTTTTAAAACTCAGATTGTTGGAGGGTATCCTTGGTGGTTCAGTGGTTGGGAATCCACCTACCAACACAAGGGACACAAGTTTGATCCCTGCTCCGGGAAGATCCCACATGCTTCAGAGCAACTAAGCCTGTTTGCTACAACCACTGAGCCTGTGCTCTAGAGCCTGGGAGCTGCTACTACGGAAGCCTCTACAACTAGAGAGTAGCCCCGCTCACTGCAACTGCAGAAAAGCCGGAGTGCAGCAGTGAAGATCTAGCAGAGTCATAAATGAATAAATAAATCTTAAACAAACAAACAATCTCCGAGTGTTGGGAATTCCTGGGGGTCTAGTGGTTAGGACTCTGTGCTTTTATAGTCCAGGGTGTGTGTTGGGAACTAAGATCCCTCAAGCCAGCCTGGACAACACCCCCTCAAAACAAAGCCACAAACAAACAAGCTCAGACTGTTGGGCCCCATCCCTAGAGTTTCTGATTCGTAGAACTGGGGCGCAGCTGAGAATCTACATTTCTCACTAGTTTCCAGGGAATGCTGATGGATGCTGTTGGTCCAGAGATCACTTTTTGAGAATTGCTGCTTCCAAACCAAACAGTCAGGGTTGGTTTGGAGGGTTATATCAGCCCTTGAGAATTATATAGAAACACACCAGCAAATTTGGAAAACTCAGCAGTGGCCACAGGACTGGAAAAGGTCAGTTTTCATTCCAATCCCAAAGAAAGGCAATGCCAAAGAATGCTCAAACTACCACACAATTACACTCATCTCACATGCTAGTAAAGTAATGCTCAAAATTCTCCAAGTCAGGCTTCAGCAATACATGAACCGTGAACTTCCTGACGTTCAAGCTGGTTTTAGAAAAGGCAGAGGAACCAGAGATCAAATTGCCAACATCCGCTGGATCATGGAAAAAGCAAGAGAGTTCCAGAAAAACATATATTTCTGCTTTCTTGACTATGCCAAAGCCTTTGACTGTGTGGATCACAATAAACTGTGGAAAATTCTTCAAGAGATGGGAATACCAGACCACCTGACCTGCCTCTTGAGAAATCTGTATGCAGGTCAGGAAGCAACAGTTAGAACTGGACATGGAACAATAGACTGGTTCCAAATAGGAAAAGGAGTACATCAAGGCTGTATATTCTCACCCTGTTTATTTAACTTCTATGCAGAGTACATCATGAGAAATGCTGGACTGAAAGAAACACAAGCTGGAATCAACATTGCTGGGAGAAAGATCAATAACCTCAGATATGCAGATGACACCACCCTTATGGCAGAAAGTGAAGAGGAACTAAAAAGCCTCTTGATGAAAGTGAAAGTGGAGAGTGAAAAAGTTGGCTTAAAGCTCAACATTCAGAAAATGAAGATCATGGCATCTGGTCCCATCACTTTATGGGAAATAGATGGGGAAACAGTGGAAACAGTGTCAGACTTTATTTTTCTGGGATCCAAAATCACTGCAGATGGTGATTGCAGCCATGAAATTAAAAGACGCTTACTCCTTGGAAGGAAAGTTATGACCAACCTAGATAGCATATTCAAAAGCAGAGACATTACTTTGTCAACAAAGGTTCGTCTAGTCAAGGCTATGGTTTTTCCTGTGGTCATGTATGGATGTGAGAGTTGGACTGTGAAGAAGGCTGAGCGCCAAAGAATTGATGCTTTTAAACTCTTGAGAGTCCCTTGGACTGCAAGGAGATCCAACCAGTCCATTCTGAAGGAGATCAGCCCTGGGATTTCTTTGGAAGGAATGATGCTAAAGCTGAAACTCCAGTACTTTGGCCACCTCCTGCGAAGAGTTGACTCATTGGAAAAGACTCTGATGCTGGGAGGGATTGGGGGCAGGAGGAGAAGGGGACGACAGAGGATGAGATGGCTGGATGGCATCACTGACTCGATGGACGTAAGTCTGAGTGAACTCTGGGAGTTGGTGATGGACAGGGAGGCCTGGCGTGCTGCGATTCATGGGGTCGAGAAGAGTCGGACACGACTGAGCGACTGATCTGATCTGATCTGAACCCCTGTCTGTGATCTGTCATTAAAAAAATGATTCATTCCAGTGATCCAGTGCAAGTTTAAGTACTGATTTGAATGTTTTCCTGTATTCATGTAGCAGATTTAGCATTTTCATAATGTTATTTATGTTCAGATTCTACCCAGATTGAGACAAAACTTTCTTTTTTCTTCTATTAGCACTTTCACATGTATACCCATCTATTTTTTATAGTCTGATGAAAAATGTCAAATCAAGACATGAGATGTAAAAAGGGAATTTTTTTCACATTGTTCAAATAAAAATATATCAGTGGATTAAAAAAAAAAACCCTACTGTTCTTCCCACTGCATTCCCGGAGTCCTTTGCAACGCCCCTGTAATAGCTCTTTTCATTGTGTTTGAATTATTGATTTACCATCTAACTTTCTCAAACGCTCATGGGCTCCTCAAGGGCAGGACATTCTTTCATTTGAAGAAAAAAAAAAAAACGTGCAGTAAAGAGATGTTTATTTTTCTACCATTTGTCCAGTTTATGTTACTAACAGCAAGGAAATTGTTTTCAGAGGAAGATGCCTAGTGAGTGCTCACATGGGCATGTTAGATGTTTGCATGGAGTTTTGCGATTTTGAGATTTCATAGAGCATAGGGTGGGAGTGGTTGAGAACTGGGGCTTTGTCAATGATAGTGGGCGTGTGATTCTGTTGGCAAGACAATGTCTGAGGCCGTGTTTCTCTGGCACTGTGTATCAAGCATATGTCTACACTTAATCCTAGGTTCACCAGTGAGTATCAGTGACCATCAGTGATACTGATGCGTGAAGGGGTGTCCCTACCTTCCCTCAACTCGTGTGTGTGTCCCTGGATTGGGGATGCTGTGCCCATGCCCTGGGTTTTTGTGGATTCTCTCTGCCTCTGGCTGTCTGCTGTGCCCCAGAGGGTCCTGCGTTCCTGTCCCTGTCAGGGTCTCCTCACCATCCCATGTTGCTCTCTGTGTCTGAAGTTCATGGCCCTCCTGGGTGGCTGGGGCTCTAGGTAACTGTGTCTGTCCCCAAGTCCAACCCTCGCAGAGCTAGGAGGGTAGGGACTCTGTGTGGGAAGTTAGCAGCTGGAGATTAGATTTCGTAGTCACGAGAGGAAAGGAGGGAGAAGGATGCAGGTTTGATTTGGGGCCGGGTCAGGCCAGGGTACAGGGTCTCAGAATCATTGTAAGAATAATCCTAACAGCTTCTGTTAATTGTGCATTTACCGTGTGCCAGGCACTGTACTTTGTACTTATATTTGTACTTTTTTATATTATATTTATACTGTAATTTATAAATATATTTATATTTGGGGCTTCCCAGGTGGCTCAGTGGTAAAGAATCCACCTGTCAATGCAGGAGATGTGGGTTTGATCCCTGGGTAGGGAAGATACCTGGAGAAGGAAATGGCAACCCACTCCACTATTCTTGCCTGGGAAATCCCATGGGCAGAGAAGCCTGGTGGGCTACAGTCCATGGGGTCACAAAAGAGTCAGACCCAATTTATCAACTAAACAACAACATATTTATATTTATACCATTGTATTTATTCACCATCACAATTAGGTACATATATTATATTTATAAATAATTACGTGAATTGCTCCTAATATTTTAAATAGTATTTTATTGGCTATAAATTACTTTATATAGTAAATCTATTGTCATTTTCTGTTTCTATCATCATTTTGTATTATCCTATGGAAGATAGGAGGAAACATTCAGGGAGATGAGTTCACTTGCCCAAGGTCATTCAGTAAGGTGACAGTCAAAATTTGAACCTAGTTCTTAGTGTTTCCAGCCTTTGGCTTTTAACTCCTACACTACCCCGGGCAAGGCAGAAGACGGTGTCTAGGAGAACAGGAGGGAGCAGGGTTAGCCGAGTGGCTGTGGATAACAGCAGATTGTTGTCAGTGTGGTGGGGTGCTGGTGTATGTTTGTTGAGCTTTGTCGTGTGCCAGGCATCATGCTAAGGGCTTTCATAATAAGAATATGGCAAGGACTTCCCTGGTGGGCAAGAGGCTAAGGACTCCGAACTTCCAAAGCAGGGGGCCCAGGTTCAGCCCCTGGTCAGGGAACTAGATCCCACAAGCCGCAGCTCAGGATTCAGTATGCTGCAACTAAGAGAGTAGATCTCATGTGCCGCAACTGGGACCAGCGCAGCCAAATAAATACATATTAAAAAAAATAGGCAAACACTCATATGGCACATAGCAAGGGCCCTACTTTAAGTGCTGTTATGTGGATTATTTCATTTACTCCTTACACCAGCATCCTGAGGTGGATACCGTCCATCCTTGTCTCCATGAGACCCAGAGGTAGAGTCACTTGCGAAAGCTCGTGGAGGTGCTGGGATCTGGCTCCAGGCGGCCTGGCTCCATAGGCTGTTCCTCTAGCCCCCGTACTTTTCTACTATCCCTTGTAGTCTTCATAGCAATCCTATAGTGTAGGAAGAAATGTCACCCATTTTACAGATGAGGAAACTGAGACCCAGACTTGGACCCACCCACAGAGCCACAGCTCACTCACACACCTGACCCTGTTCTCATCTGGTAGGAGGCCAGGGATTCCAGAGACCCTCTGAAGGGCCTTGGCCAGACTCCCAGATGCCAGGGGCCTCATGTCCCTGAGGTCCTAGCCTCCCTAACCTTCCTGTGCTGCTGCTGCTGCTGCTGCTGCTGCTGCTGCTGCTGCTGCTGCGTCGCTTCAGTCGTGTCCGACTCTGTGCGACCCCAGAGACGGCCTCCCACCAGGCTCCCCCGTCCCTGGGATTCTCCAGGCAAGAACAACTGGAGTGGGTTGCCATTTCCTTCTCCAATGCATGAAAGTGAAAAGTGAAAGTGAAGTCGCTAAGTTGTGTCCCACTCTTGGCGACCCCATGGAATGCAGCCCACCAGGCTCCTCTGTCCATGGGATTTTCCAGGCAAGAGTACTGGAGTGGGGTGCCATTGCCTTCTCTGTACAGCCCCTTAATTTTGCCTTTGGTTTATACCATTTTGACTTGCTGATCAGTAAACATTCATGTTACAAAAATTGTCTATTTTCCCCCAGATTATGTTTTTCTTTTTGTTGCTATACAAAACATTTAAGTTTTATACAGTTTAACCTATCCTTTGTTTATTTTATTTAAAAAAATATCTATTTATTTGGCTGTGCTGTGTCCTAGCTGTGGCATGTGGGATCTAGTTCCCTGACCGGGGATGGAACCTAGCGCCTCTGCATCCGGAGTGTGGAGTCTTAGCCAGTGGACCATCAGGGAAGTCCCCTGTTTATTTTATAGATGCAAGATTTCCAATCTTGGTTAAGAAAATCTCGTTCCTTGGGAGTAAGAATTCTGGGGTGGGGGTACAGTGGCAGCTTCTTCCTTCCCTCTCCCCTTCCTTGACTTGTCCTTCTTGGGGTAGGTGGCAGAAGGTGTTGTTTGATATCTTGTCAGTTTGTAAGTCTTCTTTATATATGTTGTTGTTGTTCAGTCGCCCAGTTGTGTCCAACTCTTTGCAACCCATGGACTGCAGCACACCAGGCCTCCCTGTCTCTCTCTATTGACTGAAGTTTGCCGAAGTTCATGTTCTTTGCATCAGTGATGCCGTCCAACTGTCTCATCCTCTGACGCCTCTTCTCCTTCTGCCTTCAATCTTTCCCAGCATCAGGGACTTTTCCAATAAGTTGTCTGTTTGCATCAGACGACCAAAATACTGGAGCTTCAGCTTCAGCATCAGTCCTTCCAGTGAATATTCAGGGTTGATCTCCCTTAAGACTGACTGGTTTGATCTTGCTGTCCAAGGAACTTTCAGGAGTCTTCTCCAGCACCACAGTTCAAAGGCATCAGTTCTTTGGTGCTCTACCTTTTTTACAGTCCAGCTCTCACAACCGTACGTGACCACTGGGAGGACCATAGCCTTGACTATATGGACCTTTGTCGGCAGAGCAATGTCTCTGCTTTTCAACACACTGTCTAGGTTTGTCATTGTTTTCCTGCCAAGAAGCAATGGTCTTCTGATTTCATGTCTGCAGGTACTGTCCACAGTGATTTTGGAGCCCAAGAAATGGAAATCTGTCACTACTTCCACCTTTTCCCCTTGTATTTACCATGCAGTAATGGGGCCGGATGCCATGATCTTAGTATTTTTAATATGTAATCTTTAGTCAGCTCCTTCACTCTCCTCCTTCACCCTCAACAAGAGGCTCTTTAGTTCCTTTTCACTTTCTGCCATTAGAGTGGTGTCATTTGCATATTTGAGGTTGTTGATGCTTCTCCCGCCTATCTTGATTCCAGCTTGTAACTCATCCAGCCCAGCATTTCTCACGATGTGCTCAGCATATAGGTTAAACAAACTGGGTGACAGCAGACAGCCCTGTCATACTCCTTTCCCCATCTTGAACCAATCAGGTGTTCCATACAGGGTTCTAACTGTTGCTTCTTGACCAGAATACAGGTTTCTCAGGAGACAGGTAAGATGGTATGGTATTCTCATCTTTCTAAGAGCTTTCCACAGTTTGTCATGATCCACACAAATGTTTTAGTGTAGTCGATGAAACAGAGATAGATGCTTCTCTGAAATTCCCTTGCTTTCTATATAATCCAGCGAATGTTGGCAATTTGATCTCTAGTTCCTCTTCCTTTTCTAAACCCAGCTTGGACATCTGGAATTTCTTGGTTCAAATAATGCTGAAGCCTAGCATGCACAATTTTAAGCATGACCTTACTAGCATGGGAAGTGAGTGCAATTGTCCAATGCTTTGGTACTGCCCTTCTTGGGAACTGGAATAAGGATTGACCTTTTCCAGTCCTGTGGCCACTTCTGGGTCTTCCAGATTTGCTGGGATAATGAATGCAAAACCATCATCTTTTAGGGATTTGAATAGTTCTGCTGGAATTTCATCACATCCATTAGCTTTATTAACAGCAACGCTTCTTAAGTCCCACTTGACTTCGCACTCCAGAATGTCTGGCTCTGGGTGACTAACCACACCATTTTAGTAATCTGGTTCATTAAGATCTTTTTTAATACGATTCGTCCCTGTATTCTTTCCATCTTTATATATAATAGCTACTAATTCTGTGCTGTTCCAAGTGTTGCAAATTTCCCCCCAGGCCTTTTGTATATTACCTTGCAATGATTTTCGTCCTGCAAATATGTCTAGCTAATTTCTCAACCTTGCTCTGAGAGATCTGCTCCTGGGGAGGTGGGGGCGACTCCCTTCTCATCTCCTCCCTCCCATCTCTCCCTTCCCTTTCAAGGTCTGTCTCTCCTTATCTCCAGCTTCTCCTTTCCCAAGGGCCTGCCTGGGGGGAAGGTACACGCCCGGCACGGAGGCCCAGCTTCCATCCCCTTCTTTGGGCCTCTCCCTATTTGGAAGTGGGAGGGGGTTGTCCACTCGCTGTCAATTTTTAAGAGCTCCTCCCCCTATAAGTATTAACCCTATGCTACCCTCTGTATTCCAAGTCACAGGTCCTGTCATTTGCTACATTCCGTCTTAAGCAGCAGCAGCTGCTGCTGCTAAGTCGCTTCAGTCGTGTAGACGGCAGCTGAGTTTTATGCAAATAAAGTCCGTCCTGTATGCGCGGTTGTGGGTTCTGATGTTGGTTGGGAAGTCTCCCTGCTCCCGGGCGCCCTCGCCTTCCCTCCCCAAGTCCTTATCTCGCAGCTTTTCGTTTCCCACGGGTCGGGAGCATAAAAGGGAGCGGGGGCTCGGCCTCGCAGCGTCACCATGTCCCCGCTGTGCCCACTGCTGCTGACCCTTGCCCTGTTGGCCGTCCCCGGCGTCCGGGGCGCCTGCCCGGCGTCCGCCGACCTGAATAACGCCGACGGGACGCGCACGTGCGCCAAGCTCTACGACAAGAGCGACCCCTACTACGAGAACTGCTGCGCCGGCGCCGTGCTCTCCTTGGAGCCGGGCGCCGACCTGCCCTACTTGCCCTCGGACTGGACGAAAGTCATCTCTTCGATCGTGGTGGGCCAGCGCTGCGAGCTCACCGTGTGGTCCGGTCGCGGCAAGGAGGGCAAGTCGCGCAAGTTCTCGGCCGGTAGCTACCCGCGCCTGGAGGAGTACCGCCGCGGCCTCTTCGGGGACTGGTCCAACGCCATCTCCGCGGTCTACTGCAGGTGCCCACCCGCCGGCCCCACCACCCAGACCCCTGAGCCTCTGACCCAAACTGAGCATCCTTAGAACCAGTTTCCGAGGTCCCCCTTCTCCTCCCCCACGCCCCCTCCCCCAAGCCCATGCCCCTTGGATCTCCCAGACCCAACTCTGAGATTCCCAGACTCAGTAATCCAGTCTTCATTCTGGGAGCTCCCCGTCCCACCTCCCTGAATCGCCCACTTGCCTACCCACCAGACGGCTGCACTCTCTGGGGAGGGCAGATGATCTCTGGTGACCTCGAGCCTAGCCTGGTGATAGGAAGCCATCAACCCCCTCACTTTGAAGCCCCCAGAACCAGAGCTAGTCCTTCCCCACCCCCCTAGATCATCAGATCCCAGGGCTCTCAGACCCAGCTCTGGAGCTCCCAGATTCTAAACCTGACTGACCCAGACCTCAAGACCCCAGACCTAATTCCAGGAGTACCCTATCTAACCCTCATGCTCCTCATGCTCCACTCTTCTAGATCCTCTACATCAGCCTTGGCCCCAGAAACTGGTTCCAATGCCCCCATTAAGGTTCTGAAGCCTCCAGGCCCAACTTTGGAGGCCCCTGAGCCCACCCTGAACTCACATATCCAAACTCACAGACCCCGTGGCCCTAGATCTACCCAGGGCACCCTCTAAAACCACCCACCTGCCCCTCTACCCCCAAGAACTCCAAGAACCTCCAGCCCCAAACTCCCAGGCCAGGATGCCTAGCCCCTGAATTTGGAGCCCAGCCCCAGCCCCCAACCCCATCTCAGGCTTCTAGAATCCCTCCTACCATAAATCTCTGAGGCCGTGGCACCCCCTGACAATAATTTTCTATTCTGTTGCAGTTGCAAATGATACCTTACGAGATCGCTCATCTCCAGCCCTTACAAAGTGCTGAGCCCCTCACCTGGCCTTGTCCATGGGGTCTGCTGAAGTCTGTAAGACCCAGGAGAACAAAGCTTTCTGCCTACCCTCATATTGCCTTCCCTGTAATACAGCCCTTATGAAGCCATCTTTGTCTGCCCTCTGCTTGCGTTTGGGCCCCAAGTCCACGCCGATGTGGGGTCGGGAATGGAGGAGGGAGCAGGGTGGTCAGGGCTGGGTCAGCCCATAGTACCTGCTGTGAATGGGGACACATGCATAGATCCTGTGGGGGCACACGCACGGATTTAGGTGTACACACATGTGCACATACCCATACGGCATCTGTGTGACAAGTAATGGTACTGCTGGCTGATTTTTAAAAATATTTATTTATTTTGTTTGGCTGTACCAGGTCATGGGATTTCCAGGTGGTGCAGTAGTAAAGAATCTGCCTGCCAGTGCAGGAGATGCAAGAGACTGGTTCTATCCCTGGGTCGGGAAGATCCCCTGGAGTAGGAAATGGCAACTCACCCCAGTATTCTTGCCTGGAAAATTCCATGGACAGAGGAACCTGGAGGGCTATAGTTCACGGGGTTGCAAAGAGTTGGACATGACTGAGCATGCACGCTGGGTCTTAGCTGTAGCATGTGGGATCTAGTTCCCTGAACAAGGATGGAACCTGGCCCTCCTACATTGGGAGCCCAGAGTCTTAGCCACAGGACTACCGGAGAAGTCAAACACTGAAATGCTTTCTACACTTATTGGTGGATAGCCATTTTCTGAATCCCCCCTTCCCCACAACAGGTGTTCAGGCCTGCCAGGGACCTCAAGACTCTCTCAGGATTCATATGTACGATGGTAAGAGGCCTTCAAGGACTCTGCCCCATGTAGGTCCAGGGTCTGTTTTGTGATCTGCCCACAGCCCAGGACTCATGGGTTGTGAAATACTTTTAATGCCCCAGGCTCCAGCACATGGAGAACATTTTCATTCTAATTTGCATATTTCTGAAAATTCAAATTTGCAATTTACTACTTCTAAGGATAAGGACCCTTGACGAGTACCTGGGTTTGGGGGCTCTGGAGGAGTAAGAGAGGAGCAATGAGGGGTCTTGGGAGAAAGAGAAGTAGAGGGACAGCTCTGGGGGATGATAACATGGGATTGGAGGGAGGAAGGAAATCTGGGGACATTCTGAGAGTTAAGAGACATGGGAGAAGAAGGAGGTGAGTAGAGAGGCTACAAGGCCATAAATTTGGAACATAAGAGATCAGAGGTCAAGGGAGGTGCTGGAGATCAAGGACGTGCAAGTGGGAAATGAACTTGGTGAAGTTCTAAGGAGCAAACGCCAGGGAAACAGCATTCCTTGGGCACATGTATTTATTCATTCAGTCAACAAAGGTTTATTGAGTCCCTATTATCTTGTTAAGCACTGACTCAGGAAGAAGTGGCCACTGCCCTCATGCAGAGAGTGCAGCGAAAATGCCAGTGAGACAGACAGTCAAAGATGTGTGAAGATGTCAAATGAGAAGCCAAGGCCCAGACAGGATTACAGGGCATAGGAGGCAGTACGTGATCCAGGAGTAGCCAAGGGGACAGGAGGGTATAAAGGGGGAAGCGGGGTGCTCAGGAAACATGGTGGAGCTTAAGAGTCAGGAGGTACTAAGGGTTAGGGACTTCTAAGGCTTAGGGAGCTGCTAGGGGATCAGAGAGATGCTAATATATCAGAAGTGATAAAGTAATAAGAAGTCACTGAGGGGTTGATATCTTGTATCATCATATAAGACGTCAGGAGGGGCCCAGGGTCAGCCAATCACTCCCTGAATTGCACAGACACAGAGGAGTCGGTCACCCTAGTCCGCCGCAGCCCACCACGCTCCATCCGGTTCTTGGTCTTGTGCAGGAAGTGGACAAAGCGGACGCCAGGGCCATACTGGCGGAATACGTGGGATACCTGGGGCAGCACCAGGGTCAGGAAGAAGTTCTTTTTAGGGACCCATAAGCCCTGCCCTCCTCCCTCCTCCCTCTGTGAGGTCTTGGGACACAAAAGCACATGTAGAGGTGGTGGCCGGGGTAGAGCGTCTCACCTGGATCCAGTGCCCGGGAGGGCCTCTCCCAGAGGTGCGGGGGGCCACGTGGTGCTGGGCGATGACTGTGCTGCGGTCAGCCGCCAGCAGCCAGACGTGCAGCTCATACACACATGCGTCCAGTCGGCTGTCCTCGAACCTGGGGTGGGGGGCAGGCTTTCAGCTGCCACCACAGCCCCCACTCCTGGTACGGTTGCCATTCCACACACACACCCACTGGCACCCACTATGTGCACCGGGGCTGGGTGCTGCTTGTGACACGGCAGTGACCAAGACAACCCTATGCCCTGCTCTCATGGGATTAATAATGGTCCAGTGGGGGAGATGGACATGTCATTAGGAAGCGACAACTAGGCATGGTCAGGGCTGGGATAGGGGACATGCGGGGTGCTGGAGCATAATGCATCTGACCCAGGTTGGGAGTGGTCAGGGAAGGCTCCCCATGGCCTGAGTTCAATCCCTGGTTGGGGAACTGAGATCCCTCAAGCTGTGAGACGCAGCCAAATACAGGGGGGAATCCATCTCAAGAAAAGAAGGTGACCAACATCCAAGGAAGAAAGAAGAGGCTCTGGGCGGGAATATTTCAAGAACAGAAAGATTCAGACCAAAGGGGCCAGAGAGATGGAAAGGGCTGGGTCCCTCAGTGGCAGGAGGGTCTCAGGGAGCACGGGGTGAGGCATGCGCTTTGGGGAGCCCACGTGTGCCACCTGGCTGGGCAGGTGGGCGGGGCGGAGGCACGTACCAGTCCATGACTGTGATACGTGGCTGCTCATCATCCAGTAGCTCCTCCCATAAGCCCTCGGCCAGGAGGTCCACGCACTGCTGCTTCACCGTCCAGCTGTGAGAGAGGGCAAGGGGGAGGGCTGTCATCTGCTGGCATTCTCCCAGGTCAGCCGGCCCCCTGAAGCGGGACACCCTGATCGTACCACCCTCCTAAAGACATCAAGGGCGGTGGCCTAGGGGGGCTGAGCAGCCACTCAGCACCTCACAGTATCGGCTCCTGTGAGCTTCTCTGAGGGGGATGCATCCTGAACCCTGTGTTGCAGATGGGGAAACCGCGGTGCACACAGGGAAGTGACTTACAAGATCGAGCAGCAAAGAAGTGGCAGAGCTGAACCCAAGTGCCTGTGACTCGGAGCCCCTGAGTTGCGGCATCCCACCCACTAAGCAGAAAGGGGGCCCGGTTTAAAGGCCTAGGTGACTCTCCCGTTCCCACAGAAAGAGGCTGAGTATAGGAACAGTATTAACTGTTAGGCTTCCCTGGTGGTTCAGGCGGTAAAGAATCTGCCGGCAGTGCCAGAGACCCAGGTTGGATCCCTGGGTCCGGAAGATCCATTCAGGCAACCCATCCAATACAGGCAACCCATTCCAGTATTCCTGCCTGGAGAATTTCATGAACAGAGGAGCCTGGTGGGCTACCGTCTATGGGGTCGCGAAGAGTTGGACGCGAACTGAGTGACTAAGCACGGCATGGAACACCTACTACGTGCAAACTAGCCAGACCCTATGCCGTGTGTTTTATGGGCATGCTCTTATGACATCCTGTTTACAGAGCAGGAGACAAGGGCCCAGAGAGGTAAAGACAGCTTTTCCAGGTCCCACAGCGAGGGAGGCCGGAAGAAGGAATCAAATGCAGGCCACGTGTGTCCCGGCCACTCACCTGAGGTTCTGCTGGAGTTTCTCAGTCCTGATGTGCCAGCCGCGGAAATTGCCTGGCGGGTGGAGGAGCAACGGATTAGAACTTGCCCCTTCTCCAGGGCCACCCTTCCACAGCACGGGGCTAGCCTCCGGGCGCTTACCCAGAGCCTCCAGGGGTTGCTGGGTGGGACCGGTAGGGGGCGCTGGCTCATAAATGTTGATGCCTGAAAAGCGCAGGGAAGCGGAGCCTCAGGCGTGCTGAAGCTGCCCTCCTTCCTGCAGGATCCCCACTCCCTGCCCGCTGGACGCGGCTGGAAGGACGGGAATCAGTGCCCCACCTGCCAGACCAGCCCAGCCAGGCAGCAGGGAGTGAGTCAGGGCCCTAGGAGAGCCCTGAGAATGTCCTGGGGTCAGAGGGCCAGTGCTTGGAGGGGGAAGGCGTTGTGGCGAGAGGGGAGGAACAGAGGGAGAAAGAAAGAGAGGAACCAAGAAAAAGAGAGAGAATACGGGAGGAGGGAGATAGCTCTGGGAGATAAGGAAGGACAGGGAAGCCTGGCGTGCTGCAGTCCATTGGGTCGCAGAGTCGGAATGACTGAGCGACTGAACGGTAACATGGGAGGAGGGAGGGAGAGATACAGACCCTGTGAGAGATAGAGACACAAGATGTAGAAAGAGACAGAGATGCAAGTGAGACAGAGAGACACGCTGAGAGAAAAAGGGACAGAGAAGGAAGTGCTAGAATGCATGGCTGCTCGGCCGCTCAGGCCTGTTAGATTCTTTGCGACCCCATGGATTGGAGCCCACTAGGCTCCTCTGTCCATGGGATTCTTCAGGCAAGAATACTGGAGTGGGTTGCCATGCCCTCCTCCAGGGGATCTTCCTGACCCAGGGATCGAACCTGCGTCTCCTGCATCTCCTACAGTGCAGGTGGATTCTTTACCTCTGTGCCACCGGGGAAGCCCCAGAGAAGGATGCAGAGGA
Organism: Bos indicus x Bos taurus; assembly: GCF_003369695.1. Classification (NCBI taxonomy): domain Eukaryota; kingdom Metazoa; phylum Chordata; class Mammalia; order Artiodactyla; family Bovidae; genus Bos; species Bos indicus x Bos taurus. The sequence continues at coordinate 16,967,332 of NC_040093.1, forward strand.
ATAAAAACACAGAGGGAGACATCAAGAGACAGAGACGAAGAAACAGAGTTAAGAGAGACAAGGAAACAAAGAGAAGACGAGACCGACGGTCTAGGTGAGCGAGCCCAGGGGAAGGAGACGGAGGCGTGGCGGCCTCCCGGCTGCTCCAGCCTCGCGCAGACCACGGCCCCGCACCTTCGGGGTTGGGCGAGCGCAGTAGGTTGCGGTAGAGCGGCCGCCTCAGGAAGAGCAGCTTCCAGGTGAGGCGCGGGGGCAGCTCCAGGCTCCCTCTCGGCGGCGCCCACTCTTGCAGCAGCAGCTGCCGCGCGTGGGCCTCGGTTGGCGACTCGGGCGCAGGGAGCCGGGGGGTCTCGGGGGCCGCGGGCGAAGGCGGCGACGGGGGCGGAGGCGGCGACGCCGGCTCCTGGGGGCTCGCGGGTTCCTCCATCCCGCCGCCGAGCTCTGGTCCTTCCCGCACCTCCTCCATCGCTCGGGTCTGGGTGACTGTCCGGGCTTCTCCGCAGGGTTCGGGGTGAACCCGGGGCGGGAGAGGGCGGAGCGCCTCGACTGGCCTTTAAGTAGAGGGGTGTGTTGGGGGAAGGATCCGGGCCCCCAGGTCCTCCTCCCTCAGGGTCGGGAGCCCAGGCCCCAGCCCCTCCTTCTCCCAGCTTGCAGAAGTCCGGGTCCCAGCCCAGCTGTATTTCCCAAGCCTCCTGCTCCAGTTTCCCCAGACATCAGCCCTGGAGAGGGGTGTGACCAAGGCGTTAATGCCAGGGCTCGGTTCTCTAATGAGGCCCATCCACCTCGTTAACATCCCGCGTGGCTGGAGGAAAGCTTAATTAATGAAGCCCCCATCTCCCCCCCGCAACCTCCCCGTCAGCTGGGCATGTTGTAAGGGGTGGGGATGGGAGGGGAGTCCCGCCTCTGCTTGTTCCTCCTCTGTCCGCACTTGGGACACGAACTTGGGACCTGATATTTCTTGTCCCAGAAGCATAGAGGCGTGGGGTGGGAGACAGAGAGAGACCCAGAGAGACTCTGAGCTAGAGATGGGGAGTCACAGAGATGGGGGACCCAAGGGAGACACTGAGATAGTGTCAGAAAGGGAGGTAGTAACCCCTCCTGGAGGGTGCCTTGCATCTCTTCCTGGGGTTGGGCAGGCGGTGCAGGCTGGCCAGACCTCCTCCCTGGGAGGTCATAGGGAGTTTGGAGTCAGGGCTGGAGCGATGGCGGGGGCAGGAGGTCGGGGGTGCGGAGGAAGTGGGGTGGCTGAGGAACTTGAAGGGCCAGATGCCCACGCCCACAGCCTGCCCTTGCCACATCCCACAGCCTGCCCAGGTAAGCACAGGCTCAGTCCCACATAAGTTACCAGTAACAAGTGCCACAGTGAATGCTTTCTGCTTGCTAGATGTTGTCCTAAGCTTTTACAAGTTCATTTCATCCTCTAACAACTTAGGTGCTATTATTACGGGCATTTTATACATAAGAAAAGATAATAGTGAATGAACATGGAGTTGCGGGCCAGCTTGCACACCAACCCTGAGTAGGGAGCTGTTGTTATCCCCATTTCACAGATGAAAAACTAGAGGGCCCCCTCACAGGCCTGGTCCCATACCACCCCAGATAACCCCATATGCTTCCCGCCCCAGGTTCCCACAAGATGCTGACAGACACATTCTGCAGACACACAGAGTGGAGCTCACACCCAAATGATGCTCATGTAATTAACGCCCGTGTGCCAGGCATTGTTCTAAATTCTTTAGGTGGAGTAATTAATTCAATCTCCATATCTTCCATAGGAAATAGGTACTATTGTTATACCCGTTTTGTAGACTTCTACTTTTGTAGAAGTCTCCGTAACTGAGAGTAGAAGTCTCAGTTACTGAGACTCAGAGAGGTCTAGTAACTCACCCAAGGTTGCACAGCTGGTATGTGGCAAATTAGACACGGAGTTTCATGTGATACACAGGGATACATATTCAAATTACCCCCAGAGACAGTGGCTCACACGGAAACAGATGGGAGAACATAGTTACATTTATTGAGTGTCTGCCTTTAACTCATTATGTCTTACAACAACCCTGGGAGGTGGGCACTGGTAATAGTTCCTCCACTGACTGATTGGGGAACTGAGAGGCAAGAGAGGTGAAGTGACCTATCCTGGGAAAGCTGGGAATTAGCCAGGGCCCTGGGGGGAGGCAGGACCCACAGAAGGGGACAAACTAACTTATGTGCAATATTCCTGCTCACCCAGAAGTCCCCAAGAGGTTTCCAAATACTTGCAGAGCCCATGATCCATGCATAACTGGAGACACTCCCACCACCACTGCAAGCGCACAGACCCACACCCTTGCCTGGCTGCCTGCCTGTCTTCATCGGAGGAGGAAGAAAGGACAGAGTCAGGAGGAGGAGTGTCTGTCTAGTGGAGTCAGAGCTGTCCCCAGGTCAGAATCCAGGGCAGGGAGTGGCTCAGAGCCAGAGACCAAAAAAAAAAAGGCAGGAAATCTGTAGAATCAGGATCAACACCCCTCCTCTGTCTGCCCCCCTCCTGCCATGGTGTCCACACTATCTCACTCCTGGGGTCCTCAGCCCCTTCTCTTACACACACACACGGGCCACAGTTAAAGGGGTCTTATGAAAGGTTCAACACAAGTAGTCACTCCCCCGCTTAAACCTGCCATGGCTCCCCAGTGCCCTCAGGAGAAAAATCCCAGCTCTCTGCCAGCATTACAGGCCCTGGATTTCTGGTCCCTGTTCTCACTCATCTCAGGGATTTTGCTCAGAAAGTTCTTTCTAGCCAGAATGCCCTTCTGTCTCACCCATATCCTCATACCACGTGATCCCCAAATTTTAGTGCTCACCAGATTCACCCAGGAAACTTATTTTAAATGTGTATCTTCAGGCTTCCCTGGCAGTCCAATGGTTAAGATTTGCACTTTCAATGCAGGGGGCATGGGTTCGATCCCTGGTCAGGGAACTAAGATCCCACATGCCTCATGGCATGGCCAAAAGAAAAAAAAAAGTGTATTTTCAAACCTTATGCCCAGGAGTCTAATTTAGTCCCTGTGGACCCCAGAATCTGAAATTTTAGAAACACCCTCCCTATCACCCCATACTATGAGAAATAGTTTTACTTAAATCTGAGCGATCCAGGAGCCATACAGAGCCAAGTGTCTTTCAACATTAGATCTCCAGTGTCTCCTTTCTTCACCTTCTGATCAGCAAAGGTCCCAGTGTGGGGACTCAAGCTCTGAAACAGCGATCTAGAATCAAAGAAAGCAGGTTGGTGGCTGCCTGGGCTGTAGGGCAGAGGGGTGGCCTTTCTGGGGTGAGAAAAAAGCTATATCTTAATTGTGGTGGTAGTTATATGGGAGTATACACTTGCCAAAATTCATCAAACTGTGTGTTTAGAATGGGTGTGTGTGTGTTGGGGGAGGGGGGCGACTTCCCTGGTGGTCCAATGGTTAGGAATCCGCCTGCCAATGCAGAGGACATGGGTTCCATCCCTGGTCTGTGGTCTGAGAAGATCCCACATGTCTGGGAGCAACTAAGCCTAAGCATCGCAAATGCTGTCTGTGCTCTAGAGATCCTGCTCTGCAACAAGAGAAGCCACTGCGATGAAAAGCCTGAGCACCGCAACAAAGAGTTGCCCCTGCTTGCCACAGCTAGAGAAAGCCTGAGCACAGCAACGAAGACCCAGTGCAACTGAAAGAAGAAAAGGGTTTAGGGACTTTCCTGGTGGTCCAGTGGTTAAAGCTTCATGCTGCAATGCAGGGGCAAAGGTTCGATGCCTGGTTGGGGAACTAAGATCCTGCATTCAGCCAAAAATAATAATAATAAAATTTTAAAAAATTAATGAGTGTATTTTCTTGTATGTAAATTATATCCCAGTAAGAAAAAAAGGCAAAAGGACACAGCAGTCCTGATGTACAGACAAGGAAATAGCAACAAACCTCCCCCTCCTCTCCCTTGGTCGCTCAGTCACGTCTGACTGTTTGCAATCCCATGGACTGTATCCTGCCAGGCTCTTCTGTCTATGGGATCTCCCAGGCAAGAATACTGGAGTAGGTTGCCATTTCCATCTCCAGGGGATTTTCCTGACCCAGTGATCGAACCTGTGTCTCTTGCATCTCCTGCATTGGCAGGCAGATTCTTTACCACTAGCCACAAGTCTATTGGGTGAAAAAGGCAAGATGTAGAACAGTGGGCCTCATAGGCTACTACCTTTTATTCTTTCAATAAATACTTATTAGACATCCACAGTGTCCAATCCCTCTGTGTTGGTGATATAATGGTGGAAGAACAGATTCCTATCCCTGTGCAGCTTCCTTGTGGGAGGAGGGATGGATTTCAGCAATTTAAGAATTTCTTTCTTTCTTTCTTTCTTTTGTTTACTGGCTAAGTCATTGGGCTCATGGGATCTTAGTTTCCTGACCAGGGATTGAATCTGCACCCTGATGTGCATGGGGTCCTAACCACTGAACCACCAGAGAATTCCCTCAATGAGTAACTAATTAAAGGGCAGCACTAAATGCTCTGATGGTGAAAAAGGTTGTAATGACAGGGCAAAGGAGTGAATAGGAAGCCCGTTTTAGCTGAAGTGGTCAGGGAGGGCTTCTTGGAGGAGGTGATGTTTGAGCAAAGACCTGAAAAGGAGATAACAGCAAGTGTACAGGCTCTAAGGTAGGACCAGGAGTGGTGGGTTTGGGGAACAGGAGGGAGGCCAGTGTGGCTGAAATGGAGGGAGTGCAGGGGAGATGAGATCAGATAGGGCATTGCTGGGGGCAGCTCTGTAGGATTTATCTAAGTGTAATAAATTCACAGTGAAACTGCAGGGAAAGTTTCAGCTAGGAAGTGATGAACTGATTTCTAGCTGAGTGTGGGCAGAGGGTGCAGGGAAACAATAAGGAAGGAGCTGGGGGTGGACAGGACCAGAGTGGTGCCATGGAGTGACTGCTGGGTCGAGGACAGATTGAATATCTTTGTTGATTTGACAGAGGGGAAAGGCTTGATTGGCCTTGAGGGTTGAGCAACGGGCAGAAGAAGGTGGTACCATTTGCAGAGAGGGGAAGATGAGGCCAGAACAGGATTGACGGTGAGGAGGAAGCAGGAAGCAGTATTCTGTCTCAGATGTCAGTTATTGTTGTTGCTTAGTCACTAAGTTGTGTCCAACTCTATTATGACCTTATGGCCTGTAGCCCACCAGGCTTCTCTGTCATTGGGATTTCCCAGGCAAGTATACTGGAGTGGGTTGCTACACAAACCCATGTCTCCTGCACTGGTAGGAGGATTCTTTACCACTGAGCCACCTGGGAAGCCCCAGATGTCAGTACTGGATATCTAAAGGAGCAATATTGGGGGTAGGGGCAGCTGGATGTACAAGGCAGAGTTCAAAGACAGGTATCAGGGCTGAGGCACAAATCTGAGAGGCATCACCATGTCAACACCCGAGGAACAGAATGAGATGATAAAAACAGTAATAGCTATAATGGAGCAGTTGCTGTGTGCCCGGCACTATGCGCTCTATGTCTATTAAATGAACTGCCCCCTGTAAGGTAGGTATTATCATTAAACCAACTTTACAGATGAAGAAACTGAGGCACAGAGAGGTGAAGTGTCTTACCCAAGGTCACACAGCCAGAAAGTGGCAAAGCTGGGATTTGAACCTCTGCTGTCTGGCCCCAGAGTCTGCATCCCCTGCAAGGGTGGCCCAGGTTAGGGCCCAAGCTCCTTATGCATCTTGATCCTTCTCACCAGCCATCTGGTGAGTCATCTCTGCTCTCCTGAAACCCTTCCCGGCTCCCCAGACTCTCCCCTGCCCCAGATTCTGGTTTGCAGCCCTGCTTCTAAGCCTTTGAGTTGGTCTCAGTTTACCTCATCCCCATCTCTGTCCCTTTCATTACATCCCAGCATCTCTGAATTCCACACATAAGAAGATTCTGAGTTCTCAGAAGCGGTCAGGGGGAAGCCTGGGTGGGCTCTGTCTTCTGCCCCAGGTGGGAAGTCAAGCTGGAGTCCGCTGCTCCGTCTGCCCCATCAAACGGTAGATTCATCTCTTAGGGCTGCCTCAGCAAATTAGCACATATGTGGTGGCTTACAAAACAGATTTATTCTCTAATGGTTCTAGAAGCCAAAAGTCTGAAATCAAGTTGGCAGGTGGCAACCCCTCAGAGGGTCTAGGAAGGATGCCTTTCTCGCCTCTCCCAGCTCCCGGTGGCGCCAGCATTCCTTGGCTTGTGGTCATATCACTCCAGTCTCTGCCTCTGTGGTCACGTGCCTTCCTTCGCTCTCGTTTCCTTATGTCTCACTCCTTTGAAAAAAATCGTTTATTTGGCTGCATCAGGTCTTAGTTGTGGTGCAGGCTCTGGAGTTGTGGGCTCAGTGGTCATGGCGTTCAGTTGCTCTGCGGCCTGTGGGATCCTAGTTCCCCAACCAGGGATGGAACCCACGGCCCCTGCGGTGAAACTGTGGAGTCTCCAGCACTGGGCCTCTGGCGAAGCCCCCACCCCCAGTCTCTGATTCGGTGTTTCTGGGGTGGACCCAAGAGGTGATGCTGTGCTGCTGGTCTGGGATCCCTCACTAAGAACCACTGTCCTAGTGGTGAGGAGCAGAAGGCTGCCTGAGTTCAGCAGTCCTCACCCTTACCCTATGTGTTCTTGGGCAAAGGACTTTCCTTTCTTTCCAAAGCTTAGCTTCTCATCTGTAAAATGGGTCTATCTCCTCCCCACAGCGCTATGTGAGGTGGTCCACACTTTCCTCCTCACTCACCATAAGTCCCGTATTTTTGCTGGTCCTTGACCTGCCAACTTCTTTCCCACCTCAGAACCTTTGCATATGCCTCGCCTTCTGGCTACAAGGTCTTCCACTCCATGCCTCCATCGATTACTTCCTCTCCATTCAAATGTCATCTCTTCATAAGGCACACACCCCTCTTCCTTATTCTATCTAACAATGCGTCTCAGTGATTGTTCCCTATTGGTTCATATAAAGCAACTTGGACACTCCCCCACCAGGTCAATTTCCTACCCCCTGCTCTCCTCTGTCACCACACCCCGTTCTTTCTTTCTTGAACTTCGTGTGGTCTTTAAATACCTATGAGTATGTGGGTACGTTCACTTGGTCATGAACTGTGTCACCCGGTGAGAATGTCAACCTCACCAGGGCAGGGCCTTGGGTGGGGGTTTGTTATTTGTCCCCAGCTCAGGGTTGACACAGACTGGTTGCTCTGTTTGTTGAGCAGGGAGGGCAAGAAGGCTGGGTCCCCAACAGGAGGATGAGGCTCTGTCTAGCCCAGAAGCCACATCCAACCTGCCTCAGTCTAGCTTCCCATGACTCCTGATGAAAAACCAGTATCACCGCCAGGAGTGCCAGCTGGGCCCAGGGTCCAATCCTGCTGGTACAGAGAAAGAAAGGGTGGGAGGCGGGCACCAGGGCACCAGGGTTGGACGAGCAGATGGTGGCTTCTCCATCAGGACTACAGAGGATGGGAGAGCCCAGCCAGGTCAAGAGGGCCGTGAGACTGGGAGAAAGGTGTTCTAGGTTGGGTACCACATCCCCGGGGAGAAACCACTGGGCTCTGAGGTGGGGACATGTGTTGAGCCAGCTTCACCTTGCAGGGGGCGACAGAGAGGCAGAATGAGTTGGGAGATAACAGGAGGGAAACAAGACGGGATGGAGGGAGAGAAAGAGGAAGACAAGGGAAGCTGGTAAGGAGGAAAACAGACAGAGATGAAGATGGAGACAGAAGGAAAGAGAGGCAGAGAAATCTAGAGAGGCTGAAGCAGAGACATAGACAACAGAGATGCTTATGGAGACTAGAATGGAGTTGACCAGATCCAGAGAAGGATCCAGAAGGTCAGAGATATCCAGAAGGCATCACCTGGGGGCAGCAGGCAGGTGGGAGTCCAGAGGCAGGCAGGGGAGGGGGCAAGATAAATTTGCCAGATAGAAAGTACGTGCAAGGTCTCTCCTGTGGCATTGCTTAGGAAAGCACCGCGAGCTCCCTGAATGTCCATCAGCAGAGGCTGTTCCAGTGAAATCAGGGTTCATATGCACCACAGAATACTACTGAGCCATGACCACGGGCGAGGTTGCTTATGTACACCACCTGGGACCGACCACCAGAATATACCATTAGGTCACAATAGAGCAAGTTGTAGAAGGATGTGCACATTTTGCGAATGTTTGTGCCAAGTAGAACATATGCCAGTATACGCATGTAGGTATTTCTAGGTATGCGCATACATTTCTGGAAGGAGATGCAAGAAACTTGTCTCAGTGGCTGCCTTGGGGGATGGGGACCCGGGGACAGGGCATGTGGAGGAAGGAAGGTTGACTTTGCAATTTAATCCCTTTGGAATCTTTTATATTTTGTACCATAGGTTTCTGTTACCTGTTCAAATACTCAATACGATTAAATGGCAGAATAAGAGAGAAAGTTGGGGATAAAGGTGTAGAGAAGAGAGGGAGAGGGGAAGAAAGGAAGAGAGAATTTAATTCTGTCTAACCCAGTGGTTCCCAGACTTCTGCAGATACCTTTGGTCAACCTGGAAAAGGCTGTGAGCTGTCTCCAACCCCCAAGCAACAGGTCAGGACCCTGTTTGCTGCCCCGTCTTGTCCCCTGCCCTGACCCAACAACCCCTCAGCATTTTCCAAGAACAGCCGTCTCTCTTCTGGAGTCTCTTTTTGGGGGTCTGGCCTAGTTTGGTTGACTGCAGCCCCAGAAGACAGAGGCTGACCCTTTCCTGCTCAGACCTGTGGTCCCTCAGGTGCAGTCATGAGAGATTCTCAGTCTTCAGGAGGCTGTGGCATGGTGATGGCTTTGAATCCTGCCTTGACCACTTTCTTGCTGTGTGACCTCAGGCTGGCGACTTGGAGTCTCTGTTCCACAGCGTCCCAGCTGTAAAACAGGACAAGGAAGGTACTTCCTCAGAGGGCTGCTAGGAAGGTTGGTGAGCCTGGACAGTTAGTCACTCAGTTGTATCCGACTCTTTGTGACCCCAAGGACTATAGCCCACTTGGCTCCTCTGTCCGTGGAATTCTCCAGGCAAGAATACTGGAGTGGGTTGCCCTTCCCTTCTCCAGGGGATCTTTCTGACCCAGGGATCAAACCTAGATCTCCTTTAATGCAGGTGGATTCTTTATTGCCTGAGCCACTGGGGAAGCCCTAGGAGGATTGGGGTTGCCATTATGAATTGCCACACACTGGGGTGGCTTGAAACAGCATAAATGTATTCTCTCATGGTTCTGGAAGCAGGGAGTCTGAAATCAAGGTGTCAGCAAGGACTTTCTCCCTCTGGAGCTTTAGGGGGAGATTTTTTCGCCTCTTTCAGCTTCCAGAGGCTGCTGGTGTGGTTTTACTCATGGCCGTAGGACTCTAATCTCTGCCTGTCTTCACAAGGGCTTCATGGGTGTCTCAAATTTCCCTGTTTTTTTCTTATAAGGACATTTGTCACTGGTTTTAGGGCCCACTCAGATAAGCCAGGAAGATCTCACCTCCAGGTCCTTAATCACATCTCAAAGTCCCCTTTTCCAAATAAGGTCACACTTACAGGTTCCATGGGGATGTATCTGGTTTTTTTCTTTTTTGGGGTGGTGGGGGAAGAGGGGAACACTATTCAAGCCTCTACAGTGTTAAATGAGGTAACACCAGGAACTCAGCAAAGCGCTGGACACAGTAAGGTTTTGATGAATGCTAACTATTCCCTCGATTTTGCTTGGCCCACATGATACTGTTGAATGTTTTTAATTAGTGACCTACCTTTGAGATTCAAGGACTTTCACATGAACATGGGGATTTCTTGAGGAAAATCAGAACATTTGGCATCATCAGACCAAACTTCTGCAAGGCTGTGGAGCCCTGAGAAGTCACTGGCCTTCAAAGGGGGCTGCGTGTGGCCACTTCCTCCCCCTGCCCCATGGCATTTGTCTGGCCCTGGTGTGTCAGAGTCGGAGCGTCCTGCTCACTGTTGCAGCCTCTCTGCCCAGCCTGAGGCCTGGCTCAGAAAGTCAATGAGGGTGTCCTTAGTGGCTCAGTGGTAAAAAAAAATCCGCTGCTAATGCAGGAGACGGGGGTTCGATCCCTAGTCCGGGAAGATCTCACATGCCGAGGAGCAACTAAGCCCACATGCCACAACAATTGAGGCTGTGCCCTAGAGCCCGGCAGCCGCAACTGCTGAAGCCCATGGGCCCTAGAGCTCGTGATCTGCAGCAAGAGAAGCCTGCACACCGCAACTGGAGAGTAGGCCCCGTTCAATGCAACTAGAGAAAAGTCAGGGCAGCAAGAAAGACCCAGCACAGCCATAAATAAATAATTTTTTTTTTTTTTTTTAAAAGAAGAAAGCCAATGAGGGACTCACGGCTTTAGGCCTGGCCGTTGTAGGCCATGTGACCTCAGTCTCCTCGTCTGTGAAATGGGGGAAGGTGTGGAATGATTCCTTGGCCCTTCCCCTGTGGGACATGGTGGGAGGTAGGCACGAGGTTTGAGGTCAAGAGTGACTTACTGCGGCAGATAAACTGCCATTCTCATTCCTGGCTGCATGTTAGAATCTCCTGGATAATTCTCATTTTATATACCTGTAACCAGACCCCAACCCACACCAGAGGGGGTTGCCCTTTGCTTACAAAACAGACTTTCGTCGTGGCCTTCAAGGCCTTTACTCCTCCCAAAACCCCTCTCTTGTTCTTTCGTTCCTTCTTTTGTGCCCCCCCCTTTTCCATTCTGCTCATGGGAGTCATTCTACTGTGTGAACAAGTCTCTTTTCTGGTTTTGCAAATGTTGCTGTTTAGTCGTGTCCAACTCTTTTGGGATCCCATGGACTTTAGCCCACCAGGCTCCTCTATGTGTCAAATTTCCCAGGCAGGAATACTGGAGTGAGTTGCCATATCCTTCTTCAGGGGATCTTCCTGACCCAGGGATCAAACCCGAGTCTCCTGTATTGGCAGGTGGGTTCATTACCACTGAGCCACCTGCGAAGCCAGGACTATTTTATATCCACAATTTTTGGCTTGGCTTTTTGCTATGGGCACAGGTGGGCCCTGGCTCCTGATGACGTCGCAGGAACCTTGCCTTGTGCCCTCAGCTCCCACATAAATACTGCTGCCGTGAACATCTTTGGGCACACCCCTTCACGGTCCCAAGAGAGAATTTCTTTGGAAAGTCACCCAGAGTGGAATTGTTAGGAGATTCGTACTTGCAGCACTTCATTTGACTAAGCCAGACATTTAATTTTTACCAGATTCGTAGTGTTAAAATGACAGCTCATTGTTAAAATTTGCTTTTTTTTTTTAAAAAAAAGTAAATGTTTATTATTAATTTATTTGTGGCACTGGGTCTCAGTTGCAGCACTTGAGATCTGTCTTCATTACAGCACATATGATCTTTAGTTGCAGCAAGTAGGCTTTTTTTTCCGTTGCGGCATGGAAAGTTACTTGCGGCATGCGGGATATATTAACAATTCCCTGACCTGGACCCCCTGCATTCTGAGCTTGGAGTCTTAGCCACTGGCCCACCAAGGAAGTCCCTGGAATTTGTGTTTCTCTGATTACTAATGAGTTTGAGCACCTGTGCACATCCCTGTTGGTTTTGGAATTTTTTTTCTTAGTTGCTTGTTTATACCATTGTGAATGCCCATTTTTCTGTAAGGAATGCTCTTTTTCTTGTTTAAAAAAATATATCTTAAAGATGTTAGGATTTGCAAATATTTCTCCCATTCTGAAACCCAGTACATTTGCCCATTATGTCCTTCCTTGAACAAAATAAATTTTGGCATAATCAAATTGATATTTTTTTCCTTTGTAATTTATTCCTTTGGGGTTTTCAGAAGTCCTTCTCTGCCCCTAGGTTATCAATTATTTTCCTCCATCAACTTTATAGTTGACCTTTCATGGTGATGTTTAATCCAGCTAGAGAAACACTGTCTGATAAACTAAGGTAATAGTTTTCACATCTCTAATGTGTAATTCTCAGCTGCTGGCCAGAAGCAGCAACTGAACATGTGAAATGTGGGTAGTGCAACAGAGAGACTAAATACTTAATTTTATTTCAATTTAAAAGTAAATAAGCACATGAGAATAGCAGCTACTGCCCTGCACAGTACCGACCTCAGCTTCCCTTGTATTGTATTTGGTAAGGAGTCAGTTTTTTTTCCATCAGTTCAGTTCAGTTCAGTCACTCAGCCATGTCCGACTCTTTGTGATCCCATGAATCATAGCACGCCAGGCCTCCCTGTCCATCACCAACTCCCAGAGTTCACCCAAATTCTTGTCCATCGAGTCGGTGATGCCATCCAGCCATCTCATCCTCTGTTGTCCCCTTCTCCTCCTGCCCCCAATCCCTCCCAGCATCAGAGTCTTTTCCAATGAGTCAACTCTTCGCATCAGGTGGCCAAAGTATTGGAGTTTCAGCTTGAGCATCAGTCCTTCCAAAGAACACCCAGGGCTGATCTCCTTTAGAATGGACTGGTTGGATCTCCTTGCAGTCCAAGGGACTCTCAAGAGTCTTCTCCAACACCACAGTTCAAAAGCACCAATTCTTCGGTGCTCAGCTTTCTTCACAGTCCAACTCTCACATCCATACATGAACACTGGAAAAAGCATAGCCTTGACTAGACGGACTTTTGTTGGCAAAGTAATATCTCTGCTTTTGAATATGCTATCTAGGTTGGTCATAACTTTCCTCCCAAGGAGTAAGCGTCTTTTAATTTCATGGCTGCAGTCACCATCTGCAGTGATTTTGGAGCCCCCAAAAATAAAGTCTGACACTGTTTCCACTGTTTCCCCATCTATTTCCCATGAAGTGATAAGATGAACCAATTTCCTCAACACTGTTATTAAACCATCTATTGCCCCCGCTCCCCATCAGTTTGCTCTTGCGTACACTTGGGTCTTCCTCTGAGTTTTCTGGCGCTGAAGCCTGGCGTATTTAGTTAATAGCAAGATCTTGCAGTGATAGAAGTTTTAGACACACAGCCGCCCAGAATAAAGACTACATTTCCCAAACTCCTTTGCTGAGGGGCGTGGCCGTGTGACTAACTCAGGCCAAAGAGGCCACGGGGAAATCTTTGGGCCACGTACTTAAAGGGAAGGGGCGTGCCCTTCTATTCACGTGGGAGGGGCCGCAATCCTAGGATGGAGGAGCCGCAAGGTGGAAGGAGGCTGGGACCCTGCTGACTGAGCAGGGCTGCGTCCCATGCTCCTTGGCCTTTTACCGAGAGCAACTGTGGATCTCAGTGGTTCTCAAACTTGAGTGGGCATCCGCGTCCCCTGGAAAGCTTGTTACAATACAGATTGCTGGCGCCACCCAGAGTCTCTGATTCAGCCTGGCGTGGGGCCTAGCAATTTGCCTTTCCAGCAAGTTCCCAGGGATGGTACTGGTCCAGGAACCACACTTTGAGAGCCACCGGTCCGACTTGTTTCAATCACTCATTTTGGGTCGGTGTAAACACACCGCTGACCCACAGGTGAATACATCCCTGACGCCCCTTCCTGGGCGTCTGCAGTTCAGACCAGCACCCAGAGCGCCCCCTGCCGCAGCGGAGGCAACGTTCACTCGATGCCTGGTCAGTCACGTGTGGACAGAGGGCGTCCTCCAGGCCACGTGGCTGCGAGGGACGTGTCCGCTGCTGCTCTGCCCCACTTGCGCTTCTAAGAGCTCCCTTGTTCTGTAGAGGCGGGAAGCCTGAAAACTCCTCGTAGAACTCCCTTGCCAGTAGACATAAGTGAGGTCCTGGCGGTAGGAGGCACTGGAATGGGAGCAGAAGGCAGAAATGGAGAGAGTAACCCCGTTCCAGCCACGGCTGACCCATTCTGGGATTCTGGTCGTGCCACTGACTCCTTTGTTACTCCAGCTTCCAGGAGGCGGCGGCCCCCCGCCTTTAATGACTGCTGGCTGGGCTCAGCGGTAAAGAATCTGCCTGCAATGCAGGAGATGCAGGTTCAATCTCTGGGTGGGGCAGATCTCCTGGAGGAGGAAATGGCAACCTGCTGCAGTATTCTTGTACGGACAATACCATGGACAGAGGAGCCTGGCGGGCTAGTCACAAACAGCGACACAATGGAGCAATTGACCACTGCACGGCTGGGTCCTCTGGCTCCTCCAGTCTTCCCAGTGCCTTGGTAACCAACCCCCTGGATTAAGCCCTGCCCCTCCCTGCTCCTAGACCCCACTGGAAACTGGAGAGGCTGACTGATACCCTGGGACCCCGTCTGCATGGTACCTGGAGGGAGGTCTGGAGGAGGAGATGCCCTCACACCACTCAAGACCCTTCTTGATACAGCAGTGATGGTGACTGAAGGTGACAATAATAGCGGAGTCTCCATGGAACCATGCAGAGCTGCCCCCACCACGCAATGGACGGGCAAGTGATTCCCATCCCGAAACCTAGAGCTCTCTGGGTATCCCGTGAGCTCATCACACAGGACTGAGTTAGAGACAGCCATCTTCTCTCCACTGGCCTTATCTGGCTCTCAGCTCACGGGTGTAGCAGCCTCCGCAAGGAGCTGGGAGCTATCCTCTTTTTCTATTTTCCGGAACAACTTGTATAAGGTGGGAATTACCTGATCCATCTGTCGGGTGGAATTCATTTGTAAAAGCACTCAAGTTTGAAGTTGTGTGTGTGTGTTGTCAGGGGGTGGGTGTGGAGGGTGTACTTCAGTCTTTTCTCGTACTGTTTCTCCCCACACCATTTGGCATATATATATATATTTTTTCCCCACAGAAAATGTATCCATTTCACCCAGGCCTCAAACACACTCATATACAGCAGTAGTTGGCTGTACTGCTGTTTTAAATCTCTATGTCTGTCTGTCTGTCATGCCTGTGTTCAGCCAGGCGGTCACAGAAACAGAGCCCCGATTCTTGGGGAATTCAGGGCCTGTGGCGAGGGGTGCTAAGGGGTAGGTGCTGACAGTGGCGGGGGTGGGGCAGAGACAGGACTAAGCTGGATTCTCTGCGTCTGCTCCACACTTTCTGCCCACACACCACCTTGAGGTCCCTGGTGCCACTGATGCCTGGAGGGCTCTGGGTAGGGGGTTCCCTCCTTGCTCTCCCAGGTGCTGGAGAGGGCGTGCGTAAAGCCCAAGCCAGCCTGGGGTGGTCACTGCCCAGAATGCAGAAGCAGCGGTGTCACCTGTCGGCTGGCTATTCTCCTGAGACCCAGGCTCGGCCCCCACGTCCCCAGCCGCAGCCTGGAGGGAAGGACTCAGCCAATGGCGTGTTTCTGAGGCTGGCAGCCCTGGGTCCCTCCGTTGTAGCCTATCCCCCTAAAGCCCATCTGCCTGCTGACCAGTTTCCTAACGTCAGGTCCCAAGGATCAGTCCTCCACTGAACGCACTCCACCCAACCTTTATGTTTCCAGCAAATTGCAGACATGGCAAGCTGATCATCCTAGCATGTGGACTGGTAAACTGGCTGCCTTTCCAGGCCTGGGTCGTCGATCTGGTCCCCATGAGAAGGCGGGTTACTGGCTGCTGGGCTGTAACTCACTGCCCGCCCCCGCCGCCCCGTCCCCCGACCTCCTTGCCAGACATGGCCCTGGCCCTTAGAGCGGCTGGAATCCTGGGGTCAGCCAAGCCTCCCCCCAAGCCTAGAGCCCTGCTCCATCAGCTCTCCCCACCAGCAGGCCTGGACCTGGGGTGGGGGGAAGCTCTACACACACTGCACACACACAAAACAAGAAAATGTTTTAATTGTAAAACTAACTTGAGGGAGGGGAGGGCAGGGCTGCGCTGAGGGGCCAGGAACCTGATTCTTCAAGCGGTGGTTCTGTCCCTGGAGCCACCCCGCAGGCCAAGGACTGTCTGTCCCCAGATGGGGGCTAGAGTGTTATAAAATGACAATATAAATAGACTTCTAGAAAAGAGGAGGCTGTCCAGGTGCAGTAGTCATGTTCTGCAGAGGCTGGGGGTGGGTGGGAAGCCCCGCCCCCTGGATCCCAGGTCCAGCCACACAGAGGGGTTCGGGGCGCGGGAAAAGGCCACTCTTCAGACATTCATGATCGACCCCTGCAATGGCTCGGGGGAGGGGCTGCGTGTCAGGCGAGGTCTCAGACACCCCCACTTGTAGGCTGGAGGACAGCGGAACTGGACCTTCCACACGCACACGCACGCACGCACACACTCACACACACGCACACCTTTCGTAGTGTTGTCTCCACCCCCGGCAGTCCCCATGGCAGATTTCCAGTGATGGGGGGCCGCCTGCCCTTCCTGGAGACAGGAAAACCCGGGGGACGGGCCTGTCCCAGAGGGTGGGGGCGTCTTGGGAGCCTCACTTGCTCCCACGAGTCCCTGTGTTTCTTTCAAAGTCACAAAATCAAAACCGGAGTTCAGTAGTAGGGTCCCGCACACCCCCCTGGCAAGGAGGGCGGCGCCACACGGAGTGTCTCCGGGGCTGGGAGGAGCGGGGGCCGGCCCCCCACTGGCCTCTGGCCGGGCAGGGGTGACCCAGGGGGCTCTTTGGTTCAGGGGTGGGGGTGACACCAGGCCTCATCGGGTGCGGTTCTGACGCATGAGGGGCACGATGCTGGCGGGAGGGCCCGCTTTGGCCAGGAACGGGTGTTTGAGCAGCTCGGCCGCTGTGGCTCGCTGGGCCGGGTCACGCACCAGCAGGCGGTCCAGGAAGCCCTTCAGGGACGGTGACACCTGTCGGGAGCAGGGCGAGAGGGTAGGTGAGCAGTCTGCTCACTTGCTGTCAGGTCCCCAGTTTCCTCCTGCCCAACGGGCCGATGGCATTTACTGCCCAGGGAGGGGCAGAGAGGCCCTCAGCACTGACAGCTTGGCCCCAGGGGCTCACCACCTCCCTACTTTCATGATTCGGCAGGAGTTGGCAAAGGCTGGGCCCTGGAGGCACCCCTTTTTCAGCAGGCAATTTCCCCACCAGAAGGTCCCCTTGCTGGACCTCACCAGCCAGCCTGAGCGCAAGCTCTGAGGGGCTGAGGGCGCAGAGTCCACATGGACGCTCGAGGCCTGGGGGGCATGGGGGCGACTCAGCACGCAGTAAGCACCACCTCAGAGCCATCAGCACCGAGCCCCGCCTACACCCAGCGCTCTCCTTGGGTTTGGGGCTGGGCGGTGCCCTCCCCCACCCACGTGTGGTCTCCCCCACGCCCACTGCCTGCGGGAGGGGCCCACCTTGTGCAGGTTCTTCAGTCGGGGTGGCAGGTTGTCCCGGATCATCTTCATGGCTTTGAGGGGTGGCTCATTGAAGTAAGGGGGCTCCCCATCCACCATCTCGATCACCATCACCCCCAGAGACCAGATGTCCACCTGTGGTGGGGGCAGGGCAGAAGGGCTGAGCTGTGTGGGTGTGGCCAGCGCTCAGGGGACACCCACAGACAGGTGGCCCTGCTTCCATTTTTGCCTCTGATACTGGGACCCAGCCTGCCAGACCCTATGCACTCCTCACCCAGGGAACCCTCTGAAGGGTTCTACCACCCTGCATCCATCCCCTTCTTTTTGCTACCCCCCCTCCCCCTGCCCCTGGATTCCTCTGGAGAACCCCCTCCTCGCTACTTCAGTCCATGGTGCATGACCAAGCTGTCTTAATCAGCAGAGTGCGGAAACAGTAACTGGTTCAGGAATGGACACGTGACCCAAGCTGAGCCAATCACAGTTGACCCTGAGACTTTAAACAAGATAGTCAGGAAAACAGTCCTCATTTCTGCTCTGATGGGGCAGCACCTGCCTGAGTGAGGGCTACACGGGGACAATCAGAGGCGGGAGGGACACTGCACACAGCTGGGCATGAAGCCTGTGCCCCGCCAAACTTTACAGTCCTAGGGACCCACGGTTTTCCACTTTGCTAAATCCTTCTTGAGAAGGTTTTGTCACAGGCAGTCCTGGTGGAGATGGTCCCTCAGAATCTCCTACCAGCCTCCCCTCCCAGTGTGACCCCACTCCTGCCTGCGGTTCCCCAAGCTATGCTTCCACAGGCACCCTGGCCAGGCACTGGGTCAAGTCTTATTGACTGACTGTCCTCAGAGCCACAGGCACAGCTGGAAGACCTCAGGGCCAGACAGAGAATGGCAGGGAGTGAAGCAGGTCAGTGTAGGCAACACAGATGGGTGGGGGCTGTGACCAAGACCAGGGTTCCCCTGCTCCTCAGCACCTGACTGTTGCCATGAGGGAATGCAGCCTTCTGTGCCCATATCACTTGGCTTGCCACCAGGGGATCAAATTCAAACTCACGTGAGAGCTCTTTTTAAAAAAACGCTTGCAAGAGCATCTTCAGAGCACATCAGCCAGTTTGAAGCCTCTGCCCCAGGCTGGCAGGCAGGGCCAGGGCCCCTTCTGCCCAGCCTCCTGTTCCCATTGCCAAGCACTGGCTCCGAACTAGCACTCAGCCGGCGAGGAGTGCACGCAGGCAAGTCTACTTCGCCCCCCAAACAGTCCCTGGTGACCAAGCCCCCTCACCCAACACTCCGGCTGTTCTGGACTGCAATAGCGCAAACCAGTGCAGGGCGACTGGCTGCCTCTGGCTCACCTCTGGCCCATAGGGCAGGCGGGAGATGAGCTCTGGGGCCATCCAGTAGGGTGTACCGACCAGGGACTTCCTCCGAGGCACCTCCTTGCTCACCTGGGCGCAGAACCCGAAGTCTGACAGCTTCACCTGGAGCAGGGTGCAGAAGCAGGGGTCAGAGGTGCTGGTGGGGCAGAGGCAGTTGCCTGTTTAATTCCTCAGCCTCCGACACGCTGGGTTTTCTACATTTTGCCCAGAGGTTAGAGCCTGACCTCGGCTGAGCTCTGCCGTCTCCTGGCCGGGGCCCTCAGCGGTGTCAGCTGCCTGAGATCACACATCTGCCTCCTTGACAGGGTCTGTGCTGGGACTCCTGGGGGAGGCAGCCCGAGTCCCATGAGTACCAAAGGCTGGGCAGGGATTCGGCCTGAGGCTGGCTCCCAATGCCGTGCCCTGGGCCCTGGCTTCCCGGCAGGAAGCATGTCTTTAGTTGGTAGGGGGTGAGATGGATGCTGCCTGTCCCTCTGCAACAACCACCTCCTCAGAAACAAGGATTTACACCTTCTTGGGAACTATGGGCCCTATTCAGACTCCTGAGGATGTCAATGGACCCTCCAGAGAGCATTGCTCACACACTGCACATACAGTTCTGTGCTCACCCGTGTCCCCTACACATCTGTAGAATCTTCAGGTGTTCATGACCCCAACTGAGACTCCCTGGGAAGCAAAGCCTTCCCCCGAGCCCCCGCCTCTGTGAACTGGCTTAACTTTCCTGGGGGAGGGCAGGCAGATCACCAACCAGAATCTGGTGAAAGTCAAGGGCCCCATCCCCCTGAAAAATCACATCTGCTCTTGGAATACGAATGCAGGTTCTAGGATCAGGAAGCTCATCCATGGACTGCAAACTCGGAGCTTCGGTCCAGAAGGCAGGACTGAGAGTCCGCAGCCCAGTCCTGGATGCCAGGCCAGGAGCAGGTTGTCATGTGGCTGAGAGCGGTGGCCGGCCACCCAGATGCAGTCTCCCCGCTCTGGGTCCAGGGCTACACTCCAGCTCTCAGCGGCTGGGGCTGATGACGGCAGAGGCCCCCACTCACCTGGACCCCTGACTCTGGACTGATGCACGAGGAATGAATACACGTACTGCTCCTCAAGGGACTGAACTGGGGGCTGGGCTCACCCACCCGCAGGGGGAGGGCTGGGCTCACCCACCCGCAGGGGGAGAGCTGGGCAGAGGCCGGGGGAGGCCAAGCCACCCCCCACCACTGCTCACCCTGCCGTCGTGGGTCAGCAGGATGGAGTCGCTCTTGATGTCCCGGTGGATGACTCCCTGGGCGTGGAGCACAGACAGAGCCTGCAGCACGGCCAGGCACACGGCGGCGATCTGCTCCTCGTTCATCCTGGGAGGGCAGGGCAGGTGGGGGGAGGGGAGTGAGAGGGGCAGACAGGGGCCCCAGCCTGGGGTCTGATGGGGACACGGCCCCGCCCCGGAGGTGTGATGGGGACAGTGTGTTGGTTCTGAGAGGTGGCCCCACCCTAAGGCGTCTGGAGGGGAGCAGTCCTGATATGGGCGAGGTCTGGGGGCACTCTGGGGACCCAGCAGCGTCCAGCTGCCCGGCTGTACCTGGTGTGCGTGACGATGTCGGTGAGGGCGCCTCCCTCCAGGAACTCCATCACCACCCAGAGCTCGTCCCCAACCAGGTAGCTGTTGTACATCTCCACCACGTTCTCATGCTGGTAGTCCCTCATGATCACCACCTGCATGCAGGAGGCGGGGTCGGCACGGCGCGGGGAGGACCAGCAGCCCCTGCTGCCAGAGCCCGCCCTCTCGGCCTCGGGGGGCCCTGCCAAACTGCAGGTCCAGTTGCACCCGCCACTCCTGCTCATCGAGGTCCAGTCCAGGGACTGTCCTCCCACGCCTGAAGCCAAGAAACCCAGAAGGCAGCGAGGGGCCTGACATCTGTATTCTCTTCCGGGGTGCTCCCACCCCATGCACACCTCACGCTGCTGATGTTGATCTCTGACCAGCCCTGAGTGGGTCTGCGAGTAGCCCTGATGGCCAGGCTGGCACTGGGAGAGGGCGCTGGGACGAGAGCATTAAGCACAGGGCTGAGACCAGGACAAGCAGGCGGCTCAGACACAAGGTGGGGGTGGGGGTTAGATTCCAGGGGCAGGAAGGCCTAGCAAGGCAAAGCCTGGAGGGGGAGCGTGACACTCACTGCGTGCAGCTCCGGCAGCCATGTTAAACGTGCGCCCTGCGCGCTGCACTGGGGGAGGGGCGACAGGCTCAGGCCTGGGGGGCTGGAGTAGCAACGGGGAGGCTAACCCTGGGGACTGGGGTGGTGGGGCCTCTCCGAGATGGGGAACCAGGAGAGGCAGGTGTGGGGTCAACAGTGTGGGGCCAGTATGGGACTTCGTGGTGAGGGGCCTGGAAGGCACACAGAGGGTCAGTGGGGCTCAGGGCCTGGAGCTGGGGCTCAGGGCCTGGCCAGGACAGGACGGCATGGCAGTGGGTATCGTGGGGACAGAGGACACAGCCTGGGGAGGCATGAAGAGCGAGGACAGGAGCTGGGCTCAGAACTCACACCTGGCAAACCCCAGCCCCATAGGGCCTCTCCTGGTTCTCAGCCCTGCATGCCCTCTAAACCGTGGGGTAGGGGAGCCCCGGGAGGAGTGGGACAGCTGGGGGGGGCAGGTGGGGAGGCGGGGAGCCCCGGGAGGATGGGGGCAGGTGCGGGAGCCCTGGGAGAAGCAGGGCAGCCCTGGGAGGAGCCGGGGGCCCTGGGAGGAGCCGGGGGTCAGGGGAGCCCTAGGGGGAGTGGGGCAGGTGGGAGGGTGGGGGATCCCTGGGGGGGAGCAGGGGGGCCCCAGGAGGAGCATGGGGGGCAGGGGAGCCCTATGGGGACGGGGCGGCAGGCCCACCTCGTTGAAGAGCAGCTCCCGCCGCTGCTGCTTGCGCAGGTCCATCTTCTTGACGGCCACCAGCCTGCCGGAGCTGCGCACAGTAGCGATGCACACGATGCCGGTGGAGCCCTCGCCAATCTTGATGAAGTTGTCCAGGTAGGAACGGGGGTCGCCAGGGTCCACCACCAGCTGCAGGGCAGCCCGGAACTGCTCGTGAGACACTCGCTGGGGTTCCCGCTGTGGTGAGCGGGGGCCGGGGGGCCCGGGGGCGGGGGGCCCGGCGGGGGCGGCGAGGGCACGGGCTGGAGGGGCCAGCTGGGGCTCAGAGGCATGGGGGCCCAGCACTCCAGGGCTGGGGGCGCCGTGGGCTCGGGCAGTGGGCCGGGAGGAGGAGGACTGGGGGACAGCCAGGCCCCCCACCGATGGCCCATTGGGGGCCATGTTGTGAGGCTCCCCCTGTAACAGAAAAGAAAGGCGGCTGTCAGGGGAGGGGCTGAGGAACAGGGATCCCGGCTGCAGAACAGACAATGGCGGTCAAGATGGAGATGGACAGTGGGCTGGGGCAGGCTGGAGTTGGTGGGTGGGAACAGGGTGGGCAAGGCAACGGTCAGGGGTCCTGGGGTGGGGGAGTGGTTACCTGGGTGCCCCGGGACGGGTGGTCCGTGTCGGCCCGCGGGTACGTGTTAAAGGGCCGGCCAGCCGCCACTTTCGCCCCGCTGGCTAGACTGGCGGGTTGGTGGGGGGTGGCGACGTCAGGCCCAGAGAGGGGGCGCTTGTCCCGGGAGGACTCCTGGGGCCCTCCCGAGCCCTCCCTGGAAGACTTGGGCCTCTTGTCCGGCCCCGCCCGCCGCCTGTCTCCAGTGCTGCCACCCGCCTCGCCATGACTGGCCCCCCGGCCTTGGCTGCCCGCCTTCTCTGGGCCCCCTCTGGCTGTGGCGGCCTGCTCCGCGGGCATCCCGTTTTCCTGGCGGGCACGGGCGGGTGGCGGCGGGCTGTCTCTCCGCAGGGAGTTGGAGCGCGTCACCGACATGTTCTCGAACTCGTCGAGCAGCAGCGTGAGGGCCCCATCCTTGGCGCCTTTGCTGCCCCGCACGATGGTCTGGGGTCCAGGGCAATGGCAGGGTGGGGGCCGGGCAAGGAGGAGGGGGACACAGGACGTGCATCCAACACAGGCGGACAGGACAACACAACACACACAGAGACAAGACAGAGACGGAATGAAGAAATGCCATGGGTGATGGTGGGCTGGGAGGGCGGGGCGGCGGGGGAGGCCCCACAGTCCCTCCCCCAGCACCGAGCCTCGTGACAGGAGGGGAGCTGCCCCCCATCAGGTTGTTGCCCCTGGGCTGGGAGCATCGGTTCCCAGGATGCCCCTCAGAGAAGCACCCCCTGCCTTTTCCTTGTTCTCCAGACTTGGGGGGGTGCAGGGGAAGGAGGGCAGAGGCTGCGCCAGCCCATAACAAGCTCTGGAAAGCTGCAAATTACAGGATGTGGGGGCCAGGGCCCGGCTTGGCACCTCCTTCCCTGAAGCCTGGCAGGGCTGTGAGCCCCGAACACGCCCTCTGTTTCCGTGGAGGCTGAGGGTGGGGTGAAGGTAAAGTGAGAAAGGTCTGGGCCCGGAGCAGAGGGCAAGAATGCCCGAGGGCCGGTGCCAGTGAACGCGAACCAGCACCCTGTGTGCCCCAGGCGCACCCTGCCTGCTGTGGCCACCGTCCTGATCCACCGCACTGCCTCCAGGCTCCCCCTAGGGGCCCCCACCCTCCAGCTCCAGGCACACGGGGGCCTCTTAACTGCTCCTCAGACACACCAGACATACCGCAGCCTCAGGCACTGGCTGCTCATTCAGCCTGGAGCCCTTCGCCCCCGTCTGCCCGGGGCTCCCCTCCTCAGTGCGCCCCCTTCAGATCTCTGCTGCTGGCTCTCCCTGACTTCCTGTGGTCTAAAACGCCAGCCTCGAACCCTCCCTATCCCGCTCTTGCTTTCCTTTTCTCAGAGCACTCAGGACCAGCGGACGTGAAGCACGTGTACAGCTGTCCGTGGCCTGCTCCCCTGGTGCAGTGTTCGTGAGGGTGGCCACTGTTTCTTCCTGGCTGCACCTGAGGCCCAGAACAGTGGCTGGTACGCAGAAGGCCTCAGTAAGTACCTGCTGAGCCCATGAGTGAGCAAGTGAGGCGGGCAGGCTGGGAAGGGGCTGCCGGTGCAGAGCACAGGCCCCAGTCCTGTGCGTCAGTCACTGGCAGGCAGAGCCATGGGCTGCCAGACAACCTGAGGCCAGCACTGCCTGATATGTGCAGAAAACTCGAACCCCGCAAACCCACCGACAGGCCACCGTGCCCTGTGGGCAGCGCCTGCCCCTGCCTCTCCTGGACCCTGGCTGCTAGTAGGGCAGCCTGGTCTTGCCCCAGGGGCCCAGTGAAACAAGGGAGACACCTGCTCAAGCTTCGGTGCTGGAATAAGAGGTCAGGAATCCCTGGCAGTTGGGGAGGATTTTTAGGAAGTGCCTGAATGAGGGCATGACCAGCAGGCATGCAGCCACAGGGCCTGGCAGGGGGTGGAACCAAGGTGGGCTGGGTGCGGCCAGTGGGCCCAGAAGAGCCAGCACCCTGCCTGCGTGGGCGGCTGCCCCTCCAGTGGCCCCAGCCGATTCATCAGAAGGCAGAAACAGACTTGGATGTAAAGTCTTGCTTTTCTAGGCAGTGGCAAAGAATTCAAAGTATCCCAAGCCCCCTGCCTGGGGCACACAAACACCTCAGTGGGAGACCCTGGAGGAGAGCATCTGCCTGCGGCTCCTCCCGCCAGGCTGGGCTGGGCACGGCACCCAGGGCACCAGCGAGGATGAGTCAGCCCCGGGCCTGCTGACCAGCCCACACATTCCCACCCCCACCCCTCGGAACAACCCAGGCTGACTTCCTGGTTTCCACTGCCCTTCAGGTGAAGTCTGTGCTCCGAGGCCGGCTTTGCAGGCTGCGGGGGCCACACCCCCTGCCCCTAGAACAGCCTCACCACAGGCCACGCCCGGGGAGCCAAGACCATGGAGACAGGAACGGGGTTAAGAGCATGGGCCTTGGAAACGCACCTTGATTAAAATCCCAGCTCGGCACGTTTGCTTAGATGGCAGGGAAAAAACTGAAACCACCCCCCCGCCCCCTGAGCTTCACGCGGGCTGTTTCCTCCACTAACAAGCCCTGGCTCTCCACCATCTGCCTGAATGACTCCTCCTGTCCTCTGCCCTCAGGGCTCAGCTCAGGTGACCCTGACTCCA
This sequence comes from Bos indicus x Bos taurus, assembly GCF_003369695.1. Taxonomy (NCBI): domain Eukaryota; kingdom Metazoa; phylum Chordata; class Mammalia; order Artiodactyla; family Bovidae; genus Bos; species Bos indicus x Bos taurus. The sequence goes on from NC_040093.1 coordinate 16,991,925, forward strand.
GGAAGCTGGCCTGGACCCTGGGGCTGGGTCAGACGGCCCCTCGGGCCTCTCCTGGCCCAGCCCTGACCACGTGGGAACTGGTCTGTCCCTCTGCCTGCGATGGGAGGCCTGTCAAGACCCAGGACGAGTTTGTGGTCCTGGGGACAGGAGCACAGGGCTCAGGACAGACAAATGAGTTGGGGCTGGCATGGGGGATCGTCAGAGGGTCAAGGTCAGCGGAGGCTTCTCAGGAAGGGAAGGTGGGTTGGCGCTGGTGCCAGGTGAGGGATCAGTGGTGGATAGGTGAGTGAAAGGTGAGGATGGGGGGTGTGGTTGGGGTGCATCTGTTTGGTGGGCAGCAAGGGAGGGTCCAGTGTGGTGCTGAGGCCTGGGGTCACCCCACAGGGGTCGGCGCAGGTCAGGAGAAGCAGCAGCGGGCGCCAGCATACCTTGGGGGCCCCAGGCTGGATGGAGGTGATGCAGGCGGGGTCGATGAGGGGCTTGGGCCGGCGGGCCGACTCCTCGATCAGGCTCTGCCACTGGCGGGGCAGCCCAGTGAACTTCTGCTCATGCTGGTCGAAGCCCGTGTGCACGCGGTGCTCGAAGTTAGACGGCGCCGAGATCTCGACCCGCTTCTTCTTCTTCCCGAACATGGCTCCAGGCTCTCTGCGTGGAGAGTGCAGAGTGGGGCCCCGGTTGGCAGCCTGAGGAAGGGCGCGGCTCGCCAGGACCTGCTGCTTCTCCTCCATCCCTCCCTGGTCTCCCCACGCCCCCACCCTTTCCACAGACCGCACCCCATCTGCAGCCCGGACCCTGTGAACACTCCAGTCAGGCCCCTGGCTCAGAGCCCACTGGCGGCCCCACCCCACTCAGGTAAAAAGGTGAGCACTCCCAGTGGGCTTCTCTGCTCTCAGCTCTTCCTCTGGCTCACGGTGGCTTCTGACCTCAGGGCCTCTGCCGTGGCAGCTCCCTCTGTGGGGACTGACGCCTGACTCCCGCCCGCTTCAGGTGGCAGTTGCTGGTGGCTCCTCTCCTGAACATACCCCAGGCCCCCTGTCCTTCCACCCCATCTCGCAGCATGTCTAACTTCTGGAAACTGCGCTGCTCAGTCTTATGTTTGGGCTTCTCTAGTGGCTCAGATGGTTAAGAATCCGCCTGTGATGCAGGAGACCTGGGTTCGATCCCTGGGTCAGGCAGATGCCCTGGAGAAGGGAACGGCCACCTGCCCCAGTGTACCTGCCTGGAGAATCCCACGAACAGAGGAGCCTGGCCGGCTACAGTCCATGGGGTCATAAAGAATCGAACTCGACTGAGCGACTCACACACACACAGCCAGTCTTGTGTTTACATTTCAGCGTTTACAACTCCCATCGCGACTCCCGGTGCCACAGGCCCGGTCTCATCTGCCGCCCCCCGTCCCAGCCCCCGCCCAACACACAGGATGTGCTCTGTGACTGGTGCCCAAGGCCTGCCACCTCTGTGCCTGCTTTCTCACCCTGGACTGTGGGCTAGAAACAGCATGTACCTCTGGTTACTTGTTCAACACATGGTTACCAAGCCCCTGTCCGATGCGTGACTCCTAGGCAGCCTCACTAACATACCCCCACTTTACAGATGAGGAGACTGAGGCTTAGAGGAGGAGGCAAGTTCCTCACAGAGTGGGGCAAGACCCACTTCATGAAGGATCCTAAAAGACTAAATTGCCCGTCTTTAGGGCCCGTGGTTTCCAGGCCGGTCCTCACAACAGTCCTGGCGCAACAGTGGTAAATGCTCAGCGAAAGTGAAGGTCGCTCAGTCCAACTCTTCGTGACCCCTTGGACTGGAGCCCGCCACGCTCCTCTGTCCACGGAATTCTCCAGGCAAGAATACTGGAGTGGGTACCCACGCCCTTCTCCAGGGGGTCTTCCCGAACCTATGAAAGCTGAATTTAAAAACCAAAGGGGCTGAAGGGGACATGCGGAATATTGGTGTCCCACAGAGGGGGCCGGAGACATGAAGAGCAGGGAAACCAGATGGCCAGAGTGCAAATCTCTCTGTGCCACCTACTGTGACCCTGGGCAAGTGACTTAGCCTGTCTGTGACTCGGCTTGACCCCCATGGGGCGGCTGCCGGGAGGATTAATGAGTTAATTAATGAGCAGGGCTCGGTGCGGGGCATGGAGGGAGGGCCCAGTTGGCCTTTGCTCTTCTGATGCCGAGGATGACTCCCAGCTGTGTCAGGGGCCCAGGTGCTGCGCCCCCCAGAACCCCGGTCCCACACACATGCCCCTGGAGCCCCACAGACCTGCTTTGTTGCTGGCTCTGCTAGAAGTGCCCTTGGGCGGGTGATGTCTCCTCTTGGGGCTTTGGGTTACTCATCTGTAAAGTGGGAAGAAAACATCCTTTGCTTACTCATCCATCCAGCCATCAGTAACTCACTCCTTTGAGGCCAGCCTTGTGCTGGTCCGTGTGAGGGACACAGTGGTGACCCAGACAGCCTCTGAAGGCCCAGGATGGTCGGGGCTGGGGTCACAGAGTACCAGACCCAGCCTGCAGGGACGGCAGGGTAGGGATACTGGAGGCTTCCCAGAAAAGGGCTTGTGTGAACTGAGACCCGAAGGACGAGGGGAAGTGCACTGGGTGGGGATTTCGATCTGGCTCAGGCTGGCTCTTCAGCACCTGGCACAGTGCCCGGCATGGGGTCGGCCCCAGCACAGTGAGTCTCGTGACCCAGTGAGGACGCTCGTGAGCGGATCCACGATGCGGCCCGGCAGCCCCTGGTTGTCCTCCCGGCTCCTTTCCCGGGAGCAGGGCGTGAGGGCGGAAAGGCCGCCATCCCCAGCCCAGAGGTGGGGCCATCGGTGGGCAGCCATCCAGGAGAACCGGTTTGGCAGCAGGAGCCCAGTGGGAGGCGGGTGGGGACCCAAGCAGCCAACCTGTCTCAACTGGCCTGGGCCTCCTGGCCAGCAGGTGGCCAGAGCCAGGGCTCTGCCAGGGGAACAGACCTGGCCAGGGTCGGGGGCCCTCTGCCCCAGCCTCTTGTCTACCCCCACCAAGCCAGGAGCCCCTTCAGTGCGGCTCCCCCATTCCAGCCCCCAGAACACTGTGCATTCCACCCTCCCAGGCCTCGGGGACCCTGACCAATCCCGTTCTCCCTCCAGGCTTCTCTGCCCTCGCCTCCCTTGCAGCTCCAGCTCCTCTACTCGTCCCTACACCCCGACTCTCCCCCATCTGCCCAGACGTGCGCCCCCCTCACCCGCCCGCCCTGGTCCCACTGCCTCCTGTCTGCCCAGATTTGCCCCCATCTGGCTTCAGGCCCAGCCTCACTCCTCACCTTGGCCTCTCTCACTCTGCCTGCCCATCCCCACCCCCCAGCCCGTGGCCTGCGGGCCCCAAGTCAGCTCTGAGCCCTCTGCAGGACAGGATTAGCCGCATGACCCCTCACTAAACCCGGGAGAGGGAGGAGCTTAGGATCCAAACGGGGTGGGCAGGAGGCAGCTTGCTAGAGGGGGCAGCCAACCCAGGATGCCCACCCGCGAGCCCCCAGGCCCCCCAGCCCCCGCCCCCTGCGGATGGGGAGAGAGGGGCACACCTCCGGATATTTGCCTGGGGCCACCCCTTCCCTCTGGGCGCTGCACAGAGGGCAGGACAAACAGAGGAACTGGCCGTGTTTATAGTGGCCAGGCGGGAGCCCCACCCCGGGCAGCTCTGAGCACCGCGGGCTCCCCTGACCCCTCCAGCAGTCCCCAAGCACCTGACTTTACTGGAGCCACAGAGGGGAGGGAGAGGAGCTGCCACATGTGAAGGGAGGGGCCTGGCCAGGAGCAGCAGGGTGTCAAGGAGTGGGCGCTGGGTTCCCAGGCACGCCCAGAACTCAGGAGTCAGACAGCACAGGGCCCAGAGGCCGGCTCTGCTGCGAGGCTGAGCCAGCCCACGGGGGAAGCACGCTGCGTGGCCCTGGGCCAGCAGCTCTATGCCTCATTTTCCTCTTCTGTTAGAGGAGAACCGAGATAGTACCTGTTTCCAGGAGTTCTTGCAAGCAGTCACAGAGAACCCAGCGCGATGGCCTGGCCCCAGGGCCGGTGCACACAACAAGGGAGCGGGCGGTAGACATCGGTCACCCTGACAGTAACAGCGGTCCCGCCGGCCCCTCTGCTAAGCACTCGACCCACAGTCTGCACGCCCGACCCCGGAGGAAGGGGCCAACTTGGGCCTTGTGTTACAGACAAGGAGAATGAGGCACAGAGAGGGCACACACAGCTTGGGAAGCAGAGTGGACTCAAGACACCAGGCTGGCCTAACCCGAGTCCGGGCCCCGCCAGTTCTCGGAACGATAGCAGCCACATCCTCGGAGACACGAGTGTGCCCGGGCCTGCTCTGTGTCTAATCGCATTCCACCCTTGCCCCTAACCTGTGAGACAGGCATGGCCATCATCCCCAATTCACAGGTGGGAAGACTGAGGCCCAGCGAGGGGAACCCTAGGATTTGAACCCAGGCAGTTGGAGACTTGCCTGTCCTGTGGTTGTGCTTCCGTGTCATCATCGTCATCAACTCCCAGGCTGTCCCTGGTCTCTGCCCCTTCCTCCCTCCTTCCCCTTCCTCTGTCCACCCAGACACTGCGTTTTCTCTCCTGCCCTGACCCGTCCTGGCGGAGAGGGTCCCTCCTCCTCCGACCTGCCCAGGCCCCAGTGGTAGGTGGGAGGCGGTGTAAAGTGGGGACCCACCGCCGCCACCCTCCACCCCCCAGGGCTCCTCCCTCGCCTATTCCACAGGCCTTCAGCACGTCCGTCTGCAGCGAGAAAGCAGTCCAAGAGCCAGTGCCAGCCACCAAACGTGGTTTACTGCGGCTCAGCCCCAGGACTCGCACCACCACCTCTACCACCATGGGGGACCCTGAGCCTGCACAGATGCCGATGCTGAGCTCACTGCCTCCCAGGACTCCCGTGGAGTGGCTGACCTCACTCCCATCGTGCAGATGCGGAAACTGAGGCTCACAAAGGTGAAACCTCTTGCTACGATCACCAAGCAGAGGTGGGCATGGAAGACAGTTGCTCCACCGCAGAGTCAACATCCTTAAACTCTGCCCCATGGCCCCCTCGCCCCTGCACGATCGGCCGGTCGGCTCTCCTCCCACAGGCCCCCTTGCCCCCTCTGGCCCAGCCACCTGGCCTCTTCACTGTTCTTCACACCCCGGACATGCCCCGATTCAGGGCCTTTGTTCTTGCAGTTGGGCCCCCACCAACTCTCTTCTCACTGATCTCCACATAGCTCCCTCCCTCTCTCTCTGTCTCTGCCCAAGTCTAGGCATGAATGTCCCTGTTCCCGTCCTCACACCTTCAGCGCCCTCCCTGCTTTATCTTTCCCCTCTGCACTCACCAAGTAACTCTGTGTGTGTGGGTGAGCCTTCGGTGTCTGTTCCTACGAGAATGTCAGTTCCTCCAGGGGAGCAGGGCCTGACCTCTGTCGAGTTCCCCACTGCCTATGACCCCAGTACCTACGACGCACCGTGGCAGGCACTCGAACATCTGGTGAATGAATACATTCACCTGAACCTGCTCCCTGGCGCCCCTGCTCAGACACCTCAGGTTTTGCCCAGGGTCTCTCTCTGGCAGAGAAAGGCCTGGAACCCAGAGGCAGAGGGTGAAGCCGTGACCCCAGCGACGTGGAACACGGGAGGGCAGGGCGCAGCCTTCAGCCACCGACGCGGGCAGAGAAGCATCTGAAGCTCACTGTTTGTTCCCCAACGCAGACACCTATTGATCCTACTCTAAAATGTTTATTTCAATTAAAAAAAAAAAAAAACAACTTGTGAATGATTTCACATGTGGGATGTGAAGGTTTTGCACCTGTCCAAGCAAAACCTTCCCATTTTCCAGTCACCCCCTGCACTCACAAGGCTCTGCCCGCTGACCTTCCGTGAGAAAAAAATGGCACCACGCTGCGGCTCCCCGCACCAAGGAAACGAATGCCCATGGAGGAGCCAGGTCTGCGAGTGTGACCGCGTGCTCGGGAGTGTGTTGTGTACACGTGTGTGTGTGCACACAGACTTCTTTCCTCCTGCCCTGCCTGCAGCCCCGAATAAAACTGCCCCCACCCAACAGGGCAATGGAGGGTGCTGACTCGGCCAGGGTCCTGGGGCCCGAGTGGAGGACGCAGCAGGGGCCACGGCCGCCCTTTCCTAGTCACTGAAGTGAAACTAGAGCAGGAAGCGGGCAACGGAGACGCGCTCACCGGCCCCCTCACCCTTCTGCCATCATCTGCACCCACTGTCTCCAAAGGCCCCCTAGCTGCCTGCCTCCCTGCGCTGTGCTCTGACGCTGGACAGGGGTCTGGCTCACCTTGGCAGCCCTGGCAGGCTCTCATGGCCCCCCTGAAACTCCAGACCATTCCCCTCACACCTCTGCTCAGCTCTTGCTGCCCATCCACGTGCCTGCCCCCCCATTCTCCTCCTGCCTAGTCCTTGCAGGGAATCCTCAGGTACTGTCCCCAGACGCCGCCTCAAGCTTTGGGACTGACATGTGCCCAAGCTCTCTCCTTGGCAGACACCTGCTCTCCCCACAAAGGGCCCATCACACCCACCCACCATCTATTCCATCATCCTTGTCGGGTGAGAGCTGAGCTCTGCCAAGCCCGGGGCAGGGCCCACAGCAGAGGCCAGGAGAGCCAGGGATGTCCCTGCCCTTGCCAAGCTCACATTCGAGGGGAAAGGAGAGACAGTTCACAGCAGATATACCAGACAGCCAGCTAGTGAGTCAGATGGTGAGTGCTGAGAAGAAAAAGAGCAGGGATCAGCTGGGTGTGGAGGCTGAGGGGACGTGGGGATCTTCAGTGAAGCGGTCAGGGAGGGCCTCGAAGAGGAGGTCACACTAGAGCAGGGTGGGGAGAGGAGTGGGTGCCTGGGGGAGGAGGACCCTGGCCTCGAGAACAGCCAGCACAAAGGCCTGGGGCCGCAGAGTGCTTGAGGGCCAAAGAACAGAGCGGAGGCCGAGTGGCCGGGGCGGGGCGGGGGGCACAGGGAGGACTCGGCTCTTACCTGCGTGAGATGGAGCCGCAGGAAGGCTGTGAGCAGGGCAGGAGCAGGGAGGCTCGGAGGCGGAGGATGCGAGAGGCCAGCAGGAAGAGGGTGGACGGGACACGTGGGGCCTGTGGAGGTGGGAGCAGTGGGTAGGCTCTGGGTGCGCTGGACAGGTCGAGAAGGCTGGAGGCTTTGGTCTGGTCTTGCCCATGGCTGCATCCCCCCAGAGCCTGGCACCCGGTCCGTTCTCTCCCGGCCCTTAGCATCACCTAACATGTTACATGGTCACGATCCTGTCAGTTGTCTCTCAGCTAAGTCGGTGGCTCGGCGTGGGCAGGAATCGTGTTCCGGCTCTTATAGCTGGGTCCCAGTAACAGGGTTCTGCCCTGTGTGGTTACTGGGTGGGTGAAGGGGACACACGGGTTTCAGTGCTGACTCTGACCATGCTAAACCCTCTGGGTGGTTCCTGGGTATGCGGGTGGAGAGGCCTCTCCTCTCCTGTTTCCCAAACTAGGAAACTGAGGCCCAGAGACAGGAAGTCCCTGCCAGGGCTGCCCAGCGCCGGGGCACAAAAGTGTCCACTCTGCCCCCTGGAGAAGACCTGTCACTGCCCCCTTAGCCTCCTGCCTCCCAGCAACCCTGACTCCTGCCAAAGCTTCTGCTCCAGATGCAGGACCTAGAGGTTTATGGGGCGAGAACACGCACAAGAAACAACTCAGCCTCTGATGACCAGGACCGAGATCAGAAAGGCCGCATGGTTAGGAGGGAATCTGAAGAAAACAAAGCCCTCCACCGGGATGAGACTCCCCGCTGGGACTGAGCAGGGCCCCGCCCGCCGCGGGGCCTCACCTCCTCCCCACACTTCACCCTTGCCACAAGAGCCCCTCCTTTCCAGGCCTAGACACGCGGAGCCTGCTCCAGCCTCAGGGCCTCGGTACCCACTGCTCCCGCGGCCCACAGCCGCGCGGCTCACCTTCCTCGATCGTCAGGTCTTAGTGCAAACACATTGCCTGGCCCCCTGACAAAATTTGCACCCAGCTTTATACTTCTCCGTGGCATTTATTACCATCTTGCATTTTATATACCGGTTGATCCTAGGTCCTGCCTCCCACCCCTGCCCCCAGGAGGGGAGCGGTGGCTCCCCAAGAACAGGGGCCTTTGTCTGTCTTGTTCTTGCTGCACCCCTGGCAGCTAGAGCGGGCCTGGCGCACAGCAGGCACCAGTAATAGCTGTGCTGTGACTGAGTGATGCCACTGCCGCGGTGATGAGGCTGGACTCCAGGAGAAGCAGGGCAGAGGGTTAGACAGGAGTCCCCAAGCCCTGTTCACACTGCCTGGAAGTCTGACCTTGACGCCTGCAAAGGAACTGCGCTTCCTTAGAGTCTGGCTATTTAGCAAATAACCTGGCGTTTGTTCCGAACACAAGAGGTGCCCGGCTGTAAGCCCACTTCCCCAGGCCCTGCCACCATGCAGCCTAGGCAGGCAATTTGAGCAGGTGGCAGTAAATCTCGGCCAGAGGCACATCACACAGAGGGTACGCCGCCAGAGACCGTGAGTCCCCACGATGGGTGAAACCCCACAAAGAGACACATATCCGGGGCCACCCTGGCCTGGGGGAGCAGGGCCTGGAGCTGGCCGTGCAGGGAGCAAGGGGCAGCCTGCTCTCCGTGTTCCGGCCACACCGCAGGCCTCTGCCCACAAGGACTCCGAGGGCAGCTGGTGAGGAAGAGTGGACACCCAGGCTTGTGGCTCCTCTACCACCGTCAAGCCGTGGGCCGGGAGATCGTGACTCTGGGCCTCCATGTCCTTGTCTGCAAACTGGGGGGTCATGATGGTTCCTCTCTCCCCAGGGGATGTTCGAATGATGGAAAGAGGTGACCTGGCAAAGTGTTCAGAGCAGTGCCTGGCACCAAGTGGGTCCTCACCGCTACAGGCTGACTGCGGTTATTAGCGCTGCTGTTGTTTCCGCGCGAATAAAGGAACAGATGAAGGAAAGAGGGTCCCCAGAGCAGGGTTCCCAGAGCAGGGTCGCCCGAGCAGGGCCCCCTGAGCAGGGCCCCCCGAGCAGGGTCCCCGGAGCAGGGTCCCCATAGCAGACGTGCCAGTCCTCCTGTCGCTGTTAAGACGCTCCCTCTCCAGGGCTGGGATGGGGCAGCACAGTGGGCCCCCTTTATGTTCCGAGGGCCGGTCTGCCTCTCCCGCTAGACTGTGTCCCCCTGGAGGACAGGCCCTGGGGCCATCTCCGCCACCCTGCCCAGCACAGGTCTGGGCACAGCTCAGAGAATGTGGCTGGATGAAGAGACGGTGCTCCGAGCCCCCCGGGAGGCCAGGCGGCTCCTGTGGCAGCCCCAGGCTTGGCCCCCTGCCACCCGCCCCCCGGCCAGGCTCCACAGGGCACAGACACAAAGGGCACACTGTTGGAGTCCCTCAGCCCCCCGGGGAGGGGAATGGATGCCATAACAAACCTGAGAGTGTGGGCGAGCCCCCGGAGACTGGGGAAACCAGATTGAGACTTCATTCATTCCTCCCCTGAGGTGGGGCAGGAAGGAGGGGGGGCGGGAGGCAGAAAAAAGGCTCCAGAGGCCTCCCCGGCCCCCTAACCTAAGGGTTTCCGCCCTCCCACACAGACACACGTGCACACCCCCAAGATACAGAGCACACAAGGTCACGCCACAGTGCACAGAAGCTGACACAGACACGCAGCATGGGCGTCCAGCCACACATCCCCAGACCACAGGAACACACCCTCTGGTCACACGGCAAAGCCCCTGAAACGGGACAGTGGGAGCCTGGGCGCAGGAAGGGCCAGCCCGCCCTGAGCCTCAGCTCCTGCCTCGGGAACTCGGGCCCAGCAAGTGGCCGGAGCCGACTGCGTGGCATCAGTGGGAGAAGGTGGGGAGCAGTCTTAAGAGGGGCCTGGCTCAGAGGAAGCCCTGGGAACAGAGGGTCACAACACTGGGGACCCACGGTCGGGACCCCAGGAAGTTAAGGACCCAGAAGCCCTTCCACAAACAGTGTAAAGAGCCATTCCAAAGATGCAAGGGCTCCGGAGAGATCTGGAGACGCATACAAGGATCCTGGGGGAAGCCGACGACACAAAGATAGACTTCAGCCGCCACCTACAAACACACTCACACACACGCATGCACACACACAATCCCAGACACTCCGTGACGGCTGGACTCACCTAGGAAGGCAGACCCCAAAACCCCATCCACCTAGGAGCCCTCCTGATACAGAAGGAGACCATGGGATCCACACACAGTGGGTAATGAGACCTACCACAGACCCAGGCATACACACCACCAAGTCTGTGGTCACCCAGTGACCCCTCAGAACCACCTCCATGCAAACCAGACCCCAAGAACACGCTCCCACAGAGACGCTCGGGGGAGGGGTATGTGTGGAGGGGGAACCTGTGCTGAGGCCTGGGCTAAGTCCCAGCAGACAGACACCTGCCATCTCCGCCTGAAACACACACGAGACCCCGCCCCTGGCCCAGAGAAAGGTGTGGCCCCTCGCATGCGCTCAGGTGGCTGCCCTCCCCCACACCCAGGCGGCCCGCCCCCTCCTCCTCGAGGCCAGGCCAGCTCACCTCCACCATCCTTGGCCCTCCCTCGGGCCTGGGCTGCCCGCAGTGGGGCAGGCCAGCAGACAGGGGGCTCCCAGCTGAAACGGAGCAGGGAGCCGGGATCGAGGGGTTCCCCTGGCCCACCGAGGAGAGCTGGCTGGCCTCTGTGCCCCAGCTGCCCTGGCAGCGGCTGGCAACTCGGCCCTGCCCTGGCAGGAGTTGAGCTTTGGCTGTGGCTCCAACCCCCGGGAGGGGTAGGGGGAGGGCGGGGCGGAGGGAGGCGGGGCTGAGCCTGGAAAGCCTGGGCCACGTGGCCCACAGCTGTCCCCGTGGAGGGGAGGGGACCCAACCACTGCCCCTGCGTAGGCAGGGTCAGTCTCCCACCACATACGCATGCCCCCATCTCAAGCCCAGGCCAGGCGAGGTGCCAGGGGAGCAGTGGCTACACAGCCCAGGGCTGCACGTCTGAGAGGGGCTGCCGGGCCAGTTAGGTGTGAAACAGTGGCCAGGGCTGCGGTGCGGGACAGGGCACCGCAGCATAAGCAGCCTCTCTGATGGGGAGGGTGGCGGGAGATCTGGGGCTTGCTGCGTCCCCTGGCACCCAGGCTGCGATTCTAGCAGGAACTTCAGAGGGCACAGTGACCGGGGCGCTCCTGCTCCGACACCCTTGCCCATCAAGATGAACTTGAGACTTGCAGGCTCGCCAGGGGAGACCATGGTGAACCGCCCCCTCACTGCCATATTTAGGTGTGAGGGGGGCTGGAAGGCCATGACGGCAATGGGGAGAAAGGTGGAGAGGGCCGGGACTTCTGTGTGCCATGCTGGCTGGCTGGCCAGGGTGTAATTAACCCTTCTGAAAATGAGTGGCCTGACTTTCCGGAGAACCTCCTCTGGGCTGGGGCGTGCTCTCAGCATGCATGAAGTCCTTTAGCTTACCACTGCCCTAAATGAGCAGGTACTTTATCAGGCCATTTTATCACGTGGACCAGGAGGCCTGACTGGCCTGGAAACCCCATCTACCCCTTCGGTCCACCACCTGCTCACTAAGCCAGGGGCTTCCAGCTGAGCCTGGGGCCGCTGCAGGGCAGGTCTCAGGGCCCCCTCCCCAGGGTCCAGGCTACCCCCTCCCCCGGCAGCATGAAGTACCTGTCAGGCAGCCACCCAGACAGGAGCCAAATGGGGCGGGTCCCCAAACCGGACCGGCTGGTTTGGGCTCTGGTGAGGGAGGCGGTCAGGACTGGGTAGGTCTGACCAGCCAAGGAAACTAGGTCCCACGGGGAAGGGACAGGGGAGGGCGGGGGAAGGAGGGAGCACCCCTCCTCCAAAAGGAAGTCTCACTGGAGACAAGGGGTCCTCCTGGGGACTGGCCTCAGGGGCAAGGAGATGTCCATTCAAGAACCTCTCACAGGGACTTCCCTGGTGGCCCAGTGGTTAAGACTCCATGCTCCCAGTGCAGGGGGACACTGGTTCAATTCCCGGTCAGAGAACTAGAGACTGCATGTCGAAACTAAGAGCCTGCATGCCACAACCAAACACCTGGAACAGCTAAAGGGGGAGAAAAGGATCTCTCACGCCAGAACAGAACTGCATAATGGAAGTTTTAAAACATGCTCCCAGAGAGAGACTAAACTAACGAACCCCCATCACTCAGATTCTCAACTATAAGTTCTGCCATACTTAGGCTTCCTCTCTCCCCTCCGTTTCTTCCCCTTCTCTCTGTCTCAGTCTCTGTCTCTTTATAACATGGAACATAGTTCAAAAGTCAGTGGCCCCGAAGGGGAAACACTGGCAGGTCGGCGCCCTCCTGCTTTGCCCCAGCTCGGCCGTGGAGTCACCTCTACTAGAGATTCTGTTGTTTTCTGAGAGCCTATGCATACCTGTGTGAGCGTGTGTGTGTGTACACACATGCATGTGCACACAGATGCTTTTGCACTTAAAAAACAATCATAAATGGCTGCACACCACACACTCAACTGCACTTTGCTTTTCTCAAGACCGTTCCTGGCTCGTCTGCGCCGCGGGCACCAGGAGGCGTTTGGCAGCGTCCAGTGGAGGTGAAGACACGCTGGGGACCTGGCGCGCTCTCCCGGATCCACCCCCAGGGACACACACGGGGAGGTGCACACGGCACAGTCTGAATCGGCGAGACTGGAAACAACACCAACGCTCGCCCACAGCAGGTGGATAATGAACTGTGTGATCCACTAGCCCCACACGAGAGTACACAACGGCGAGAACAAGCGACCCACAGCCATGTGTGGATGGACATCAAACATGATATTAAACAGAAGCAGCGAAACAAAACCCAACACATCCTAGGACTTTGTTCAGAAACAGTTCAAAACCAGGTAAAATGAAATATGCTCCTTAGGGATGCACACAGAGGGGGCAAAACCAAAGAGAAAAGGGAGGGAGCAACTGCCTCAAAAGTCAGGGAAGGGGCTGCCTCCAGGGGCGGGGGCAGGGGCTGGCACCATCTGTTACTTCAACTGGAGGAAGTGGTTACGTGGGTCTTCCCCTTAAAGTCATTGGTCATACTGTACATTTCTACTTTATGCGCTTTCCACATGTAGGCTAATTGTGATTTTAAATGAAAAAAAATAGATACGTCTAATGATCTTACCAGGCTTCCATCTGTGCAAAGCACAGCCCCGCTGCTTTAGCAGCTGCGTGGAAGGGCCACGATGCCTTGAGCCAGTCCCCACGGGGCCAGGTCAGTGGCTTCCAGTCATTTGCTCTTACACATGGTGCGGCAGTGAGAACCGTGGGCAGAAGTCACCTCACAGGTGTGCCAGCATGTCTGTGGGCCAAGTGCCTACCAGGAGGACTGCCAGGCAAAGCACAGCACCGCCAGGCTGCCACTCTCAGCCCTTCCCTTGGCCTCAGGCCCAGGGTGTTCTCACACCCTCCCATCTTCCCCACTCAGACAGGTGAAGTCTGGCCCCTCTTGGCCTTGTTTTCATTCGCCTTTTGGTGCTTAGTAATTGCCGGCTTCCCAGATGGCGCAGCACCTGGGAAGAATCTGCCTGCCAATGCAGGAGACTCGGGTTCAACCCCTGAGTCGGGAAGATCCCCTGGAAGAGGCAATGGCAACCCACTCCAGTATTCTTGCCAGGGATATCCCATGGACAGAGGAGCCTGGTGGGTTCACGCTGTCACAGAGTCAGACACAACTTAGCGATTGAGCACACAGGCACTTAGTAACTGCGCATCCTTTTAAATTTGTAAAAGTCACCAGAACTCCTTTTCTGCTAACAGTCTCTTCAAAGCCTTTACCTCCTACATGCCGCATGACATAGACAAAAATGAAAAAGAAAAAAAGGTTGATTTTGGGACTTCCCTGGTAGTCCAGTGGTTAAGACTCCACACTTCCACTACAGGGGGTTCAAGCCCTGGTTGGGGAACTAAATTTCCACATGCCACACAGTGTGGCCAAAAAAAAAAAAAGCCTTTGTTTTTCTGTGAGGGTCAAGACCTTTGTAAACCCACCCCAGCTCTTCCCACCTCTCCAGCCTCGTCTCCCCACCACCACCCCATTCACGGGTTCCATCTTGCATTCGTGTATTTTGTCAACAGAAGCAGAACACGTGCCCACCATGTGCCGTCCAGGCTGGGGCAGTGGTGCAGCATGGTCCCGGCCCCCGGGGCTTACAGTCCAGGACCACCCAGTGAAATGTGACATTCCAGCTGAGAAGGGTGGCTGGAGGGATGAGAGCACAGAGGAGCCGGGCTGGACCAGGCCGCCAGGGGAGTCAGGGGAGCCAAGGCAAGTTCTGAGGATGGCCTGCATCTGGAAGACATAACTCTGGCTGCACGTCTGAGGACGGGATGAAGGGGGCCTGAGTGGATGTGGGGACAGGTGACGAGACCGAAGCACTGCTCCGGGCAAATGGTGAAGGTGGCCACGGCCTGGCATGGAGGGAGGGCCCCAGACCAGAGGTGTGTCTGCCCACAATGTGCAACTCCTGTCAGATGGCGGCCGAGGGCAAGGCAGGCGCCAAGGGTGACTCTGAAAGTCGGTAAGTCACACTGCCATCTTTCACACAAGGGTGCGCCAGAGGGGCTCCAAAAATGCCAGGCCCCAGAACTACTCAATTGTGACAGAGATGAAAAAAGCCCGAAGATTCACTTTCCCCGATAGTAAGGCCTGGGGTACAACCACAGTAATCAAGACAGTGGGGAAAAACACAGAGGTCAGTGAATGGAATAGAGAATCCAGACAAAGACCCAAACAAATACACCCAGCTGGGTTTTAAAACACTGATTTTTTTTTTCACTGTGGTAAAATACACCTTGTCTGTTCTTCAGTTGCTACGTTGTGTCTGACTCTTTGTGACCCCATGGACTACAGCACGCCAGGCTTTCCTGCCCTTCACTACTCCCCAGAGCTTGCTCAAACTCATGTCCGTTGACTTGGTGATGCCATCCAACCAGCTCATCCTCTGTCACTCCCCTTTCCTCCTGCCTTCAATCTTTTCCAGCATGACCATCTTTTCCGATGAGTCGGCTCTTCGAATCAGGTGGCCAAAGTATTGGAGCTTCAGCTTCAGCATCAGTCCTTCCAAAGAATATTCAGGACTGATTTCCTTTAGGATGGACTGGTTTGATCTCCTTGCAGTCCAAGGGACTCTCAAGAACCTTCTCCAGCACCACAATTTGAAAGCATCAATTCTTCAATGGTCCAACTCTCACATCTATACACGACTATTGGTTAAACAATAGCTTTGACTATATGGACCTTTCTTTCCAAGGAGCAAACGTCTTCTAATTTCACGGCTGCAGTCATTGTCCGCAGTGATTCTGGAGCCCAAGAAAATAAAATCTATCACTGTTTCCACTTT
Organism: Bos indicus x Bos taurus; assembly: GCF_003369695.1. NCBI lineage: Eukaryota > Metazoa > Chordata > Mammalia > Artiodactyla > Bovidae > Bos > Bos indicus x Bos taurus. Next base: position 17,007,309 of record NC_040093.1, read on the forward strand.
TCCCCATCTATTTGCCATGAAGTGATGGACCAGATGCCATGATTTTAGTTTTTTGAATGCTGAGTTTTAAGCCAGCTTTTTCACGCTCCTCTTTCACCCTTATCAAGAGGCTCTTAAGTTCCTCTTCGCTTTCTGCCATTAGAGTGGTATCATCTGCATATCTGAGCCTGTTGATATTTCTCCCAGCAATCTTGATTTCAGCTTGTGATTCATCCAGTCTGGCATTTTGCATGATGTTATATATAAGTTAAACAAGCAGGATAACAATAAACAGCCTTGTCGTACTTCTTTTTCAATTTTGAACCAGTCCATTGTTCCATGTCCAGTTCTAACTGCTGCTTCTTGACCCGCATACAGGTTTCTCAGGAGACAAGTAAGGTGGTCTGGTATTTCTATCTCTTTAAGAATTTTCCAGTTTGTTGTGATCCACACAGTCAAAGGCTTTAGCACAGTCATTGAAGCAGAAGTAGATGTTTTTCTGCAATTCCCTTGCTTTCTCTATGATCCAAGGGCTCCCTGGTGGCTTAGACAGTAAAAAATCCACCCACAATGTGGGAGACCTGGGTTGGATCCCTGGGTTGGGAAGATCCCATGGAGGAGGGCATGGCAACCCACTCAAGTATTCTTGCCTGAAGAATCCCCATGGACAGAGGAGCCTGGCGGGCTACAGTCCTTGGGGTCACAAAGAGTTGGACATGACTGAGCGACTAAGCACATACATACTTTATGATCCAATGGATGTTGGCAATTTGATTTCTGGTTCCTCTGCCTTTTCTAAACCCAGCTCATACATTTGGAATTTCTCAGTTCACACACTGCTGAAGCCTAGCTTGAAGGATTTTGAGCACTACCTTGCTAGCATGTGAAATGAGCACAATTGTATGGTAGTTGAAACATTCTTTGGCATTGCCCCTCCTTGGGACTGGACTGAAAACTGACCTTTTCCAATCTTGTGGCCACCACTGAGTTTTCCAAATTTGCTGACATATTGAGTGCAGCACTTTAACAGCATCATCTTTCAGGATTTGAAATAGCTCAGCTGGAATTCCATAACCTCCACTAGCTTTGTTTGTAGTAGTACTTACTATAAGGTCCACCTGACTTCACACTTCTAGGATGTCTGGCTCTGGTAAGTGACTATCATGGTTATCCAGGTCATTAAGATCTTTTTTGTACAGTTCTTCTGTGTATTCTTGCCACCTCTTCTTAATATCTTCTGCTTCTGTTAGGTCCATACTGTTTCTGTCCTTTATTGTGCCCATCTTTCCCAGAAATGCTCCCTTGGTATCTCTAATTTTTTTTAAGAGATCTCTAGTTTTTCCCATTGTATTGTTTTCCTCTATTTCTTTGCACTGATCACTGAGAAGGCTTTCTTATCTCTCCTTGCTGTTCTCTGGAACTCTGCATTCAGGTGGGTATGCTGCTAAGTCGCTTCAGTCGTGTCCGACTCTGTGCGACCCCATAGACGGCAGCCCACCAGGCTCCCCTGTCCCTGGGATTCTCTAGGCAAGAACACTGGAGTGGGTTGCCATTTCCTTCTGCAATGCATTAAAGTGAAAAGTGAAAGTGAAGTCGTTCAGTCGTGTCTGACTCTTCGAGACCCCATGGACTGCAGCCTACCAGGCTCTGCCGTCCATGGGATTTTCCAGGCAAGAGTGCTGGAGTGGGGTGCCATTGCCTTCTCCTCAGGTGGGTATATCTTTCCCTTTCTCCTTTGCTTTTAGCTTCTCTTCTTTTTTCAGCTATCTGTAAGGCCTCCCCAGACAACCACTTTGCCTTCTTGCATTTCTTTTTCCTGGGGATGGTTTTGGTTACTGCTGCCTATACAGTATACATAATGACTTCCCTGGTGGCTCAGATGGTAAAGAATCTGCCTGCAATGCAGGAGACCCAGGTTTGATCCCTGGGTCAGGAAGATCCCCTGGAGAAGAAAATGGCTACCCACTCCACTATTCTTGCCCGGAGAATACCATGGACAGAGGAGCCTGGCTGGCTACAGTCCTTAGGGTCACAAAGAGTCAGACATGATGGGGTTACTATTATACGTCTATCTATGATTTTAACCAACCTTAATCCTAGAGTGTGAACCACAGTGGCACTGAACACATTTACAATGCTGTACAACCACCACCGTGACTCATGCTCCAAACGTTCTCATCATCCCCAGCAAAGACCCTGTGCCCATGGACGCCAGCTCCCCACTCCCTCCTTCCCCCCAGCCCCTGGCAACCCCCATTCAACTTTCCTTCTCTATGAATCCGCCTGTTCTATGCGGAATATATAAGTGGACTCTTACAATATCTTTCCTACATGTGGCTTATTTCACTAAGCATGATGCTTCAAGGTCCATCCATTGTGTAGTATGCATGTAAACCCCATTCCTTTTTATGGCTCAATAATATTCCATTGCATGTATACACCAAATTTCGTTTACCCATTCATCTGCTGGACGCCTGGGTTGTTTCCACTTTTAAGCTATTGTGAATAAAGCAACTATGAACATTAAAGTGTACAAATATCTGTTCAAGTCTCTGCTTTCAATTTTTTGGATATGTATCTAGGAGTCAAATTGCTGGGTCATATGGTAGTTCTATATTTAACCTTTTGAGAAAAGACCAAACTGTTTCCCACAGCAGCTGCACCATTTCACATCTCCAATAGCAATCCACGAGGGCTCCAATTTCTCTATCTCCTCACCAACACGTTAGTTTTCTTTCTTTTTTTTTTTTTTAAGATAATAGCCATCCTGGTAGGTGCGAAGCTATATCTCATTATTGTAATTTATTTTTGACAAAGAACTATAAGCAATTCAATGGAGGAAAGACAGAATTTTCAACAAACAGTACTGGAACAAAGGGACATCCATATGCTAAAAAAATGAACCTTTATCTGAACTTCACACTTACACAAACCTTAACAAAACTTTTAGAAAACAAACCAACATATCTTCAAGATCTAGGGCTAAGCACAGACTTCTTAGACTGGATACCAAAAGCATGACCCATAAAAGGAAAAATTATTAAAATAGACCTCATCAAAATTAAAAACTTCTGGACAATTTCCCCGGTGGTCCAGTGGTTAAGGATCTGCCTTCCAGTGAAGGGGACATGGGTTTGATCCCTGGTTGGGGAACTAAGATCCTATATGCTGTGGGGCAACTAAGCCCAAGCACCACAACTAGAGGCCACACGTTGCAACTACGGAGCCTCGCACACCAGAGCCTATGCTTTACAATGAGAAGCCTGCAAGGAGAAAAGCCCCAATCTAAGGCCATACCACCCTGAACGCACCCGATCTCGTCTGGTCTCAGAAGCTAAGCAGGGTCGGGCCTGGTTAGTACTGGGATGGGAGAAGCCCCTGTGTCCCATACTAGAGAAAAGCCTATGTGCTTCAACGAAGACCCAGAGCAGCCAAAATTAAAATAATAATAATAACAAAAAAAATTTTTTTTTAATTAAGAACTTCTGGTCTGCAAAAGTCCATGTAAAGAATATAAAAAAGTAACAGATTGGGGGAAAATATTTGCAAACCACATACCTGACAAAGGACTAATATTTCGAAGACATAAAGGATTCTCAACGCTCAACAGTAAAAAACCCAAACAATCCAATTAGCAAATGGGCAGAAGACATGAAGATGATTCACCAGAGAGGATACACAGATGGCAGATAGGCTCATGAAAGGATGTCTGACAGCATTAGCCATTAGAGAAATACAAATTAAAGCCACAGAGAATTATCATTACATGCTCATTAGAATAGCTAAAATAAAGAATAGTGACCCACCAAATGCGGGCCAGGACGAAGAGAAATTGAGCACTCATTCGCTGCTGGTGGGGATGTAAAGTTGTACAGCCATCATGAAAAAGAGTTTGGCAGTTTCTTTAAACACGCATCCACCTACATACCAGCAGCTGCACTTCTGGGTATTTGTCCCAGAAAAAATGAAAATTTACATTCACACAAAAACCTGTACAAGATTGTCAACAGCAGCTTCATTTCTAATTGTCAAAAACTGGAAACACCCCAGATGTCCCTCAGTGGGTGAATGGTTCAATAAACTATGGCACATCCACTACTCAGCAAAAAAAAGGAACCAACTATTGACACAGCCAACAACCTGGATGAATCTCCAGAGAACTATGCTGAGTGAAAAAAACGCCAACACCCAAAGGTTATGTACAGTACAATCTCATTTACGTAACACTGTTGAAATGACAGAATTATAAAAATGGGGAACAAATAGATGAATGGCTGCCTGGAATGAGGGACAGAGCAGGGACAGGATGTGGCTGTAAAAAGGGCATGGGGGATCCTTGTGATGGAGTGTTCTCCATCCTGACTGTATCTATGACAACATACTGGTTGTGATCTTGTACTGATTTTAATTTTGCAAAATGTTACTATTGGAGGGAGCTGGCTAAAGGGTAGAGGGGCTCTCCCTGTGTTATTTTTCACACCTCCAGATTAAAGCACAATGATCTCAAAATGAAAAGCTTCATGAAAAACTACTAGTATTGTCGTTCAGTCTCCAAATCATGTCTGACTCTGCGACACCATGGACTGCAGCATGCCAGGCTTCCCTGTCCTTCATCATTTCCCGGAGTTTGCTCAAACCCATGTCCACTGAGTCGGTGATGCCATCCAACCATCTTATGGTCCGTCACCCCCTTCTCTTGCCCTCAGTCTTTCCCAGCATCAGGGTCTTTTCCAATACATTGGCTCTTCACATCAGCTGGCCAAGGTACTGGAGCTCCAGCTTCAGCATTCAATCCTTCCAATGAATATTTAGGGTTGATTTCCTTTAGGATTGACTGGTTTGATCTCCTTGCTGTCCAAGGGACTCTCGAGAAGTCTTTGCAGCACAGTTTGAAAGCATCAATTTTTCGGCGCTCAGCCTTCTTTATGGTCCAACTCTCACATCCATACATGACTACTAATAATTTATTAAAAATGCCAGGCCCTTTCCCACCTTAGAACATGCTATTCATTTTCCTTGGAACACACAGGCTTCCACACACTGACTGCTCGTACAGCCCTCAGCTCCGATGTCTCCTCCTCCAGGAAGCCTCCCCTGATTTCCCAGGCTGGAGCCAGGGCTTGTCTCAGTCCTCAGGGCTTCCCCCACCAAACCCATGACACGGGGGCCTGTGCTTTCCTCAAGGTCACTCTGGGGCTGTCACTGCCTGGTGCCATGTCTGTTTCTATCACTAGACATGAGGGCAGGGTCTTGGTGGGGAGACAGGTCAGAGGAGGAGCGCAGTGATTATCTACAAAGTGCAAGAGTGAGTGGTACTGACAACATTACTGACAGCTGCTGCTGCTGCTAAGTCGCTTCAATCGTGTCTGACTCTGTGCGACCCCATAGACGGCAGCCCACCAGGCTCCCCCGTCCCTGGGATTCTTCAGGCAAGTGTACTGGAGTGGGTTGCCATTTCCTTCTCCAATGCATGAAAGTGAAAAGTGAAAGTGAAGTTGCTCAGTCATGTCTGACTCTTCGCGACCCCATGGACTGCAGCCTACCAGGCTCCTCCGCCCATGGGATTTTCCAGGCAAGAGTACTGGAGTGGGGTGCCATTGCCTTCTCCTAACACTTGTTACAGAGATTTCTATGTGCTAGATCTGTTTTGAGAGCTTTGCATGGATAAAATAATCTGTATAACAATCCCATTTTACAAATGGGGAAACTGAGGCCGCCGGGGGTGGTGGTGGAGGAGGGATGAGGGAGGAGCTACAAGCTCAAGGTCATCCAGCTAGCAGGTCACAGAGCTGGGAAGCAAACCCACGCCTTTGGATCAGGGCTTTTGATAGGATCACTAACCACAAGGTTTCTCCAGGAAAGGCTGGATGAGACCAGCTGAAGGGGGAAGCCAAGGGGCAGGGGGGCAGGGGAAGAGACCCTGTTGCCTCCTCCCTAGTCCCCAGTCCATTCCCACGTAGAGTCGGGGGGGCCTCACCCTCCTCCATGGAAGGTCCCTTCTGTGGAACTGACACACCCAGAATGGTACCAGAACCACCTTCCCACCTAACAGGCATCCGGGAAGGCCTCTTCCATGTCAAGGGCCTCTAACTGAATCCCATTTATCAACCTGGGAAGCCGGCAGTGCCCTCCACGGAGAGGAGTGCCCACCTTCACTGGACGTGTGCCTGCATGTGTGCCAAGTTTCTTCAGTCGTGTCCCACTCTTTTGTGACCCCATGAACGGCAGCCCACCAGGCTTCTCTGCCCATGGGATTCTCCAGGCAGGAACACTGGAGTGGGTTGCCATGCCCTCCTCCAGGGGATCTTCCCAGCCCAGGGATCGAACCTGCATTTCTTATGTCTCCTGCAGTAGTGTCAAACCATGGAGTGGGGCAGGGGAAGGGGGAGGGTGGGGAGGGGGGAGGGTGGGGAGGGGGGAGGGTGGCGAGCTGAGAGGAGCCCCCAGGCGCCCTCCTGAGGCTCCCCCAGGGCAGGGCTGCTTTCATCTGGCTGTGGGGAGGGGCTTCCCTCTGACACGTGCTGGGGAGCATTCCTACTGGCAGGCGACTTCATCGCTCCACTAGAGAAGTCTCCAGAGCACAATACTGAGAGCAAGCTGCAGATGAGCAGGGAACCATTTACCTCCAGTTTTCAAACCTGTAGCACAATACGATATGGGATACTGTTTAGGGAGGCAACAAGGAATCACAGTGAGGCCGGGGTACCTGCGGGAGGGACCCCGGGGACTCTAACCACAGCAAGTGTGTTTCCTCTCTCAGTTGGGCAACAGGCCCAGGGGAGGCCATCAGGTGGCTCTCTGATCTCTTTCACACACAGTCTCTTTCGCTCTCTTTCTGTCCATCTGTCTCTAACACACACACACTCTCTTTCTCTCCACCGCCCCCCCAAGACTGGAACTGGTCCTGTGATCAGAGCAGCGGCTCTCCTGGGTCCCTTGCAACTCTTGGGAATTTGCTGTGTGACTCAGGGAGCTCACACTGGGGCTCTGTGGCAACCTAGAGGGGTGGGATGGGGAGGGAGGTTCAAGAGGGAAGGGACATATGTGTACCTATGGCTGAGTCATGTTGATGTACGGCAGAAACCAGGGCTTTTCCCTGGTGGCTCAGATGGTCAAGAATCCACCTACAATGCAGGAGACCCCGGTTCCCTGGGTCAGGAAGATCCCCCTGGAGAGGGGAATGGCAACCCACTCCAGTATTCCTGCCTGGAGAATGAACAGAGGAGCCTGGCGGGCTACAGTCCACGGGGTTGCAAAGAGTCGGACATGACTGAGCAACTAACACACAGACACACATAGCAGAAACCAACACAATATTGTAAAGCAATTATTCTTCAATTAAAAAACCAGAAAGAACCAGGATGCCATGGCAGGTCTGACCCAGGCCGGAGTCCACTCGCTTAACCATGTTACACTCCCATTGGTCATGCACTGACAATTCTTGATTACACACTCAGTGTACACCAGGCACTGTGTCAGGCACTGGGGACACAGTGAATAAGCCAGTCCCTCCTTCCCAGAGGTGACACGCTGGTGAGTGAGGGAGATAAGATAACATAAAAGTAAACAAGGAAGTACATGACCAGTGGGAGAGGGGACAGAGCACGGGGTGTGTGTGGCGGACAGGGTGTCTAGGGGGGTGGGTGTCCCTGAGCAGGAGCAGGGGAAGTGAGGGGGCCATGTGGGGAACCTAGGGAAGTGCTTTCAGAGTAGAAGGAACCACAACTGCAAAGGCCTGAGGACTGAAGCCTGCCTGGCACGTTCCAGAATGCCTGAGGCTGGCCCAGGAGGCCTGTGTGGCAGGAAGGGAGGGAGGGTGTGAGGGGAGGGTGGTGTAGCTGAGGTCAAGAGAGTCTACACTAAATGCAGAAGAGCCGCTCGCGGAGCCCAGACCTCCTGACCACAGCCCTCCCGGAGGTGCAGCTGCCCTCTCACCATCATGCTATGTTAAGGAGGAGGAAGCAGGCGGGGGGATAGGAAAGCTCCCCAGGGGGCCCAGCTGGCCAAGGGCAGAGCTGGGGCAGGAGCCCCTAAAGATAAGCAGAGGGAGGGTGAAGAATGAGGGTCGGGGGGACGGATGGCTCTCAGCTGGGGGCCTCTGGTCCCAGAAGAGCAGGAGCCCAAAGCTTCGGTTTGTGAAGAAGGCTCACTGGAAGCCAGGGGCTCACGCACAGCCCTGTGCTCCCAGACTACGGGTGTTCTGAACCTCAGACCTTCGGCTCCCCCCTGCCCCATTCTGCTGTACTGCGTACCAGCCTAACTAAGAGCAACTTAAGAATTTCCATTTTAATCCACTCACTTACAAAAAAAAAAAAAAGAAATTACTTCAAGATAGTCACCCAGACATGAAGGCTGGCCTGAATTCCTACAGAGCACCATCTATGAAGTAGTGGAACCCGAATGCAATCGCGCCTCTAGACCCAAGGCCCAACATACAGGAAGCACAGGGACAGAGGGACCCGTGAAGTGACACCACGAGGGTGCCCGGTGAGGCCCGGGCCGTGGGAAGCTCCAGAGGACAGAGGATCAGGGGTTTCAACAGATCAATGACCCGGTCAGCGGGCACAGGAAAGAGCCTACAGACGACAGAAGACGTCAGGGGCCTGTCGACCAAACGCAGAGCAGACCTTGTCCGGATGCCAAGTCAAACGCACACATTGGAAAAAACGACAAGACAACTGGGGAAATGCGAGGCTATTAAGAAAGTATTGGTTCTTTTTCTCCTGTGACCATGGTATCTCGTCTGTGTGGGTGTGTTTACAGACTCCTTATCTCTTATATGCAAAAAATCTGAGATATTTATGGCCACAGTATACGATGTTTAAGAACTGCCTCCAAAGAATCAGGGAGGTGGGGATGGGGTACAGATGAAAAAGCCTGGTGGTGACAGATAACTGCCGAAGCTGGGGCGGGCGTCCTGAGGAGGGCGGCAGGCCACTGTTCAGAAGACTGTGTGGGCACTTCCATCATACAGAGGTTTTAAACACTTTGCAAAAAGGAATGTGACCTAGTCAGAACAGTGAAGAATTCGTGGGTCGCTCACCTTGTGAACCTTAATTACTAAATCCAAACATGTATCCTGCCTCTAATAACTGTAACAGACGTCACGGCAGTAGTAACTATAATGACATGATGATGGCAGACCTGGGCTGAGAGTCGCTCTAAATGGGAACCAGTGCAGAGACACCGGGGGCTCAGGGCCTGGCCCCAGGTCACAGAGGAGGCTGGGGGAGCCGGGTGAGGCCAGCAGGGAAGCTGGATGCCCAGTCCTGGCCCAGAGGGGATGGGGGAGAGGAGGCCAGGAGCCTTGCAGAGCGGGGATGCACAGGGGCTTCTGGACTCTCAGCTCCCCTCATTCCCACTGAGTGAATCATAATGGCTCCTGCGATGCAACAGTCACATCTGAGCACAAACTTTTCCTGAAATTAAACTATCAGCCACTCCATGGGAGCCTGAAATGGTAACCGCAACGGATGACAACATCAGACTTGGGGGCCCACAGGATCTGGGGGGTCCACCAGCCTGGGCGCTCCTCCCTGCTCCTGGGCCCCCCACCAGCAGAGGCATGCATGCCCTGCCCCTCACCCCCTCCCCCTCCAGGTGCCAGGAACAGCCAGGAGTGGCTGGCGTGTGGGGGACCAGCACCCGGACTCATCCTGGGTCTGCAGAAACCATCTCCCTTGTGTGGCTTCGGCAGGATCCTGCCTGCAAGCAGGGAAGCCTCTGCAGGGTAGTGGGGGGGAGTAGAAACTGAGGGAGAGGAGAGGAGAGACAAGAGGCAGCGACTCGGGAAGAGAAGACAGGAGGCGGGAGGGGACAGTCGGCTGCCCAGACAGGGGCTGGCGGGCCCAGGGATGAAGAGGCCCTGACGTCTCCTCCGGGCCTCAGCTCCCTCGTCAGTAACGTGGGAATAATAGTCACATCTTCCTGTAGTGAGGCTGTGGGGGTGACAGGGCTGACACGACTTAATCACGCCATGTCAGAAGCCTAGAAAAGTGTCCAAACATTGCGAAAGCTAATACGTGATTTCTACCATTTCTGTAAGCCAGTGGCTCTCATCTCGGTTCAGAAGCACACTACAGTCGCTCAGGGAGCTTAAAAAAAAACACCAAATAACACAAAACCCAATGCTCAGGCCCCACAGCCAGAGATTCAGATTCAAGTGGCCTGACCTTTTGTTGTTTAGTCGCTCAGTGGCGTCCGACTCTTTGCAACCCCATGGACTGCAGCGCGCCAGGCTTCCCTGTCCTTCACCATCTCCGGGAGTTGGCTCAGACTCATGTCCGTTGAGTCAGTGATGTACACCTGTGCCAGGTAACCCTAAGGAGCATGGGATGGGGGCAGGGGGGAGCCTGGACACAGAGTCCCAGGACTGAGTCCTCAGGGGATGGTAGAAGTGAGACAGACTGATGGGGGGCAGGGTAGGGGGCGGAAAGGAAAAGGGGAGGGAAGGGCAGGGTACGCCGCCCAGGAGGCCCCTCTCTGCCTGCCCACCGGAGTCTGGGGCCGGCTGAGGAATGCGAGGAATGAAGCCAGGCCTGGCACGGCCATCCCCAGGTCCCCTCCCCCTTCGCAAACTGCCAAGAGCCCATCCTTGGCCAGGTCACTGGCCAGGCTGTCAACCGCCCCCTGCTCCCCCAAGGCCTTGGCAACCACTCAGTCCTCCGGGCCTGAAGCCCACTCCCAGCCCTCTCCTCGGGGTGCCCGTCCTGAGCCCCTTTCTCCTCTTGGGTCCCCCGTGACCCCAGTACTGGACCACAGGGCGCAGCCTAGGCGTGGAGCCCTTATCGGTGGTGGGGTGAGTGATGCTGACAGCGGCATGTGGCGGGCAGAGTTTATCACCCGCTCTGGAGACAGGAGTGGCCTGAGAAGGCTGCCCAGAGGTGGTGACCTTTAGCCCGAGCCCGAGAGAATAACCGAGGTGAGAGCAGGAAACAAAGACCCACGAGGCTGGAGCGCGGGAGGCAAGCGGAGGGCCAGCCCAGCAGAGGGGGCCATGGAAGGGTCAGAGCCAGGAAGGGATGCACGCAGATCGCAACCACAGGCACCAGCTGCCCCGCACCTGGGCCCCTCGCAGGGCTGGAGAACCGCGGCGGGCCTCGGGGGGTCCTCAGGTGTCCCCACATCCCACCACCACCCCGGGGGGAGCGGCCCAGCCCTGGCTCCCTCTGGCCACTCTGTGAGGAGACCCCAGTGAGCTGCTTCCTGCATCCCTGAGCCTGTTTCCTGATAATTAAACCGTAAGCTGATTAGTCAAGGAAAACCTTTAATTAGCCCTTGAAATCATTCAGGAAAATTACAACCTCCTCTCCGGGCAACCTGCCCGCCCTCTGCCAGGGCCCAGGGGCGGTGCCTGGGAGGAAGCAGAGCACGGGGAAGCCAGGCTCCTGCCTCTGCTCTGAGGGCCTCACCCAGCCGGGCCAAGGCCAGGGAGCAAGGCACCGCGCGGGAGAGGTGGCCACGGGCTCCCCTCTGCCACGTCACCAAGTGCCCGGAATAAACCCAGCAAGAGGTGGGCAAGGCCCGGCTGGAGAAGTGTGACCCTCTGCTGAGAGACATCAGAGGAGACCTAAACAAATCGAGAGACAGACCACGTTCATGGACTGGGAGACTCAATGTCATGTCTGCTTTTGGGGCACGAGGCTTGTCTCATATCTAAGTGGCGTTACAAAAAGTCAACTGGCCGAGACACTTGGGAAGAAGGACGCGTGCGTGGGAGGGCTTGCTCTCCACGCCATCAAGACTTATTATCAACTACTGGGACTGCCCTGGTGGTCCAGTAGCTAGGACTCCGCTCTCCCAATGCAGGGAACCCAGGTTCCATCCCTGGTCAGGGACCTGGATCCCACATGCTGCAACTGAAGATCCTGCCTGCTGCCACAGAGACTGAAGATCTCTTGCGCCACAAGTAAGACCCGGCATGGCCATTTAAATGAAAATATTAAGAAAAAAGACAATGATATGAATTAGGATAGCGGGGTACTGATGCAGGAATAGGCAAACTTGAGCACAACAAAGAATGAGAGCACCCAGAAACAGACCCACTTACAGAGACTTGACTTTATGGCCCAGGTGCAGAGGAGAAACTACGGCTGTTGTCATAACGGTACACGGATGACTGGGGAGCCACGTGGAAAATGTGAAGCTGGGTGACTACCTCACACCACACACTTGCGTGCACGCGCGCACACACACACATTCCAGAACAAAGAGCGGCTAAATGTGAAAAGTAGAACTATAAAACTATAAAGGAAGTAGATGATAAATCTGGCTACAGTAAAATTAAAAGCTTCATCAAAAGACACAATTTAAAGAAACTGAAAAGACAGGGCACCAAATGAGAGAATGTAAGGAGGACCATCTTAGAAACACAGGTTCTGGTCCAGACTCTTAAGACTTAACTCACAGAAATTCAAAATGAAAATGCAGACAGCCTGGAGGAGAAAGAGGCAAGTGGCTGGAATGGGCCCTTCACAGGGGGCGCTCCCGATGTGCACTCCAGATGTTCACAGAGCAAGCAAGGCTGCTCTGGCCCCGGGAGGAGACGCCACCACGCCAGCTCGGCACCAGTGGGCAGGAAGGGCCCAGCACTCACCACTGGCGCTGCCCTCGCTTCCTCATCTCTGAAATGGGTCGAATCCTTCCGGGAAGGACTGAGCAGAAGCAGCGTGGGAGTTCTGTACAGGCACTGGGCCTGGCACGTGCAAGCCCTCAATTAGTTCTCTCTATTAATCCGCCTCAGGAATAAGGACTCCCCAGGCTCAAGGTCATTTGAGGCCTTCTCCTGCCTCGGAGCTGGAGCTGGGATGTGTCAGGGGTGTGGCCAGAAGGCTGAGAGTCCAAGAGACAGGCTCCAACTGGGTAGCAACTGGGTTCGTTTATCAGTACAGTGTCCCTGGAGGCCACAAAGGGCCAGGCACTCCTGAGTATTTGTTGGAAAAAAGATAATAAACCAATCACATTCCTAGTTCTCTGCCAGGCCCGAGGATAAGTGTGTTAGGAGCAGAACCTCAGATACGTCCTGGGACACCCAGAGGAGCCTCGGTTCTAGAGAGGAAGAAACTGGGACACGGAGAGGCCCAAGTGGCTGTCAAGATTCAATTCCAGAGTAGACAGGACCAAATGCCAGTCTTCTTTCAGTTCCTCAAAGGTGCCCTGCGCTCTCCTGCCTAGGACATCTGTACAGGCAGCTCTCTCAGCCTCGAACCCACGACCCTCTACCTCCCCGAGTTTACCCTTCAAGTGGCAATTCCTCCTCAGGAAAGCCTGCTCTGTAATCCTCACCTGAGGGGAACTACCCTTCCTCCCCACTGGCCCAACATACACCCTGGCAAAGATATACTCCACTTGTTACAACCTCTCATTCATTCATTCAGCCCACCAGGGCTTGACTAGGGAAAGTCAAGCCCTGAGGATACAGCAAGGGACACAGTAAGCTGCCCACCTGCCCCCGCCCCGTACCCCCGCCACGAAGCTAAGTTGTGGGGGTGGGTGGGTGAGGAGGACACCAACCAACACACCGGGTCACACTGCAACAGTAATGACGGTGAGCGGACCAGGGAAGCCAAGCAGGCGAAGGTGGGGAGAGAGTGACATCGCTCCTGTAGACCTAGGAGGGGGCGCTGAACAAAGAGCCTGAGGCAGGACTCGGCCCGGAATGTTCCAGGGACAGGGCAGCAGCAGATGAGTGAAGGCAAGCAGGGAAGCTGGGCCAGAATCTTCTGGGACCTTGAAGGCTGTTCCTCAAAAGAGATGAAGCCAGGGAAGGGGTCCCCCGCAGGACAGGGACGGGATCTGACCCGGGCCCCCTCCGGCTGGGCGTGCAGACCAACTGTGGGGCAGTTGGCGGGCGGGGGGCTGTCCCCACGGTCGAGGCTGGAGTTGAGGGTGGCTGGAACTAGGGGTGACAACAAAGAGTGGGAGGCCCCAGGTTCTAATCTGAAGGTAGAAGAGCAGGCTTTCTGGACATCCTGGATGTGGAGGAAGAGGCCAAGAGGAGTCAGGATGACATCAGACCCCCCAGCCCGACCTTGAGGGCGGATGGGGCACCCGTGAACGAGGCAGGGCCGCTGGGAGAAGATGGGGCCCGGAGTCTGGTCTATTTTCCGTGTCTCCGTGTCACTCTTGATCCATATAGAGTCCCCTGCCAGACCGAGCCCAGTGAGGGAGCCTGCTGTGTTCACCGTGGGTCTCAAGAGCCCAGAGGCGAGCATAAGAGGTGGGATGGGTAAGAGCCAGCATGGATGGGAACCCCAGGGAGGAGAAAAGCACAAGAGGACTCATCTTGGTGATAAGCTTCTGCAGGAGATGAGAATATAAAATGTTCCAAGGTCAATTACAGAATCTGACAGGCCTCTTGTTGGGGACGGAGGCTGTGCAGCTGCCGGCAGGAGCGAGTGCGGTTACCCCTGCTCTGGACAGCTGCGTGGTGGGGTCTGCTAAAGGTGAAGAGACACACCACCCCCCACCCGAGCACTGGACCCTGGACGTGATCCCTGGGGAAGTGTGGGCACAGACATCCTGGCAGATATGTTCAAAGAGCACGTTCACACCCGGGCAGTGGGAGTGGAGAAGTAAGTCGGTTAGAACACTGCATGGCGAACAGACCACTCACACCCACGACCACAGGGATGCGCCTCACAGACCAAGGATGAGGGAGACCAGACGGGGGCATGCGGGAGGAGGGCGTTCATGCAAAGGGCCCAAGCAGCCAAGGTGGAGGCTAGGACTCGGGATGCACACCTGGTAAAACCGACAGACTGCAGGGAGCCGGTGACCCCCAGTTAGGGAGATGGCCGCTACTGAGGTTGTGGTCAACAGGGAGGCCCTGGGGTGGGGTGTTCTCAGTCTCCGCCTAGGTGTGGGGAAATGCTGCTCACCTTATAATTACCTGTTAGACTGATATGTGCACTGATGCACTTTTCTGTAGGTGAGTTAAGCTTCACAATTATTAAAGGTTGAAAAAGAGGTGGAATTATCAATATACCTAAACACACACACACACACACAGACACACACAGCGACCTGGGGCCAGGCTTCTGCTGAAGACGGGGAGGAGGGAGAAGGGGGCTGTGGAGGCGCTGGAGGCAGCAGAGGAGGGGTCCCTAGGGAAAAAGAAAGCACCAGAGACAGCACGTGCGCTGAGGGCTTGATGGGGGGGGGTCCTCACCTGGGGGACGGCGGGAGCCTGGCCCTCTCTTGCTGTCCTACTTCCTCCCCATTCCCAGCATTGATTGAGGAGGGGCGGGGGAGGGGAGGCGGCCCAGGCCGCTTCCCGTAGGGTGGGAGTGGCTGAAACCCGCTGGGGGAAGCCAGCCCGAAACTGCCACACAATGCCGCTTTATCAGGAGTTTCCAGGGCCGGGCTGGGGCTGGCGGAGGGGAGCAGAGGGCGGGGGAGGGAGGCTCTCTCCGTGGGGCCCCTGCTTAGCACCCCCACCTGCCAAGCTGTGCCCTCCGAGCTCCGCTGCAGCCAGCCCTGAGTGGGCGCGGGGCAGACGGGGCGAGAGGGACAGCCTCCTAATCCCTTGGCTCAGTGAGGGGGGTGGCTCAGGGAGTGCCCCGCAGTGGTTAGGAGCCCCAGGCCAAACCCCAGCCCTGCTGATTCTGTGACACCAGGCTGGTCTCCTGGGATCTCAATTTCCTCCTCTTAAAAGGGAGAGAAGAACAAGTACGGGGTTTTCCTGACAGCTTAGTTGGTAAAGAATCTGTCTGCAACCTGGGTCGGTAAGATCCACTGGAGAAGGGATAGGCTACCCACTCCAGTATTCTTGGGCTTCTCTTGTGGCTCAGCGGGTAGAGAATCTACCTGCAATGCGGGAGACCTGGGTTGGATCCCTGGCTTGGGAAGATCCCCTGAAGAAGGGAAAGGCTACTCACTCCAGTATTCTGGCCTGGAGAATTCCATAGACTGTATAGTCCACGGGGTCAAAAAGAGTCAGACACGACTGAGTGACTTTCACTCACTTCACTCAAGAGCATGTACACCTAGGACTTCCCTGGTGGTCCAGTGGTTAAGACTCCAAGCTTCCACTGCAGGGGTGCAAGCTCGGATCCCAATCAGGGAACTTAAGATTCCATATGCCACTCAGCGCAGCCCAAACAAACAACAACAACAACAAAACCCTAAATATCTACATCTTGGGGTTGCTGGGAGGTTGGGATAAATTCATTTACTCAAAACACACAGAACGGTACCTGCTAATACCAATAACAAAGAGAAATCCTATGAGGACTAATGCTGGCAGCTGACGGTCTTGAACATTGACTATGCATTCCACCTGAGGAGCAGGCATCTATATCCTCAGAACAACCCCATATAGGAGGTGCCGTTATCATCCCCATTTTACAGATGAGGACACGGAGGCACAGAGAGGGAGGTTCCAGAGTCTGTGTCCTCAATCTCGACTACATCAGACAGGTTAAGAGCTCCGGGTTGGAGAGGGCAGGCCTGCCTGGGTTCGAGTCCCACATCTGCCTCTCTCACATGCTGTAGGGTGTCTAGCCTCTGCCTCAGTTTCTTCTTTTTAGGGAAAGCAAAATATCACACATAGACAGGAAAGGAATTCCAAATGGCTTTCAACAAAGATGCTCCCCTTTGCTCATGTTAAAATCAGAACCACAGTAAGGACCACTCGGCACCTGTCTGACTGGCCGAGGTCAAAGCATCTGATGACACCCGTCTGCAGGGTGAGCATGGGAGGTGACAGACCCTGGCGCCCCAGGACATAGTGGGTGGGAAGTGCGATTAGGCACGGGCTCTTGGCAGACCGGGACACTACTGCAGGGCTCCCGGGCACACGTCTCAGACCCCAAGCACCTCCAGAGGTGTGCACAGCTCACAGGCATGTGCAGGAAGACATCACACCATGGAACCTGCCCCAGCAGTAGAAAGTACAAGGGAGCCGCTGACCTCCTGACACAGAACTTAAGTAGAAAGTGCAAGGGAGCCCCTGACCTCCTGACACAGAACTTAAGAGTGAAAAGTGCAAGAAGCAGGACAGAATACAAACGTGAAGAGTCAGCTCCATGTGAGCAAAACAAAAGTGGGAGAAAAGATGCGCAGGAACAAATGTCCAGGAAAGAAGAGAAACCGGAACGAGGCTGTCTCTGGGAAGGGGCCAACCACTGGGGTGGGAAAGAGACCTACAGCTGCACACTCTCTGTGCTTTGCGTGGCTTCTCAACTGTGAACAGATCATACATGCCGCTGGGGCAAAAATGGGCCTTCTTAAAATTAAAATGCAGGAAAAGAGAAATGAGGTTAATAACACCCCTTCCTCAAGGCTCCGGGCCGAGCTGCTGAGAGATGCTTATAAAGCACACATCTAGCTCTTAGCACTTGGGAGCTGGGGGCTGGCACAGTGTCCTGAGGGGCTGGGAGCAGGTGAAGAGGAGGCTGCAGCCCAGAGCGGGGCACATCCGATGAGTTTACTGTGTGCCTGGCAACATGCAAACACGTCGACATCAGTCTCCTCCAACCCTCCCAATAGCTCATTTAACAGCTGAGGAGGGCATCCCCAGTGGCTTAGCTGTAAAGAACCTGCTTGCGATGCAGGCGATGCAAGAGATGCAGGTTCCATCCCTGGGTCGGGAAGATTCTCCTGGAGAAGGAAATGGCATCCCACTCCAGTATTCTTGCCTGGAGAATCTCATGGACAGAAGAGCCTGGCGGGCTACAGTCCATGTGACCTCAAAGAGCTGGACACGACCGAAGCAACAGCAGGAGCACCATGTGAGGAAGGAGAGGCCCGCGGCGGCCCGGCCTCCCCGCAGCCCCGGGGTCCTCACTAGGGGTCGGGCTGTGGGGTGTGGGGAACGCGTGGCCCTGGCAAGGAAGCTGCCACTGCTCCAAGGACGGCAGCAGAGCACGTGGCACCCCGGGGAAGGTCAGGGTGGGACCAGAGGGCCCTGTGACACCAGCAGCGGTGAGTGGTGGCTTCTGCTACATCTGCCGTAGCTGGCTCCCCTGGGACCTGGAAAAGCTCCCCTTCTGACCCTCCTTGCCTCCCCCTCAACCTTCCTGTGGGCCAGGGCAGCTGTGAGACAATAAGCCCCAGCCCCGGATGGGTGGCTGGGCCGGGAAGGGTCCCATTTCCCTGGTCGTGACTGGGAAGGAGACCGCTTCCTGCTGGCAGCATCTGTGGCCGCCTGGCTGGGGTGATGGGAGAAACAGCTGCTGGGGACACCCCGAGCGGCGTCTGGCCAGGAAGTCTGGCTCACTAGGAGCCAGCAGGACAAGGAGGGGTGACGCAGTGGACCAGAAGGGGAAGGAGCTGTGGGAGGTCCTGAGGGAGGCGCGGGCCCAGGGCTCAGAAACTACCCAGGCTGCCCCCTAAAGAGTTTCTGTCCAAACAGGAATCTGGGTTAAGAACAGGAAGTAGCCTGCTTCCAAATCACTGGAGGGCCACTGTGAAAACAAGCAGTGACTCTGGAGCCCGGAGGCCTGAAGTTCAAGCCCTGCCTCTGCCACCTGCCTGCTGTGTGTCCCAGGCAGGTCACACGCCTCTCTGGGTCTCATTCTCTCATCCCTAAATGGGGTTAATAACCATACCTATGGGCTTCCCAGGTGGCCAGTGGTAAAGAACCCGCCTGCCAATGCAGGGATGAAGAGACATGGGTTTGATCCCTGGGTCGGGAAGATCCCCTGGAGGAGGAAATGGCAACCCGCTCCAGCATTCTTGCCTGGGGAATTCCACGGACAGAGGAACCTGGCCAGCTACAGTCCATGGGACTGCGAGGAGGCGGGCACGACTGAGCGAATACACCCCCACACAGCCGTGCCTGCCTGTAGGCTGCTGTGAAGATCAAATGGGTTCATACAAGTAAAGGACTCGAAACCTTGGCCAGCACTCAGGACCCTTCTCCATCTCCACCAGCCTCATGCTACCCACCCTCCCCGGCACGGACTATCCCTCTTCCTCCCCCACCTTCCCTGATCTGTTCCCCACATGGCAGCCTGAGCGATCTTTATAAAAGGGAAAGCAGATGCTGCTTAAAGCCCTGCGATGATTCTCATTACACACAGAAAGAAATCCACACTCCTTGTCTCAGCCCATCGACCCCTGCTGTATCCTATCTGCCAGACCTTCCCATGTCCTTGGTCTTGCTGCTGACTCTGCCACACTGGCTTCTTTGGTGGGACCTGAACATCCCAAGCTCCTTCGGACCTCGGGACCTTCACACTTTCTGTACCCACTACCTGCTCTGTTCTTCCCAGGTCTTCCTGCGCCTGGCTCCTTCTCATTAGTCAGATATCTCCCTTCTCCAGAAAGCCCTCGCTGGCTCCCCAGGTGGAGTGAGGAGCCGCCTCCGGGTTCCTGTAGTCCCTACCTCGTCCCAGCCCTGACCACTCTGCTTGAGCATACCTACCCAGCCTGACCACTCTGGGCCGTCACTGTCTGGGGCCAGGTCTGTCTCCTTCACGGTCCTGTGAGCCCTGAGGACAGGGCTTTGACTGTGTTGGTCACCACGGGGATCGATGAGCAGTGTAACACACACACACACACGCAGTGTAACCAGGTTCTGCTCGTCCCCTTCCGAGTGGCACTTCCTTTCTCTTTGCCTCCTTCCTGAGGAGGTTTAAGTCAGTATGTTTCCCTTGCCAAAGGCCAGCCCTGGAGATGATCCCCTAGGAGAGGTGGGTCAAAGTTTCAGCCACTGTCCTGGATACCCTGGAAAGGCAAAGCCTTTCCCAGCCTGCCTTCTCCTCTGGGTGTGGGGGTTCAACAGGTGTCAGACCCCAGCTAAGCTCATCACATGAACCGTACCCCTGTTCGCAACCAGACCAGGGAAGGGGTGCAGGTGGTATAAAATCCACCACCTCACGGCTGAGGAAACTGTTTCAGCAAAGACTGCAAGCTTGCCCGAAGCCGCATGGAGCCGAGGGAACCCTCAGGCACTGCTGGGAAACACGCTGGTAGGAATGCTGAACAGAGTAATTCGGGAAGGTCCAGCATGTCCACTGTGCGGCATACGCCCAAGAGACTCCGGCTGCAGTACACAGGGAAACACGCTCTAGAGTGTCCGTGGCAGCACTGTCTGTTACAGTCCCAATGGGAACCACCTAAACGGCCGCCAAAAGATAAACGGGTAACTCTGGTGCCGCACCATCACAAAAGGAAACACACAAGGGGGAAATGAGCAACCTGCTCTAGATCTACACCCCTCCACACAGAGAAACAGCCACACTGACGCAGAGAAGCAGCAGCGGGCTGTTTCCCGTGGCGCCATTGATAACGACCTGTGAAAGAGCAGACCACCCTGGCCGGCCATTGCAACCACGCGCTGAGGCTAGCCCCGCCCCAGACAAGGGCACCCAGGCCAGAGTCTGCGAGGGGCCAGGGGGCTGGGGCAGCAGCGTTCTGGAAAGCTCTCCAAGTGACTGCAGCGTGGAGCCAGGGTTGAGAGCTATTACTCTGTCGTTTGAGAATCCCTCCGAGGGTAGTAACAGTAGGAAAATCTGCGATGGTAGGCTGGAGGCCAAATCCAGCCCCGTGGCTACCATCAGGAAGGCGGGGCAGAGAACAGGGGCCTGTAACTGTATCCACGGTCCCAGGCTGGACGCTGGAAGCGTCAGTGTTTTGCTATATTGAAGCTCTACTCTTTCCACTAGTCTAAAATGTATCATAAGAACAAAACTGGAAAATAAGACATGACTTGCCCAATGTCCCATGGCTGTTAAGTGACCGGGAGGGAACCTGAATGTGGGTGTCCGGCACCAAATCCCTATCCAGCACCAAAGCCCCCCCTTTATCTGTGCGGAGCCCTGAGATGCCGAGCGAGCTGCCACTGTGAGGACTGGTAGGGCTCCCTGGCCACGTGCCCACCTGGTGACCTTGCCAGAGCAAGCCAGGAGGCAGGTGGAGACGGCCTGACTGCCACCTCTGAGGCCCTCCCCAGGCAGCAGTAGCCTGAAGACTAGGGCTGACACAACCCCTACCACGCGCCAGGCCTTGGGCCAAGCTCTCTGCGCTCCACATCCTCACAGCAGGTCTGAGGTAGCCACTATCATTATGCCCATTTTGCACAGGGGGAAACTGAGGCCCAGAAAAGTTAAGCGACTTGCCCACGATCACACAGCCTGTGAGTGATGGAGCTGGGTGTGAGCCAGGCATCCTTGTCCCAGCGTCCCCTCTCTGAACCACTCCCCAGTACTGCCTCAGAGCTCTACACACACAGGGCGGCCACTCACCTGCCTCTGCTCCACTGCCCGCCCCACTCCAAGCTGGGAACCCTAGGGGTCTCACTCAGGCTCCATGCTGCCCACAAGCCCCCAGTTCTGCACCCCTGACCTCCACTTACGCCTTTCCTTCTGCTTGGCACACCCTTTCCCATTCCTCCTACCCATCCTTCAGAGATTGCCCAGGGGACTTTCCGAGTCTGGGGCCCTGGGTGGGGGCATTTTCCTCATCCCCGAGCATGTTTTCGCAGGCCACATCACCCTGGGCGAGATGTAGCCATGTCTCACTGGCTAGGGGTCTGGTCCCAGTCTGCTCCCACCAAGGGACACTGAGGGCCCCTGGGGGCCAGGGGCTCCCCGCTGTCCTGTCCACTGCTGCAGACCCAGCACCATGCCCAACATTCAATCGCCACCAACCCTGGGGGGATTCAGGGAAAGAACATGGGAAAATTCCTGCCTGTGATGGGCCCACCTTCTAGCAGGAGGCAGCTCAACTGTGCTCTGATAAATAAGTTAAGGACAGAGTGAAGGGCTGGCAGAGAACAACAGTGAGATAAAGAGTGTCTGGGGACAGAGTGGTCCCGGTCAAGCTGTGAGCGACTGGTGAGTGAGAGGGTACAGAGCAGAGACAGGATTCCAGGCAGAGGGAACAGGAAGGTCAAAGACCTGGAGACAGGCATGAGCCTGCAGGGCCAAAGAACAGCAAGCAGGCTAGCGTGGCTAGAGCTCCTGGAGGGGTGGGGAAAGCAGCAGAACAAGAGGTGGGAGCGACTGAGGGCCATGATGAGAGGTTGCGGTTTTAAGTACAGAGAACACCCAACTTTGTACAGAGTACCACCCAAGGACACCCTCCCTAGCCAGAAGCCTGCCAGACTCACTTGGACTCTGGGCCACCCACAAACACCGCATCCCATAGGCCCAGGGGAAACTCTCCTCCCAGATCACACCCTTCCACGGAGGCCAAAGAGACAATCTATTCCTGCCCAAGGAGTGGCCCAGCCTTGCCCAGCTCCCTGCTTCCAGGAACAGACCTCCAGCCGTATACAGTGTGGCGACCGGAGGCCGGAGCTCTGGAATTATTCAGATCCAGCAGGGAATCTTCCTCCATTACTTAGCAGGAGTTCTCTGTGCCTCACTTCTCCTGGCTGTGAAGTGGGTCTATCCAGATTGTGGTATAGTAAGACTAGGCACACAGGGTGCTGAGTACAGCCTCAGCACTCATTAAGTATTAACCAACATAATGAGTATTTGAGGGTCAGTAGGGCATAGAACTCTGAGCCCAGGACTCCAGAGTTCAAATCTCAGCTGCAAAACTAACTCATTAGGCGGCCCTGGGCAAAACACTAAGCCCCTTAATAATGGCACCAAGCCCATAAGGTTGTGGTCAGGACTAAATACACGGTAAGCGTTCAGAACAGGGCCTGATACACAGTAAGTGCTTTATGAGTGTTTGTTATTCTTTTCATTATCTGGGGGAGGGGAGGTTCCTTCTCCCCCATCAGAAAGCACCTTTGACCTCTTTCTTGAGTGTCCTATCCCTCCTCTCCAGCAATATGTCTCATTTGGGTTTTAACTTTTGACCCTTGGGACCATCATCTGTGCTCTTTCTACAATTTGATCACGTTCCACCCTTGATCCCATAAAGATGCCCCCCAAGCCAAATCTCATTCATTTGCTTCACTGGCTGCTGCCTTAAATCTCCAATCCGCCACCCCCATGGCTGTGACCTCTGACCCTCATGGGCACATCCTCCCATCAAATTATTAATTTTGACCCCCCTTTTTGACATTCACCCCGTAGCCCTCCAACGAGCTCCCGCTTCAAACTTTGAATTTTGCGCCCCCCTCGCCACGCCCCCTTCATTAGTTTGACCTCTGACCTCCTCTACAACTCCCTCCCACTCAGCGTTGACCCGCGACCCCCTGGAAGCGACTCTTTCCCCCACGAGTGAACTTTGACCCCAGCGGCCCCGCCCCCTACTCGCGTAAACGCTCTCCCACCGCATTGCCCAGCGCACACCAACCCCCTGGCCAGACAGCTTATCCTACCGGCTCGGCACCGCAGTCGTTCGCGGCCTGGCCGCTCGGCCCGGAACTCGGCGCCCTCCCGCTGCCCTCAGCTCTCTGGCGCCGCCGCCGCTACGGCCACTGCCGCCGCCATGTTGAATCCCCAACGAACATCCGGGGCTTTCCCCCCTCGCCGCCCACCAGTCCCCATAGCAACGAGGCTGACCCGGCAGGGGGCAGGGCCGGCTCAGGGGCGGAGCTGGACGCCTGGCAGCGCCCTCTCCAGCCTCTGATTGGTGCATGTTGTCCAATCGGAGACCTTCGGGCGGAAAATGCCAAGCCGGGATTGGAAAATTTGGAAAGGCTGGCTCCCAGCCCACTTGGATTCTTAAAGGGGAAAATGACTATTCTCTTGTAACTGCATCCCACCTTCCACCCAAAGGAATTAGGGAGTGAAAGCCAGTAGTGGGTAATAATGGCCAGAAACGGCTCTGAAGCATGTACTACTATGTGTCAGACACCCCGCCAAGTGAAATTTCTTGCTGAATGCTCAATACAACCGTGTTGTATATTAATGCCCATTTGCAGATAAATGGCGGAGAAGGCAATGGCACCCCACTCCAGTACTCTTGCCTGGAAAATACCATGGACGGAGGAGCCTGGTGGGCTGCAGTCCATGGGGTCACTAAGAGTCGGACACAACTGAGTGACTTCACTTTCACTTTTCACTTTCATGCATTGGAGAAGGAAATGGCAACCCACTCTAGTGTTCTTGCCTGGAGAATCCCAGGGACAGGGGAGCCTGGTGGGCTGCCATCTGTGGGATCGCACAGAGTCGGACACGACTGAAGCGACTTAGCAGCAGCAGCAGCAGCAGGAGGTTCAGAGGGAGCAAACTAGCTGCTTGGGGACCACAGAAAGTAAATAATGAGTTTTGAACGACGTCTGTCAGTCTAAGCCCGAGAACTTCACCCTGAACCAAGACACTGTTTGATCTTAATCTTTTTGGTAAGTTTTATGTTTGTTTTTAGCAGGCATTTGTAAAAAACAACAACAACGACAAAAAAAAAGGGTTAAAAAAAAAAACCCGTAAACTAAACTCGGACATCTTTTTCTGTGATTTCCACTCATTGGGTTCTAGCCAGTGAGTTTGTGTATGTGTGTGTTAGTCTCTCAGTCGTGTCCAACTCTGCGACTCCATAGAATGTAGCCTGCCAGGCTTCTCTGTCGATGGAATTCTCCAGGCAAGAATAATGGAGTGGGTTGCCAGTCCCTTCTCCAGGGGATCTTCCCAAACCAGCGATCGAACCCGGGTCTCGGGCGGTGCAGGCAGTTTCTTTGTCGTCTGAGCCACCAGGGAAGCCCAGTCAATGGGTTTGCTCTTCCCCCTCCCCACAAAAAACTCAGGTGCTGTCCCACTTCAAGGTCATTACACTGATTATTCCTTTTTTCTGGAATAGACTTCCCCCAGGTACCCTTCATTTCAAAATGGGGAAAATAAATCTGATAATGCATGCAAAGTGTTTGCTGGTACCTGGAATTTAGTAAGCACTCAGTGCAGATGGGGCTTCCCAGGTGGCATCGATGGTAAAGAACCTTCCTGCCAGCACAGAAGACGTGAGAGACATAGGTTTGATCCCTGGATTGGGAAGATCCCATATTCATTTGGGATCGCCTGGTGGCTGAGACAGTAAAGAATCTGCCTGCAATGAAGGAGACCTGGGTTCGATCCCTGGGTCAGGAAGATCCCTGGGAGGAGGAAATGGCAACCCACTCCAGTATTCTTTCCTGGAGAATTCCATGGACTAAGGAGCCTGGTGGGCTCCAGTCCATGGGGTCGCTAGGAGTCGGGCATGACTGAACGACTTCACTTTCACTTTTCACTTTTATGCATTGGAAAAGGAAATGGCAACCCACTCCAGTGTTCTTGCCTGGAGAATCCCAGGGACAGAGGAGCCTGATGGGCTGCTGTCTATGGGGTCACACAGAGTCGGACAGGACTGAAGTGACTTAGCAGCAGCAAGGAGCCTGGCAGGCTACACTTTATGGGGTTGCAAAGAGTTGGACAGGACTGAGCGACTAACACATTAACACTTAACACAGGTACCCTCATGGCTTCTTCCTCCCTTCTCTCCTTCAAGGTTTACTCAAATGTCACCTTAACAGGAGAACTGTTCCAGCCCACCCTGACTAATGCAACAAACACCCCTCTCATGCTCCTAAACTCTTTACCTTGTCTGGTTTTATTTTCTGTTGCTCAGATCACCCTCTAACATACTATCTAATACACAGAATTAGCTAGTCGTAGTTATCGGGGTTTGGTCATCTGCCTTGCTGGCATGTCTCTCCGTGAGAGCATGGAGTTTTGTTTTGTTCACTGTGCATGCCCATTGGCTGAATGGATGGTTGGATGAGTTGTAAATCCACCTTTGCAGAAGTACTCTTAAATGTTTAGTGCATATCCCTTGCCCCAGCACAGTGTCTTACAGAGTAGGCATTTAATTAATATCTGCAAAAACAGTGAATGAGTGATGCATAATTCCTTTTTTTCTCTGTACTTTCAGTGTGCGTGCTCAGTCACGTCCAACTCTGCGACCCTATGGACTGTAGCCTGCCAGGCTCCTTTGTCCATGGGATTCTTCAGGCAAGAATACTGGAGTGAGTGGGTTGCCATTTCCTTCTCCAGGGGATCTTCCAGACTCAGGGATCAAACCCTTGTCTCCTGCATCTCCTACATTGGCAGGTGGATTCTTTACCATTGAACCACCTGGGAAGCCCTGTACATTCACCTCCCTTTTAAAACAGAATCAGAAAAAAAAAAAAAAGATAAAATAAAAAATAAAACAGAATCAGAAACACATTTATAAATAATTTTGTATCTTTTTAAAACAAGACTATAAATACCACTAGTATCTTTCCATGTCATTAATATTCTTCAAGAACATTTGTTTTAATGGCTGCATAAGATGCCATTCTGTCAATGAACTCTAATTCGTTTGAACCACTCGTTGAACATTTAAACTGTGATAAATATTTTTCTATTATAAATAACCCCCCCAAGTTCAAGTAGCTGAATATTTGTACACATCTGTAATTATTTCCTTTGAATAGATCAACACAAATGCAACTGTTGGGTCAAAGGAAATGTACATCTTTAAGATATAATAATAGCAGCAGTTCCCATGCCTCAAACATTTCTATGCACCATGCACTGTGCTAAGCTGTGTAATTTAAACAGCAGGGACTGTGATTATCCCTGCTTTGCAGAGGAGGAAACTGAGGCTTAGAGAAGTAACTTCATTTGCTCAAAATCACACACCAGGCTCATCTCCAGCTTTAACTCCCAGGCAAGGCTCTCGCTAACTGCCCTCTGCTGCCTCCGTATGGCCAGGGACACACGTTGCAAGTTGTGCTGTAGTTTGGTTCAGTTCAGTCCCTCAGCCGTGTCCGATTCTTTGTGACCCCATGGACTACAGCGTGCCAGGCTTCCCTGTCCTTCGCCACCTCCCAGAGTTTGCTCAGCTTCATGTCCATTGAGTCGGTAATGCCATCCAACCATCTCATCCTCTGTCGTCCCCTTCTCCTCCTGCCTTCAATCTTTCCCAGCATCAGGGTCTTTTTCAATGAGTTGGTTCTTCACATCAGGTGGCCAAAGTACTGGAGCTTCAGCTTCAACATCAGTCCTTCCAATGAATATTCAGGACTGATTTCCATTAGGACTGACTGGTTTGATCTCCTTGCTATCCAAGAGATTCTCAAGAGTCATCTCCAACACACAATTGGAAAGCATCAAATCTTTGGCCTCTTGATGAAAGTGAAAGAGGAGAGTGAAAAAGTTGGCTTAAAACAATATACAAAAAACATCATGGCATCCAGTCCCATCACTTCATGGCAAATAGATAAGGAAACAATGGAAACAGTGAGAGACTTTATTTTTGGGAGCCCCAGAATCACTGCAGATGGTGATTGCAGCCATGAAATTAAAAAAAACACTTGCTACTTGGGAGAAAAGATATGACCAATCCAGACAGCATATTAAAAAGCAGAGACATTACTTTGCCAAAAAAAGTCCATGTAGTCAAAGCTATGGTTTTTCTAGTAGTCACATATGGATGTGAGTTAGACTATAAAGAAAGCTGAGCACCGACGAACTGATGCTTCTGAACTGTGGTGTTGGAGAAGACTCTTGAGAGTTCCGTGGACTGCAAGGAGATCCAACCAGTCCATTCTGAAGGAGATCAGTTCTGAATATTCATTGGAAGGACTGATGCTGACACTGAAACTCCAATACTTTGGCCAACTGACCCATTGAAAAAGACCCTGATGCTGGAAAAGATTGAAGGCAGGAGGAGAAGGGGACAACAGAGGATGAGATGGTTGGATGGCATCACCTACTCAATGGACCTGAGTTTGAGCAACCTCCGGGAGTTGGTGATAGACAGGGAAGCCTGGCGCACTGCAGTCCATGGGGTCGCATGACTGAGCAACTGAACTGAATTCTTTGGTGCTCAGCCTTCTTTACGGTCCAACTCTCACATCTGTACATAACTACTGGAAAAATTATAGCTTTGACTATGCGAATCTTGACTATGCAAGTCGGCAAAGTGATATTTCTACTTTTTAATACACTGTCTAGCTTTGCCATAGCTTTTCTTCCAAGGAGCAAGCATCTTTTAATTTATGGCTGCAGTCACCGTCCACAGTGATTTTGGAGCACAAGGAAATAAAGTCTGTCACTGTTTCCATTGTTTCCTCATCTATTTTTCATGAAGCTATGGGACTGGATGCCATGATCTTAGTTTTTTTGAAGGTTGAGTTTTCCAACCAATTCACACTTCCACCAGCACTCAGAGGGAATACCCTCTTTAAGTATCCTCACCAGCATTAAACATTCTTGTTCTTCTGCTCTTTTGAAATCTTTATGCCTTACTGGGTCTCCATGTTTAAAATACCAAGTATTGGAAATTCCCTGGCGATTCAGTGGTTAGGACTCTATGCTTCTAGTGCACGGGGCCCAAGTTCGATCTAATCCCTGGTTGAGGAACTAAGATCCTGCAAGCAAAAAAAAAAAAAAACAAACCGAGTCTAGAAGCTGAGATGATGGCACTTTATTCAGGTCACAGTGATGGGAGGATGGCCAGGTGCAACCCTTGCCTTTTTTAAAAAAATTTATTTTGTAATGGACTACAGTTGGTTTGGGCTTCCCTGGTGGTTAGATGGTAAAGAATCCACCTGCCATGCAGGAAACCTAGGTTCGATCCCTGGGTTGGGAAGATCCCCTGGAGGAGGACACAGCAACCCACTCTAGTATTCTTGCCTGGAGAATCCACATGGACAGAGGAGTCTGGCGGGCTACAGTCCACGGGGTTGCAGAGAGTCGGACACAACTGAGCAACTAAGAACAGAAGAGCACAGCATAGTTGGTTTATAATGTTGTGTGAGTTTCAGGTTTACAGCAAACTGATTCAGTTGTTCAGTTATCTAGCCTTTGCCTCTTTAATGGCCTGCCCACACTGAAGACTGTCAGGTTCTAGAACCCATATGTGGGGAAGCCCTCTTACAACTTAGCTGGGGGTCCCATTAGCAAACAGAGCCCTGGAACAAGCCCAGTGGCTGACCTACCCCAAGGGTTTCCCCAGGATGGGCAATTAGGTTCCTCTACTTCAGTGCCCTCAGAGGGGGAATCTGATCCCAAAGAGCTTCCAGTACAGGACTTCCTGGAGGGGTTAGTGAGGACGTGACCCTCCAATACATCAAAACAGATGAGAAGAGTGAAGCGGATTTGGCCTCATAAAAGTGATAAATTTCAGTACATCAGAGAAAAAAAGATCAGTGACAATATATAGATGGCAAACAAAGCTTTCTGCCCTTTATATGTAAAGAGCATTTACAAATCAATAAGAAAGGTGAGTATACAACAGAAAAGTAAGCAAAGAATGTGAACAAAAATTTGAAAATACAGACAATAAGGAAAAACAGAATTGGTGAACAATAAATTAATAAAATGGATATCAGACTCTTAACAAAAGATCTTTTTTGGTCTCTCACAAAAATATTTATTTACTATTATAATCAGTGCTGATGAGAATATAAGATAACAACCACTCTTATATCCCACATGTAGGACTATAATCCTGGACAGGTTTTGACAATATTCATCCAGAGGCTTAACAAGTGGTAAAGAACCTGCCTGCTAATGCAGGAGACAGGTTCAGTCCCTGGGTCAGGAAGATCCCCTGGAGAAAGAAATGGCTACCCACTCCAGTGTTCTTGCCGGGAGAATCCCATGGACAGAGGAGCCTGGTAGGCTACAGTCCACAGGGTCACAAAAGAGTCAGACACAACTTAGTGACTACACAACGACAAACAGCAATTTTAATTCTAGGAATTATTAAAGGAAAATATATACACAAAGGAGTATAGGTGAAGATATTCATCTCCAGTGTTATTTTAGAAAGAATTTGGGGGGAATTCCCTGGCCGTGGAGTCATTAGGACTCCGTGCTTTCACTGACAAGGGTGCAGGTTCAATCCCTGGTTGGGGAACTAAGATACCACAAGCCATGAGGTTGAAAGCCGTGCTGTCTCCCTGGTAGCTCAGCTGGTAAAGAATCCACCTGCTATGCGGAAGACCCCGGCTCAATTTTTGAGTCGGGAAGATCCCCTGGAGAAGGGATAGGCTACCCACTCCAGTCTTACTGGGCTTCCCTTGTGGCTCAGCTGGTAAAGAATCTGCCTTCAATGCGGGAGACCTGGGTTTAATCCCTGGGTTGGGACGATCCCCTGGAGAAGGGAATGGCTATCCACTCCTGCATTCTGGCCTGGAAAATTCCATGGACTGTATAGTCCACGGGGTCGCAAAGAGTCAGGCATGACTGAGCAACTTTCACTGAGGTTAAAAAAGGAATTTTTTAATCACCATTTTAACAATATTTATTTATGTATTTGACTGCACCTGCGTGTGGGATGCCGGAGAAGGCGATGGCACCCTACTCCAGTACTCTTGCCTGGAAAATCCCATGGGCGGAGGAGCCTGGTGGGCTGCAGTCCATGGGGTCGCTGAGGGTCAGACACGACGGAACGACTTCACTTTCACTTTTCACTTTCATGCATTGGAGAAGGAAATGGCAACCCACTTCAGTGTTCTTGCCTGGAGAATACCAGGGACAGGGGAGCCTGGTGGGCTGCTGTCTATGGGGTCGCACAGAGTCAGACACGACTGAAGTGACTTAGCAACAACAAAATCTTAGAGCCTGTGAACTCTCAGTTGTGGCATGGGCGATCTAGTTCCTTGGCCAAGGATTGAACCTGAGTCCCCTGCATTGGGAGCTCAGATTCTTAGCGATTAAACCACCAGGGAAGTCCCTCACTATTGTTTGTTAATTGTTGATCTGTACTGAACAATTCCCCTATTCTTGCACATTTAAGTTGCTTCTAGTTTTTTTTCACTGCTTGCTATGCCAGATGCCCTGTAGACTCTTTATCATCTTCTCTAAACCTCACCACATATCTGTAGGATGGGATCCTTAGCCCCTGTTAACAGACTTAGGAAACTGAGACATGGAGGTAGGGTAGGAAGTGGGACAAAGTCCCCTCACTTGTAAGCAGCTTTGGTGGAATTTTAGACAGGAAGTCTGACTTCAAAGCTGATGCTCTTAAAGACGGCTCAAATTCATTCAGTAAATACATTCATTGCCTTCTGCGTGCCAAGCATAATGATAACTGAAAACACGTATGGAGAATTATCTGTGTAGCTGGCCCTGTGCTAAAGAAAGTGAAAGTGAAGTCACTCAGTCGTGTCCAACTCTTTGGGACCCCATGGACTGTAGCCTACCAGGCTCCAACTCTTTGCGACTCCATGGACTATAGCCCACCAGGCTTCTCCCTCCATGGGATTCTCCAGGCAAGAGTACTGGAGTGGGTTACCATTTCCTTCTCCAGGGGATCTTCCCGACCCAGGGATCGAATCCGGATCTCCTGCATTCCAGGCAGACACTTTAACCTCTGAGCTACCAGGGGCCCTGTGCTAAGCCCTTCACATATACTACTTCATTTAATCCCTACAACAGCCCTATGCACTATTGCTATTTTCTTTCTACAAGTGTGCAAAGTGAAGCACAGAGAGGTTAAGTAACTTCTCCAAAGTCACACAGGCAGCCTGGCTGCAGGATCTAGGCTCCTAACCATTTTTTTTCTTTTTCAGAGAACAAATGCTTGAGAAATAGAAAATAAACCCATGAACAATCAAATAATAAACATAAAATAAGATGCTGAGTAGAACTCAAAATATGTCACAGGTTGCACGTAGACAGCCATGAAAGATGGCAAAAGACACAGGTCCCCGTGACCCCACTCTAGGTGTTTATCAAAAGAAGTGAAAACATGTATTCGCACAATGACTTGTGCAGGAATGTTCAGAGCCGTTTTCATCATCACCCTGAACTGGGAACAATCCCAAACATCCATCAACTGGTAAACAGATAAACACGCTGCAATACATTCATTCCATAGAACATAGATGTACTGGGTGGTTCAGCAACGAAAAGGAAGGAATTCGTGATAAGGAGGACAGCTTGGACGAACTGCAAATGTATTAGTCTGGGTGAAAACAGCCAGCCTCAAAAGATACTACAGTCCTCTCTCCAGACCCATGGAGGATTGATTCCAGGACCCCTGGGGATCCCGACAGATGTTCAAGTCCCTTGTATAAAACAGTGTAGTATTCGCATTATAACCTACATACACTCTCCTGTATGTATACCTTATTTTAAA
Source organism: Bos indicus x Bos taurus (assembly GCF_003369695.1). Classification (NCBI taxonomy): domain Eukaryota; kingdom Metazoa; phylum Chordata; class Mammalia; order Artiodactyla; family Bovidae; genus Bos; species Bos indicus x Bos taurus. The sequence goes on from NC_040093.1 coordinate 17,039,244, forward strand.
AATTCTATTTAGAACTCTTTATGACCCTATGGGGAGAAGGCAATGGCAACCCACTCCAGTCCTCTTGCCTGGAAAATCCCATGGATGGAGGAGCCTGGTAGGCTGCAGTCCATGAGCTCTCGAAGAGTCAGACGCAACTGAGCAACTTCACTTTCACTTTTCACTTTCATGCATTGGACAAAGAAATGGTAACCCACTCCAGTGTTCTTGACTGGAGAATCCCAGGGATAGCGGAGCCTGGTGGGCTGCCATCTATGGGGCCGCAGAGTCGGACACGACTGAAGCAACTTAGTAGCAGCAGCAGCATGACCCTGTGGACTGAGGCCCACCAGACTCCTCTGTCCATGGGATTTCCCAGGCAAGAATACTGGAATGGCTTGCCATTTCCTCCTCCAGGGCATCTTCCTGACCCAGGGATCGAAACTGTGTCTCCTGCATTGCTGGGGGATTCTTTACCACTGAGCCATCTGGGAAACTATATTTAGGCTGTATTGCGTCTTGGTTGTGGCATATGGGATCTAGTCCCCCAACCAGGGTTTGAAGCTGGGCCTCCTGCATTGGGAGAGTGGAGTCTTAGCCACTGGACCACTAGGGTAGTCCCCTGGTATGTTTTACTTTAAATCATCCCTGGATTACTTGTAGTAACTAATACAGTGTAAATACTATGTAAATAGTTGTAAATGCTATGGAAATAGCTGCCAGGATCCAGCAAATTCGAGGTTTGCTTTTTGGAACTTTCTGGAATTTTTTTTCTGGATATTTTCCATCCGTGGTTGGTTGAGTTGAAGGATGCAGGACTGTAGCCAACTGTGTACAGTTCCACTCAGAGCATTCCAGGAAAAGCAAATCTATAGTGACAAAGAGCAGATGAGTTGCTGCCTGAAGCTGAGAGAGACAGGGAAGCATTAACTGCAGTTATGGGGGACGCTTTGGGGTGCAGAAATGTTCTGATTCTTGATTTTGATGGTGGTTTCACGGGAATACACATCTGTCAAAACTCATCGTGATGGGAGGAGACCTATGGCTGATTCATGTTGATGTTTGGCAGAAACTAACATGATATTGTAGAACAATTATCCTCCAATTAAAAATAAATACATTTAATTATTAAAAAACTCGTGGCTGTTTCTCAAACACACAGGTTCAGTCCTGCCTCAGGGCCTTTGCACCTGCTGGGCCCTCTGCCTGGATCACTCTTCCAGGTCTTTACTTTGACCGACTCCCTGTCCTCTGGCTCAAATGTCACCTCTTCAGAGAGGCCTTCCCTGGATACCACATCGAAAGCACTCTTTCCATTCCCACATGTTAATTTCAGTGTATTTTCTTCACAGTGCTGATCACCATCTGGAACTGTCCTGTGATGCCATTTTGGTTTTCATGATTTCTTCTCTACACCCCTCCCTCCAGTAGAAGTCAGGCTTCACAAGGGCCACCACCATGTCTCCAGCATGTGATCATAGTAGGTGCATAGTTGTTTTTTGTTTTTGTTCTTGTTTTTTTGGCTATGCCATGTGGCATGTGGAACTTCCCTGCCCAGGGACTGAACTCCCGCCCTCTGCATTGAAAGTGTGGAGTCCTTACTATTGAACCACCAGAGAAGTCTCGCGTGGTTCTTGCAATCCACAGAAACCATGTCTGGCTGATTTAAGCAATGCAGGACTTTATTAATTAAAATATTTGTCAATGACTGAATCTAGAGACCTGCAGCTTCCTCCTTCTAATCTCTCCATAGTGCCCCCCCCCCACCCCGCCCCACAACCAGACATCCCAGGAGCTTTCCAGGCCCTGATGTCCTTTTTGGGAGCACTCACAGCCCCCTTCCCATTCAACCTCCCTACACCTCCCTCCCTGCCCCCACCTGCCAGGCAGGCATCTGTGTAACTTGAGCCTTGCTCAAGCTTTGCAAGGCTTGAAGCCTCAGGGTCTCCGGCTTGCAACCTGTCACTTCCTGTGTGGGTCACATGTCACAGTGTTGCAATGAGCCGTGCATGCCTTGTGTCCTACGTACCCAGCCGTGGCAGCCCCTAGGGCTGAGCAACTTTATCTAATTCACCGAAATCACTATCATTTCTGTCATTCACCTGCTCCCTCAGCATCAGGTGCCGTGATTGAAATTTACCTGTATTTTTCCTGCCTTCCTTCCTTCCTTCAACCAATGTTTGTTGAGCAACTACTGTGAATCACGTCCTGGGGCTGCAGGGGTAAACAGAACCAGCAGAAAACCCTGCACCCTGGAAGCTCACATTCTGAAGGAGGAGGTAAAGGTTAAATGGTTAGGGACTTACTTGGTGATCTGGCTAAGACTGCTCTCCCAATGCAGGAGGCCTGGGTTTGATTCCTGGTCAGGGAACTAGATACACATACCACAACTAAGACCCAGAACAGAAAAATAGATAAACAGATATTTAAAAAAAGAATAAATGATTAAACATCTATCCATATAGGTCAGTGTCCGAGTGCTCTGAAGGAAAATAAAGTAGGGAGAGTTCTCTGCTGGCCTAGTGGTTAGGATTTCAGGTTTTCACTGCTATGGCCTGGGTTCAGTTCCTAGTCAGGGAACTGAGATCTTGCAAGTTGCATGGTGTGGCCAAAAAAGAAAGAAAAGAAAGCAGGGAAAGGGGATGGGAGGAGGGGGCTGAGGATGCTGGTTTTGACAAGGCGGTCCAAGAGGGACCAAAAGGGTGAGATTAGAGAAGAGACCTGAAGGAGGGCAGGGATGGAGCCAGGCAGATCCCTGGGGGCAGCCTCCCAGGGAGAGGAACAAGCCCTGCAAATGTGAGAGGGTGACCTGATCTATTCGAGGCCAGCCTCCCAGGCAGCGCTAGTGATAAAGAACTCGCCTACCACTTCAGGAGACAGAAGGGATACGGGTTTGATCCCTGGGTCAGCAAGATCCCCTGGAGGAGGGCATGGCAACCCACTCTAGTATTCTTGCCAGAGAATCCCATGGACAGAAGAGTCTGGAGGGCTATGGCCCATAGCGTTGCAGAGTCAGACACGACTGAAGGGACTTAGCATGCATACACGCACGGGGCTGGAGCAGAGTGGCAAGGGGCAAGTGGTGGGAGATGAGCACAGGGAGGTGAAGGCAGTAAGCTGATTGGGGTGGGCTATGGGGAGAGCTCTGGCTCCCCAACTCCAGTGACCATAGGAATGTATGTAGGGAACAGACTATGGAGTGGGGACAGTGGGGGTGGGGAAGTGGGGGAGACCAGGGGGCAAGGTGACAGGACAAGGGTGGGAGTCTTGTAGGTGGAAGGGAAAAAACGAATTCTAGATAGATTTTAAAAGTCAAAGCCAGGGGATTTCCCTGGTGGTCCAATGGTGAAGATGCCATGCTTCCAACGTGGGGGTGTGCGGGTTCAATCCCTGCTCGGGGAACTAAGATCCCACATGTTGATCAGTCAGAAAAAAAAGCCAACAGTGTTTACTACCTAATCAAACCTGGGATGAGAGAAAAAGAGGAGTCAGGGACAACACCAAGGCTTTCAACCTCATTTAATCCCAAGGACACCCCACAAAGTACAATCACCCTTTTGTTACAGGTGAAGAAATAGAGGTTCAGAGAGGGCTGGCGATTCCACACCCCACAGGACGTGGCAGAATGGAGATTCGAACCCGGTTTCTGCCTGGTGGTCAGTGCCAGGCCAACAGAATGTGCCAGACCCACACGGACATCAACTCAGTCTTTGGTCACAGCGTGCAATGAGTGACTGCCCCACTGGTCACTCGATGGGCTTGGTGCCTCCCTCTGCGGCGTTCTCTTGCTGCTTGTCATCCGTATTGTGTAACCACATTTCCCTGCCGGCCCTCGGGCTCCCAGAGGATCTTACTGGGCTGCTTCATCTCTGTCCCTGGCATTGCCTGGCTGGAGCCTGACACGTGGCAGCCTTCATTAAGGCACAAGTATTTATTAACCTCAAGAATTTATCTAGTGCTGGGCTGCGCTGGAGTGAGCCCTGAGCATCGCCCTCATGGGGTTGACAGTCCAGTGGGGGAGACAGACCCACCCCCAGACAGTGACAGTCCAGACTAGGCAGGGCCCCGACTCAGCCTGAGAAGGGGTCTGGGAGGAATTGGTGGAGGTAAGGGACCCATGAATGAACAAGATGGCCTTGGTTTCCACCCTCACAGATCGCCCCCAGCCCAGCGAGGCAAACTGACAGTGAACAGGGTAATCGATCAGTCGATGAGCGAATAGCAGAATGCTAAGAGTTGGACATGAAGTAAAACAGGATGAGACAGAGTGTGACTGTGACCCTTTAGCTGGGGTTGTCGGGGAAGGCCGAGCCCTGAGGCTGAGCAGATGCAGCCCCGAATGAGCGGAGGGAGGGCACTTACAGGCTGAAGAGCCAGTGCACAGGGCTGGGAGCCGACAGTGAGAGAGAGCTTGGTGCTCAAGAAAGTGCAAGGAGGGAATTCCCTGGCCATCCAGGGGTTGAGACTCCCTACTTCCACTGCCCAGGGTGCGGGTTCTATCCCTAGTCAGGGAACTAAGGCCTTCCCTGGTGGCTCAACAGTAAATAATCCACCTGCCAATACAGGAGATAGGGGTTCTATCCCTGGGTGGGGAAGATCCCCTGGAGAAGGAAATGGCAACCCACTCCAGTATTCTTGCCTGGGAAATCCCATGGACAGAGGAGCCTGGTGGACTAGTCCATGGGGTTGCAAAGAGTCAGACACAACTTAGTGACTAAACAACAGGGCACTAAGATACCACATGCTGTGCAGCCAGCAAGTACTGACTAAAATAAAGCTAAATAAATAGAGCCAAGACATTAAAAAAAAAAAAAAAAACCTAAAAAAAAATGCTGCAAAGAGCCTTGGGCAGAGTGGGTGCTGGGTGGGAAAAAGATCTGAGGAGGCTGAAACCGCAATGGACAAAGCGATGTGCTGTCAGCCTGCAGAGCTAGGAACTCACTGGCTTCACTCAGGAGAGCCCTCATCCTTGAGGCCAGAGTCCAGCCTTTGCCTAAGACTTCTGGAGTCAGGTCCTGCCCATCACCAGCTCAGAACCCTCCTGTGGCTCCATGTCACTCAGGATAAAGGACAGAGACCGCCTTGTGACCCACAATGTCCCATGTGATCTGCCCTTGTCACTTCTCTGTTTTCATCCCACTCTTCCTCTTACTCTGGCTCCATCACACTGGTGTCTCCACTGATGCTCTGATGTGTTTCTGCCCCACAGCCTTTGCACTGGCTGTTCCTCTGCCTGGACCGCTCTGCCCATGTGACTCCTCCTTCAGATCTAAATATCACCCTCTCAGTGAGGTCTCCTGACCATCCTCGTGAAAACTGCCACTGTCCCCTCCCGTGACTTTCCATCCCCTTCCTGCCTTTGCTGTGTGCTTCATCACCATTTACCCTGTTATGTGCTTTACTTATCTATGGTGCTTGCTGTCTGACACCCTGGATAGAATTTCAGCTCCATGAGGGCAGACATCTCTGTGCTGTTCACTGCATGGAGAACAGGTCCTGGCACATAACAGGCACTCAATAAATAACGATCGACTACACAAAAGGAAGAGGCGAAACAGAAGGAGGGGGGAAATTTTTAAAGGGAGGAAAACAGCAGGTCTGTGAGCTCCTAAGCTTGTCAGCTGTCCCAGCTGGCAGTTTGGAGTGTTAACACTTGCCCGCTTCCAGGATAACTCGGTGGCAGGCTGGGAGACTGAGGCACAGACCACACTGGCTAGCTCCCCTTGGGCTATGGAGCCAGGCAGGATTGGCACGGAGGGCCGGCCTGGAAGAGAAGGTCGCTGGCACCACCTGCTGGACAGTGGTGTCATGACAGCTGTGCCCACCCTGCTGACTTGGGGCTAGTAAGGGCCTTTGCTAGGTGGGCAGAAGAGGAGACAGCCCAGAGAAGGCCATCACCAGCGGAAGTTCAGAGTCCAGGGAGACATAGCCATAAGCCTCTTTATTCCCGAGGCCCTGTGGACATTCCGCCCAGTCAGTGCTATGCAGGAGGGCAGGACGGTGCCACCCATGACCTGTCTTGCTTCACTCTCCCTGTACATACACCTGCTCTCCCAACCCAGCAGGCTGGGACCCCCAGCTCTCTGGGAGGTGAGAGCTGCTCCAGCTCTCTCGGGGCTGCATCCACCCTCCGTGGTGCCAAGGACGGCAGAGGAGTCGAGGCCCGCCCCGACTCCCTTCTAGGGCCTGGCAGCAAGGCCTGGGGTTCCTGATGAGAGCTGTCTCCATTCCTAGAGGTACATCATCCGGCCAAGCAGGGGTCTCACCACCCAGACATCGTCCACAATCTTCCCATCCTGCAAGGGACAAAAAAAAAAAAAAAAAAGGAGGAAATGAGGGCTGAAAGCCCAGATTCTGGGGCCAAGTGGCCTGGGTTCAGATCCCAGCTCTGTCACTGATAAGCTGTGTGACTTTGAACAAGTGGCTAGACCTCTCTGAGCCTCAGTTTTCCTCATCTGGAAAGAGAGGATGTAGTACGCACATCATAGATACTGTTAGAATTAAGTGAGGTATTTGGAAAAGGCTTAAAAGGGAGCCTGGCACATGGAAAGGACTGGGTAAGTGTAGGCTGTTACCATTAGAGTACAAACCCCAGAGTGAGACAAAACTCACTTTATACGCCAGCAAAGCCACCCTCTGTGGCCTCCAGCACATGATCCAACTCTGAACCTGACTTCCATATTCTATTGTGTTTGAGTTGGCCGGAAAGTTTGTTTGTGGTTTTCATTAAGATGTTTAGAAAAAGCCCAAATGAACTTTTTGGCCAACCCAATAAAAAGTGGGGAGAACTGAATAGATAATACACACAAGTACCTGACCCTGTATGGGCCACACAATAAATGGTAGCTACTTATCGTAAAAAGAATATGGTCTTTGTGGTCGTTTCTGTAACCTCTGGCTGTGCAACCCTGGGAAAATTACTTGCCCTCTCTGAGCCTCTGTTCTCTTAGCTGTAAAATGGAAATAAAATGTGCCCTATAGTATTATTGTGGTGATTAAAGGGACTAAATATAAGGCATTGAGCTCAGGGTTTGGTGCACAATAGTGTTCAATCAATCATAGTTATTAGTGCTATTTTAAAACTACAATGGCAAAAATACAGAAAGGTGAGCCATGATTATATGGGTCCATCTAGGCTTAAGCCATGGGGCTTTCTAGATGGCACAAGTGGTAAAGTTTTCACTTGCTAATGCAGGAGGCACAAGAAACTCAGGTTTGAGCCCTGGGTCGGGAAGGTCCCCTGAAGTAGGAAATGGCAACCCACTCCAGTATTCTTGCCTGGGAAACCCCATGGGCAGAGGAGCCTGGCGGGCTACAGTCTGTGGGGTTGCACACACATCATATTGGTTTCCTTCTGCCTGCCTCCCACCTACTTTTTCCTTCCCCTGCTTCATGTTGATAAATCCCTTTAGAACTGACCGTGTTTTAGAAACCATTCTGAGCACTTTCTATGTAATAAGTCATTCAACCCTCGTTCAATCCTCTGAGGCAGAAACTATTAACATCCCCATTTTGCAGATAGGAAAATTGTGGCTCAGAATTGCTTGAGGTTATCCAGCTGGTAAGTAGCAGAGGCAAGATTTGAACCCAGGATCTCCAGCTCTCAAGTCCACTTTTTAAACCACTTGACTCCAGAACACACTGGGCCTGCTCTCTCAGGCAGGGATCGGGCCACTGCTCACTGACCTGGTCATCAGACACCTGCTGGATGTGGACATGGGTCCCGTTGAGGATGTGCAACCGTGTGTACCCGTACTCTTTCACACGCAGGGCGCTCCAGGGCCGCGGGAAGAGGGTGAAGGGGGTGAGCAGCTCCTCACAGCCCTGCTGGAAAGAGTCATTTAGCCCCAGGGCTGGGGCAGGTGAAGTACCCTCTGGGGAGCAGAAAAGACCTGCCAGGTGGGATCCTGCCACCCCCAGGGAAGACAAAGCTGGTTAAGACTTGACCTTGGTAACACATACAACTGAGTGTTTTGACCCAGCCAGGCTTTCTGTGCCCCGAGTCTTGGACTTAGACAACAGTGCGTGGTTGTACAAGACTGTCCACTGAAGCATTTTCTGTAAAAGCTCTGAGCTGGAAGACAGCCAAATGCCCATCAGTAAGGGTCAGTTAAATAAATTAGAGCGTAGCCATCACAGAGAGGGGCAGTATAGAAAGATGGCCAAGATGTATTGTTAAGGGGAAAATGCAATTCACAAAATAGAAGAAATCGGTGGCTTTCAACCCTCGCTGCAGAGTAGACCCTCCAAGAAAGCTTTTAAAATCATCATTGCCTGGGAGAGAGGAAGTGTTTATCCTTGCAGTATAAAACTAGGTGATGTGAGCAGGAAGGATGAGGGAGCTTAAAAAAAAAAAAAAGAAAGAAAAATCACCATGTTGCAGCCATCTCTGTAATAACTGCTGGAAGCAAGAACCATCAATGGATGGTCAAAGTAGCGGCGAAAGTATGAGGAATAGCAGGATATTTGCATGGTCTCCAAGTAGCTCCGGGAGACACTTGTTAACTTTAAAGGGGAAAATCATAAGTATGGTGCAAGAGATGCGTAAACCGAGGCTTAAAGACATACCATGCACTTCCTCATAGGATACACTGAAAAGAACACAGTACTGGGGACTTCCCTGCTGGTCCAGTGGTTAAGAATCTGCCTGGCAATGCAGGGGATGCACATTCAATCCCTGGTCAGGGAACTAAGACCCCCGATGCTGCAAAGCAACTGAGCCCACACATCACAACTAGAGACTCAGTATGTAACAAAAGATCGTGCATGATGCAGTGAAGATCTGACTGCTGCAACTAAGATCTGACGAGGCCAAATAAGTAAATGTCAAAACAAACACACAGGCAAAACCAGTATCACTTTTGTGTGTTCTTATAACAAATGTGTAACTTCAACCTAATCAAACCCACACTGAGAGTCTACCAAACAACACTGCTGCGCTCTTCAAATTTTTCAAAGTCTTGAAGAATGCAGAAAGAAGGGAAAATGTTTCTGACTAAAGGAGGGGAAAGAAACAAGACACAATAATAGAACGTATGATCTTAAACTAGATCCTGGAGCAGGAAAAAAAAAATCTTTCAAGGACATGAATAGGACAATTGGATAAATCTGAATGAGACTGGATGATGGTATAGTATCAATTGTTAACTACTTGAATCTATTATACTGTACTGATGTAAGAGAATGTCCTCATTTTTTTAGGAAACACAGACGGAAGGATAAAAGGACATCATTTCTGCAGCTGAACTCTTCATTGGATCTGCAAATGATAGTGAAACTGTACACACACATATACACACACACGTGTGCACACACATATCGAGAGAGAGACAGAGACAGAAATAGAGATTGAAACAAGAATGGTTAAATGTTCACAACACCAAGGCCAAGCCCTCAGCTTCTGGTGTTTGTCCTGGGGTTGGGTCAGGGCATCAAAGATTTAAAACCTCCCTAGGTAATTCTAACATGCATCAAGGCTGAGAACTGCTAGGGTATGAAAGATGATCCGAGATGTTTTTAAAAAGTGGGTGATGGGACTTCCCTGGTGGTCCAATGGTTAAGAATTTGCCTCCCATTGGAGGGGATGTGGGTTCGATCCCTGGTCAGGGAACTAAGATCCCACATACTGTGGGGCAACTAAGCCCATCTGACACACAACTCGGGAAGCCTAGGCACTGCAATTAGAGAAAGCTTTCATGCTGCAATGTTGAGCAACACCGCACCCCCCCCCCCATGCACTGCAACAAAAATCCAGAGTAGCCAAAAAAAATGAAAAGTGGGTGATGTACTAATACATCTCTACTGAGACACTGACTAATTTGCATACACAGAAAATATTCTCAAATGCCACCCAAGAGACGTAACCATTGAGAGTGGGACTCAGTGGTAAAGAACTTGCCTGCCACTGCAGGAGACACAAGAGACATGACTTCGGTGCTTGGGTCAGGAAGATTCCCTGGAGGAGGGCATAGCAACCCACTCCAGTATTCTTGCCTGGAGAATCCCTGTGGACAGAGGAGCTTGGCAGGTTACAGTCCATGGGGTCGCAAAGAGTCAGACATGACTAAAGTGACTTAGCAAGAAGGATGTGGATGGCTGCATCTCCTGTCTGAATTTTTATCACAAGAAGTGCTTCCTTCAGATCAGATCAGATCAGATCAGTCGCTCAGTCGTGTCCGACTCTTTGCGACCCCATGAATCGCAGCACACCAGGCCTCCCTGTCCATCACCAACTCCCAGAGTTCACTCAGACTCACGTCCATCGAGTCAGTGATGCCATCCAGCCATCTCATCCTCTGTCTTCCCCTTCTCCTCCTGTCCCCAATCCCTCCCAGCATCAGAATCTTTTCCAATGAGTCAACTCTTCGCATGAGGTGGCCAAAGTACTGGAGTTTCAGCTTTAGCATCATTCCTTCCAAAGAAATCCCAGGGCTGATCTCCTTCAGAATGGACTGGTTGGATCTCCTTGCAGTCCAAGGGACTCTCAAGAGTCTTCTCCAACACCACAGTTTAAAAGCATCAGTTCTTTGGCGCTCAGCCTTCTTCACTGGATCTCACTAATGTGTTGTTGCTTAGTCACCCAGTCGTGTCTGACTCTTTACAACCCCATGAACTGCAGCACGCCAGGCCTCCCTGTCCCTCACCATCTTCCGAAGTTTGCCCAAGTTCATGTCCATTGCATTGCTGATGCCATACAGCCATCTCATCCTCTGATGCCCTCTTCACCTTCTGCCCTCAATCTTTCCCAGCATCAGGGACTTTTCCAATGAGTTGGCTGTTGGCATCAGATGACCAAAATACTGGAGCTTCAGCTTCAGCATCAATCCTTCCAACGAGTATTCAGGGCTGATTTCCCTTAAGATTGACAGGTTTGATCTCCTTGCTGTCCAAGGGACTCCCAAGAGTCTTCTCCAGGACCACAGTTCAAAGGCATCAATTCTTTGGTACTCCACCTTCTTTATGGTCCAACTCTCACAGCCATATGTGACCCACTGGGAAGACCGCTAATTTGTAAAATCAGCTTAAAAAATAAGCCCTCACTTCTTGTGGAAGTGATTGATTCCAAGGCTGCTGGGGGTGAGAGTGAATGGGACACAAAATATTCCTGGAGCACCCTGTGGAGCCAAAAAGTAAGAAAGAGCCCACAAAATGACAGGGACACTTTGGAAGGATGCGGGACCTGATCTGAGGAGCTCCCAGTGGCCAGAGTGAGAGCCCGTACACAGCAGCATCAGTAGCAGGAGAACTGGATTATAACCCACAGAAGGAAATAATTCCCCAGGAGTCCACACTGGTGCAAATCCATAACTAACCAACCAACTAAATGGGGCAGAAGGGACGACCCTTCCTCACAGGAGGTTGCTAATTAATAAATCAGGGAGAAACAAGGGAAATAGACGATTCCCAGCCGAATGCCCCAGTGATCACTGTTGCAGGCAAGACCCACTGATGGATTCAAACATTAGTAAGTGGAGACTTCCCTGGTAGTCCAGTGGCTAAGACTCTGAGCTCCCAATGCAGGGATCCTGAGTTTGATCCCTGGTTGGGGAACTAGATTCACACGCCTCAACCAAGAGCTCAAATGCCACAACTAAAAATTCCAAGTGCTGCAGCTGAAAAAAAAAGAAAAAGAAAAGAAAGATTCTATGTGCCCCAACTAAGACCTGGAACAGGCAAACAGATTTAAAAAAGAAAATAGTGGGTGAAAGTTGGGGGAGAAACAACTTTTGCAGGGTCTAAAAGCATCTCCCCCAAGATGTTTATCAGCCAAAAGGGAAATACAGCAAGTTGATGGTGGAAGAACATCCTTACACAGGTGATTCAGAGAAAGTCCTCCAGGAATGAGACACTGTGAGGACCTGGACCCCTCGGTATGATGTGCTGAGGACACAACCATCACTTGTGATCCTCTGGCCCCAAACGCGTAATCTGCATCTTGGCATGAGAAAGTATCAGACAAGCCCAGATCCACGGGCATTCAGGAAAAAAAAAACCAGAAACAAACAACTGGCCAGAATGAAAGACAAGGGAAGATGGAGGAATAGTCACAGATGGGAGGAGACTAAGGAGACACAATGAAGAAGGAAATGACAACCCATTCCAGTATTCTTGCCTGGAAAATTCCATTGACAGAGGAGCCCAGTGGGCTACCGTCCACGGGGTCACAAAGAGTTGGCTGCGACTGAGCACAAGGAGACACAAAAACCAAATACAGTGGAGGATGAGCTGGTGCAACGTGAATAAAGGCTGGAGTCCAGTTACAAGGATAATAATAAGCCCTCTGTTCTCGATTCGACCAGCAGACCTGGGCAAGCACCCCCTCCCCCTGCCACTTACTGAACATGTGACTTCAAAGGAGTATTTTACTCTTAGTTTCTGTTTCTGCATCTGTGCGATGGGCACACTACTAGGTACATCTAACCCTCTAAGAGATGCCAGCTGAATAAAGGAGGAGGCACCCAAGCTGGCACAGGTGCCACCCTCAATAGATCAGAGGTCAAAGGCAACATCCCACCCCACCCCACCCTGCCCTGCTCACGGCGGATCCTGTGATGATGTGGACAGGGCCTCGAGGGTGGGTGTAGGGCATCTCTTGGCTGCCATTAAGTACCTGGAGAAGTGACAAGGTGGAGAGGGTGTGTCACACCGGCCAGGCCCCCGGGGATCTGACTGAGGGAGTCCACTGACACCACCAGCCCCATGGGTCTCAGCCCTCCCCGGGGGCCTCCCTCACCTGGTAGTTGTAAATCGGCCACAGGCGTTCATACGAGTGCTCATGGGCCCACAGCTGCAGGTCGACCCCTGAGACAAAGCAAGAGGGGTTCAGGCCTCTGAATCCAGGAGAGAAGGGAGGCGGGGCCTCGAGAGTCCTGGGGTGGAGCGGGGGGTCACTCACCATATTTGTAAAAAAGATCCTCCAACCCATAGAACTTGCCACGGAGGCCTTTGCGAACCTAAGCAAGATGAGCAAGGAGGGGAGGGGGGCTGAGGCTCACCCCCGACCTGGATTTCAGCACCTGGTTCCCTGGGAGGGGGTGCTCACCTTGCTTTCATGCCAAGTACAGTCATCCAAATCAGCATTGGAGCAGTACATGGGCCGGTGGCCCATGGTGATGATCCACGGCCGGACCGCCCGGTTCTTATTGGCTTTCTGCAGAGAAGGGTTCAGAGTGAGGGGCGGGCGGAGCAGGGGGGAGCCGGTGATGGAGGAGGGGGTGGGGGGCACATCCCAGGGGGACAGCCACAGGTTACCTGGAGGTCGCTCTCCAGCCAGTGAAACTGTCTCTCTACCAGGTGGCGGCCGTAATGAAGGAAGAAATATACCTCGGTGGAGAGGGAGATGATGTGTGCGGGTCCCAGATCCCAGCTGGAAGGGTCAAAGGGCAGGGGTCAGAAGTGAGGGTCTCCTCTGCATCTCCCATCCTTCAGGGGAGGGAGGCCACTGTCCCTGCTCCCCCCCCAGATTACCTGTACCACAGGCCTTCGGTGTTCCCTGGCATGCTGAAGCGAGCTTTGTAGTTGGAGAAGTTGCTGGATAAAAGGAAGTAAAAGGGTAGGAGGGAGGGTCTGGGTGCCCCTCCCCCCTCTTCCCACCATCAGGCCAAGCCTGGCTCCCAGCCCAGCCCTCATCTCCTCTCCTCTCACATCCGTCAATGAGCGGCTGCAGTGTGAGAAACTAAGGTGAGACACTAGGAAGGACTGGTTTTGTCAGCCAGGCCCTCGCCCACCCCAAAGCCCTCGGGCCTCACTAGCGTTCCTCGTGATTCCCAGGGCAGGTCATGTAGGGTAGGCTAGCAGCCACGGGTTCGATGAGTTTCATGAACCTGTCTCCGACACGTGCATTGTCCTGATCCATGTTGTAGGCGAAGTCTCCTGGGTGGGGGTGGGGAGGTGGGGGGTGGAGGAGAGGATGAAGACCCAGACCCAGCTCTGCTGTTGCCAGAACTGAGAGCTTGTTGATCAAGTCCTGGCTCCCCCTCCCGCTCAGGCATCTTCAGTCCCTACCTCACACCCAAGTGCCTAGGCACTTGGAACCGTCTCCTTAGCCTCTGGTCCCTGACATGCCTGCAGGACCCAGGACCTCGCTGGTCTCCTGTGCCCCAGCACCCCAGCCCCATCTCGTCCCTTCCCAGAGTCATGAGCATTGAGACTGGCATGGTCTGCCCTGGCACTGGTTTTGTACCAGGCAGTGTTCCAGATGTTTTGCTTGATCAGCCGAATCCTCAAAACACCCTCTAAAGTGGATGTTATTATCATCCCCGTTTCAGATGGGGAAGCTGAGGTCCAGGGAGGTGGAGAGCTGACTCAAGGTCACAGAGCTGAGCTTAAGGATCCAGGAATCAAACCTCAGGAGTCTGATTCCAGCGTCTACTACAGCTTTGAATCATAGCCCCGATTTCCGTGTCCCATCTGGTTCCTGGCTCTCAGATCACAGCAGAAATGATCATGACAACCAACACTTATGTAGCACCTACAGCGTGGCAGTCAATGTCGACTTATTTCATCATGGTGCATGTGTACTAAGACGCTTCAGTTGTGTTCGACTCTTTGTGACCCCGTGGACTGTAGCCCGCCAGGCTCCTCTGTCCATGGGATTCTCCAAACAAGAATACTGGAGTGGGTTGCCATGCCCTCCTCCAGGGGAATCTTCCTGACCCAGGGATCGAACCCGCGGCTCTTACATCTCCTGCATTGGCAGGCAGGTTCTTTACCACTAGCGCCCCCTGGGACGTCCGTATCGTCATCACAACAGTCGGAAGAATCTAACCTAGTCCCAGCTCTTAAAACAGTAATACAGAGGAGAAAACCAATGCACGTAGCTCTAAGTGCCAGACTGATTTTAACCCGGGAGCCCAGTTAACCGCGACAGCATCCCCATAGCCAGTCTCTTCCCCCGTCCCTTTGGAACCACGCTGGCCCCGGCTCCCGGCCCCTTGCAGTCCTGGCGTTACCTCCCACCCCACACCTAGCAGATGCCTCCTCACCCACATGAAGAATAGCGTCGTACATGCCCTGCTGGGTGTCCCGGCGCAGTCGGGGAGGGCCCTCGGATTGTCGGCCCCCAGGTCCCCAAACACAGCCAGGCGCGGGCTCCAGTGGGGTCCCTTCTTCAAGGCCCGGAAGCGGAAGCGACGGCTCCAGCCCTGAGCACTGCCACAGCGGTAAACTGAGGGGAGAGGAAAACGTCAAAGTCTGCCGGGGCTGGGGGGTGGGGGGAGCGCCCCAGGGTGTCTCCTTCACCCCCATCCATCTTCAATTGGTGGGGGGACTGAATGGGTCTAACCCATGCCCCTTCTGACCACCTCACCCCAGGTCTCCAGCCTTCCGTTTTCATCCCAGGGTCTCATACAATAGGCTTGCAGGTAAGCAGAGAGGGTACCAGCCTGCCTGAGCCACCTGCCAATAGTAGCTGTTAGCCCACATCCCACTTCTCCTCGCATTCGCCCTTCAACACCCGGCCCCAGGGCACCTCTCACCATACTGGACCCCTGGCAGCAGCCCCTGCAGGGTGACTCGGTGTATGTAGAGCTTCCGCCGGAGAATGCCCCCATCCACAAAGAGGCTGAAGGTGCCCTGAGCCTGGAAGGGCAGGGGCCCAGAAGGCTGCAGCCCATACTGCACTTCAGAGGGCACCGGGACCCGTGTGGTCCAGGTTACAGTCATGGAGCCTGGCTCACCTGGAGAGAGAGGCAAAGGAGGTTCGGCAGTGAGGCCTGGGTAGACGTGGGGAGAGATGTGCAGAGAGTGAGAGGCTGTTGAACATTTACGAGTTAAGGACACAGGTTCCGGAGCTTCCCAAGTTCAATCCCTACTTCACCATTTCCAAGCTGTGCTTTCTTTGGGCAAGTCACTGCAGTTCTCTGAGCCTCAGTTTCCTTGTTGGTAAAATGGGATAATAATAGTATCTTCCCTACAGGGTTCTTTGAGGCTTAGATGAATAAATAAGAGGAAAGCACTTGAAACAGTGTCTGGTACAGTCAGGGTTACATGAGTGGATGGATATTATTATAAATGGTGTTACTATGTGCAGGCTTGTGCCACATACTTTACACATGACACTGTTTAGGGGTTGTAAACTCAAATGTCTGGAGGCCAGTTAGGTAATATATATGGGAACAAGGGCCAGCTGTAAGGAGGAAGGCAGCAGGGAGGGGTGGAGTCTGTGACCGAGCGTAGAGCCTGCCGTTTCGGAGTGGAAACCATTGTTCAGCTCTAGGGATGGCTGCCGTGCAGGAAGCAGGCTTGGTACCAGCCAGTCTGTCAACTTCTAGAGCAAGTCTTTATACTGCTAAGTGCTACTGCTGCTAAGTCACTTCAGTTGTGTCCGACTCTGTGCGACCCCATAGATGGCAGCCCACTAGGCTCCTCTGTCCCTGGGATTCTCCAGGCAAGAACACTGGAGTGGGTTGCCATTTCCTTCTCCAATGTATGAAAGTGAAAAGTGAAAGTGAAATCGCTCAGTCGTGCACGACTCTTAGCAACCCCATGGACTGCAGCCTACCAGGCTCCTCTGTCCATGGGATTTTCCAGACAAGAGTACTGGAGTGGGGTTGCCATTGCCTTCTCCGAAATCTTTATACAGTGGTTTTCATATCCCAAGAGCACATACAAACTTTTAAGTAATAGCTTCTAATTCTTGAATGTCAGCAACCAGGGACCTCCCTCAAGGTCCAGTGGTTAAAACTCCAGCTTCTAATGCAGGGGGCCTGGGTTCGAGGGTTCAATCCCTGATGAGGGAACTAAGATTTCTCATGCCACAAGGCATGACCAGAAAAGTCAATTTGCAAACAAACAAAAGCAAATAAACAAACCCCATTAGCAACAAAATCAAGGTTTTAAAAATAACATGTGGTGTGCGTGCACGCGTGCTAGGTCGCTTCAGTAGTGTTTGACTCATTACGACCCTACGGACTGCAGCCCACCAGGCTCCTCTGCCCATGGGGTTCTCCAGGCAAGAATACCGGAGTGGGTTGCTATGCCCTTCTCTAGGGGATTTTCCCGATCCAGGGATTGAAATGGAATCTCTCATGTCTCCTGCTTTGGCAGGCGGGTTCTTTACCATTAGTGCCACCTGGGAAGCCCACCAGGTGATTCTTTTTCCTGCAACGTGTGTACAGAAGGCACGCGCACAGGTCATTCATGGCAGCACTGTTTGTAACTGCAAAATATCGGAAACCACAGACATGCCCCTACATAGGAGCGTAACTTAAGGAACTATCTAACATCCGTATCCAGGAGCACTTCACAGCTGTCGGAAAGGAAGACGATGAACTCTAGGAACCAGTATAGAATGACGTCCAGGACACAACGTTAACAGAAGCAATGTACGAAAGAGTGTCTGTAGGCAGCTACTCTTCATGTAAGAGGGTGTAAGAGAATACACAAGTATCTGCTCATTTATTTGTACAAGAGACGTACACCAGAAACTGAACAGCTGGATTACTTACGTGGGCTGGAATGGGGAAGGGGTAGAAAAAAGAGGGGATGGGAATGGAGTAGTTAGTCGAGAGGCAGGGGTAGGATGCTTCTCAAGTCTGTCATTTTCTTAAAACCCTGAGTCCTAGAGCTATAGTCCTGTTTCATCTTTCCTTCACACACCCCAAGAAATGAACAATTAAAGCCTTCCTAGGTTGTAGCGGGGCTTCCCAGGTGCTGCTAGTGTTCCCTGCCAATGCTGGAAACATAAGAGGTAAGAGTTTGATCCCTGTGTCAGGAAGATCCCCCTGGAGGAGGGCATGGCAACCCACCCCAGTATTCTTGCCTGAAAACTCCCATGGACAGAGGAGCCTGGCTGGCTACAGTCCATAGGGTTGCAGTGAGTCAGTCACAGCTGGAGTGACTTAGCACACACGTAGGTTGTAGGGGGACGTCAATACGGAATAGAAACACTTAACAGAGGGCTGTAAGTATATCAAAAAACAGGGACCTCCCTGGCGGTCCAGTGGTTGAGAATCTGCCTTGCAATGCAGGGAACTCAGGTTTCATCTCTGGTCAGGGGACTAAGACCCCACAGGCCATGGAGCAACCCCTTTATGCTTACTCTAGCACTGAACAAATGAGTAAGTCTATTGTAGATAGAGGGAGCTTGGTTTCTCAATGTTGGAAAAAGAAGTTGCAAATGAGGAAAGAAGGCTAAAGTATACCCTTGTTGGTGGACTGAAATACTGCTGGCATTAGTAAGATCTCATGGTATCTAAAATTAGTACAAAATTTACAGTTTGAAGACCAAATATGGCAGGCTCTTAAGCCAGCCTGCCTGGATTCAAATCCCAGACTGTGTGACCTGACGTGAGACTCTTCATTGCTTTGGGCCTCAGTTTACTCTTTTGTAAAATGGAACTAACAATAGTACCTACAGCTTAAGGTCAATAAGAGGTTAAATGAGTTTTCCATCTGAATCACTTCTAAGAGTATATTTGTTATTATATCATTATTGTGTAGGCCAAACAAAGGACAGCTATGATCTCACTGGGTTTTCACAGCAGCCCTGTGAGATGGGTTTTATTTTTGTTCCAGTTTACAGAGGCCTCCAGGCAAAGTGCCTTGTCCGAGGTTACTTATCCAGCAAATGCCAAAGCCATTTCATTCATAAGGTTTCAGATTCTCAATGCAACTAACCTTTAAGAAACTACCTTAGGACTTCCTGGTGATCCAGGAGTTAAGAATCTGCCAGCCAATGCAAGGGATGCGGTTCGATCCCTGACCCAGGAAGATTCCACACGCCACAGGGCAACTGACTGAGAGCCACAACTTCTGAGCCCACACCTGCCCTAGAGCCCATGTTCTGAAACAAGAGAGTAGCCTCCTCGCTGCGACTGGAGAAAAGCCTGAGCAGCAGCGGAGACCCAGCACAGCCAAACAAATAAATAAACGAATAAATAACGAACTAAGTGAAACTACCCTAAAAGTGTCAAGGATCCAAAAAAGCAGAAAAGTCTGAGAAACTGTCACAGATAGGAGAGGACATTAAAGAGACCTTAAAAGATTTAATAAGTCAATGCCAATTTTCCCACAATATTGCTTTTCTTTTTTAAAGTGTAGTTACTTTTCATGAAAAATGTCATTTACCTTACTACTGAATAGGTTTACTATTGTTCATTTTTAATGATTGAATCAATATTTTTAAATGCCTCCATTTTAGTTTCTGATATGGCGATTGTTATGGATATAACTCACATAGGCTAAAGCTCTCTGAAGTTCTCATAATTTTTTCAGCTGTGCCAAAGCATCCTGAGACAGAAACATGTGAGAACCACTGCCACATTCCAAGTTCCCATTTGCCACTTCACAGGTTACTATTTCACTTACTCTCCACTGGGAGGTCTCACTAATATTACCCTACTGTCCAGATGAGGAGGCTGAGGCCGGAGAGGTTAAGTCACTCTCCCAAGGTCACACGGCAGATAAGCAACAAAGCTGGGTTAGAACCCAGAAGTCTGGGTGCAGAGGGTCCAGAGTCCAGGGTCTTATTACCCCCTTGCACCTCCACCCCAAGATTAAGGACCAGGAGGTATTTTGTGACAACACAATGAGCAGTTACACAATGAATAATGACAACTCCAATCCTCCAAGGAAAATGCTTACTATAGGCTGAGAACCAGAACCATTTCCCACACAGCCACATACCCTACTGCTTATAATCCCCATTTAACAGATGTGGGCAACTGAGGCTCAGGAAGACCCACCAGCCTAGACTCCCTCGGGAATCAGTGCGAAATACCAGGGCCCCCAAACCAACTGGTCCTCACTGGGAAATGCCCAGGGAGAGGTCACAGACACTTACCTGGGTAGGACAAGTGCACTTGCTCGGGGGCAGCACTGGGAGGCTTTGGGGACCCCCGGACTTCCAGGGAGAAGAAGAGGAGTAGACAGCAGCAGGTCCAGCAGGGACGAAAGGAACACATGGTAGAGGGGAGGTGGGGAGCAGGGGAAGGGAAAGGGTCCTGCAGGCATCAGCAGGAGGGGCTGAGAGGATGGGGGAAGGAGTCAGCGGGGATGGCAGGGAGGGCTTCACAGGGAGTGCTTATCCAGACTCTGGAGAGAAAACAAAAGCAAGCGTCACTCACGACTGAGAGACAAATACCCTCTGAGCCTCACTGGATGCTAAGCACTTTGCATAGATGAACTCGTGGGAGCCCGACAACATTCCTGTATTGGTAGCCTCTGTGATCATCAGCCCCGTATCACAGATGAGGAAGCTGAGCAATGGAGTGATTCAGTGGCATGGCTCAAGTGTGAAGGAGCGGAGACTGGAACTCAGGGGTCCTGGCTGCAGAACCCTTGCTTATCCGCCCTTCACTCCCAGTGCAAGAGGTTTGGGAATGGGATTGGGGGTGGGGCTCTCCATCCTGGGCATTCCACCCTGCCCTCAGAGATCTCATGGTCCTCTCCTCCATCCTGCAACCTTCCATCTTTGTGACTCCAATACCTCCACTCCATCCCCAGACCAACCAAGCATTTCATCCCACCTGGAGCAGCCCCATCCTCCCTGCCCCCATCTCAGCATCCCATCCTGCAGTTAGTGACCCCAATTTCTCCCTATTTCCTGGCCCTGCGCTTGCATACCCAACCTCCTTCTCCCCAGCCCTTCCCCTCCCGCTTCAGTTCGGATCTCCTGGTCATGGAGGACCTGCCTGCCAGGGCAGAGGCAGGTGGGGACTGTCAATCCGGGAACCGGGAGCTGGGGCTGGGGGTTCCCTCCGGGTCCCGGCTCACCCTCTGGGACGCCAGCTCCCAGCATGCGCGCGTCTCGGGCACCAGTGCGACGGTGGTATTTATGAGCCATCCCACCGCCCACAGCTGTCCCAGCCCCGGAAGAGCCTGCCTTCTCCAGGTGACGGCCTCCCCAGACAGCTGGGGCCCCGCGTCCCACTGGTCTGGCCGGTCCCAGGCGCCCCACGCCCACACGCAACCCCCCAAGGGCGGAGCGAAGGAAGGGGTACCCAGGAAGTTTTGGTAAACCACCGCCGCCACCTCCAAGCTGGCCACCAGGTGAGCGCCCGGACCGGTAAGTCTGTGCTTGTCTCCAGGAGCCTCACCCCGCAGCTGCGGAGCCCCCAGGGCACTGACACTGGTTTCCATCTCTGGCCTTTCCGGATCCCGAGGTACTCAGGTGTTCAGGCACCTTCATCCGCGACCTGAGTTGGGGTGGGGAGATTCCCCATCCCTTTCCCTCCTCACGGGCTTTGTATTCTTGGCAGTTCCTTCCTCCTCCTCTCCAAGCTTAGTTCAGTCCTTCGCAGCTGCCGCCCCGCCCCCCGCATGCTGAAAACAGAAAATCTAAGTCCACCAATCACAGTGCTGCTTCTGAGCTGTGCGACTTCGGCTGTTGCTCGACCTCGCTGGGACTTGGTTTCTTCGCCTGTGAAATGACAGTGATAACAGTATGAACACTATGGTCTATGGTGAAGTTTAAACCAGTTGACACATGAAATTGCATGCTGAGAACAGGGCCTGGCCCAGAGTAAGGGCTGGATAAGAATCAGCTGTTATTTTTATGATTATTAATGTGTGAGTTCCAGAAATTGCCTTGGGATGTAGGTGGGACCGTGCTTCCCTAGTGGCTCAGACTTACCGTGGCTCAGAATCTACCTGCAATGCAGGAGACCTGGGTTTGATCCCTGGGTGGAGAAGATCCCCTTCAGGAGGGCATGGCAACCCACACCAGTATTCTTGCCTGGTGAATCCCATGGACAGAGGTGCCTGGTAGGCTACAGTCCAGGGGGGCGGACTAAGCACTAACTAACTAGGTGGGAGCCAGTGAGACCTCTCTGTAAAAGGTTTGTGACCTGTTTGAAGGTTGTAAGTGGCTTGCCACAATACCCTTGGATATTTTCCCAGAGCCTGGCTTGGACGGTAAAGAATCCACCTGCAACGTGGGAGACCTGAGTTCAATCCCTGGAGAAGGGCATGGCTACCCACTTCAGTATTCTTGCCTGGAGAATTCCACGGACAGAGGAGCTTGGCAGGCTATGGTCCATGGGGTCGCAAAGAGTCTGACATGACAGAGCGACTTTCATTCCCTCATTTTGCCAGAGCAGCAGGAAAAGTCAGAGGTCCAGGTTTTCTTTGCTTCTTCTTGTCTGACAAAATGACTCCACAATTTGGCTTTGTAAATTCAAGCAGAGCTGTATCTGCAGATTGTGTACACCAGTTTCCAAGAACAACACTGGGGGTGTGGTTCAAGATGGGCTTTTGCACTGCTTGGATTTTTCTCCACCTCCTGGAGTCTCCGTTACAGCTTAAAATCTAAAAAAAAAAAAAAGCAGCCCTTTTAGTCAAACTCAAATAACCTCAAGACCCTGCTCACCCTCAGCAATTGTTTTTGCTTTTAATTTTTTGGCTGCTCAGCAGGGCCTGTGGGCCAATAGTTCCCCTATCCGGGGATTGAACCCTCTGCCTCTTCATTCAATGTATGGAGTACTACCCAGTAGACCACCAGGGAAATTCTACCCTTAGCAATTTTAACTTCCTCCTGTGTGTGTGTTCAGTCGTGTCCGACTCTTTGTGACTCCATGGACTGTAACCCACCAGGCTTCTCAGTCCGTGGCATATCCCAGGTGAAGAATACTGAAGCAGGTTGCAATTTCCTCCTCCAACGGATCTTCCCGACCCAGGGATCAAACCTGCGTCTCTTTCGTCTCCTGCATTGGTGGTTGGGTTCTTTGCTACTACTGCTACCTGAAGTTTTTTTGCTAAAGTCACCTGGGGTAGGCTGGTGAAGCCCTTCCCCGAATCATGTTTTTACATGCATTAAAAAAAAAAAATACACAGGATACAAAGGAAATGGATGCTATTACACAGATGCAGGAAATTTTTTATATATGTGATACAGTAATATATGTACTTCTTTATCAATGCATTAAAAATGTTAGTAATTTAGAAACTTTGTTGAGTGTATTGATGGTGTTTGAGTCTTGTGACAACTACAATAGGGATGACTATAATAGGGTGTAAAAACATCTGTAATTTCTTCTCATGACAAAGCCAGAAATCTGCTGTGTCCTGGGGTTGGCCCTTCCAATCCCCCACCATGTTAGAAGCACCTGGGAAATTTCAATTACAGCAGCAGTTCGTAAACTACCCTCTTAAAAATTATTGAGGACCCCAAAGAGTTTTGTTATATGTGGGGTTATATCTATCAATATTTACCATGGAAGAAACCCTGAATATTTATTGGAAGGACTGGTGCTGAAGCTCCAATACTTTGGCCACCTGATGGGAAGAGCTGACTCATGAGAAAAGACCCTGATACTGGGAAAGATTGAAGGCGGGAGGAGAAGGGGACAACAGAGGATGAGATGGTTGGATGGCATCACTGCCTCAGTGAACAGGAACATGATCAAACTCTGGGAGATGGTAAGGGAAAGGGAAGCCTGGCGTGCCGCAGTCCATGAGATCGAAAAGAGTTGGACATGACTGAGCGACTGGACAACAACAGTGTAAGAAAATAAAACTGAGAATTTTTTTTTTCTTTTCTTTCCTTTTTCTTTCTTTTGGCCGTGCCTCAAGGATGGTGAGATCTTAGTTTCCCAAGCTGGGCTCTCTGTAGTGAAAGCACCGACTCCTAACCATTGGACCTCCAGGGATTCCCAGAAAGAGGAAGTTTTTGAAACTCAAGAATACACGTGCATACGTTTCATTAGCCATCACAGTGATGACGTCATCGCAGGTCAGGTAGCTTCTAAAGAGTGAAAAGGACAAACACATCTTATGAAAATCGCTTTGTTCCCAAACCACATGCTGAGGATCATTGAACTGAAGGGCTGTCAAAGCAAAGTTGTTTTTCCAGTCCGAGTTCACACGGCCCCTGAACTCTATCGCTGAGTCAGGTTAAAAAGCCCCATTGCGGGGTTTCTCTGGTGGCTCAGTGGTGAAGAGTCTGCCTGCCAATGCGGGAGACATGGGTTCAACCCCTGCTCTGGGAAGATCCCACAGGCCACGGAGCAACTAAGCCCGTGTGCCACAACTATTGAGCCTGTGCTCTAGAGCCCATAAACCACAACTCCTGAGCCTACTTGCCCCAACTACTAAAGCCTGTGTACCCTTAGAGCCTGTGCTGTGCAACAAGAGAAGCCACTGCAATGAGAAACCCGCACACCACAACCAAGAGTAGCCCCCGCTCGCCACAACCAAGACCACAGCCAAAAAGAAAACCCACTGGGGACTTCCTTGGTAGTCCAAAGGTTAGGACTCTGCGCTTTGACCCCTGGGGGCCTCAGGTTCCATCCTGGTGGGGGAAGTAAGATCCCACAAGCTGAGCAGCCAAAAAAGAAAAAAGCCCTACTGGAATTGTATTTTTTGGTCCCTGATGTAGCTGATAAAGGGGTCATAGCTCACTTATGACCCCTTTCCTCTGTCCTAATCATACGCAGGCCTCTTGCCTACTCTCAGGACAGCCATATAATTACTTCTAGTTTCTCTTTTTAGATACTTCTATGCTTTTGATAAATAGACTCCCATTTTCCTATTTCTTATTCTCTCCTTAGAGTAATCTTGTGGTGGCGAACAGAAGATCTACTCTGGGGTGACTTAGCCTGTGTTTAGATCTAGCATTAACCAGCTTAGGGAAATGATTGAACCTCACCGTGCCTCAGTTTCTCCATCTGTTAAATGGTGATACTAATAGTGGCCATCTTAGAGGGTTACGTGACAATTAAATCAGGTAATAGATATAAGCTACTTAGAACAGTGCCCAGCACAGAGCCAGCGCCACACACAGTGCCTCCCAGTTATTTACCCGAGACTTCCAGTCTGCCCAGTTTGTAAGGTAAGGCTATAACGAACCTACTTTTCAGAGTCATTTTTAATTATTTATCCTTCACCCCCACCCCCCAGGCTGCTGGGTGTGCCTGTGCCTGCTCAGTAGGAATGATGGACTTGGCTCTCGAGAGAATAGTCTGGATTTCTTCCTGGGGAGGATCACCTCTCCTTGAAGAGTGATCCGCAGGCTGGTACCCGCTGGGTGCCTGTAATAGGATGACTGTGGTGCTGCTCCCCGGGCCAGAGATCAGGGGAGCAGCGAAACCCTCTACCTGAAGAGTCCTGCCATCCTAGATGTCAGTTCAGTGGCCCTGACCACAAGGTAGCCTGTCTCTGTCACTCACAGCCCTGCAGAAGTAGGTGAAGGGAAGTGTTTGCCTCCATCTCCTCCCCTGGCAGACAACAGAAGTCTCTCAGTTAAAAAACCACGTAAGTCTTCCTCACTGCAGCAGTGTGATCCATAATAAAGTGAAGTAACAAATTAAAAAAATATATATTTTGCAATCTTTTATTGCAAAATATGGCATACATATAGAAAAGCACATGAAACATAAATGTTCTACTGAATGAATTATGACAAACACACTTGTGTAACCACCACCCAGGTGAGGAAACAGATCTTCCCAGGTTTCTACAAATTCCCTCCAGCCTCCTCCCAGGCACGGCTTTCTCCCTCCCCATGAAGGTACCCACTTCACTAACTTCTACCTGATTTAGGTTACCGCACCTAAGTATGTCTCTTCATGCCTCTTTCATTTTGCCTGCTCCCCACATGACATAAACGAAACTATACACTGTGAACTCCTGTGTCTCTCTTCTTTCTCTCAACGTTCAGTTCAGTTGCTCAGTTGTGTCCGACTCTTTGTGACCCCATGGACTACAGCGCACCAGGCTTCCCTGTCCATCACCAACTCCCGAAGCTTGCTCAAATTCATGTCCATCGAGTCAGTGATGCCATCCAACCATCTCATCCTCTGTTGTCCCCTTCTCCTCCTGCCTTCAGTCTTTCCCAACATCAGGGTCTTTTACACTGAGTCAATTCTTCGCATCAGGTGACCAAAGTATTAGAGTTTCAGCTTCACCATCAGTCCTTCCAATGAATACTCAGGACCGATTTCCTTTAGGATGGACTGGTTGGATCTCATTGCAGGCCAAGGGACTCTCAAGAGTCTTCTCCAACACCACAGTTCAAAAGCATCAATTCTTCAGCGCTCAGTTTTCCTTATGGTCCAACACTCACATCCACACATGGCTCCTGGAAAAACCACTGCTTTGACTAGATGAACCTTTGTTGGCAAAGTAATGTCTCTGCTTTTTAATATGCTGTCTAGGTTGGTCACAGCTTTTCTTCCAAGGAGCAAGTGTCTTTTAATCTCATGGCTACAGTCACCATCTGCAGTGATTTTGGAGCCCAAGAAAATAAAGTCTCTCACTGTTTCCATTGTTTCCCCATCTATTTGCCATGAAGTGATGGGACTGGATGCCACAATCTTAGTTTTTTGAATGTTGAGTTTTAAGCCAGCTCTCAACATTATGACTGCAGAATTTAGCCAGGTTGGGTCTATACATACAGTCTATTCCTTCTTATGGTCAAGTACCATTCCATCCTGTGAATACTCTACAGTTTATTTATTTACTGACTGTAGATGGAAATTTGAGTTCTTTCCATTTTTTGTCTCTTACAAATGGTATTCTTAACTTTCTAGTACATATTTTGTTCTAGTACATTTACAGTATATTGTGAACATCTGTATACATTTCTCTTGTGTATGAATCCAGGAGTAGACTAGCTGGCTCATGGGAGATAGAGATAGACAGACAGACAGACAGATAGATAGATAATAGATAGATACTACCAAAGAGTTTTCCAAAGTGGTTGTAATAATTTATTCTCCTTCCTCCAGCCATGTTGGAGCATTTCCATTGTTCCGCATCCTCGCCAACACTTGGCCATGTCAGGTGTTTTATTTTTAGCCATTCTGGTGGATCTGTAGTGGTAGCTCATAATAGTTTTAATTTGCATTTCCCTGATGAGCAATTAAAATTGACCATCTTTTCATTTGCATACTGGTCTTGTGGATATCCATTATCTTGGTGTGTTTGTTCATGTGTCTTGCACAATTTTCTATGGGTTGTTTGTTTTTAAAATGAATTTGCTCTTTATATATTCTGAACACCAGCCATTTGTTAGTTATATGAACTATGAACATCTCCTACTGTGGCTTGCCTTTTTACACACACTCTCTCTCTTTTTTAAAAAATATATTCTGTCAATTAGGTGTTTTTTGTTGTTGTTTTTTTTGTTTTTTGCTGTTCTGGGTCTTAGTTGCAGCATGTGGGATTTAGTTCCTTGACCAGGGACTAAATCTGGGCCCACTGCATTGGGACCGTGAAGTCTTAACCACTGGACCACCTGGGAAATCACATCTTTTTACTCTCTTAATGGCATTTTTTAGATGCTTTTGAACTATGGTGTTGGAGAAGACTCTTGAGAGTCCCTTGGACTGCAAGGAGATACAACCAGTCCATTCTAAAGGAGATCAGTCCTAGGTGTTCTTTGGAAGGACTGATGCTAAAGCTGAAACTCCAGTACTTTGGCCACCTCATGCAAAGAGTTGATTCATTGGAAAAGACTCTGATGCTGGGAGGGATTGGGGGCAGGAGGAGAAGGGGATGACAGAGGATGAGATGGCTGGATGGCATCACTGACTCGATGGACGTGAGTCTGAGTGAACTCTGGGAGTTGGCGATGGACAGGGAGGCCTGGCGTGCTGTGATTCATGGGGTTGCAAAGAGTCGGACACGACTGAGCGACTGAACTGAACTGAACTGAATGGACAGAAAGTCTTAACTTTAGCATCACTCAATTTCTCAATTTTTCTTTATGGATTTTTTTTAATCCTATTAAAGCTATATCCCCATGTTTCTGAAACATATTGATATTCTCTTATTTTCCAAAAGTTTTATCATTTGCATTACATTTAGGTTGGCAATCTATCTGCAACTGATTTCTGTGTATGGTGTGAGGTGGGGTTGTTAATGTTTTTAAACTAATACACATGGCTAATAAAATAAAGATAAATGAGTCTGCTTTCTTAAGGGGACTTCTTTCTAAAATATTCTTTCCTTAAGAAAGTAAATCATCTTATTACTGAAAAATAAGAAAGTAGAAAGAGCCAGAAAAGGATAACCAGCTCAAATTCAGCTGACACACCTGAATTTGAATCCTGGGTTTGCCATTTCTTGGCTGGGTAACCTTGGACTAGTTCCACTCTTCTCTTAGTCTCAGTGTCCTAATCTCTAAAATGGGTTCAGCAATGGCTACTTCTTTTTTTAAGACTTTTTTTTTAATGTGGAGCAGTTTTAAATTTTTTAATTTATTTTTGATTGGAGGATAATTGCTTTACAATATTGTGTTGGTTTCTGCCATACATCAACATGAATCAGCCATAGGTATACACATGTCCCCTCCCTCTTGAGTTACCTTCCCACCTCCCACCCCGCTCCGCCCCCTACCTTGTCACAGAGCACGGGGTTTGAGCTCCCTGTGTCATACAGCAAATTCCCACTGGCGATCTGTTTTACATATGGTAATGTATATGCTTCAGTGTGGCTCTCCCAGTTTGTCCCATCTTCTCCTTCTCCCACCGTGTCCACAAGTCTTCCCTACACCTGCGTTTCACTGCTGCCCTGCATATAGGTTCATTAATACCATTTTTCTAGATTGCATGTTGTTATCGTTCATTCCCTGAGTCGTGACCAACTCTTTGCAACCCCATGGACTGCAGTATGCCAGGCCTCCCCGTCCCTCACCATCTCCCAAAGCTTGCCCAAGTTCATGTCCATTGCATTGGTGATGCCATTCAGCCATCTCATCCTCTGACACCCTCTTCTCCTTCTTCCCTCAATCTTTCCCAGCATCAGTGACTTTTCCAATGAGTTGGCTGTTCGCATCAGGTGGCCAAAATACTGACACTCCAGCTTCAGCATCAGTTCTTCCAATGAGTATTCAGGATCGATTTCCCTCAAGATTGACTGGTTTGATCTTTTTGCTGTCCCCAGGACTGTCAGCAGTCTAGATTCCATATATATATATTAATATATGATAGTTGTTTTTCTCTTTCTGACTTACCTCACTTTGTGTAATAGACTCTAGGTACATGATGTGGACCATTTTTAAAGTCTTTATTGAATATGTTAGAACATTGCTTCTGTTTCATGTGGTTTTTTTTTGGCCTTGAGCCATGTGGGGTCTTAGCTCCCCAAACAGGGATGGAACTACACCCGCTACATTGGAAGGCAAAGTTTTAAGCACTGGGCCACGAGGGAAGTCCCTGGCTACTTCATAAGTGCTTAGAAAGATACAGCATGTAAAGCCTATATCATAGGGTGAGGCACAAAGAAAGAACTCAATTAATAGTAGCTGCAATGGTTAACAAAACATTTCATTTAATCACTCAGTGTTCATTTACCCTTAAGCTACTGCTGGTAACAGTGGGTGTCCCTCATTGGAGCCTTTTTTCTTAGACACTGGATCTGAGTTGAATCACGATCATCTGACATACCAATGTTATTTTACTGGACTCTTCTAAACATTCTTTTGTAATGACTGTGTGATATTTCATTGTGTGGTGAAATTCACCTGTTCTGCGGAGAAGAGAAATGGCATTAATGGATGAAAAACCAGGTGTTTGGAGCCAGGTGGCCAGGGTTCAAACCCAGCTTCCAACTCTAGTAGCTCTAAGTCCTTTGGCTCTCTGTGCCTCAGTGTCCTCATCTGTAAAATGGGGATAACATACTGCGTACTTGATATGTTTTTAGAGAATTGCTGAGAATTAGACCAGTGAATGGCTGTAGTGAACTAAGTACAGTATCAAAAGTAGTATTTGGTGTAAACAGAGTCCTCAGAAATCCTAATAGAAATATTTCAGGGTTTTGTGTGGCCTTCAGGTCACTGACTTGGTCCGAGGCAGAAGAGGCCTATGGGATCCAGAGGAGGTGATTGATGGAGGGACAGCTCCCTTCTAGGAGGGTGGCCTACTCTTCAGGGACAGGGACCTGGGCAGACAGGTCTTGGGGTCCCACCTGGGGAAGGTTCCTTGTTATCACAGCTGCCATATATAG
Source organism: Bos indicus x Bos taurus (assembly GCF_003369695.1). Lineage (NCBI taxonomy): Eukaryota > Metazoa > Chordata > Mammalia > Artiodactyla > Bovidae > Bos > Bos indicus x Bos taurus. The sequence continues at coordinate 17,069,109 of NC_040093.1, forward strand.
ATGGAGCACTCCCCATGTGCAGGCATCACACTGACTGCTTTGCATAAACAATCTCATTGATACTGCACCCTGGCTATTAACCTCATTTTTAAATGTTAAATTTTCATTTTGGCTGTGCTGGGTCTTTGGCTTAGTTGCTCTATGGCATGTGGGATCTTAGTTCCCCAATCAAAGATCAAACCCGTATCCTCTGCATTGGAGGTGGATTCTTAACCACTGGACCACCAGGAAGTCCTCTAGCCCCATTTTATAGATGGAGAAACTGAGGCTAAGAGAGATTGAACAATTTAGCCAACATCATACAGCCTGTATATAGTCAAGCTGGGACTAAGACCCTGGTGTGTCTGATGTGATAGCCTGGGATGTGAACGCTTTTAGGAGAGACTTTTCCCCAGCTAGGATATTCTCTGTTGAGAAATACTGTCAACGCCACCCTCAGTTTTATCCAGAATCTGCCCACTTCCCTCCCTTCCCCAGCAGCTACCCATCAGCTCCTTCCTGGACTGTCCTAGCAGCCCCCTCTCATGTCTCCATGCTTCCATCCTGTCCCCACTGTCTTCCCCACATGCAACCACAGGAATCTTGTTAACCCCTGAGCGAGGCCACGGTCCTCCCCTGCCCAGAGTCCTCCCCGTGGCCGATCCCACACCATCTGCCCCAGCCACCATTCTATCCTCACTCCTGCTACTCAGCCCTGGCTCAGTCTCCCCCAGATACAGAGGCTTCTATCCTGTTCGTTGAGCACAACAGATGCATTCTTTTTTTTTTTTTTAATTTGGTCAGCATAAGTATTTTAGTAGTTAAGTCTTCAAATTTATTTATTTATTTATTTATTTTTAATTCTTCCAATTTTATTTTATTTTTAAACTTTACATAATTGTATTAGTTTTGCCAAATATCAAAATGAATCCGCCACAGGTATACATGTGTTCCCCATCCCGAACCCTCCTCCCTCCTCCCTCCCTCCCCATACCATCCCTCTGGGCCGTCCCAGTGCACCAGCCCCAAGCATCCAGCATCATGCATCGAACCTGGACTGGCAACTCGTTTCCTACATGATATTTTACATGTTTCATTGCCATTCTCCCAAATCTTCCCACCCTCTCCCTCTCCCACAGAGTCCATAAGACTGTTCTATACATCAGTGTCTCTTTTGCTGTCTCGTACACCGGGTTATTGTTACCATCTTTCTAAATTCCATATATATGCGTTAGTATACTGTATTTATGTTTTTCCTTCTGGCTTACTTCACTCTGTATAATAGGCTCCAGTTTCATCCACCTCATTAGAACTGATTCAAATGTATTCTTTTTAATGGCTGAGTAATACTCCATTGTGTATATGTACCACAGCTTTCTTATCCATTCATCTGCTGATGGACATCTAGGTTGCTTCCATGTCTTGGCTATTATAAACAGTGCTGCGATGAACATTGAGGTACACGTGTCTCTTTCCCTTCTGGTTTCCTCAGTGTGTATGCCCAGCAGTGGGGTTGCTGGATCATAAGGCAGTTCTATTTCCAGTTTTTTAAGGAATCTCCACACTGTTCTCCATAGTGGCTGTACTAGTTTGCATTCCCACCAACAGTGTAAGAGGGTTCCCTTTTCTCCACACCCTGTCCAGCATTTATTATTTGTAGACTTTTGGATCGCAGCCATTCTGACTGGTGTGAAATGGTACCTCATAGTGGTTTTGATTTGCATTTCTCTGATAATGAGTGATGTTGAGCAAACAGATGCATTCTTATCTCAGGGCCTTTGCACCGGCTACTCTCTCTGCCTTGAACATTTTTTCCTGATGCCCCTATGCTGGAAAAGACTGTTGAGAGTCCCTTGGACAGTAAGGAGATCAAACCAGTAAATCCTAAAGGAAATCAACCCTGAATATTCATTAGAAGGACTGATGCTGATGCTAAAGCTCCAATACTTTGGCCACCTGATGCGAAGAACTGACTCATTTGAAAAGACCCTGATGCTGGGAAAGATTGAAAGCAGCAGGAAAAGGGGGCGACAGAGGATGAGATGGTTGGATGGCATCATTGACTCTATGGACATGAGTTTGAGCAAACTCTGGGAGACAGTGAAGGACAGGGAAGCCTGGCGTGCTGCAGTCCACGGGGTTGCAAAGAGTCAGACAGGACTGAGCGACTGAACAACAACGTAACTTTCTCCTTCCTGCCTTCAGACTTGACCCAAATGTCACCTTATCAGTGAGGTTCTCCTTGACTTCCTGATGGAAAATAACAATCCACCTCCACACATCGTTCTGAATCCCCTAAGTCAGGGGTCTGGAGACTTTCGGTAAAGGTGGTTGTGGTTGTATAGTCGCTCACTCATGTCGGACTCTATTGCGACCCCGTGCACTGTAACCCACCAGGCTCCCCGTCCATGGGATTTCCCAGGCAAGAATACTGGAGTGGGCTGCCATTTTCTTTTCTAGGGGATCTTCCTGACCCAGGGATAGAACCCGTGCCTCCCGCTTGGCAGGCAGATTCTTCACCACTGAGCCACCTGGGAAGATATTAAAGAGTTTAGGCTTCAGTAGCCATATGCTCTGTGTCATAGCTTCTCAACTCTGGTTATAACACAAAGGCAATCACAGACAATATGTAACTGAATGAGCATGGCCATGTTGCAATAAAATTTTATTCATGGACATTGAAATGTGAATTTCATGCAAATATTATATATCACAGGGACTTCCCTGGCGGTCCTGTGGTTAAGATTCCGGGCTTCCAATGCAGGGGGCACAAGTTCAAACTCTGATTGGGGAACTAAGATTAAGATCCCACATGCCGTGAACCACAACCAAAAAGAAAAACATTCTCTTAAAAAAAAAATAGTGGATTATATTTGATTTAAGTGTTGTGACAAAATATTCTCTTGATTTTATTTTCCCAAACATTAGTAGTTGTAGTGTTAGTCGTTCAGTCGTTGACATTCCCTTCTGCAGGGGATCTTCCTGACACAGGGATCAAACCCAGGTGTCCTGCATTGCAGGCAGATTCTTTACCTTCTGAGCTACATTAAAAGATATAAAAACCATCCTTAGCTTGGGAACTGTACAAAAGCAAATGGCAGGCTAGATTGTACCTGGGTGCTACAGTTTGCTGACCCCTGTCCTAAGCCCACCCTGCCCAATGTTTTCACATCACCTTCTAACAGTCTGTAATATTTATTTATGTGTTATATTTATTATCTAACTTCCCCGCTAGTCTGTCAGCTTCAAAAATGCAGGGACTGGGGACTTTCCTGGTGGTCTGGTGGTTAAGAATCTGCTTTGCAATGCAGCGGACACAGTTTCTATCCCCGGCTGAGAAATTAAGGTCCCACATGCCGCAGGCTCACTGCAACAAAGATTCAACACAGCTGAATAAATAAATATATCTATTTTTAAAAGACAGGGATTTTGCCCCTGGCTGGCAGCATGGAGGCCGCACGATGCCTGGAGTTACTGTAAAAGACATGAACCAGCAGGAGTTCGTCAGAGCTCTGGCAGCCTTCCTCAAAAAGTCCGGGAAGCTGAATGGGTGGACACCGTCAAGCTGGCCAAGCATAAAGAACTTGCTCCCTACGATGAGAACTGGTTCTACACACGAGCTGCTTCCACGGCACGGCACCTGTACCTCCCGGGTGGCGCTGGGGTTGGCTCCATGACCAAGATCTATGGGGGGTGCCAGAGGAACGGCGTCATGCCCAGCCACTTCAGCAGAGGCTCCAAGAGTGTGGCCCGGCGGGTCCTCCAAGCCCTGGAGGGGCTGAAAATGGTGGAAAAGGACCAAGATGGGGGCCGCAAACTGACGCCTCAGGGACAGAGAGATCTGGACAGAATCGCTGGACAGGTGGCAGCTGCCAACAAGAAGCATTAGAACAAATGATGCTGGGTTAATAAAGTGCCTCGTTCGTTAAAAAAAAAAAAAAAGGTGAAAAGACAGACTTCAGAATGGGAGAAAATAATAGCAAATGAAGCAACTGACAACTAATCTCAAAAATATACAAGCAACTCCTGCAGCTCAATTCCAGAAAAATAAACAACCCAATCAAAAACTGGGCCAAAGAACTAAATAGACGTTTCTCCAAAGAAGACATACAGATGGGTAACAAATACACGAAAAGATGCTCAACATCACTCATTATCAGAGAAATGCAAATCAAAACCACAATGAGGTACCATTTCATGCCAGTCAGAATGGCTGCGATCCAAAAGTCTACAAGCAATAATGCTGGAGAGGATGTGGAGAAAAGGCAACCCTCTTACACTGTTGGTGGGAATGCAAACTAGTACAGCCACTATGGAGAACAGTGTGGAGATTCCTTAAAAAACTGGAACTAGAACTGCCATACAACCCAGCAATCCCACTGCTGGGCATACACACCGAGGAAACCAGAATTGAAAGAGACACGTGTACCCCAATGTTCATCGCAGCACTGTTTATAATAGCCAGGACATGGAAGCAACCTAGATGTCCATCAGCAGATGAATGGATAAGAAAGCTGTGGTACATATACACATGGAGTATTACTCAGCCATTAAAAAGAATACATTTGAATCAGTTCTAATGAGGTGGATGAAACTGGAGCCTATTATACAGAGTGAAGTAAGCCAGAAAGAAAAACACCGATACAGTATACTAACGCATATATATGGGATTTAGAAAGATGGTAATGATAACCCTGTATGCAAGACAGCAAAAGAGACACAGATGTATAGAACAGTTTTTTGGACTCTGTGGGAGAGGGAGGTAGGGATGATTTGGGAGAAGGGCATTGAAACATGTATAATATCATATAAGAAATGAATTGCCAGTCCAGGTTTGATGCAGGATACAGGATGCTTGGGGCTGGTGCCCTGGGATGACCCAGAGGAATAGTATGGGGAGGGAGGTGGGAGTGGGGTTCAGGATGGGGAACACGTGTACACCCGTGGCAGATTCATGTTGATGTATGGCAAAACCAATACAATATTGTAAAGTAATTAGCCTCTAATTAAAATAAATAAATTAAAAAAAAAAGACAGGGATTTTGTCTGACTGGCACACGGTAGGTGCACAATAAAGATTTGTTAAATGATTGAATACTTGAATGAATCTTATTGATTACTGAAAGCATGAACTGAAGCTTTATTTCCACCACCTTCCTCACGTGGGGTAACCATGGCCAGTGCCCATCCAGGAGGAACCTGCTAAATGATGAGTCCAAGAATTAGAGATTGGAAGGAAGAGATTAGCAGGGAACCATTTCCTCTCACCCTGACCTTTGGCCTTCATGATTTCATCCTGTCTGTGATGTCATGGGTCAGGCGACCTGAGAGCCATCAGAGGTGAAGGGCATGCCGAGGGCACAGCTCATCTACTCAGAGATGCCATCCTGCCTCAGATTATCACAGGAAGGGTGACTCACCTCCTCAGATGTGGAACCTTCTTGGGACAGAGCCAGGGCAACTCCCCTCCCCAGCCCCGCCTTCTCTGTGAACCCTGTCTCCTGCCCACCTGGTAATTATGGCGGCAGCCAGCTCGGTGCTCACTATGTGTCAGGTACCACAAGTGTGATTATGTGAATTTCACAGATCTCCTCATATCCCCATTTTCTTTTTTTTTAATTAAATTTTTTTAATTAAATTTTAAATTTTATTTATTGTTGACTGCCCTGAGACTTCGTTCCTTTGTGTGGGTTTTCTCTAGTTGCAGCGATTGCGGGGCTACCCTTCTCTGCGGTATGTGAGCGTCTCATTGCAGTGGCCTCTCCTGTTACAGAGCATGGGCTCTAGGCATGTGAGTTTCAGTACAGTTGTGGCTCGCGGGCTTAGTTGCCCCATGGCATGTGAGATCTTCCCAGACCAGGGATCGAACCTGTGTCCCTTGCATTGGCAGGTGGGTTCCTATCCATCAGGGAAGTATAAGTCCCTATCCTTATTTTCTAGAAAAGTAAACTGAGGCTCAGAGAAGTAAGCTAACAACTTACTTAGAAAGGAGAAGAGCTAGGATTCATTCCCAGGGCCTTCTGCCTCCAGGGCCTTGACTACTGAACTCCACAGTCTCAAATTCATCCCTCTGCCCGAGACATCAGCCATCACATCCTGGATTTCAGGTGTCAACTCTAGGCCAGTGGCACCTCCTCATACTGTCCAATCATGGGATGGGATCAATGGTGCCACAGGATCCAGAATTGATGCCTGGGACGGAGAAAACTCTCAACAAATGTGAGCTCTCGTTAGTATTTGCCCAACTATTTATCCTCCTATTGTTTGGCTACATTTTCCATTAGAGTCATTTTGAGGGGAAGGGAGGATTTTAAAGTCACTATATAAGAGCTGAAAGCATATGTTATTTAAAATTGGCTTTTAAAAAACTCTCATATGTCTTGTAAAAAACAAAACATTTCTGGAGCACTCGGAGGGTGTCAGGACAACACTCTAAGCACGTTACACATCCTTATAAAAAGGGCTGTGAAATTTAGGAGCTTGGGATTAACATACACACATTACTATATATAAAATAGATAACCAACAAGGACCTACTGTATAGCACAGGAAACTCTACTCAATATTCTATCATAACCTACATGGGAAAAGAATCTGAAAAAGGATGAATATATGTATAACTGAATCACTTTGCTTATACCTGAAGCTAACACAACATTGTAAATCAGCCATGCTTCAGTAAATTTTTTTTAAAAGGCTGTTGAGGTAGGGATTTTATTATACCCATTTCAGCAATGAGGAGAGCAAAGCATAAATTTCCTGTCTCTGGGTAAGCCACCACAAAGACATTTTGATTTTTTGCAAACTTTGGAGTTGATCACCGAACAGTGATTTGAATAAAGCTCACGTTGAGGTTAAAACCTCTGACTAACGGGCTTCCCTGGTGGTTCAGTGGTTAAGAATCCACCTTGCAATGCAAGGGACACCGGTTTGATCCCTGGCCCAGGAAGATTCCGCATGTCACAGAGCAACTAAGCCCATGTTCCACATCTACTGAGCCCACATACTGGAGCCTGTGCTCTGCAACAAGAGAAGCCACTGCAATGAGAAACCTGTGCAACGCAATGAAGAATAGCCTCTGCTTGCCTCAACTAGAGAAAGCCTGTGTGTAGCAAAGGCCCAGTGTAGCTAAAAATAAAATAAATACATCTTTAAAAAAAAAGAAAAAGGCAAAAAACTCTGAATAATGACCAAAGGTCATCGAACAGAATTAGCTTGAATTGAGGATTCATGATATCTTACAAATCCTTATTATTATATATTAGGATCATACTTACTATGAGAAAAATGGTCACACTATGGGAAGGAACAACAAACTCATGAAACACATGCTTATTGAGTGGAATAGCCTTTAGGGATTTGGCTTTGTTTTAGAAGGAAGGGTTTTTCCTGAGAACACAGAATCAAACGCCTGTGGTATGTGGGTTCACCCTGACCAGGAGCGTCACTGGTGACAGTAGATTGCACTCAGGTATTGTATAGTGTTGTCTTTCTACAACATGCTGTGCTGTGCTCAGTCACTTTAGTCGTGTTCAACGTTCTTTGCGACCCCATGGACTGTAGCCCACCAGGCTTTTCTGTCCATGAGATTCTCCAGGCAAGAATACTGGAGTGGGTTGCCATTTCCTACTCCATAGGGTCTTCCCAACCCAGGGATCGAACACTCATCTCCAGCATCTCCTGCATTGGCAGGCAGATTCTCTACCACTGAGTCACCAAAGAAGCCCTAAAATCACTTTCAATTTACAGAAAAGCTGCAAAAATAGTACAACAGTTCCCATATTCCCCTTTCCCAGTTTCCCCTCAGGTTAGCGTCTTATAAAACCATGGTACATTTGTCAAAGTAAGACATTTCTTTTGGTGTAATACTATTAATGAGACTATAGACTTTGGTTGGATTTTACCCAATTTTCCCCACTGTGTATCTAATTTAAATTTTCCACTGTATAGTTGAGTTTTTTAAAAAACATTGAGAGAGCAAGGACCACCTGTCTATGTAAGGAAAGGGCAGACTGGCTCTTATAAGTGGAGAAGATGAGCTGAACTGTGTCCAGGTTGTAATCTGGTGTCAGCTTCCTGAGAGTCTATGAAAACCCATTCTGGAGAATTCAATGGGCAAGGACATGGGTAAATCTTAGAAAGCACACAACTAACCATCAGTGTGTGTAGCTGTTAGGGCTGAAATGTGGGCAGCTCTGTGTTTTTGCCTTCCGAGAATGCCCCAGCCCTTCCACAAGCTCTCAGGTGTGGGAGCCTTTCAGCGCATCTATCGGGGGAGGAATGAGAATTCTCAGTGGACCCAACATCCCATCACTGAGCGAGAGTAAGATATCCATCATGATGGAAACAAGTCAAGTACAGACAAGAATGTGGTTTGCCTTCACCCAGCCATCCTCTCTTCAGGTTAAAAATCAAAGCAAACAGTACAATGGCAACTGGCATACTGGTGGTGACAGTTCATCGACACAAGTGTCCCTTGAGTCACGTGGTTCTGTTTGGACTGGTAGATGTCTAACCGTGATACTCAGCTGCCATTTGGGGATTTCTGTCATCCTGGGAATTCTCCTCCCTTCTGTCCTATATCAGGTTCCTTGTGTCTTGGATCCCAGTTCTTCCTCCTTCCTGGTGATGTTCTCATTTTGGTGGAGCTCATCCTGAAGCTTCATGAGGAATGTAAATTTTTGAGAGCTTGCACATGAGAAAATGTCTGCAACTTCCCATTTTAATTGACTGATATCATCATCTCCATCACCATTTTCTGTCACCTCCCCACCCTTCCAAAGCTTATTAAGTCTTTCTGTCCTGAGTTCTGAAGTTTTACAGTGACATATCCTGTGTTTCCCTAGTGCCTCAGTGGTGAAGAACCAGCCTGCTAATGCAGGAGATGCAGGTTCCATCCCTGCTTCAGGAAGATCCCCTGGAGAAGGAAATGGCAATCTACTCCAGTATTCTTGGCCTGGAGGATCCCATGGACAGAGGAGCTAAGCTACACAGTCCATGGGGTCATAAAGAGTTGGACATGATTGAAGTGACTTAGCATGCATGCATCCTGGGAAGGACCTATTTTTATCAACTCTGGTGGACACAGGAGGGGGCAAGTAGAAGCAAGAAGACCCAGTGGGGAGGCTGTGGAAATGGTCCAGACAGAAGACAGGGGTGAAGAAGACCAGGTTTCGGGGGGAGTGAAGGTGGTGAGATGTGCTCATATTTTGGATATATTTTGAGGGTAGAGCTGAGAGAATTTGATGTCAGATTGGATAGAGGATGAGACAGAAACTGAAGAATCAAGGACAACTCCAAGGCTTTTGGGCTTGAGCAACTGCAAAGACAAGTTGCTTTTCACTGAAATAAGGAAGAGGCAAAAGAACCGGGCAAGAAAATCAGGAAATTATTTTTTAATGTGTTAATCTGGAGATGCCTCTTATTCCATTGGAGATGTTAAACAGGCAATTGGATAGAGAGTTTGGAGTTCATGGGGAGAAAAATTTGGGAGCCAACAGCTCATCAGTGGTGTTTAAGGCCATGAGACTGGCTGTGAACATCAATGGGAAGAGGTGAGGACCAAGGACTGAGACTCGAGAGCCCAAAAGCAAACAGACACAGTATCCTGGAAGCCAAAGGTAAAAGGAAGGATGAAGTGTTCAACCATGTCAAATGCTGCCGGTGGACCAAGGACTGAACTCTGGGTTTAGCAACATGAAAGTCATTGATGATCATGGCGAGCTACTGATAGATTCCTTTTTCATGCTTGCACATTATGCTTTGTTAGGAGTACAGTGACTTATTTAACCAATCCCCTACTGAGGCATATTTAGACTGTTCCTTATCTTTTGCCAGGCTTCCCTGGTGCCTCAGTGGTAAAGAATCCACCTGCCAATGCAGGAATTCGAGTTCAATCCCTGGGTCAAGAAGATTCCCTGGAGAAGGAAATGGCAATCCACTCCAGTATTCTTGCCAGGGAAATCGAACAAACAGAGGAGCCTGGCAAGCTATAGTCCATGGGGTCGCAAAAAAGCAAGAGAGTTGGACACGATTTAGTGACTAAAGAACAACTGCTTTTCTATTTCAAATGGATTGCAATGGAGAACCTAGTTATACATCTTTTTGTACCCTATATATGTGCCATTCTCCTGCACATGAATTTCTAGGGGAAAAATAGGTGAGTTTCTAATTCTGACAGATGTTGAAAACTGTCCATCACAGAGATTGTACCAGTCAACACTCCCACCAACAGCACATGCCCTTTCCCCTAGGGTCTTGTCAATATTAGGTTTTGCCAATCTTTTTGTCCTTTACCAAGTTGCTTTATTTAAAAAGGATCTCAGTGTTGGTGTTTTTTTTTTAATTTTTAAAATTGAAGTATAGTTGATTTACATTGTGCTGTGCCAATCTCTGTTGTAAAGTGACAGTTACACTCGTATAGACATTCTTTTTAAAAATATTCTTTTCCATTTTGGTTTATCACAGGATGCTGAACATAGGTCCCTGTGCTCTGCAGTAGAACCTTGCTGTTCATGCATGCTACATATAACAGTTTACATCTGTTAATGCCGCGCTCCCTGTCCTTCCCTCCCCCACCCCCTCCCCCTTGGCAACTACAAGTCTGTTCTCTGTGTCCGTGGGTCTGTTTTACGGATAAGTTCATTTGGATCACATTTTAGGCTGCACATATAAGTGATGTCGTGTGGCATTGGTCTCTCGGTCTTACTTCACTTAGTGTGATAATCTGTAATTGCAATGTCTGTGTTGTTTCAATCAGCATTTGTTTTACTTCAAGTCATGTCTCATATATCTACATATATTTTCTATTTTTTCTTCATCTTTTTTAAAAATTGAAGTACAGTTGATTTATAGTGCTGTGCCAATCTCTGCTGTACAGCAAAGTGACTCAGTTATACATATATAAACATTTTTTAATATTCTTTTCCATTATGGTTTATCCTAGGAGATTGGACACAGTTCCCTGTGCTATACCATGGGATCTTGTTTATCCATTCTAAATGCAATGTTGATAATTCGCATCTACCAACCCCACACTACCAGCCCATCTCTTTTCCTCCCCCTCTGTCTTGGCAACCGCAAGTCTGATCTCTACGTCTGTGATTCTGTTTCTGTTTTGTAGACAGGTTTATTTGTGCCATATTTTAGATTCCACATCGAAGTGATATCATATGGATTTGTCTTTCTGTGTCTGACTTAGTTTGATCATCTCTAGTTGCATCCAATTTGCTGTAATCATCTCATATTTTTAAGAGCTTTTTTATTTCCTTTCCTCGGAGAAGGCGATGGCACCCCACTCCAGTACTCTTGCCTGGAAAATCCCATGGACGGAGGAGCCTGGTAGGTTGCAGTCCATGGGGTCACTAGGAGTCGGACATGACTGAGAGACTTCACTTTCACTTTTCACTTTCATGCCTTGGAGAAGGAAATGGCAACCCACTCCAGTGTTCTTGCCTGGAGAATCCCAGGGACGGGGAGCCTGGTGGGCTGCCGTCTATGGGGTCGCACAGAGTCGGACACGACTGAAGTGAAGTGACTTAGCATAGCAGGAGCTCTTTGTTCATATTCTCTGTGCATTTTCCCCACTATGGGGCTGCTCCTTTCCTGATTGATTTGTGAGAAATCTAGATCTTCTTTGACTTGTGATGGGGTTACATCCCATAAACCCATCATAAATTGAAAATATAGTAAGTCGAAATTGCATTTAATACACCTAACCTACCAAACATCATAGCTTAAACTAGCCTACCTTAAAAGTGCTCAGAATACTTGCATTAGCCTATAGTTGAGCAGAATTATCTAACACAAAGCCTTTTTTTTTTTTTTCTTTTTGGCTGCACTGAACAGCTTGCAGGATCTTAGTTCCCTGACCAAGGATCAAACACATGCCTCCTGCGGAGTCCTAACCACTGGAACACCAGGGAATTCCCACAAAGCCTTCATAATAACATGTTGAATTTGTTGTAGTTGTTTAGTCGATAAGTCATGTCCGACACTTTTGTGACCCCATGGACTGCAGCCTGCCAGGCTCTTCTTTTCTTGAGATTTCCCAGGCGAGAATACTGGAGTGGTTGCCATTTCCTTCTCCAGGGGATCTTCCTGACTCAGAGACTGAACCTGCATTTCCTGCATTGGCAGGCAGATTCTTAACTGCTGGGCCACCAGGGAAGCCCTAAGTGTTGAATATCTCATGTAATTTGTTGAATACTGTACTGAAAGTAGAAAACAGAATGGTTGTCCACGGACAGAATCGTTGGATCATGGGGACTGTGGCCACTGCCCCACCCAGCACCACCAGAAAGGGTCAAACTCCATATTACTAGCCTGGGAAACAATCAAAATTCAAAATACAATTTCTACTTAATGAATGCATATCGCTTTCACATCATCTTAAAGCCAAGAAAATTCTAAGTTAGACCATGGTAAGTCAGGAATATTTGCACAATGTTAGGAAAGTTAGCCCTTCAAGTGTCATACGATATGTATTTTTCCTATTTTGTTGGTGTTAATTCTGGATTGGTCAAATTTAGACATTAACTATTAACTCCTAGTTATGAAAGGTGAAAATTTATATTTCTAACCTCATCACCCGTTTCCCCACTTCCCTGTAATTTCCATGATTAGAACTCACACTACCACATTTAAGACTCTTGCAAACACCAGCTCCTGACCAGCAAGTTTCTTGGGTAAAGCCAGGATGATCTAATCACATGTGATAAGGCTGCTGAAAAAGAATCAGAAATGATCAAGAAAACTATGTGAAATGCAGATTTTCATCCACCACCATCAGTGAAACCTTTGCCCTGAGTAGGTACTGTGCTGAAAGAAAGGCCAGCCTTTTGAAAATCCAACTCCTATTTTAGGGTGTGTTTTTCAAACTTTTGTAATTACAATTCAGAATAAGCAATGTATTCACATTTCATTGCAGGGGGTCCAGGTACCTTTATTTTAAATGCCTGTCCAAATCCACTTAATGAATTTCAAGGCCTTAGCAGATCCAATGCCTCCCTTCTACAACAAATATATGTTTATAATTTTTTCTGTACAAGGACTTCCCTGGTGATTCAGTGGCTAAGACTTCATGCTCCTCATTGCAGGGGGTCCAGGTTCGATCCCTGATCACGGAACTAAATCCCACAAGCTGCAACTGAAAAAAGATCCCACATGCCAAGAGGAAGATCAAAGATCTTGCATGCCGAAACTAAGAGTGCAACCAAATAAATAAATAATTTTTTTTCTTTTCTTAAAAAAAATATTTATTTTAATTGGAGGCTAATTACTTTACAATATTGTATTGGTTTTGCCATACATTGACATGAATCTGCCATGGGTGTACATGTGGTCCCCATCCTGAACCCTAAATATTTTTTTTAAAAATGGAAAAAAAAATTTTCTGTACAATGTCTAAATTTATGTTTTATCCAACTTGAGTGAGGTATAATTTACATAGCAATTGCAATGAAATGCGCCCACTTGAAGTGCATAGTTTGATGAGTTTTGACAATTGCATACCAACCCGACCAAGGCAGAGAACATTTCCTTCACTCTAGAAAGTTCTTTTGTGCACCTTTACAGTTCTTTCTCTCACCATCCACCACCTACCTGCCCCACCCACTCTGGGTAAATGCTTTTCTGATTTTTTTATTACCATAGATTTGTATTCTATTTGGGGGTATTTTTTGGAGGGGAGAAGCCATGTGGATCTTAATTCCCCAACCAGGGATTGAATCCAGGTTCTCAGCAGTGAAAGCCAAGGAATTCCCTAGATTAGTGTTAAAAGAAACATTTTTATATGCTCCCTTTACTATCCTGAAATGAAATTTTTGGATAATATAACTTACCCACATACAAATAACTTTTTTAAAATAAAGATGTGCTTATTGTAACATAAAGGCAGATTAAGAGGAAAGTGATCTGTAGAAAGTGAAAGAGGAGAGTGAAAAAGTTGGCTTAAAACTCAACATTCAGAAAACTAAGATCATGGTATCTGGTCCCATCACTTCATGGGAAATAGATGGGGAAACAGTGGAAACAGTGTCAGACTTTATTTTTTTGGGCTCCAAAACCACTGCAGATGGTGACTGCAGCCATGAAATTAAAAGACGCTTACTCCTTGGAAGGAAAGTTATGACCAACCTAGATACCATATTAAACAGCAGAGACATTACTTTGCTAACAAAGGTCCATCTACTCAAAGCTATGGCTTTTCCAGTAGTCATGTATGGATAGATGTGGGTGTTGGACTATAAATAAAGCTGAGGGCCAAAGAACTGATGCTTTTGAACTGTGGTGTTGGAGAAGACTCTTGAGAGTCCCTTGGACTGTAAGGAGATCCAACCAGTCCATTCTAAAGGCGATCAGTCCTGGGTGTTCATTGGAAGGACTGATGCTGAAGCTGAAACTCCAATACTTTGGCCACCTCATGCGAAGTGTTGACTCACTGGAAAAGACCCTGATGCTGGGAGGGATTGGGGGCAGGAGGAGAAGGGGACGACAGAGGATGAGATGGGCATCACCGACTCGATGCACATGAGTTTGAATGAACTCTGGGAGTTGGTGAGGGACAGGGAGGCCTGGTGTGCTGCGATTCATGGGATTGCAAAGAGTTGGACACAACTAAGCGACTGAACTGAACTAAACTGAATAACTGAGTCACTTTGCTGTACAGCAGTAATTAACACAACATAGTAAATCAACTATACTTCAATTTTAAAAGAGAGAGGAAGATGAAATTAAAACAAACAAGCAAACAAAAACAACAACAATAAACAAAACAGTGAAACAAGAACAAACTTCCGTTGTTTCACTCGATTGTTGCATTCTTGGGAAATTTTTACTTTTGTTTATGAGTAAAATGGCACTCAGAGCTGGACTTGGGTATTTATAACAGGTTCTCTACCTCCATGAATATCTCATGGAATGTAGGGTGGGACACCTCCTGGGACACTTAGCATCCTGATCCCCTCCCAGGAAGTGCTTGTGGCACCCCCTAATCCCTATAACACAAACCTTCCTTCAGTTTCCCAAACACCTTTGGGAGAGCAATGGCCACTTTAGGAATGAGTTTCTATTGCCATTCCAAAAACATTGCTTTAGAGAATGATCTGTCCCTCTCTCATACTTGGGGGTGGGGTGGGGGGCTGTTCTGGGTTCAAGTGTTGGGTTGCCTGTGCTTTGTGGTTGGGGGAGGAGGAGGTGGAGGGTGTAAGCAGCTGGTGACACCCCTGATGTCTCTCCTTCCCATCCACCATCTGGTCCTGCCCTGCTCCTCCAGTAGGCCCTGCCTGCAGGTTTGGGGCCAGGGACCCCCTCACCGTCCCTGAGTCAACAGCTTCCCAGACAAATTCTGTCTTTGGGAAATTTTTGATATTTCTATCCATTTGTACGATTTTCTTTTCCATTCCTTTGCTTTCCCACTGCAGGGGGATTTCTCACCCTTTTATTCCTTTACAGGCACTTCCAGAAAGAGAATCTTTAGATGTCCCAAGGGTGCAGGATGCAGAGCCTTTGAGCCAAATCCAGCCTGCCACTGTGTTTTCTCTGATCCTGAGAGTGAGCCCCTGTGGTGTGGCCCACTTGAAAGGGGACATTTGAAACAGTCACACCAAGGGCTTAAGAGCTCCATTCTTTATTAGCTGGGCTGCTTTAGGTACCTTTTTTATTAGTAACCCCTCTGGACCTCCATTTACTCAAAGGAAAGACTGAGGATGGTGATCATACTGCTCAGAAAAGAGTTAACTCAGCAGACCTGAGTTGCTCAAACCCTGCACATTCCCAAAAAGGATCTGTTGTTGTGAATGGGCCTTGGTTGACAACAGGGAACTGAGCTCCTCGAAGGTTCTGGTAAGAGTGTTTTGTACTCTTTAGAGTCTTTTTTTTTTTTTTTTTTAATCTTGAACTACACTGTACAGTTGATCTAGTTTGTTCAAATGATGGAATTTGTGGTTTAACAAGTGCTTTTCTCCTAGAGCGTCAATAACTATGGCCAGCCATTAAAGCGTGTGTGTCTACATGACTCCCTCTCCCCCAGTAAAAACCCTGGACTCCTAGGCTCAAGTGAGCATCCCAGGTACATAGCACTGCACATATGTTGTCACATCACAGCTGGGATTCCGTGCATCCTGTGTGACTTCACTGGGAGAGGACTCTTGGAATCTTGCACCCAGGTTCCTTTGGATTTCTTCTCATGCACCTTGGCTTCACATCCTTTCACTGTAATGAACTATAACCCTGAGTACTATACAGCATAAGGACTATGGTCAATAACGTGGAATAACTTTGTATGGGGACAGATGGTTCTAGACTTATTGTGATCATTATTTCAGAATGTATTCAAATGTCAAAGCACCATAGAGTATGCCTGCTGCTGCTGCTAAGTCACTTCAGTCGCGTCCAACTCTGTGCGACCCCATAGACGGCAGCCCACCAGGCTCCCCCATCCCTGGGATTCTCCAGGCAAGAACACTGGAGTGGGTTGCCATTTCCTTCTTCAATGCATGAAAGTGATAAGTGAAAGTGAAGTTGCTCAGTCGTGTCCAACTCTTAGCGACCCCATGGACTGCAGCCTTCCAGGCTCCTCCGTCCATGGGATTTTCCAGGCAAGAGTACTGGAGTGGGGTGCCATCGCCTTCTCTGAGAGCATGCCTGAAACTAATGTAATATTGTATGTCTATTGCATTTCAATAAAAATAAAGAAATTAAAATAGGATGAAAAAAACTCTGAATATTATCACTTCTGAGTCCTATGAGTCCTTCCAGTGACTCACCAAACTCAAGGATGGTCTGGGCGACCCCCAACACAATACCTGAGATGCTTTGGGATATAGAAAAGAAAATGATTCCAAGAGATGTTTTTGGTAGTCATTTGTTCTGGAATTTTTAAAAAAATTATTGCAGTATAGTTGATTCACAATATTGTGTTAGTTTCAGGTACACAGCAAAGTGAACCAGCCATATATGCACATACATACACTCTTTCTCAGATTCCCCTCTCATACAGGCCATCACAGAGCTCCTGTGCTACAAGAGCAGGTCCCCATTAGCTGTCTATTCTACATACAGTAGTGTGTACAGGTCAATCCCAGTCTTCCAATGCATCCTTCCCGCCCCCACTCCCTGATTTCAAGAGGCTTTGAAGATAAGGACATTTACTCTCCCTTATAACCACAGGGGTGGAGGCAGGGCCACACCTGAGGTAGTGCAGTTTCAGCAATGGCATCAGGAAGCATCTCAGACCATTTTTCCCTTCTCTTCTTCAGTATGTTGGCATCCATCTCTGAGCCAGATGTCTTGTTGTCTTAAGACAGCCTCCAGGGCTTCCTGTATGTTTGTGCCTTCGTTCAAGCTCTACAGAAAAGGGAAAGGAACATTTATACTGACACAAATACACACACACACACAGCATGCATACAATTAAGTACAAAAATATACAACATAAATGAATTATTATAATGCAAGTATCAACCATGTCAAGAAACAGAATATTGCCTCACCCTCCAAGACCCCCTCTTCATGACCCTCCCAATCATAGCTCTCCCCAACCCTAAGTGGAGAGAATACTACAATAAACTAATATCTATTACCTCTGTCCAGATTTAATGATTGTTAATAATTTTCCATATTTGCTTGGTCTGGATTTTTTTTCTGAACCATTTAAGAGTTAGTTGCAGACATAATGACTATTCATCCTAGTTTTAAATAGGAAGTAACAGGCCTCAAATGGAGTCACTTATGCTAAGCCCCATGTCAACAAACCAAGACTTAATCACTAACCTAATTGCAGTTTTCATCTCCTCCAGAAATGTAATCATAACAGGTCAATCTGGAATCTTCTGGTCAGCACTGGTGAGGTAATCCACCTGATAGCCCCTTCCATCCCTCAGAGAATGATGAGGTAATCTCTCTTTCCTGTCCCTGCCCACTTCTGCCTTTAAAAGCCTCCCATTTTGTTTAGCTCTTTGGAACTCCTTTCTGTTTGCCAGATGGGATGTTGCCCGATTCACAAATTGATGAATAAAACCAATTTGATTTTTAAATTTGCTCAGTTGAATTTTGTTTTGTTTTGTTTTAAATACTTAAGCCCACACGCTAAGTTGCTTCAGTCATGTCCGACTCTGTTCGACCCTATGGACCATAGCCCACCAGTCTCCTCTGTCCGTGGGATTCTCCACGTGAAAAGCCGTGAAAACTGGGTTGCCATGCCCTCCTCCAGAGGATCTTTCCAACCCAGGAATTGAACCCACATCTCTTATGTCTCCTGCATTGGCAGGTGGGTTCTTTACCACTAGTGCCACTTGGGCCCGTATTGTTTAGCAATTAAAAAAAAAAGTATTTATTTTTGGCTGTACTGGGTCTTCACTGCTGTGTGAGGGCTTTCTCTAGTTGCAGCGAGTGGGGTCTACCTCTATTGGCAGTGCTCGGACTTCTCATTCGGCGGCTTCTCTTGTTGTGGAGCACGGGCTCTAGGGCTCGCAGTCTCAGTAACTGTGGCTCACGGGCTTAGTTGCTCCGTGACACGAGGAATCTTCCCAGACCAGGGATCGAACCCATGTCCCCTGCACTGGCAGGGAGATTCTTAACCACTGGACTACCAGGGAAGTCCATCTTTTAACAATTTTAACAATCATGTCCTTCTCCTGCTCAATCTCACTACCATTACCCCACCTAAATCCGTAGTACTTTCTATTTGGCCCATTTCAGATTTCCCTACTAATCTCAAAATTATGTTTTCCCTCTCCTCTACCCTTTCTCCCTCCCTCTCTCCCTCCTTTCCTTCCTTCCCTTCCTCTCCTTTCTTTTTCATTTTTTCAAATCTGGGGTGAATCAAGACCACACATGGGTGACTTCCCTGGTGGTCCAGTGGTTAAGAATCCTCCTTTCCAACATGGGTTTGCTCTCTGGTCCTGGAACTAAGATCCCACACGTAGAGGGGCACCTAAGCCATGTGCAAAACGAGAGAGAAGCCCACGCACAGAAATGGAAGATCCTACGTGCTGCAACTACGAACTGATGCAGACTAACAAATAAATAAAAAGACTCACACATGGCATCTGATTGACCCTTTCAGTTTCCCAGATATATGTACTCTTCTTTTCTATGGTATTGACTTTTTAAAAGAAACATACATTTGGCTGAGCCAGGCCTTAGTTGTAGCACTGAAATCTTCCATCTTCATAGTGGCATTCAGGATCTTTAGCTGTGGCACGTGGAGTCTAGTTGCCTGACCAGGGATCGAACCAGGGCCCTCTGCATTGGGAGCGCAGACTCTTAGCTATTGGACCGCCAGGCAAGTCGCTATGATACTGTCATTTTGAAGAAACTCAATGGTTGTTCTTTACAATGTCCCACATTCTGGATTTGATGATTTCTTCATGGGGTCATTTCATTTGTCATCCTTGTTTTGAATACTCGAAGCATTTTATATTCCTTATCTCATTTACTTCTCGTAGTACAGGAAGTGGTTTTCATTATTAGTCATTTTACAGATGAGGAAACAAAAGTCCGAGAGATTAGGTAGCTTGTCCACATCACATGACTAGTATGTGGGGAAGCCTGGATTTGAACCCAGGTCTCTCTCTTTCAAAAGCTTAGTCCAACAGTCCACAGCCCTGTCCCCACACTGGCAGGGGCATTAAGAAACAGGAGTGTGACCATTACCTGTGCCACTTAAGTAGAGCTTTCCTACGTTTCAGCTGACTTTGAATCTCTGTCAATATGATCTCTTTGTAACAGAGACATGGCTGCTTAGGTGATAGCCATCAACCTTCACCCTGGTGCTGGACACCCATGCATATGAAGGGAAGACCCAAGAAAGAAGGTGAATCTCAAGCAAAACCCACACAAACTAGGGCCATTACCTGGCAGGGGGAAGCAGTGCTGGGTTTCTCTAAGGTCAAATTTCCCAAACTTCAGTGGCTCAAGTACCACTTGAGATTTTTAGCCATATTCAAGGACTACTTGAACGATTATTTACTTAGCAGACATACATGCTAAGTCCTTCAGTCGTGTCTGACTCTTTGAAACCCCATGGACTGTAGCTCACCAGGCTCCACTGTCCATGGGATTTTCCTGGCAAGCATACTCGAGTGGGTTGCCATTTCCTCCTCCAGGGAATCTTTCTGACTCAGGGATAGAACCTGGTGCATCTCCAGCATTGGCAGGCAGATTCTTCACCATTGCACCCTCTGGGAAAGGTGACTTTATATCACTACTGTGAAGGGAAAGTCAGCATCGATGAATATTTTGTCAAAGACAGTATGGATCTAGTTAGATCACAAAGGTTCATTTTGTGTCCACCTAAAATCTCACCAGCATGTCCCACTCAGATGCTGGTCTGAGATTAAAGAAGTGACATTTTCCGGGGGATTGCTTTGTCAAGGGTGGGAAACTGGCCCAGAGATGTAGAAACAAAGTCAGGGATGATTGGCTGGGTGTCTGAGGGGAGGTAACAAGGCCAGGGCTGCTACCAGGGTTGGAGACAGAAGTGTTTGCTCCTGCGTCAGTGGTGCTGGGGAGATGGGGCATCCTTACCCCTTGTCCTTCAGGGGAGGGAGGCTGGAAATGGAGTTAATAATTAGTGTACACCAGGGAGCTTTATAAAATCCCCAGAGCATGGTGTTTGGAGAGCTTCCAGGTTGGTAAGCAGGTGGAGGTGCTGGGAGGTGGTACACCTGGAGAGAGCAAGGATGCCCTGTGCCCTCTCCCCCTACCTTGCCTGTGCACCTCTTCCACCTGGCTATTCATCTGTATCCTTTCCTTCAATAAACTGGTAAGCATAAGAGTTTCCCTGAGTTCTGTGAGCCGCTCTAGCAACTTAATCAAATCCAAGGAAAGGCTCTTTGAAACCTCTGATCTACAGCCAGTTGGTCAGAAGCCCAGTGATAACTTGGGCTCTTGACTGACATCTGGAGACTTCCCTAGTGGTTTAGTGGTTAAGACTCTGTGCTTCCACTGCAGAGAGTATGAGTTCGATCCCTAGTCCAGGAACTAAGATCCCACATACTGTGGGGACTCGTCAAAAAAAATGGACCTGAATGCACACCTAAAGTGCGCATCTGGGGTGGGGGTGGGCAGTTTCTTGGGACTAAGCCCTTAACGTGTGGGATCTTATGCTACCTCTGGCTCAATAGCAAAAGAGTTGAGTTAAATTGTAAGATACACAGCTAGTATCTCAGAGAATCACCTGGCTGTGGATAACTCTACACACATTTGGTGATTAGGAGTGTTTGTGTAGGTCATAAAAGAGACTCACAGCATAAAGATCCACACAGTAGAGAAAAACTGGGATTTTCCCTATTCGGGAGATTGAAAACTGAATTTTTCCTTTTCAGGAAGGCTTCCCTGAAAAAAACAGAGCAGGTTAAGGGGCTTAGAAAGGTTGGGGTAGTAATATTAAACATAGTGGTGAGAGAAGGTATAGCCGAAAAGGTGATACTCCAGCAAAGGTCAAAGTGGGAGCGACTTTCCTGGTGGTCTGATGGTTAAGACTTCACCTCCAGTGTAGGGGATGCATGTTCAATCCCTGGTCGGGGAGCTAAGATTCCACATGCCGCACGACCCAAAAAAACCAAAACACAAAACAGAAACAATATTGTAACAAATCAAATAAATCCTTTAAAACTGTGGAAACATGTATATTATCATGGGTGAAATAGATCACCAGTCCAGGTTTGATGCATGAGACAGGGTACTCAGGGCTGGTGCACTGGGATGACTCTGAGCTATGGGATGAGGAGGGAGATGGGAGGGGGGTTCGGGATGGGGAACACAGGTACACCCATGGCTGATTCATGTTAATGTATGGCAAAAACCAGTATAATATTGTAAAGTAATTAGCCTACAATTAAAACAAATAAATTAATTTTAAAAATAATAAAACTGATCCGCATGAAAAAAAAACCTTAAAAAAAGGAATCAAAGGAAGGGAGAGAAAGAGCCACTGGGGGTACCTGGGGAAGGGTGTTCCATGGGGAAGGGACAGCCAGTGAAAGGCCCTGAGGTGGAGTACGCTTGATGCGGTCATAGAATAGCAAAGAGGCCTGAGTGGCTGGGGCAAAGTGAGCAAGGGGGAGAACGGGGTCCAGGGGTCAGAGAAGTTATGGGGAAGATCATGGGCTACAGTGAGGACTTTGACCTTTTCTCAGTGGGGTGTGGGCACCTTGGTGGGCAGAGAGACCCTAGTCCAGATAGGAGGTGAGGATGGACAGGACCATGGTGGCGGCAGAAGTGACTGGCTTCTGGATAGATTTTTTAGAAATATTTATTTGGCTTCACCAGGGCTTAAGTTGTGGCATGTGGGGTCTAGTTCCCTGACCAGGGATTGAACCCTGGGTCCCCTGCACGGCGACCTCAGAGTCTTAGCCACTGGACCACAGGGAAGTCCCAGGCTCTGGAGAGATTTTGTGAAGTGGAGCCTACAGCATTTGCTGAGAGGTTGGAAGTGGGCGAGGGAGACTAAAGAGTGGAACTCTTGGCCCGGGCGCCAGGCAGGCCTCAGGCACAGTTCACGGTGAGATCACCCATTCTGGCACCTCGGGGACCACGCTTCCTGTGGGGGTGAACAATGGCTGATTTGGGGTTGCCCAAGCCGAGTGGTACCTTCCACTGAGTTCCTCTCCCATGGGTCTCTGCATGAAGGCCCCTGCAGGGTGGGTGGCAGCTGGACTGCTCGTGCCTGGGGCCAGTTGGGTGTGAACAATGCAAATAAAATAGCAGGAATTAGCCCCAGGCTCCCTGGGTGACAAGGGAGCCTTCCCTTCCTGAATGAAGAAGCTTCTAGAAAACCTGACCAAGGACAGAAAAAGAGTAACGGTCCAATGAACTTGGACTCAAGGCTGACTGATGTCCGCCACATCCTCCGTCTGAGGCCATGTGCGAGGTCTTTCTGAGCCCCGTCTTGTTCCTCCTAACACAGGATCAGAATGCCCACTGTTGGGGAATTTCCCTGCTAGTCCAGTGGCTAAGACTCTGGGCTCCCAATGCAGGGGGCCCAGGTGCAATCCCTGGTCAGGGAATTAGGCCCCGAATGCCACAATGAAAAGATCCCGCATGCTGCAACAATGGAAGAACCCGAGTGCTACAAGTAAGACCCGGGCCCAGACTGATAAATAAATAAAATATTGAAAAAAAAAAAAAAGAATGCCCACTTTGGGAAAAGTCTATGAGATCACTCATGACATGTGCAGTGCTAGGTCTGGTGCATCATGAATGCTTGAAAAATCGTACCTCACAGGGAGTGTTGTCTAGGATCTAAGCGATAAAACTGGGTTACATCTTTACTCTGTGCCTGTGTTTTTTGTTTTCCTATTTTTCCTTTTTTTTTTTTTTTTTTGTCGCTGCACCTCTTGGCTTGCTGGATTTTAGTTCCCCAACCAGGGATCAAACTGTAACCCTAGCCCGGGCCCTTGGCGGTGAAAGCTCAGCATCCTCACCACTGGACTGCCAGGGAATTCCCTCACTCTGCACCTTTGGACTTTCCTGAGCCTCCGTTTCCCTCATATTGAGCCCTGATTTCCTTACGCCTTTCCCCACCAGCTTTCTTCCCCATAACTTCTTGTCTTAATAAATAGCAGAGAAATCTCTTCCATTTTTAGACCAGTAATCTTAGAGTCCATCTGGACCTCTCTGATTCTCGCACCCCATCAGAGGCATCCTTACACCAAGAAGTGGGGCCTTGCCCTTGGTAGCACTTTCCTGGAAATTCTCTAAGCTAGGGCTGCAGGGTACCCTAAGCAGGGTTCTCTGACTTTGCTGGATTTTTAAAAAACATATTTTCTTGCCCGAGTTGCATGGCTTATGGGATCTTAGTTCCCCAACCAGGGATCGAACCTGTGCCCCTTGCAGTAGAAGTGCAGAGTCTTAACCACTGGATCACCAGCCAAGTCCCAAGGTACTCTGACTTTAGAATTGCACCTTTGTGGGTCCCATCCTGTTTCTTGCCCCTTTGGAGGGCTCTGCCTCTGCCCCCACCATCAACCCTGGTGCATGGGGTGGGCTGGAAGTCCTGAGGAGCTCTAGGACTCTTGCCTAAATGGGGTCACCCTGGAGCCCTGTGGCTGGACCCCAGTCCAGTTGAGCAGCCTGGCAAGGGGCCGGCTCCCCCTGGCCGGCCGCCAGAACAGTGCTGGCATGCTGACTGGGGAGGCCTCTAGCCCGCTCACCTGGACGCAGGGCAAGTTCAGGACTATGTGTCAGGAACTGTGCCACCGCCCCTTAGCCGAAGCCTAGTAGGTGGGTCTGTGCATCAGCTCTCACCGCCCTTCGGCCTCCAGTCCACAGCACCAAAGTTTGTGTGCGGACACCGCAGGTGTTTTTCACCTGTGCATCCCGTCCTGTGGTCTCCCTGCTCCCCCTCTCCATTCCAGGTCAAAGGTACTCTTTACCGCTTTTCACCCAGGGCTTTTTTTTTTTTTTTTTTAAACCACATAAAGGAGTATTACATTTTATGGCTTAAAACAGAATCCCATGTAGTCTGTGAGATGACAGAAAATATATGCATTGGTCTCTACCCCTGGTTCTTGGCACAGAAATCCTGAAACCTTTGTAATTTCCTAAGTGATAAGAACACAAAGAGCAACTTCCCTGGTGTCCAGTGATTGAGAATCAGCCTGCCAAAGCAGGGGACACGGGCTCGATCCCTGGTCTGGGAAGATTCCACGTGCTGCGGAGCAACTAAGTGGGTGTACCGCAACTACTGAGCCCGTGTGCCGCAGCAAGAGAAGTCACCGCAGGAGAAGCCCTCGCAAGGCAGCTAGACCCGCCTTTGCTCACAGCAACTAGAGAAAGCCCCAGCACAGCAGTGAAGACTCAGTGAAACTAAATAATAAATAAATGACTACAGTTTTCAAAAAAGAGCACTAGGAGCATGTTTTGTTCTAATGATGGGACTCTGGGTGGGCTTCTGAATCGGAGCGGCGGGGCGGGGGGGCGGGGGGTGCGGGAGGGCAGCGCTGGTCACCAGAAAGACCGAGATACGATTAGAAACTTAGAATGTTTAGAAACCCCACCCTTCCACCCCCATCATCCTCACTGTCCAGACAGGGGAATCAGCTGACAATGGAGTTAATAGCTGACTCTGCGTGCACGAGGGAGCCTCCATACGAGGGCAATAGTAAAGTTGGCTTAAAGCTCAACATTCAGAAAACGAAGATCATGGCATCTGGTCCCATCACTTCATGGGAAATAGATGGGGAAACAGTGGCAACAGTGGCTGACTTTATTTTTTGGGGCTCCAAAATCACTGCAGATGGCGATTGTAGCCATGAAATTAAAAGACGCTTACTCCTTGGAAGGAAAGTTATAACCAACCTAGACAGCATATTAAAAAGCAAAGACATTACTTTGCCAACAAAGGTCCGTCTAGTCAAGGCTATGGTTTTTCCAGTGGTCACGTATGGATGTGAGAGTTGGACTGTGAAGAAAGCTGAGCACGGAAGAATTGATGCTTTTGAACTGTGGTGTTGGAGAAGACTCTTGAGAGTCCCTTGGACTGCAAGGAGATTCAACCAGTCCATCCTGAAGGAGATCAGTCCTGGGTGTCCATTGGAAGGACTGATGCTAAGGCTGAAACTCCAATACTTTGGCCACCTCATGTGAAGAGTTGACTCATTGGAAAAGACTCTGATGCTGGGAGGGATTGGGGGCAGGAGGAGAAGGGGATGACAGAGGATGAGATGGCTGGATGGCATCACTGACTCGATGGACATGAGTCTGAGTGAACTCCGGGAGTTGGTGATGGACAGGGAGGCCTGGCGTGCTGCGATTCATGGGGTCGCAAAGAGTCAGACATGACTGAGCGACTGAACTGAACTGAACTGAACTGGGGAGCTTCCAAGTGGGTGAACACATGTACTCCGGGAGGGTGATGTACCCCAACTCCAAGAGGACAGAAGCTCCTGCACTCAGGACCCTCTTGGACCTCATCGTGTGCATCTCTTCAATGGACTGTTCCTCTACATCCTTTATCGAATCTTTTAACAAAATGGTACATATAGTTCCCCGAGTTCTGTGAGCAGCTCCGGTAAAGTAATTGAGCCCAAGGAGAGTCTTTGGAACTTCTGATCTATAGATCTATAGGTAGTTGGTCAGAAGCACTGTTGATAACCTGGCCTTGTCATGGGGGAGGGGTGGCAGGGGCAGTCTTTTGGGACTGAACCCTTAACTTGCAAGATCTGACACTCTCTCTGGGGAGAGAGTATCACTCGTGCATATTAGGTTGCTTCAGTCATCCAACTCTGTGTGACCATATAGACTGTAGTCCACCAGGCTCCTCTGTCTACAGGATTCTCCAGGCAAGAATACTGGAGTGGGCTGCCATGCCCTCCTCCAGGGGATCTTGCAGACCCAGGGATTGAACCACGGTCTCCTATGTCTCCTGCATTAGCAGGCAGGTTCTTTACTGAGAGTGACACTTAGGAAGCCCCAAATAGAGTCAGAATCGAGTTAAATTGTAAGCCTTCCCAGACTTCTAGTTGGTGGCACGGAGAAGTGTTTGTGGGGATAACCTCCACATGGTTGGCGACCAGAGTATCAGAAGTGAAGGGTTGTGTGTGAGAAGTAAAGGACACACACAGAGGAGAAATGCAACAGGGGAGAACTGGATTTTTCCCTACAGAGGAAGGAAAAATCTGGATTTTTCCTTTACACATCTAAACAAAGAATCACCAAAATCTACCATATGCTTCCTGGTCAAAACAGAGATCATAATATCAGGATGTATTCTGGTTCTTCTGATCTAAATGGCCTACTTTCTGTGAATTATGCCTGCCAGAATATTCAAAAACTGAGGCCAATTATGTAGTCAATTTGAATTTACAAAAGGGCTATAGCCCTTCAGAGAGGAGGGCTTCTTTCTCAGCTGTCTGTGAAGATCCCTTTATTTTATTTCTTTCTTTATTTTGGGCTGTGCCGGGTCTTCATTGCTATGCAGGCTTTTCTCTAATTGCAGCGAGTGGGGGCCACTCTAGTTGAGGTGCGTGGCCTTCTCATGGCGGTGGCGTCTCAGCACGGGCTCTATGGCACATGGGTTTCAGAAGTTGCTCCAAGGCATCTGGGATCTTCCCAGATCAGGGATTGAACCTGTGCCTTGTCCCCTGGCAGGCGGATTCTTCACCACTGAGCCACCAGGGAAGCCCAGACCCCTTTCTTTCTACCATGAAAACTATTGTTCGTGTCCTCCAAGTCCTGCCGCCAGGAAGAGAGATCAGACTTTGAAAGGACTGGCCAGTACCTCCTCCACCGTCAGCGAATAGGAAGAGCTCTTTCTTCCCGGGGTTGTCAAGACGCTGTGAGCCCTTCCAGGAGATGGGTGACAAGATGCTCCCTTAGGTAAGTCTTACTCGGTGTGGGGCAAATCCAAGACCACTCACTTTGCTTCATTTATCTTCACTGGGGGATGGTTATGGAAGCAAAGGCATGGTCAAGGTTGAAAGACTCTAGGAATGCAGGGATTCTTGCCTAAAGAGGGTAAGAAAGAGCTAGTTAGAAGAGGAATCCTACACCAATGCTATTAATCCCAAATATGACCTTTTAAGTCGGAGAAGGCAATGGCACCCCACTCCAGTACTCTTGCCTGGAAAATCCCATGGATGGAGGAGCCTGGTAGGCTGTAGTCCATGGGGTCGCTAAGAGTCGGACACGACTGAGCGACTTCCCTTTCACTTTTCACTTTCATGCATTGGAGAAGGAAATGGCAACCAACTCCAGTATTCTTGCCTGGAGAATCCCAAGGACGGGGGAGCCTGGTGGGCTTCGGTCTATGGGGTCACACAGAGTCGGACATGACTGAAGTGACTTAGCAGCAGCAGCAGCATGACCTTTTAAAAGACCAGAGAGCGGACTCTCTGTCCTGCGTGCGTGCACTCTTTTCTTTCTCTCTCTCTCCCCCTCTCTCCCTCTTGCTATCTTCTAAATAAAATGGAGCTGTAACACTGAATTGCCTAAGAGCTGTAACACAGTTTGTCCAAGACCCGAGAGCTGTGATGCGCCGAGGGCTTTAATGTCCGTTGTTCCAAATCTTTGTTGTGACGAGACAAAGAACCGAGGAACATACACTCACGTGACATCTATGGTGCCGTGACTCGGGTTTAACCTGGCTGAAACAACCTCTACGTGGAAGAGGCCAAGCATAACAGGAGCCCAACTCAGCAAAGCTCCCGAGCTAGAAGCGGAAGGCGAAGAAACCCAGCGCAGGGGAAGGCCCATCGTGCTGGAAACCGGGACAGTGAGAAACGAAGTCAGCAGAAAGCTCACGCGGCCCAGTCTCAGATTCCAGAAGACCTCTGGTTAAGGTCAACCAGCTACAACATGCAGTGCCAGTTCAACAAAGATATAAAACTACAGCTGACCACGGAAAATATCACACACCCTTGGACACCGCTATAAGGACTCTGAGGCTTGAGACTAGCAAGAGGGGGCGGCTCAATACCCCTCGCCACCTCAGTTCAGCAGGAAGTAGCCAGAAAGACCTCGACGCCCCTATTCCCAAAGAATTGGGCCTCCCATCTCTTGAGGGGGGAACGTTAGGTAGGTAGAATAGGGAAAAGGAGTCCAAAATGGAGGTGGCTAAAAGACAAGGAAGGTCCGAGGACCAGAGTGAAGACTTCAGGCAGGACAAACAGAACAAACAGCACTCCTGGCTAAGCCCAATTTGCATAGGGCCGGCCCAGGTGGAGGAAAAAACATATAAAAGGAGGAGCCAAAGTGCTTTCTCTCGGACTCTCTCTCCTGCGTGCGTGCGCTCTTCTCTCTCTCTCTCTCTCTCTCTCTCTCTCCCTCTCTCTCCCTCTCTCTCTCCCTCTCCCTCTCTCTCTCTCTCCCCCTTTCTCCCTCTTGCTATCTTCTAAATAAAATGGAGCTGTAACACTGAAAAAAAATTAAAAAATAAAAATAAATACAAGACCAGAGAAATTGCTGCTCACAGTTTTCTGCATTCTCTGAGTAAGCATTGCATTTGTGGGACTTCCCTGGTAGTCCAGTGGTTAAGACTTCTCCCTGCAATGCAAGGGACTTGAGTTCGATCCCTGGTCGGGGAACTAGGATCCCACATGCCTCAGGGCAACTAAGCCCTTGCACCACAACTAGAAAGTCCATGCTATACAATTAGAAAATCTGTGTGCTGAAATGAAAGATCCTGCATGCTGCAACTAAGACCAACACAGCCAAATAAGTAACATAAACATTAAAAAATAAAAAAAATGTTAGGACTCATTAAAAAGAAAAGAAAAGAATTGCATCTGTTGTTGTTTAGTCCCTAAGTTGTGTTCAACTCTTTGTGACCCCATGGACTGCAGCACACCAGGCTCCTCTGTCCTTCATTATCTCCTGGAGTTTGTTCAAATTCATGTCCATTGAGTTGGTGACGCTATCCAACTGTCTTATCCTTTGCCGCCCCCTTCTCCTTTTCTAGCTTCGGGGCTTTTCAAATGAATCAGGACTTTACATCAGGTGGCCAAAATATTGGAGCTTCAGCTTCAACATCAGTCCTTCCAACGAATATTCTGCACAGATTTCCTTTAGGATTGATTGGCTTGATTTCCTTGCAGTCCAAGAGATTCTCAAGAGTCTTCTTCAGCACCACAATTCAAAAGCATCAGTTCTTCAGTACTGAGTCTTCTTTATGATCCAACTCTTTTGTCCATACATCCCTACTGAGAAAACCATGGCTTGGACCTTTGTCGGCAAAGTGATGTCTCTGCTTTTTAATACGCTGTCTAGGTTTGTGGTAGCTTTCCTCCCAAGGAGCAAGCTTCTTTTAATTTCTTGGCCGCAGTCACCTCTCGCAGTCATTTTGGAGCCCAAGAAAATAAAACCTGTCACTGGTTCCAATTCTTCCCCTTCTATTTGCCTAAAAGTGATGGGACTGGATGCTGTGATCTTTTTTTTTTTTTAATGTGAAGTTTCAAGTCAGCTTTTTCACTTTCCTCTTTCACCCTCTTTACACTTATATGCAAAATGATTTGGGTTCTAGGCTTGGATTAACAGGCTTTCCTCCTGCAAGAAAACACCCAGGACACTGGCTTAAAGCAGGAGGAATCCAGGATGGCTCTCCCCTGGGGGGGGGACTCTGTCCTGTACCTGGCTACCCAATGACACTCCTATTACTGTCATATCAAAATACACCTATAACTTTCCCAAGAGACCAGTGGGTTGTTTTGTACAGCCTTGTCTCCTAGGAGCCATTACTCTCTAATCATTAGCTTCCTGGCAGTAGGCTCTTTTGGAACCCAATTATATTTGTTTTTCTTTTTAATCAGAGTGCAGCATGGGGTGTAATTCCAGGAATTAATAGAGATTGTCTCTGGAGGAGGAAATTGAAGAATGAAAATGACTTGTCAGATTCTGGCTTTTTATCCTACTTGAAGTTTTTAAACATTTTTCTAAAGCCATATTTTTGGACTCATAATTGGATTACAACCAGTTTTCATAATCTCATTACCAAATAAGATTCCCCCAGCTTTTACATTACATTAAAAAGTGATGTATTGCTGGGACTTCACTGGTGGTCCAGTGATTAAGAGTCCACCTTCCATTGCAGGGGTGCAAGTTTAAACTCTGATCAGGGAATTAAGATCCCTTGTGCGTCGCACTGAACCACAAAAATTAATAAATAAAAAAACTTTAAATACAGTGTATTGCTGTGGACTGTGATTTCTAAGATTTGCTTCAAATTGCCTGGGGGAGCCAGTGGGTGGGAATAGAGATGAAAGCAAATTGGTCAGGAGTTAACTGCTGGGGTTGACTGCTTCTTCCATTCTTCTTCCACTTTGGGACATGTTTGAAAACCTCAATACCCAAAAATTTTTTGACAGTGTATATATTGAAAAGAAATTTTTCGCATATAATAGGCACCCCATCTCTTAGAATTCAGGGTCTCCCACCCAGATTGCTATGACCCCTTTTCCCCTTCCTTGCTCTATTTCGCATAGCATTGATCACCTTCCAACATGCAACGTCATTGACACGTCACATCTACTGCTCATCACGGCCCAGTGAGTCACAGTGCATCTCATGCTTATTCCATAATAAAATGGAGTCTTTTCTACAATTGTGAAGACAATGTTGGGGGATTGGCAGATTCTTTTTTCAATGATTTTCCCAAAGTATCTAATTTGCTTACACTGTCTCCTGTTCACCATGTCTCTTCTCCTAGAAGGTAAGTTCCCTGTCCAGTTTTACTGGCTGATTTGAAAAGCATGGGTAGCTCGCATTTTATTTATTTATTTTTGGACGAAGTTGGTACAGAGGTTAAAAGCAAGAATTCTAGAGCCACTCTGGCTAGGTTCAAATACTAGCTCTGCCACCTACTATCTATGTGACCTTGGGCAGGTCACTTAGCCTGTTTTCGTATCTTTGAAGTAGAGACATAGCCACACCTACCCCAGGTTGCTAAGCTGACTGGTAGTAAAAGGGTCCATGAACGCTGGCTGGATTATTACTGGTTACAGCACTCATTTAGGAAGTCAGATAGAAGTGCATTTGATTCCTACTGGAGCCTGTTTTAGCTCTTGTTAGGGGCGCTGGGCACTTCTCTGGTGGTCCAGTAGTTAAGACTCCACGCTTCCACTGCAGGGTGATGTGGGTTCCATCCCTGGTCAGGGAACTAAGATCCCACATGCTACCTGGTATGGCCAAAAATTGGAAAAAAGATAATGATGCCAGGTTGTTAAAGGTGATAGGAATTGTTCTAGAAGCTAAGGGATATGAAGCCTCCTGCCCAGATGCCTGACTGACTAACAGATGTTTAGCACCAAGGGCCTTACAGCCTGGTGAGAGATGCTCCAAAGGACCAATGGAGGGGATGACAGACAGACTCTGGATGCTGGCACCTCCTGCTCCTCCCTCCACGGTGGCTTCTGCGATTTGGTCCCATAATTACCCTGCAGGTTTGAACAGAGTCTGAAGGAAGGGAAGTTTGGAGAACAGAGCCTGGAGACAGGGCTGGGAGGGCATGGCAAGCAAGCCTGGGAGGAAGAGATAGGGAGAAGGGAGAAGAAGGCAGAAATGGCTAGTCATTGGGAGAATGGAGCCAGGGCGGGGTGGAGGGGAGGAGTGGGAGGGGAGGAGGGGTTGGGCGGGGGTCTGATACTGGATATTAAGGGAGGGATATTAAGGGAGGGGCAGGCGAATAAAAAGGGCTGAGGTGGCGGTGGGAGCAGGTGAGGCAAGGTGAAGGCCCACTCGTGAGGAGCACTGGCTGAGATGCAGGGTGAGACTCGGGGCGCAGAGCGGGGTTGGCTGTGGGCGCTGGGATGCGCGGGGCGGAGAGCGGCTGCGGTGGTCTGCTGGCAAGGACGGGCTGGGAGTCTGGGGACTGGAAGAGGTGGCTGCTGGGGTGTGGGGGCGACAGCCTTTGGGTGCGGGCGGCAGGGGCGTGGCCTGCGGAGGCTGCAAGTCCCTGATGTCTGGACCCTGGCTCTCCAGCAGCCACAGCCGCAGGGCCTGGCGAGGAGACCACGGGGGCCTCAGCCTCCCAGGGCCGGCCCGCCTGTGTTCCCGCTTCCGACCCCGAACCCAAGGAGGCGCCCGGCTTAAGCCAACTACCCATCGAGATGCTCCTGGAAGTGCTGAGCTACCTGCCCACAAGCGTGCTGCTCGGGCAATGCCGCCACGTGTGCTGGTACTGGCGCTACCTGGTGGACACCCGGGCCGTGTGGCTGAGCATCTTACCCTACAGCCATGCTAAGCTGTGGCCCGTCTTCCGAACCTGCCTGCCCCCAGACAACGACGACGACCCCAGGCCCTGCCTCCTGGGCCGCTTCTGCGAGCGCAGACCCTTAGGACGCAATCTCTACCCGAACCGCCATGGCATAGGTGGGGAGCCCAGGAAAAGAGGTCTCAAGAGTGCCCATGGGGTGGTTTGGAGGTGCGGGACAGAGAGGAGAGGCTCAAGGAAACCCCTGGGGCTTATCCGTGGGCTGGTGGGCAGGCCAGGAACTTGGGCACAAACATTTTTTCATTAAACAGATGCCTTCCTGCCTTGGAGGACAATCAACTGTACAAGCTGGAGACAGGAGGAAAGCTGGGAGGAAGACCGCAGGCTAGTTCCCGAGGACCCTTTCCAGCCTTTCTACAGGTGGACGTCCCTCTTCCCCAAGGGCTGGGGTGGGTGGTGGTGAGTTCTTGCCTGGTTCTCACTAACCCTTCCCCCTTTCTCCCAGGTGGTGCTACAAGAAGCAAGTGTTAGACCTGGAAAAGGAGGGTCTGTGGCCGGAACTCCTGGATAGTGGAAAGATTGAGATTTGTATCTCTGCCTGGTGAGTGTGATGGCAAAAACAGCTTTAAAAACAGGGCTGACCTTGGCATGGGTGACAAGGCATGTAGGCCTCCCAACAACCCCTTAGATAAAGCAGGAAGGGAAATGACTTTACCACCATCAGAGCTTTACTACTTAGCAGTATCCACTCCCTGAACCCTCTCCTGACCCCCAAACGGACCTGAATGGGAAGATGCCAGGTTGGATCCTGTGCAAAGGACTTGGTTCAGGAGGAGGCAAGATAGAGTTGGCTAAGAGATCAGATTCTGGAGTCAGACTTCCCACACTCAAACCCTGGCTTCCCAGCTTTGTGGCCTTGGGCAAGCCACAGTGTGCCTACGTTTCCCTGTCTTCATAAGGCGGGGTTCTATGTCAGCCACAGAGCCAGTGCTTTGAAGTGTGACCTGTTTCAGCAGCCTTCATGATCCTTGATCCTGTGGGGAAGTGTGTTTTGAAACCTCGAATTGAGAAGTTCAGAGAGGTGAGGTCACTTGTTCAGGTGGCACAGCCGGGGCTTGGCGGGACCTGGCATTAGGCTCATACTTGTCTGACTCCAGAGCTTGTGCTCTGTTTGATGGTCTTGAAACCAGCGTGCTCCATGAAGACCTTCCAGGGGATACCTCACTCAGATTATTTTAAGGGAGGCAAGTTCCAAATCCTCTACCATTTTATGTACCCTCTTCTCAAATTACTCAGCTACAGATTACCTCTATGATGGGGGCATTGTATGATTATGCTTTCCCAATTTCCTGTCTCTCGGCCCTTCAGTTTTACAGAAAAAGTCATTCACTAAGGTGTATGGTCCCTGGATGTAAAGACCTCTGGGGAAACAGGCAAAGTGAGATTGAAATTTGAAATTTTGGTCTTACCACATTCACTTTCAGTCAAAACACCATAAACTTCCCCTCTCTGAAAACTCATCTCTTTCAGAAATATATTTACAATAAAATACTTTATTTAAGTTCATAATTTGTGCAAGTGGTAAAGAATCCACCTGCCAATGCAGGAGACACAAGAGACTTGGGTTCAATCCCTGGGTTGGGAAGATCCCTTGGAATAGGAAGTTGCACCCCACTCCAGCATTCTTGCCTGAGAAATTCCATGGGCAGAAGAGCCTGGTGGGCTACTTTCCATGGGGGTCACAAAAAGTCGGACACAACTGAGTGAGTACACACACTTAGCCGATTAACAATGTTCTGATAGTTTCGGGTGAACAGCAAAGGGACTCAGCTATACACGTACACATATCCATTCTCCCCCAGACTTCCCTCCCATCCAGGCTGCCACATAACATTGAACAGAGTTCCATGTGCTGTATAGTAGTTCCTTATGGGGATCCATTTTAAATATAGCTGTGTGTACATGTCCATCTCAAACTCCCTAACTATCCCTTCCCTCCGTCCTTCCCCACCCCCGGCAACCATCAGTTCATTCTCTAAGTCTGTGACTGTTTCTGTTTTGTAAGTTCGTTTGTATCATTTTCTTTTTAGATTCCACATATAACGGATGTCATATGATATTTCTCCTTCTCTGTCTGACTTCACTCATTATGACAAACTCTAGGTTCATCCATGACAAATGACATTATTTCATTCTTTTTAATGGCTGAGTAATATTTCATTGTATATAGGGGTTTTTTATCAATGTTTAATATCAGCCTCCAAATCAACTGATACTACACGAGGCATCCTTAGTCATATTGCTGGTTTTCCTGGAGTGGCTAGCCCCTATTATAGTCTATCTGTGTGGTTGTGGCTAGCCTCCACCAAACTATATTGGCAGGCTTATCCCAGATAGAGATATCCTATCAGACATAAAATTGCAAGGATCCAGAGATTACCTCTCAGTGTCAGACGGCAATGACCATAGCTTTGAACAGGGCGAAATTCCTTTCTACACAATATCTTTTCTGGAATTCATATGATTCCAATTTGCAGCAGTGTCTGGCAGCCACTTGTAAGTAACAGTTCAGCCAAAAAGAAAAAAGTTTAGCACTTAGGAAATTTTAAATTTCTACTTAAATTCTTTGTGTGCATGTTGTTGGCACAGAGCAGTATGAAAGGTAAGTCACAAGAACATAAACATATATTATTATTATATAAGGATAAAATCTGGAAGAAGTAGCATGTACATTTACACCTAAGAAGTGATATGATAACTCTGTGAATGAAGTTACTACTTTGTATATATATATATATATGTGTGTGTATGTATGTGTGTATATATATATATATGTCTCAAATTAATCTTGTTTTTAAATATGTATTTTGGCACCAAAAAAATGTATGTATCTTGTGTGTGCAAGTCAATGAATTATTACAAAGTGAACATATTCATTTAAATCAAGAACAGAAGATTAAAAGAAAAAAACAGAATGTTGCCAGCAAACAGCACCCTCAGTATCCGTCATGCCCCATTCCCATCACTTCCAATCCAACGGTAGCACCATCTTGAATTCTGTTACCATAGGTCAGTTTTGTCCATGTTGGTGCCATGTATATTTATGGAGTTATACCGTATATCAGAGAAGGCAATGGCACCCCACTCCAGTACTCTTGCCTGGAAAATCCCATGGATGGAGCCTGGTAGGCTGCAATCCACGGGGTCGCTAAGAGTGGGACACGACTGAGCAACTTCACTTTCTCTTTTCACTTTCATGCATTGGAGAAGGAAATGGCAACCCACTCCAGTGTTCTTGCCTGGAGAATCCCAGGGATGGGGAAGCCTGGTGGGCTGCCGTCTATGGGGTCACACAGAGTCGGACACGACTGAAGTGACTTAGCATAGCATACCGTATATAGTGTGTATCTGGCTTCTTTCAACCACATGTTTGTAAATTCACCCATAACTGTATGTAGCTGCAGTCTGTTTCATGGCTTCATAATTCATTGTGTGAATATACCATGTGTGCACAGGTGCTCAAGCGTCTGAGTTGTGTCTTTGCAACTGGACTGTAGCCTGCCAGACTCCCCTGTCCATGGGATTTCCCAGACAAGAATACTGGAGTGGGTTGCCATTTCCTACTCCAGAGATATCTACCCAGCCCAGGGTTCTTTACCACTACAGCCACGTGGGAAGTCCAATAATTAATTCTCTTCTCCAGTGGCTTCTAGTAAGGAGAAACTCCTAAATGGAGGAGCCGGGGTATGAATCAGGGGCCTTGTGCAAGCCAAACATGTGCTCTACCACCGAGCTACACCCCCACTCAATCTATCCTTTTACCAGTAACGGACATTGGGTATTGTGTCTTTGAATGTTACTTGATGTCCCATTACCAATTTGCTTAGATTCCCTTGGATCCTTCTAAGTGACTAAGAAAATTGTATCTTAAACATCACCGTTGAATGCATTGGAAATGACATCTTTTGCCACCAGCAAAACATAGAAAGAGAAATAATATGGTAGGAGGTACCTTGAAGAGCGTGGCTCTAGGTCATTACTTCTGAAATGAATGTGCGTGTGGACCATTGGAGAGGGTGTTTAGGGCAGATGGATTCCTTGGGGAAGCAGAGGGGCCAAGCTCCCACGTGACCTGATGCTGCTAGTCCTGGGGACCATAGCACCATTTTGGATTTTTAGACATGGGAAAGCCATTCAGGTAGAGGGGGCAGATGCCCAAAGAGGTGGGGTGGCAAGTTCAACCTTCAAGATTTTCCTTCTCCCACAGGTGGGCAGACCAAGAAGCCTCAGTCTGTCTGTATGAGCTAATTGTCCAACTTCTAGATGCCAAGCAGGCCAGGCTACATCATTTGTCTCCTAGGCCAATCCATCAAGGTACAACCAGTATCCCTTTTAAGGTGAGTCTGACAGGGGCAAAGAGAAAGAATGGTATGGCTTATGATGATTTATTGCTAAAAAATAAATGTCCCCCAAATTTAGTGGTTTAATATCAACAGCACTCATTTTATCTCCTCTCATGATTTCTATGAGGAGGGCTCTGGTGAGAGTTTCTGACTCCAGTCTCTCATGAAGTTCCATTTCAGACACTGGCTGGAGCTAAAGGGCAGCGTGGGCTGTGAGTGTGTACACAGCAGCTGGTGGCTGGCCAGGCAGCTCTGGGTTTAGTCTCAGAGCTTGGCCTTGGGATCTCCCTGTTTGCTCTAGTTGGGGCTTCCTCACAGCATGGAGGCTTCGGGGCAGGCAGCTGCTTCCTGGTGGCTCAGGGCTCCACCATGAGGCTTCTGGAGAAACCAGCAGAAGCTGCATTGCCTCTGTGACCCCACCATGGAAGTCACTTGGTGAGGTCACTCAGCATCATTCCCACCACTGGTTACAGTGAAACCCTCCCAGATTCAAGGGGTGGGAATTAGACTCCACCCCTGAGTGGGGAGTGGCATGATTCTAGAAGGACATGTGTAAGTGGAAACATTGCAGCCATCTAGGGAAAATACCACCTGCCAGAAGGCCCCCAACTCAGCTTTTGAGGGGAAGGCCATGGCACAGTGGGACTTAACCTCTTTTTCTGCCTACAGACCAACCACGTGTTCTCCAACCTCAAGAAGGGTGTCCGCTTTGTGTCTCTGGAACACTGGATTTGGGACATGGGGTTCCTGCCTGAGGACTATGGAATCATCGTGCCCAAGGCCAGTGTGATTGTACGGGTCTGTCAACCCTAGTAGAGGACTGTCCTTGTTAAACAACCTGACCATGCCTTCCAGCACCATTGGCTGGGCCACCTCAATAATCAAGGGCTTGTAGTTCCTGCCATCCTGGGATCTCCTGGGTCCAATCAAGGGTTCTACTGGGCCCTGTCTTTCAATTCTATGAGAAGCTATGAGAAGAACGTTTTTGCATCAGGTCCCCTGGCTGCTGCGGCTCTAACACAGCCCCTGTTCTACAGAGTGGAGACACACGGGTGAACACAGGGAGATGGTGAGAGGGCTCCTCACCCTCCCCCCACATGCCAGGCCCCTCTGGTTCTGCCCCTGTACCCTCTGCCCTTCTGTTCCTGCTGCAGAGGCTTCATTGGTCACTTCCAGAAGCTCTCTCCTCACCCCTCAACTAGAAGCTCAATCCCTGTGGCTGAGTAATTCCAGCCTCTAAACTATGATTTCAAACCTGGGGCCAAGACTCAAGAGCTGAAAGTAAAGCTCAAAAAATGTTTGGAGGCAGAGGGTTCTGCCCACCCTGTGAGCAATGAATTGGTCCCCTATATACAACTGCTCTGAGTTGTATAGTGTATAAAATTATTTTGTTACTTTGAAATTCTTTTTAAATATGGAGAGAGTAAATCAGGAAGATATCTGTCGATCATAGGTAATAAAATCTTGCCAAAGCTGAATAGAAATACAGTGTTAACAGCTTGATGACTACTCAGTTCAGAGTAAGGTGTTGTTTCAGTTGAGAGAAAACTGTATAGAAGAAAACAACTGTAGAAGGCATTCTCCAGCCAAGAGAATGGAAGAGTCCGAACCTGATTTCCCAAGCTCTAAGGAACTCATGGGATTAGAGATGATCAGTCAGGGTTAGAAGTTTAGGCAAGTGGTGGACGTGGGCACAGTGTCACAGTGACACCACATTTGTGACATTCTGGTCATGAGAGTGAGAGAGAACCTTGCAACGGCAGGATCCGGCTGTCCCCACCCCAGTCCAGGGACCATGGCTGCCCCCTCCCTGCTGCAGGATCCCTGAGGAGCTCCAGGTCTCAGGATGGAAAGCAGATGAAGCCGCTGCTGCCCTTGATGTGTCCACCCGGAAGTGTCCCCCCACCTGCAGTAGACGATGGGACACACCCCGAGGGGGAGGGTGTTTCATCACTTTCATCCAAAGGGAAGGGTGACAGGTTGAAACTGACCTGAGAGTCGTGTAGTGTGTGGTTCTGGAGTAGATATACTGATCTGGACAGTGAAGCTCTGGAGGATATTTTTGGGTCAGTTAGAGGACTTGGGATAGAAGGAATATGAAACAAGCATTTACAGGAAGGGAAAGGTGGA
This sequence comes from Bos indicus x Bos taurus, assembly GCF_003369695.1. Lineage (NCBI taxonomy): Eukaryota > Metazoa > Chordata > Mammalia > Artiodactyla > Bovidae > Bos > Bos indicus x Bos taurus. The sequence goes on from NC_040093.1 coordinate 17,108,271, forward strand.
CACCATTGCCTGAAAAAAGAACCATATGATTTAATTTGGATGTATGTATACTGCAGTCTGGCGTGCTGCAGTCCATTGGGTCACAAAAAGTTGGACATGACTTTGGGACTGAACAACAATAAATACTTCTGTCTACACTGTGCATATATGCATTTATATACAAGTATTTGTTTATACACCACATTAAAATAGAATACGTATATATCCTTGTATTCTTGATTGCCTTCTGGATATATACAGAACTAAAGCGTTGCAGGGTTATTGCAATGGTGATAGGTGCATAGTTGTGATTTTTGTAGTTATTGATTTTGCTTATCTAAATTTCTCATTTTCTACATGCTTATGTGTAGAAATACAGTGTTATACACAAATAAGTATTCTCCAATGCAATTTCCCTTTCCATAAATAACCACATTTAGAAATCGTCTTTGCTGACAAAATTGTTTTGTGTGTGTGTGTGATTCTAATTCTTTTTTTTCCCCCAAAACTTTAAACTTTTTATTTTGTTTTGGGGTGTAGCTAATTTACAATGCTGTGTTCGTTTCAGATAAACAGCGAAGGGACTCAGCCATACATATACACGTATCCATTCTCCCAATTCTAACTGTTTGTAATAGTGATGGCCCTTAGTGTGCTGAAGAGGACTCTGAGGTTCTCGGTGTTCTCATCTATTTGCACACATGAAGTATAGTCCACGATGGCTACCCATCCTCCGTGGCCATTCTCACCTCCAGCATTCACTTGGGTCATGGTCATGTTAAAAGTGGCACACCATTAACCAGGATGTGGTGGTAAGGAGCCATAGCTTCTAAAATGCCACTTGGCCGGCTTGAAAGCTCTCATTTCTCAGTAGAGTTCTAACCATTTGTGAAACATGGTTCACCCTGAAATTGCCTTTGGAAAATTTTCACCGCAGAAATAGTTGCCAGTGTTTTATTTTCTACAGTTTCTGTCTGTCCCTCCTGTATGGTCATTACTGTGCATGCCAAAGTATCTTTCCATGTAAGTGTGTTTAATTTTGTCCTTATATGTTGCTTACTTCTCTTGGGCTGGGACTTTATCTTCCCAGGGACCAAGTAGCCCAAAGTCACTGCTTTTTTAATGATGATCATGATTAGCTGTTGGATTATTCTATAAAATTGAATTTTTCTCCTAGAAGTCATTGGAATCTTATATTATTCTTAAATATATGATTATTCTTTTGTGTGTATTGTTTAGATTTATTTAAGACAAACTAACAAAGAATTTTAAAAACTATATACGTGTGTGTGTGGCTGACTCACTTTGCTGTACAGTAGACATTGACACAAGAGGCTCCCTGTCCATGGGGCATTTTCAGGCAAGAATGCTGGAGTGGGTTGCCATTTCCTCCTCCAGGAGATCTTCCTGACCCAGAGTTTGAACCCGTGTCTGTTGCATCTTCTTCATCATCAGGTGGATTCTTTACCATTGCACCACCAGGGAAGCCCAAAAATTAACTCTACTTCAATAAAAAAAAGACTAATGATAACAATAAACAATTTGAAATAAATAGAACATACATAAACTAAAGGAAACTGAAGTCACTCAGTCGTGTCCGACTCTTTGCAACCCCGTGGACTGTAGCCTACCAGGCTCCTCCATCCATGGGATTCTCCAGGCAAGAATACTGGAGTGGGTTGCCATATCCTTCTCTAGGGGATCTTCCCCACCCAGGTATTGAACCGGGGTCTCCCGAATTGCAGGCAGACACTTTACCCTCTGAGCCACCAGGAAAGCCCGTAAAAAATATATAAATGGCAATAAAAATAATGTAAAGCATCCATAGATGACTATTCTTAATATTTACATGTATATTTATATCCATTTAAAATGGATAGCCAACAAGTTCCATATAGCACATGAAACTCTGCTCAATGTTATGTGACAGCCTGGATGGAAGGGGAATTGCGGGGAGAATGGATGGAATATATGTATGGTTGAGTCCCTTCGATGTTCACTTGAAATTATCACAACATTGTTAATCAGCTACACCCCAATACAAAACAAAGTTTTTAAAAAAGGGTTACTTATTTGACTTATTTTGTTATGGGATTCCCTGGTGGCTTAGATGGTAAAGAGTCTGCCTGCAATGTGGGAGATCTGGATTTGATCCCTGGGTCAGGAAGATCCCCTGGAGGAAGAAATGGCAACCCACTCCAGTATTCTTGCCTGGAAAATCCCATGGGCGGAGGAGCCTGGAGGGCTACAGTCCATGGGATTGCAAAGAGTCAAACACAACCGAGCACCTTCACTTCACTTAATTTTTTAATAGAGAATTCTAAATACAAACGTATGTAGAGAGAAGAGCATTTTTATTATTCTTTTTAAACATATACTTCCTTTTTGGAGGGGCAGGGAAGGGCACAGTATGCAGGATCTTCTTTCCTGACCAGGGATGGAACCCATACCCCGTGCAGTGGAAGCTCAGAGTCTTAACCCCTTGACAGCTGGGGAAGTTCCACTCTCTTTTTTAAAGAACCCACAATACCAATGTCACACTGAAGGAATTATTCATGTCTTTTTCAATATATGGGATCACCTATTACTTATAGTTTCTAAATAGGCAGTTGCCAGTGAGTGATGCTGCTGGGTAGGGTACACCTGAGATGCAGGCAGCGCTGCCTGAACCCTTCCGAGGAATGTTCCCATGGCCTGTGATTTTGGATATTCTGGCTGGACAGTTCAGTGAGACGCAAGGAGTGGATTCCTCTGGAAGGAGGCAGGACCTCCACACCCCCCAGGCCCATCTCCCCCTCAGGCTGGATCCCTCCTCCCACCCTCTGCAGACCTTCCATACCAGAGCTCTTACTCCAGGCCCTCCCTGGCTGCCCTACTCCTTGCCCCGCCCAGGACTCCCTTCTCAAATCTCCCTAGGTGTGTTTCCCCTTCAAATAGATCTTGGATCTTTAAATCTTCTTATTTTGTTTTGTGTTTTACCTAGGAAACTGGCTCCCGCCAAACTTTTCTTAAGGTCTTGGTTATTTTATTTCCAAGGGTAGCCTCAATAGGAGGAAGTGCTTCTTCAGAGTGAAAAGGTTTTGCAGCTCTTTTCTGCTCTTGACCCATGTCAGGGAAAAATCAGTCGATTGAAGATACAACTGATAATTTTTATTCGAGCCAAAGTTGAGGATTATAACCTAGGAAGAGCATCTCAAAGAGTTCTGAGAACAGTTCTGTCCGTTAGTGATCAAGACACAGTTTATATATAAGTTTTTGAGACAGTAGACTGTACATTAAATGATGTATTATTGACAGTTTACATGATCCAGTTTGAAGTGCCCAGTGTTTGTACATGTGACCCTTTACAAGGTCAAGAAGGAATGTTATCCTTGAAGGAGTTGTCTTGTTGATGCTAAGAGAATGCTGTTTATGGTTGAGCAGGTATTCCTGCTGGTGGGCAGGTTTGGTCAGTGCATAATGCTGATGCACAATGCATGGTGCTGGGAGAGGTGAGGGCAGATAAGAATTTTTATGTTAAATTTTTCTTGTCTTGCCATAAATATGAATTTTATTTCATACCCACTACAGACTTTTGGGTGGGGAGCTGAGAGGGTTTTACCTAAAATCTTATCTCCAATCCCACAACCCCCAGCCCCACTCCAGGAGAATGGGCATATCAGGACTGAAGCACCTTGAGGAAGGAGCTTGAACACAACACCCAGGGCTGCCCCACTCAACCCTACCTCTAAGGAGTGAAAAGTGAAAGTGAAAGTGAAGTCGCTCAGTCGTGCCCGACTCTTTGCGATCCCATGGACTGTAGTCTACCAGGCTTCTCTGTCCATGGGATTTTCCAGGCAAGAGTACTGGAGTGAGTTGCCATTTCCTTCTCCAGGGGATCTTCCTGACCCAGGGATCAAACCCAGGTCTCCTGCATTGCAAGCAGACGCTTTACCCTCTGAGCCACCAGGGAATATTACATCAGGGAATCTAGGGAGTGAGGCTCTCTTCAAATCCCTCCTACCCTCCCGAGAGAGATTTTATTAACTACTTATCTCCTTCCTCCTAAGATCCTTCCTACCCTCTATCCACACAAAAGGCCCATTCCTAGTCAGGTTTCTTCCCTGGAATCCAAACACCTCCCAGCTCTTCTCCTGTTAACAGGATAGGTGAACCAGGGCCAGGAAAACCAAGTTTGTGGAACTTCTAATGACCTTGGGATTCGTGCAGCCTGCCTCCCAGTGCTCTGAGGTTCAGGAATTTTCTACTTCTGCAAACCAGACTTGCAGGGCTCCCCCCTTGCACCATACTCCCCACTTCCCAAACACACCTTCAAAGATGCGCCTGCATGCCCACTCAACACTTCCCTGTCCATTCTTGTGGCTTCACTGGATCAGTGCCAACTGCAACCTTCCTGCTTTTATGGAGAATAATTTCTCATGCAGCCTCTACCACCTTGAAATGAAATACTTAGGGATTTCCCTGGTGGCAGAGTGGATAAGAATCCACATGCCAGTATAGGGGCCATGGTTTTGATCTCTGGGTCAAGAAGTTCCCCTAGAGGAGGAAATGGCAACCCACTCCAGTATTCTTGCTTGGGAAATTCCATGGACAGAGGAGCCTGGCAGGTGACAGTCCATTTGGTCCCAAAGAATCAGACATGACTGAGCGATTAACACAGACACATGATGTATCAAGCCCGCCTTTACCATCTTGGAATGAAATACTTAGATAATGAAACCTGTATCCACAAAGAATTCTTCTAATGTTAATAAAATGTCCCAAATATAATGTATACAGGGTAAAGGTGAAATAAAAGGAGAGAAATTCATAATTATTTAAAATTCTTCTTTTTTTCCTTTTTTTTTTTTTTTGCCACATGGCTTGCCAGGGAAAGTGTTGGACCTCCAAGAAATTCCTGAGAAATTCATAATTAAAAGAACATGTAGGGGGAGAAGAGGATGGGACAAATTGAGAGAATAGCACTGATATATCCCTATATATACACTGCTGCTACTGCTGCTGCTAAGTCACTTCAGTCGTGTCCGACTCTGTGCGACCCCAGAGACAGCAGCCCACCAGGCTCCCACGTCCCTGGGATTCTCCAGGCAAGAACACTGGAGTGGGTTGCCATTTCCTTCTCCAATGCATGAAAGTGAAAAGTGAAAGTGAAGTCGCTCAGTCATGTCCGACTCTGTGCGACCCCAGGGACTGCAGCCTACCAGGCTCCTTCGTCCATGGGATTTTCCAGGCAAGAGTACTGGAATGGGGTGCCATTGCCTTCTCCGATATATACACTACTATGTATAAAATGGATAGCTAGTGGGAAGTTGCTGAATAGCACAGGGAGCTTAGCTCCCTGCTCTGTTATGACCTAGAGGGATGGAACTGGGGCTAGGGGGAGGCTCAGAAGGAATCGGATATAAGTGTTAGTCACTCAGTTGTGTCTGACTCTTTGCGACCCCGTATACTATAGCCCATCCGGCTCCTCTGTCTATGGGATTCTCCAGGCAAGAATACTGGAGTGGGTTTTTTGTTCAGTCACTTGATTGTGTCTGACTCTTTGCCACCCCATGGACTGCAGCACGCCAGGCTTCCCTGTCCTTCACCATCTCCTGGAGTTTGCTCAAACTCACGTCTGTTGAGTCAATGATGCCATCCAACCATCTCATCCTCTGTCGTCCCCTTCTCCCCCTGCCTTCAATCTTTCCCAGCATTAGGGTCTTAATAGTGAGTTGGCTCTTCACATCAGGTGGCCAAATTATTGGAGCTGGGTAGCCATTCCCTTCCACAAGGCATTTTTCCAACCCAAGGATCTCCTGCATTACAGGTGGATTCTTTACCATCTGAGCCATCAGGGAAGCACGTATGTATGCATCAAGCTGATTCAAGTTGTTGCACAGCAGAAACTAACACAACATTGTCCAATTAAAAATTAATAAATAAATATAATAAAACAAAAAAAGAATATGTTTTTCAATATGCAAATGATACTTGGGCTTGCTCCCAGTAAGATTGTATGGTCAGGCCACTCAAGATGGCTGTTCTCTTGCTCTCTGTACACACTTTGCCCTACCAGTGCCTGCTCCACCTACACCCTATGCACACGGGCACATGGCTGACCTACCTCCGTACTTGCCCAGGCCCCATCTAGTGATTGTTCTTATCAAAGGGGCAGTGAGGAACTTGCCCTTCTGGTTTCCCTGGCCCACCTGACATCAATGCCCCTGTAACTGGCAATCTTCCCCCTAACACTGACCCCCACCCTGGGAGGAAAGACAGCCACCACATCCTGCCCCCGTGTTCTGCCCACCAACCTCTGCACACGGTGGGCTGTCGCTTCCCCATCCATTAAACTACTTATGTCTCTGTTGCTGACTCGGGGCTCTTTCTTTGGTCTTGAGGCTGGGAAAGCACAGGCCTTGTAGGCCTGTGAGGGGTAGCCCAAAAAGATTTAGTTACTCAAAGTGTGGAGGGCAGTCATCAGCATCATTTGGGGATTTGTTACAGACACAGATCTGATTCAGAGCCTGGATTTTAAAACCTTCCCAGGGCATGTGAAAAATCCCCAGGGTGTTCAGACTTCTCTGTGGATGCCTAAGGCTCCATGAGACCCAGAGCTGGCACTGCCTACATGAGGAGATTTTGTGGTTTTCTGAATTGGAGCATAATAACTAGCAAAGTACCAACAAACTCAAGGACATTCTTCCAATTGACAGAGTAATTGCATTCCTGGACTTATCAGTGTCTATTTTTTAAAACTTATTGTTACTTTTTTATTATAGTCACTTTACAACCTTGTGGCTCAGCTGGTAAAGAATCGGCCTGCAAGGCAGGAGACCTGGGTTCGATCCCTGGGTTGGAAAGATCCCCTGGAGAAGGGAAAGGCTACCCACTCCAGTATTCTGGCCTGGAGAATTCCAGGGACTATACAGTCCATGGGGTTGCAAAGAGTTGGACACGACTGAGTGATTTTTGCTTTCACTTCACTACAACAATAATATAATTGGCTTAAATATAGCTGGGTTAGTTTCTGCTGTACAGCAAACTGAATCAGCTATACATATACATGTATCCCCTCTTTCGGGGATTTCCTTCCTACTTAGGTCACCAAAGAGCACTGAGTGGAGTTCCCTGTGCTATACAATATGCAAATATTACAAATGCAAATGATACCTGGGCTTGCTCCCAGTAAGACTGTATGGTCAGGTCACTCAAGATGGCTGTTCTCTTGCTCTCTGTACACACTTTGCCCTACCAGTGCCTGCTCCACCTACACCCTATGCACATGGGCACATGGCTGACCAAAAGATTTGCATACCTTTTGGTCCTCTATATGTCTTCTTTGGAGAAATGTCTATTTAGTCTCACACCCATTTTTTTATTGCATTCTTTTTTTTTATTAAGCTGCAGGAGCTGTTTGTATATTTTGGAGATTAATGCCTTGTCAGTTGCTTTGCAAATATTTTATCCCATTTTGAGGGCTGTCTTTGGCTCTTGTTTGTGGTTTCCTTTGCTTATGCAAAAGGTTTTAAGAATAATTAAGCCCCATTTGTTTATTTTTGGTTTTATTTTCATTACTCTAGGAAAGTGAAGTCACTCAGTTGTGTCCAACTCCTTGCAATCCCATGGACTATAGCCTGCCAGGCTGCTCTGTCCATGGGTTTTTTCAGGCAAGAATACTGCAGTGCTTTGCCATTTCCTTCTTCAGGGGATCTTCCCAACCCAGGGATCAAACCCAGGTCTCCTGCATTGTGTGCAAACTCTTCACTGTCTGAGCCACCAGGGAAGTCCCAATTACTCTAGAAGGTGGGTCAAAAAATATCCTGCTGCAATTTATGTCAAAGAGTGTTCTGCCTGTGTTTTCCTCTAAGAATTTAGGCCTTACACTTGTGTCTTTAATCTAGGTTGAGTTTATTTTTTGTGTATGGTGTTAATAAGTATTCTAATTTCATTTTTTATATGTAGCTGTCCACTTTTCCCAGCACCACTTATTGAAGAGACAGTCTTTTCTCCATAGTATATTCTTTTTTTAAATGTATTTTATTTTTGGCTGCACTAAGTCCTCCTTGCTGCCTGAGGCTTTCTCTAGTTGCAGTGAGCAGGGCCTACTCGCTAGTTGCCGTGTGCAGGCTTCTCATTGCGGTGGCTTCTCCTGTTGCAGACCCTGGGCTCTAGGCCTGTGGGCTCAGTGGTTGTGGCACACGGGCTCAGTTGCCCCATGGCATGTGGGATCTTCCTGGACGAGGGATCGAACCTATGTTCCCTGCATTGGCAACTGGCTTCTTAACCACTGGACCACGAGCAAAGTCCCCATTGCATATTCTTGCCTCCTTTGTCATAGTTTAGGTGCCATAGGAGCATGGGTTTATCTCTGGATTTTCTATCCTATTCCATGGACCTTTTGTTTGTTTCTTTGCTTTTGTGCCAGTACCATACTGTCTTTTTTTTTTTTAGTGTTTATTTATTTGGCTGTGTCAGGTCTTAGTCGTGTATGTGGGATCTTTCATTTCGGCACATAGGCTTGTCTCTAGTTGTGACATGTTGGCTCAGTAGTTGTAGCTCATGGGCTTAGTGGCCTGACCAGGGATTGAGCCTGTGTCCCCTGAATTAGAAGGTGGATTCTCAAACACTGAACCACCAGGGACGTCCCACCATACTGTTTTGATTACTATAGCTTTGTACGATAGTCTGACATCAGGGAGCCTGATTCCTCCAGCTCCAATTTACTTTTTGGAGATGGCCATTCAGCGTCTATTAACACACTTTACATTTACATGTAAACTGAACTGGATTATAGGCTCATATTAGCAGGCTTTCTTCCTGTGTGAAAACACACAGGACATTGACTAAAAGGAGGAACCGAGGACGGCTCTCTCCTGGGCAATGCTGTCCTGTGCACAGCTACCCAGTGGCACTCCCACTGCTGTAGCACCAAAATGCACCCATGCGTGTGCTCGGTCGCTCAGTCCTGTCTGATTCTTTGCAACTCCATGGACTGTAGCCTGCCAGGCTCCTCTGTCCATGGAATTTCCAGGCAAGAATACTGGAGTGGGTCACCATTTTCTCCTTCAGGGGCTCTTCCTTACCCAGGGATGGCATCCGTATCTCTTATGTCTCCTACATCTCAGGCGGATTCTTTAGCACTGAGCCGCCTGGGAAGCCAAAATGCACCCATAACTTTCCCCAAATATTCCTGTGGTCTTTGTACCCCCTTGGCTCCTGAGAGCCATTATGCTCCAATCATTCGGGCAGTATGCCCTTGCAATCGAATCATTTTTTTTTTTTTTATCTGGAGTACAGCATGGAGTGTAATTCCAGGAATTAACAGAGATTGTGTCTGAGGAGGAAATTGAAGAATGGAATCTGGCTGGTTAGTTTCTGCCCTGTTATCCTACTTGAAGTTTTAAAACTTTTTTTTAGATTTATCTCTAGTTGCAGCTGGAGAAGGAAATGGCAACCCACTCCAGTATTCTTGTCTGGAAAATCCCATGGATGGAGGAGCCTGTTCAGCTACAGTCCATGGGGTCGCAAAGAGTCGGACACAACTGAGTGACTTCTGTTTCTTTCTTTCTTTTTCTAGTTGCGGCAAGTAGGAGCTACTCTTTGTTGAGGTTCTCAGGCTTCTCACTGTAGTCGCTTCTCTTGTTGCAGAGTACGGACTCTAGGCCCTCCAGCTTCAGTAGCCCTTGGGCTCTGTAGTTGTGGCATACAGGTTTTGTTGCTCCACAGCATGTGGAATCTTCCTGGACCAGTGATCAAACCTGTGTCCCTTGCATTGCAAGGCAGATTCTTAACCACTGGCACACCAGGGACTTTAAACTTTTTTTAAAACCACCTTTCGAACTCATGATTGGGTGATAATCAATTTTCATAATCTCATTATCAAACAGATTCCCACAGTTTAAACATTACATTAAAAAGTAATGTATTTCGCTGGATAGAAGGGTGTGGTTTCAAAGACTTGCTTCAGATTGTCTGGGGTAGCAAGTGGGTGGGAGTAGAGATGAAACCGGAATGGTCAGGAGTTAACTGTCGGAGCTGCTTGCTCCTTCCACTCTTCCACTTTGGGACGCGATGGAAAACCTCAATATGAAAAATTGTATTGACAGTATATATATTGAAAATAAATTTGTCCTCTATAATGGTCACCCCATCTCTCAGAATTCAAGGTCTCCATACCCAGACTGCTATGGCCCCCTATTCCCTTCCCTGATCTATTTCCCGTGGCATTGATCACCTTCCAACACATGACATATCATTCACATATCACGTCCACTGCTTATCATGGCCCATGTGAATCGTAGTCTGATTTCATGCTTATTCCGTAATAAAACCATTTTTCTCCAGTTGTGAAGATGATGTTGAGGGGTAGGCAGGAGATTTCCCCAAAGCATCTAATTTGCTTATTCTGTCTCCTCTTCACCATCTATCTCTCTCTTGGAAGGCAAGTTCTAAGCAAAAATCTATGCTGGTTTCACTTGCTGATATTTCAAATTACATGCATAGCTCATATTTTATTTTCATCGCATACAGTTGGTACAGAGGTTGAAAGCAAGAATTCTAGAGCCACCCAAAAGTGAAAGCCTTAGTCATTCAGTCATGTCCGATTCTTTAGGACCCCATGGATTGCAGCCCGCCAGGTTCCTCTGTCCATGGAATTCTCCAGGCAAGAATATGGGAGTGGATAGCCGTTCCCTTCTTCAGGGGATCTTCCCAACCCAGGGATCAAACCCAGGTCTCCTGCGATGCAGGTAGATTCTTTACTTTCTGAGCCACCCAGGCTAAGTTCAAAACCCAGCTCTGTCACCAACTAGCTGTGTGACCTTGGGCAGGTCACTTGGCCTCAGTTTTCACAGCTGTGAAGTGGGGACATAGCCATACCTACCTCAGGGGGTTGCTAACCTGACTGGTGGTAAGAGGCTCCATGAAGTTTGACTAGATTATTACTGGTTACAGCACTCATTTAGGTGTCAAAAAGAAATGCATTTAGTTCCAGCTGGAGCCTGTTTTCTCCTGTGCGAGGATCTCCAAGATAGTGATGCTGGATCCTTAGAGGTGATGGGAACTGTTCCATTAGCTAAGGGATATGAGGCCTCCCGCCTAGATGCCTGACTGAATAACAGCAGATGTTCAGCACCAAGGGTCTTACAGCCTGGTAAGGGATGCTCCAGAGGACCAATGGTGGGCTGACAGACAGACTCTGGATTCTGGCATCTCCTGCTCCTCCCTCCACTATTGCTTCAGTGATTTGGTTCCTTAATTACCCTGCAGGTGTAACTAGAGTTCGAAGGAGGGCAAGAGGGGGCTGGCAAGTAGGCCTGGGAGGAAGAGACAGGGAGAAGGGAGGGGCAGGCAGATATGGCTAGTCATTGGGAGAACGAGGCCAGGGCGGGGGTGGGGTAGGGGGTAGGGGAGTGGAGGGTGGGTGGGTGGTCTGGTTGCTGGGTATGAAGAAGGGAGGGGCGGATGAATAAAAAGGGCTGAGGTGGCGGTGGGAACAGGTGAGGCAAGGTGAAGGCCCACTCGTGAGGAGCACTGGCTGAGATGCAGGGTAAGACTCGGGACGCAGAGGGGGTTTGGCTGCGGGCGCTGGGATGCGCCGGGCGGAGAGCGGCTGCGGTGGTCTGCTGGCAAGGACGGGCTGGGAGTCTGGGGACTTGAAGGGGCGGCTGCTGGGGTGTGGGGGCAACAACTTTTGGGTGCGGGAAGCAGGGGCGTCGCTTGCGGAGGCTCCAGGTTACTGATGTCTTAGGCTGGCTCTCCAGCAGCAGCAGCCACGGGGCCTGACGAGGAGACCATGGGCGCCTCAACCTCCTTGGGCCTGCCCGCCCGCGTCCCAGATCCGCACCGCGAGCCACAGGAGGCTCCAGGCCCGAACCAACTGCCCATCGAGATGCTCCGGAAGGTGCTGAGCTACCTGCCTCCAAGCACGCTGCTCCGGCACTGCCGCCCGGTGTGCCGGCGCTGGAGAGACGTGGTGGACGGCTGGGACCTGTGGCGGAGCATCCTGCCTTGGAAACACCCCGACCTGTGGCCCGTCATCAGCACCTGCCTGCCCCCTGCTGACAACCCCGGGCCCTGCATCCTGGGCCGCTTCTGTGAGCGCAGACCCATAGGAAGCAAGCTCACCGCGAACCCCGTGGGCAAAGGTGAGGACCCCAGGAAAGGCATCGATCCTCGTGCGGGAGGGTGGGAGGGATTTTTTTTTTTTTTTTTGCAGCTAAAACTTGGTGGCTGGGGCAGAGATGGAGCCTGTTGGGAGGATCGGAGGGGCGAGGCCACCCTGGAAACCCCTGGGACTTAACTCGGGCTGGAGGGCAGGCAAGGAACTTGGTCACAAACTTTTTTCATGTAACAAAAGACCTCTGGAACTGTATGGTGCTGAGTGGTAGCGATAGCTCAGAGGAAGAGGAAGACTTGGGGGCCAGGCTGAAGACTTCTGGGGAGACGAGCTACAGTCCTGCCTACAGGTGAATGTCCCTAGTCCCCAGGGTCAGGGCCGTGGTGCATTTTTGCTGGGTCTCATTGATCTTGCTCTCTCTCATAGGTGTTGGTACAAAGGAGAAATTTTGGACCTGGAGGAGGAGGGTCTGTGGCGGGAACTCCTGGATAGTGGAAAGATTTGGATTTCTGTCTGTCGCCGGTGAGTGTGAGGCTAAAAACAGCCCTTTTGTTCAGTGCTGAGCTTGACATGGATGATGTCATTTAGGCCTCCTAGAAACACCTTGGGCCTTCCCACGTCACTCAGTGGTGTAAGGAATCTGCCTGCCAATGCAGATGTGGGTTCGATCCCTGGGTGAGGAAGATCCCCTGGAGAAGGGGATGGCAACCCACTCTAGTATTTTTGCCTGGGAAATCCCATAGACAGAGGAGCTTGGTGGGCCACAGTCCATGGAGATGCAAAAGAGTGGGGCATGACTTAGCAGCTAAACAACCCCTTAGGATAAAGTAGGAAGGGAAATGACTGGGCCACCTTCATAGAGCAAAAGTCCACTCCCTGAGCCCTCTGATAACCCCCTAAAGGGACTTGGATTGGAAGATGCCTGATTGGATTCAATATAGAGGGCTTGAGCACAACTAACGGAAAAGGCGATGGCACCCCACTCCAGTACTCTTGCTTGGAAAATCCCATGGACGGAGGAGCCTGTTAGGCTGCAATCCATGGGGTCGCTAAGAGTCGGACATGACTGAGCGACTTCACTTTCACTTTTCACTTTCATGCATTGGAGAAGGAAATGGCAACCCACTCCAGTGTTCTTGCCTGGAGAATCCCAGGGGCGGGGGAGCCTGGTGGGCTGCCGTCTATGGGGTCTCACAGAGTCGGACACAACTGAAGTGACTTAGCATAGCATGAGCCCAACTAAATCTCATCTGTGAATGAGTTTACAGGGTTTAGATGGGTTTAGTTTCTTGGGTTTAGATGGAGGCAAGATAGAGTTGGCTAAGAGGTCAGATCCTGGAGCCAGAACCTCTCACGTTCAAACCCTGACTTCTTGGTTTTGTGGCCTTGGGCAGGTCACAGTGTGCCTCTTAAAAATAGGGTTATATATCAGGTGCCAAGCCAGTGCTGTGGAGTTTGAGTTCTTTCAGCACCCTTCATGGTCCTTGATCCTGCAGGAATGTGTATTTTGAAATCTCAATTGGGTAGTTCATAAAGTAGAGGTGACTTCTCCTAGTGGCATAGCTAAAGGCTTGGCCAGATCTGGCATTAGGCTCAAACTTGTTTGACTCTTAGAGCTTGTGCTCTGTACGATGGTCTTGAAATTTGGGTCCATGAAAGAACTTCCAAGGGATACCTGACTTGGATGATTTTAAGCAAGGTGCATCCCAAATCCTGTACACTTTTATGTTCTCTGTTGTAAAATTACTCAGCTACAGATCACACCTATGGTGGGAGCGTCATTGTTTATGCTTCTCAATTCCTATCCCGTAATGCTCCAGTTTTGTTTTGTTTTCCTTAATTCATCTGTGCCGGATCTTAGTTGCAGCTCTCTAGTCGTGGCACATGGGCTTAGTTGTTCCAAGGCATGTGGGATCTTAGTTCCCCAACTAGAGATCCAATCTGAGTCCCTTGCATTGAAGGGACTCCCAAGGCTCCAGTTTTATAGAAAAAGAAAACCCCTGAACTAAGTTCTTTTGGGGCCTTATTATGGGTTTCACCTCAGCCTCCAGGTCATCCTAAGTCATGTTGGTCTTACTGGAGTGGCTTGCCCCCAGTTTACACTACGTGGATGTGGACAGCCTCCACCAAATTGCATTGTAGTCTGTCCAGTATGACCCGAAGTCCCCAGGTGGACAAAGGTACTCCACACTTAGTGTTTCATGGTCACAGAAAAAATTTTGAATAGGTATTTATAACTGTGTATGTGGTTGGCACAGAACAGTTTGAAAGGTAAGTCAAAAGAACATATATTAAAACTATGCTTGGATACTTTTGCAGAGAAGGCAATGGCACCCTGCTTCAGTACTCTTGCCTGGAAAATCCCATAGACAGAGGAGCCTGGTAGGTTGCAGTCCATGGGGCCGCTGAGAGTTGGACACGACTAAGAGACTTCACTTTCACTTTTTACTTTCACACATTGGAGAAGGAAATGGCAACCCACTCCAGTGTTCTTGCCTGGAGAATCCCAGGGACAGGAGAGCCTGGTGGGCTGCCGTCTATGGGGTCACACAGAGTTGGACATGACTGAAGTGACTTAGCAGCAGCAGCAACAGCAGGAGGATACTTTTGTGGAAGAAGTAGAATGTACACCTAAAAACTGAAGTGATGCTAAGTCTCTGTAAAGGAAATTACCTGTTTGTGTATTTATATAGTCCCTTACTCTAAAGTGACATGAAAAACAGAATGTTGCCAGCAAACCTCCCCTTAGAATCCCTCACGCCCCATTCCCCATCACTTCCAATCTAAAGGTAGCACCATCCTGAATTCTACTAACATCAGTTTTGCCATTTTGGTGCTTAATATATATGGAGTCATGCAGAATATAGTTTATATTTGGCCTCTTTCAATGAACATGTTTGTAAATTCATCCATAATTATAGGTAGCTGCGGTTTCCTTTTATGACTGTGTAATATCGCATTATATGAATATACCACAATTTGTCCATTTAGCATTGATGGACATTGGATGTTCCTTTGAATGTTGCTGGGTATTCCATCACCAGTTTATTTAGATTTCCCCTGGATCCTTTTAAATGACTAAGAAAAACACATTGGAAATGACATCCTTTTCCACTAGTGAAAGAATGAGAAACAATATGGGGAAAAAAATAATACAGGAGGGGGTCCCTTGAAGAGCACAACTCCCAGTCACAGCATACAGACTAGCTAGGGAGCTCATTTAGTCCAAATGCATTCCTTGGTATGCAGAGGTTCCAAGCTCCCATGTAACAAGCACTGGCAGGTAATGATTGTACTTGTTGGGGGGACCACCATTTTGGATTTCCACATGGGAAGGCCATTGAGGTAAAGCAGTCAGGCCCTCAGAGAAATGGGATGATCTTCTCCTCCGGCAGCTGGACAGAACAACAAGGCAGTGACCGGATGTATCAGCTAGTCGTCAAGCTTCTAGATGCCAACTATGCCATCTTGCATTATTTCTTCCATAAACGTTTTCCCGTCCGGCCGCGGACAGGCAGTTTCTCCTTTCGGGTGAGTCTCTGACGGGGATGAGGGGAAAGAATGGTGGGGTCTATAATGAACTACTGTTGCCTAACAAATTGGCCCAAATTTACTGGTTTAATATTAACAAGGCTCATCTTATCACCTCCTGTGGTCTCTATGACTAGGTCTCTGCTGCGAGTTGCTGACTTTGTTCTCTTATGTAGTTCCATTTCAGACATTGGCTAGAGCTGAAGGGCAGGGTGGGCTGTGAGTGTGTACAGAGCTAGCCGAGCAGCTCTTGGTTTAATCTCAGAGCTTGGCCATGGGATCTCCCTGCTGGGAGTAGTTGGGCTTCCTCACAATATGGCAGCTTTGAGGAAACCAGCTGCTTCCTGGTGGTTCAGGGTACTACACTCTTGGTTACAGTGAAGCCCTCCCAGATTCAAGGGGGTGGGAATTAGACCCCACCCCTGGGTGAGGAGTGGCATGATTCTAGAAGGACGTGTGGAAGTCATTGT
This sequence comes from Bos indicus x Bos taurus, assembly GCF_003369695.1. Taxonomy (NCBI): domain Eukaryota; kingdom Metazoa; phylum Chordata; class Mammalia; order Artiodactyla; family Bovidae; genus Bos; species Bos indicus x Bos taurus. The sequence goes on from NC_040093.1 coordinate 17,124,354, forward strand.
TGCAACCATTTATGGAAAATACCACCTGCTGGAAAGCCCCCAACTCAGCTTTTGAGGGGAAGGCCATGGCACAATGGGATTTAACTTCTTTTTCTGCCTACAGATCATGCATGCGTTCACCAACATCAAGAAGGGTGTCCGCTTTGTGTTGTTTGACCATAGTGTCGAGGGCTATGATTCGTGGCCTGAGCAGTGTGGAGTCTGCAGACCCCAATCCAGTGTCATCGTACGGATCCGTCCCCAGGCTGTCCCTGTAAGACAACCTGACTGTGCCTTCCAGGAGGTGGGACCATCGGCCAGACCACCTCAGTAATCAAAAGCTTGTAGCTCCTGGCATCCTGGGATCTCTCCTGGGTCCAATCAAGGGTCCTACTGGGCCCTGTCTTTAAATTCTATGAGAAACTACGAGAAGAACATTCTTACATCAGGGTTACTGACTGAACGCAGCCCCTGTTCTACAGAGTGGAGACACACGGGCGAAAACAAGGAAATGGTGAGAGGGCTCCTCACCCGCCGCCCCCAATGCCAGGCCCCTCTGGTTTGGCCCCCATGCCCTCTGCCCTTGTCTTCTGTTTCTGCTGCAGAGGCTTCATTGATCACTTCCAAGAAACCCTCTCCTCGTGTCTGAACCAGAAACTCATCCCTCTGGCTAATTCCAGTCTCTAACCTTCTGTGATTTCAAGACTGTGACCAGGATTCAGAGCTGAAAGTTAAACTAGCTCAAAAAATTGTTTAGAGGCAGAGCCTTCTGCCCACCCTGTGAACAATGAATTTGGTCCCCAGAGCCCAACCCTATTCTGGATTCTATGGTGGACAAAATTATTTTGTTACTTTGAAATTCTTTTTGAATATGGAGATAATCAAGAATGTATCTTCCAATCATAGTTAATAAATATAATATTTGCCTAAAGTAACTCAGCTTTTTTCAATAGAAATACAATGTTACTTGACTACATTGTTGTTCAGTTGCTCAGTTGTGTCTGGATCTTTGCAACCCCGTGGACAGCAGCACGCCAAGCTTTCCTGTCCTTCACCATCTCCCGGAGAATGCTCAAACTCATGTCCGTTGAGTTAGTGATGCCACCCAACCATCTTGTCCTCTGTCATCCCCTTCTCCTCCTGCCTTCTATCTTTCCCAGCATCAGGGTCTTTTCCGATTAGTCAGCTCTTTGAATCAGGTGGCCAAAGTATTGGAGCTTCAGCTTCAGCATCAGTTCTTCCAATGAATATTCAGGGTTGGGTTTCCTTTAGGATTGACTGGTTTGATCTCCTTGCTGTCCAAGGGACTCGCAAAAGAGTCTTCAACACCACAATCCATAAGCATCAAATCTTCAGTGCTCAGCCTTCTTTATGGTCCAACTCTCACATCCATACTTGACTGCTGGAAAAACTATAGCTTTGACTAGACGGACTTTTGTCGGCAAAGTAATGTCTCTGCTTTTTAATATGCTGTCTAGGTTTGTCATAGCTTTCCTTCTAAGCTTTTAATTTAATCTTTTAATTTCATATCTGCAGTGATTTTGCAGCCCAAGAAAAGTGTGTCACTGTTTCCATTGTTTCCCCATCTATTTGCCATGAAGTGATGGGATCAGATGCCATGATCTTAGTTTTTTGAAGGTTGAGTTTTAAGTCAGCTTTTTCACTGACTTGGTTCAGAGTAAATAGTTGTTTCCTTTGAGGGAAAACTGTACAGAAGAAAATACCAATAGAAGGTGTATTCTCCAGTCAAGAGAATGGAAGAGTTAGAAAGGAAGTCATGAGGTCAAAGCTTACCAACCAGGGTTAAAAACCTTAGGCAGGTGTGGGTATGGACACAGTGTCACAGTGACACCACATTTGTGACTTTCCGGTCACGAGGATGAGAGAACCTTGCAACGGCAGGATCCAGCTGTCCCCACACCAGTCCAGGAGTCATAGCTGCCCCCTCCCTGCTGCAGGATCCCTAGGGTGCTCCAGGTCTCCGGATGGAAAGCAGATGAAGCTGCTGCTGCCTTTGATGTGTCCACCCTGAAGTGTCCCCCACCTGCAGTAGAAGATGGGAAGTAGTAGAAGTAGTAGAAGTAGTAGTGTGTGTGTGTGTGTTTGTGTGCATACATACATATGTACATATATATATATACACATACATTCATATGGGATTTCCTGATGGCTCAAATGGTAAAGAATCCACCTGCTATGCCTGTTCGGGAGACCTGGGTTGGGAAGATCCCCTGGAGGAGGGAATAGCAACCCACTCAAGTATTCTTGCCTGGAGAATTCCATGGACAGAGGAGCCTGACAGGCTACAGTCCATGGGGTTGCAAAAAGTCAAACACGACTGAACAACTTTCACTTTCACATATATATACACATATATATTGTACATCTATGAATATATGTAAGTGTTGGTGTGTATATATATGTGCCAAGTTCAAAATGGAATATATCCTGCATTGGTATTCTGGATATATGTATCTCCAGAAGATAATATACATATATATGCTTCCCTGGTGGCTCAGTGGTAAAGTCTGCCTGCCAATGCAGGAGATGTGGTTTCGATCCCTGGGTCAAGAAGAATCCCTGGAGAAGGAAATGGAAACCCACCCCAGTATCCTTGCCTGGGAAATACCATGTACAGAGGCGCCTGGCATGAGGTTGCCAAGAGTCAGACACAACTGAGCAACTGAACACACACACACACACACACTCCTTCAGGACTCCAAGTCCCAAGAAAAAGAGCTGGAGTAAAATTCAGAACATCATGTAAGCAGTGATGTCTGGGTATCAGAACTTGCCGAAGCACCCAAGGAATGCCAAGAAGCTAGTGGGGCTCAAGGTGTCAGGGGAGCCTCCAGATGTTCTCTGTTGGATGTCTCTGAGATCCTGCTGACTCTTCCAAGAAAAATGTCAATGGAAATTCCTCACCTCTCAAGAAGAGGAAAAGGGAATTTTATTAAAGTCAAACAGGATTACAGCTGGGGAAGCAGATACTCAGAAACCTCTGAGAACTGTACCACCTGTTAGAAGGTGAAGGTAGAGTTATGTATTGATACATTTTCTAAACAAAGGATCGTACCACAAAATGACATATAATATTTTACGTAACGTTTACCAAGGATACATAATCCAGGTAAGAATGTACAAAGCAAGCAATAAGTCAACAGGACCCCAAGTGAGCTGGGAGAGAACACTGCTCTTCAGGAAGTGACACTGCTAACATCAGAAGAAAGAGAAAGCAAATGATCTTTACGATAGAGCGGACACTGATGTTTTTCAGGAGTTCTGCTGTAATGAAGTTGAACACTGCACATTAGACAGACACGTAGGGAGAATTTTGTGTTTAATTTTCTCTTGTCCTGCCTCGAAATGTACATTTTATTTCATCACTCCACAATCTCACTAACGCTGATTTATTCTGTTATTGGTTTTTTGTTGTTTTTCTTTGTTACTGGTTTATTCTTGGGATTTTAATTTTTGCTTAGCCAGTTCTGATAGATGTGGGGTGGTGTTCATTTGCATTTCCCTGTTGATTAAGGAGCTAGAGCACCTTTTCATGTGTTTATTGCAACTTGTGGTCAATTTTATTTTAATCATTCTATGTATTTATTTCCCATCTTGCAAAATGGGAGGAGGCCTCCATGGAGGAGGCCACCCCTACACAATAGGTTAAGGCCATGACCTGGTTCCATGGTGAATCTTCTAACCAGTCGTAACCAGAAGTGTTCATTCAAGACAGAAGTGAGACCTAAACTGTGCCATGGGGCAATTGACTTCTTCTTGTCTTTTGGACTCGGTTTCTTCATCTGCTAGTGTTGGAGGGTCTCCTGCAGAAGTGTTGGTCAGCAGTGGCTCGCCGTGGGGATGGGGGTCCTGGTAGCAGCAGTCGTGGGAGGTGCCCCTTGGCCTGAGCATGGTCAATCTTTTGTTACAATTATTTTATTGAAGTAGAATTGATTTACAATATTGTGGTAATTTCTGCTGTACAGCAAAGTGGTGGATTCAGTTATACATACATATTGTACATTCATTTTCATAATCTTTCCCCTTATGGCTCATCACAGGATATTCAGTACAGTTCCCTGTGCTATACAGTAGGTTTTTGTTGTTTATCCATTCTAGACACAATACTTTGCATCTCCTAATCCCCAAGTTGCAATCCATCCCTCCACCCACACTGCCTTCTTGGCAACCACAAATCTGTTCTCAATGTCTTTGAGTCTGTTTCTACTTCATAGATAAGTTCTTTTGTGTCATGTTTTAGATTCCAAATAGAAGTGATATCATATGGTATTTATCTTCTTCTTTCTTACTCACTTCACTTAGTATGATAATCTCTAGGTCCATCCTTGCAAATAGCATATCATTTTTTGTAGCTGAGTAGTATTCCATTGATGTGAGAGTTGGACTGTGAAGAAGGCTGAGTGCCGAAGAATTGATGCTTTTGAACTGTGGTGTTGGAGAAGACTCTTGAGAGTCCCTTGGACTACAAGGAGATCCAACGAGTCCATTCTAAAGGAGATCAGCCCTGGGTGTTCTTTGGAAGGAATGATGCTGAAGCTGAAACTCCAGTACTTTGGCCACCTCATGCGAAGAGTTGACTCATTGGAAAAAACTCTGATGCTGGGAGGGATTGCGGGCAGGAGGAGAAGGGGACGACAGAGGATGAGATGGCTGGATGGCATCACCGACTGGATGGATGTGAGTTTGAGTGAACTCTGGGAGTTGGTGATGGACAGGGAGGCCTGGCGTGCTGTGATTCACGGGGTCACAAAGAGTCGGACACGACTGAGCGACTGAACTGAACTGAACTGAGTATTCCATTGTGTTTATCTGTGTAGCATATCTTTATCCTTTCCTCTGGCAGTGGACATTTAGGTTGGCTCCATGTCTGGGCTATTGTAGACAGTGCTGCAGTGAACATTGTGGTGCATGTGTGTTTTGGATTTTATGCCCAGAAACGGTATTGCAGGATCATATGGCAACTGTTTTTAGTTTCTGAGGAAACTCCGTAGTGTTTTCCATATTGGCCACACCAATTTATATTGGTGCAATTTAATTCCCACCAACAGTGAGGGAGGGTTCCCTTTTCTCCACATGGTCACTCTTTTTTGGATCTATACTTCCATCCATCCTCCCACAGGACTTAATGCCTCCCAAGCATCATATTGTTTCCTCCAAAAACATTTCAGTATAAATCTCTAAAAGATAAGATCTCTCTCCTTGAAAGAAAAACTGCAATATTGGGACTTCCCTGGCAGTGCATTGAGGAAGACTCCATGCTTCCAATACAGGGGGTCGGGGTTCAATTGCTGGTCATGGAACTAGATCTAACATGCCACAACTAACACCCAATGCAGCGAAATAAAATTTTTTAATTGTTTTTAAAGAAGAAACTGCAATAGTCTAGCACACTTAAGGAATTATTAACGTCTTTTGGGGAATTCCGTGGTGGTCCAGTGGTTAGGACTCAGTGCTTCCACTGCCGTGGGCCTGGGTTCAACCCCTGGTTGGGGAACTGAGATCCAAGTTGTGTGGCGTGTCCAAAAACAAACAAACAATAAAAAAAAAAAATACAAGCAACCACTTTTGGGGACTTCCTGGAGGTCCAACAGTTAAGAATCTGTGCTTCCACTGCAAGGAGCATGGATTTGATCTCTGGCCCCTGGTGAGGGAACTGAGATCCCACGTGCCTCATGGCATGGCCAAAAAAAAATTTTAAAAATGTCTTTTGAAATATATGGGATTACCTATTACTTATGGGCTTCCCTGGTGTCTCAGAGGTTAAAGCGTCTGCCTCCAATGCGGGAGACCCGGGTTTGATCCCTGGGTCAGGAAGATCCCCTGGAGAAGGAAATGGTAACCCACTCCAGTATTCTTGCCTGGAGAATCCCATGGACGGAGAAGCCTGGTAGGCTACAGTTCACGGGGTTGCAAAGAGTCAGACACGACTGAGCAACTTCACCTTCACCTTCACCTATTACTTATATTTTCTAAATGGGCAGTTGCCTGCAAGCAGTAATGCTACCGGGTAGATGTTCAGCTCTGGCTGAAGCTTTATTAGGAACGTTCCCATGGTCTGCGATTAGGGAGGTTCTGGCTGGACAGTTCCAAGGACATTAGACAGGATGGATTCTTCCCCTCCACATGCCCCCGGCCCATCTTCCCCTAAGGCTGAAGCAATCCTCCTCCTTGCCCTCCGCCCCTTTGCAGACCTTCCATATCAGGGCTCTCCCTTCAGTCACCTGGCCTGTCCCACTCCTTGCTCCACCCAGGATTCTCTTTTCAAATCCCCCTTGGTGTGTTTCTCCTTCAAACAGGCCAATGTTTTGATCATTATTCTGTTGTAGAGATTAGAAATTTTAGCAGAATTTTTCCTAATGTTTTGATTATTTCATTTCTAGGCGTGGCTTCAGTAGAAGGAATTGCTTCTTTAGGGCAAAGATGTTTTGTGAATTTTGTAGTTGTTTTCTGCTCTTGACCCCCAGAGGCTGGGTTAGGTGGGGAGCTGAGAGGATTTTATCTGAAATCCTGTCTCCTCAGTTCAGTTCAGTTGTGTCTGATTCCTTGCAACCCCATGAATCGCAGCACGCCAGGCCTCGCTGTCCACCACCAACTCCCAGAGTTCACTCAAACTCATGTCCATCGAGTCGGTGATGCCATCCAGCCATCTCATTTTCTGTCATCCTCTGTAGTTAACTATTAGGTTGGTGCAAATGTAATTGCAGTTTCTGACCATTAATTTTCAGTCATCATAACTAAGCTCAAACACATCTTTATTAATCAGAATAGGAACCATTACAATCAACACAGTTTTGCCAACAAGAAATAAATTTGCTTATTCCTGTAGCTTAAAACTCCGTGCCTTAGGATTCAAGGAATTCTTGGAAAGCATTCTCTGCCTCCTGCTGATTGTGGAAACATTTTCCCTACAAAAGATTGTTGAGATGCTTGAAGAAGTGATAGTTGATTGGCGAGAGTTCAGGTGAATATGGAGGATGAGGCAAAACTTCATAGCCCAATTCTTTCAGCTTCTGAAGCGTTGGCTGTGTGATGTGTGGTTGGGCATTGTCATGGAGAACAATTGGGCCTCTCCTGTTGACCAATGGCAACCCACTCCAGTATTCTTGCCTAAAGAATTCCGTGAGCAGAGGAGCCTGGTGGGTCCCAAGGGGTCCCAAAGAGTCAGACATGACTGAGTGACAAGCAGACATGTTGACAAATGCTGGCTGCAGACGTTGCAGTTTTGGGTGCATCTCATCGATTTGCTGAGCATGCTTCTCAGACGTAATGGTTGGGATTCAGAAAGCTGTAGTGGATCGGTCAGGCAGCAGACCACCAAACAGTGACCATGACCATGAACCTGGCTAGGTTCAAATCCCAGCTCTCTCACCTACTAGCTGTGTGACCTTGGGCAGGTCCCTTGGTCTGTTTTCTCAGCTGTGAAGTGGGGATATGGTCATACCTGCTTCAGAGGTTTCTAACCTGACCAGTAGTAAAAATTTCCATGAAGTTTGGCTGGATTATACTGATTGCAGCACTCATTTAGGGAGTCAAATAGTAATGCATTTGGCTTCCCCTGGAGCCTGTTTTCTCCTGTGCAAGGATCTCCAAGTTAGTGATGATGCTGGATCCTTAAACGTGATGGGAATTCTTCATGGAACTAAAGAATGTAAGACCTCCTGCCTGGATACCTAAGTAACAGCAGGTGTTCAACACCAGGTCCTTACTTAGCGCCTGGTTAGGGACTCTCCAAGGGACAAGTGGTGGGGACTAAGAACGACAGACTCTGGATCTTGGTGACCCTACCCGCTTCCTCTTCTGCGGATTCTGTTTGTTGATTAATTCACAATCTGAATACAGCCGGAAGGAGAGGGTGTCTGGAGAATACCGGAGGCGTGGATGGGAGAAGCTGGCTTGTCAGTTGGGGTCGAAGCAGTGGGGAAGAGGGGGCGGGACAATGAGAAGGGAGGGGCGGGGAGACCACGGAGTAAGAAAGAGCAAATGAGGGCCGGTGGGTGGTTCTGGGTTTTAAGAAGGGAGGGCAGGAGTATGAAAAAGGCCGAGAAGGCAATCAGGGCATGTGGAGCAAGGTGATGGCCTGCTGGGGAGGAGGAGCATGCCGAGATGCAGGGTGGGACTCAGTCAGGGCTCTGCGCGGCCCCGGAGCGGGCTGGCTGCCTGGGACTGTGGTGCAAGTAGGGGAGAATGGAGGGGATGGGAGGAGTCTGGGAACTTGAGGATAGGGCTGGGAGGCGGCTGATGGGGTTTAGGGGGTGGGGGGATGACAGGCGTGTGGCTGGCAGGGGCGTGACTGGTGGAGGCTGGAGGTCATGGACACTCTGACGTCTTGACACTGGATCTCCAGCAGCGGCAGCCTGGCCTGGCGAGGACGACCTGTGGGCCTCTGGGGGCCTGCCCACCAGGGTCCCCGCTCCGGACCGCGAACTCGAGGAGGTGCTGGACCAGAACCGACTGCCTAACGAGCTGCTCCAGGAGGTGCTGAGCTACCTGCCCCCAAGCACGCTGCTCGGGCAATCCCGCCAGGTGTGCCGGCGCTGGGTGGTGGACGGCTGGGACCTGTGGCGGAGCATCCTGCCCTGGAAACACCCGGACCTGTGGCCCGTCATCCGCACCTGCCTGCCCCCTGCTGACGACCCCGGACCCTGCATCCTGGGCCGCTTCTGCGAGCGCAGACCCATAGGACGCAACCTCCTCCGGGACTCTCAGAGCTCTCGTGGCCTAGGTGGGAGCCCAGGGAAGGGTCCTTGTGGGAGTGGGAGGGAGGGTGCGGTAGCCTTGTGTTTGGTGGGGGCGCGGCAGGGGACCATAGGGGAGACCCATGAGACTTTAGCTGAGCTCACAGGTGGACGACGAACCTGGGCACAAGTCTTTTTTACTTAACACGTGGCTTCCAAAAACATAGCTTAGTGATGCACTGCACGATGGAGGGAACCTATAGAGGCATTCCTGAAGTCTTTTCTCCGTTCTGCCACAGTCCTGGTGACAAGTAAATGTCCCTCCCTATTCCCCAACTACCAGGGCAGTAGTGAGAACTTGCCTCTTTTTGACTTTTCTCCTTCTTTCTTAGGTGGTTTCTAAAGAAGGAAGTATTGGACCTAGGGGAAGAGAGCCAGAACTCCTGGATAGTGGGAAGATTGAGATTTCTGTCTCTGCCTGGTGACCGTGATTATAAAAACAGCCTTTAGCTAAGTGCTGACCTTGACATGGGTGATGTCATTTAGGCCTCCTAACAATCCCTTGGGCTTCCCAGGTGGCTCAGTGGTAAAGAATCTGCCTGCAATGCAGGAGACCTGGGTTCGATCCCTGAGTCAGGAAGATCCCCTGGAGAAGGAAAAGTAAAGTGTTAGTTGCTCAGTTGTGTCCGATTCTATGTGACACCATGGACTGTAGCCCACAAAGACTGTACCCTGTCCATGGAATTCTCCAGGCAAGAATACGGTAGTGGGTTGCCATGCCCTTCTCCAGGGGATCTTCCTGCCCCAGGGATCGAACCTGGGTCTTCTGCATTGCCATGAGATTCTTTACCATCTGAACCACCTGGGAAGCCCATGTGGAGAAGAAATTGACACCGCAATCCGGTATTCTTTCCTGGGAAGTCCCATGGACAGAGGAGCCTGGCTGGCTACAGTCCATGGGGTTGCAAAAGAATCAGACACAACTTCAGTGACTAAACAACAACGTCTTAAGATGAAGGAATAGTAATGACTTTACCACTCTCATAGCCTTAGTACTTAGCAGAGTTCAGTCTCTGAACCCTCCCTTAACCCCCAAAGGAAGCTGGATTGGAAAATGCCTGGTTGGATTCAACACAGATTCAACACATTCACTTAAGTCAAGAACAGAATGTTAAAAAAAAGAACAGAAAGTTGCCAGCAAATAGCACCCTCAGCACCCCTCATGCCCCATTCCCAACACTTCCAACCCAAAGGTAGCGCCATCCTGAATTCTGTTACCATAGATCAATTTTACCCATTGTGATACTATATATATACATATATATTAATATATATATGAATACATTATATATGGTGTCATATGTAGTATGTATCTGACTTCTTTCAATAACATATTTGTAAATTCATTCATAATTGTCTATAACTACAATTAATTTACTTTCATGACTGTATAATATCTTATTGAATATACTATAATGTATCCATTTACCACTGATGGACATTAGACGTTGTTTACTTTGAATGTTGCTGGGTATCTCTTCATCTGTTTATTTAGATTCTCCTGGATGCTTTTAAAACACTAAGAAAATTATACCTTAAATCATTACCACTGTTCAGTTCAGTTCAGTCACTCAGTCATGTCCAACTCTTTGCAACCCCATGAACCGCAGCACACCAGGCCTCCCTGTCCTTCACCAACTCCCGGAGTTTACCCAAACCCATGTCCATTGAGTCGGTGATGCCATCCAACTATCTCATCCTCTGTTGTCCCCTTCTCCTCCCACCTTCAATCTTTCTGAGCATCAGGGTCTTTTCAAATGAGTCAGCTCTTCACATCAGGTGGCCAAAGAATTGGAGTTTCAGCTTCAACATAGTCCTTCCGATGAACACCCAGGACTGATCTCCTTTAGGATGGACTGGTTGAATCTCCTTGCAGTCCAAGGGACTCTCAAGAGTCTTATCCAACATCACAGTTCAAAAGCATCAATTCTTTGGAGCTCAGCTTTATAGTTCAACTCTCACATCCATACATGACCACTGGAAAAACCATAGCCTTGACTAGACGGACCTTTGTTGACAAAGTAATGTCTCTGCTTTTTAATATACTGTTTAGGACTCAGATGGTAAAGCGTCTGCCTACAATGTGGGAGACCCAGGTTCGATCCCTGGGTTGGGAAGATCCTCTGGAGAAGGAAATGGAAACCTGCTTCAGTACTCTTGCCTGGAAAATCCCATGGACTGAGGAGACTGGTAGGCTACAATCCATGGGGTCGCAAAGAGTCGGACATGACTGAGCGACTTCACTTTTCACTTAGGTTGGTCATAACTTTCCTTCCAAGGAGTAAGCATCTTTTAATTTCCTGGCTGCAATCACCATCTGCAGTGATTTTGGAGCCCCCCAAAATAAAGTCTGACACTGTTTCCCCATCTATTTCCCGTGAAGTGATGGGACCAGATGCCATGATCTTAGTTTTCTGAATGTTGAGCTTTAAGCCAACATTTTCACTCTCCTCTTTCATTTTCATCAAGAGACTCTTTAGTTCTTCACTTTCTGCCATAAGGGTGGTGCCATCTGCATATCTGAGGTTACTGATATTTCTCCCGGCAATCTTGATTCTAGCTTGTGCTTCATCCAGCCCAGCATTTCTCATGATGTACTCTGCATGTAAGTTAAATAAGCTGGGTGATAATATATAGCCTTGATGTACTCCTTTTCCAATTGGAACCAGTCTGTTGTTCCATGTCCAGTTCTGTTGCTTCCTGACCTGCATACAGGTTTCTCAGGAGGCAGGTCAGGTGGTCTGGTATTCCCATCTCTTGAAGAATGTTCCACAGTTTATTATGATTGACACAGATAAAGGCTTTGGCATAGTCAATAAAGCAGAAATAGATGTTTTTCTGGAACTCTCTTGCTCTTTCCATGATCGAGTGAATGTTGGCAATTTGATCTCTGGTTCCTCTGCCTTTTCTAAAACCAGCTTGAACATCTGGAAGTTCACGGTTCACGTATTGCTGAAGCCTGGCTTGGAGAATTTTGAGCATTACTTTACTAGCGTGTGAGATGAGTGCAATTGTGCGGTAGTTTGAGCATTTTTGGCATTGCCTTTCTTTGGGATTGGAATGAAAACTGACCTTTTCCAGTCCTGTGGCCACTGCTGAGTTTTCCAAATTTGCTGACATATTGAGTACAGCACTTTCACAGCATCATCTTTTAGGATTTGAAATAGCTCAACATCTTTGCCACCAATGAGACCTAGAAGAAATAATGTGGGAGGAGGTACCTTGAAGAGCATGGCTCTAGGTCATTACTTCTTTTTTAAAATTTTTATTTATTTTTAATTGAAGGATAATTGCTTTACAATGTTGTGTTGCGTTTCTCCATATATAAATCAGCTACAAATATACATATGTCCCCTCCTTCCTGAACCTCCCTCCCATCTCCCACCCCAAGGTTCATTCTAAAATGAACATACATGCAGGCCAGCTGGGGACTGGGTTTAGTGCAGATGGATTCATTGCAGAGGCAGAGGGATCAAGCTTCCAAAGGACATGGATGGTGCTAGTCCTGGGGATCACGGCACCATTTTGGATTTGTAGACATAGGAAGGCATCTCTGGTGGAGGAGGCAAACGCCCAAAGAGATGGGATGGCAAGTCTAGCCTTTAAGGTCTTCCTTCTCCCACAGGTGGTTCTAAGGAAGAAGCAATAAACATGTATATCAGCTAATTGTCCAAATTGTAGATGTCAACAAGACTATCCTGGATCAGTTCTCTAAGAGTAGCTTTCACATCGGGCGGTGCAGAAGGAGAGAGCCCTTGAAGGTCAGTCTGTGTGGGGAAAAGGGTGAAGGGAAAGGTTGGTGGAGCCTATGTTAATCCACTACTGTATAACATACAAACAGCCCAAAGCATTAGTGGCTTAATATCAACAGCACTCATTTTATCTCCTTTCATGGTTTCCTGTTAGGAGCTACTAGGAGCTTCTGACTCCAGTCTCTTATGAAGTTCCATTTCAGATACTGGCTGGAGCTAAAGGGCAGGGTGGGCTGTGAGTGTGTACACAGCAGCTGGTGGCTGGCCAGGCAGCTCTGGGTTTAGTCTCAGAGCTTGGCCATGGGATCCCCCTGGGTGGTCTAATTTAGGCTTCCTCACAGCATGGTGGCTTCAAGGCAGGCAGCTGCTTCCTGGTGGCTCAGGGCTCCATGAGGCTGCTGGAGAAACCAGCAGAAGCTGCATTGCCTCTGTGATCCTGCTGTGAAAGTCACTCAGCATCACTCCCACCACACTCTTGGTTACAATGAAACCTGCCCAGATTCAAGGTGGGTGGGAATTAGACTCCACCCCTGGGTGAGGAGTGGCATGATTCTAGAAGGATGTGTGGAAGTGGAGACATTGTTGCAGCCATCTAGGGAAAATACCACCTGCCAGAGGGCCCCCAACTCAGCCTTTGAGGGCACAATGGAGCTTATCTCTTTTTCTCCCTGAAGGTCAACCATGTGTTCTCCAGCCTTGAGAAGGGTGTTCGCTTTGTGTCTGTGGAACAGTGGATCTTAGTCATGGATCTCAACAATGAGCCAAGTGGAGTCGAACTTACCAACGCCAGTTTGCTCAACTCCAGTTTGATTGTGCAGGTCGCCTATCCTAGTCAAGAGCTATCCTTGGAGAACAACCACCCCACGGATGTCAGGAACTTTGCGTGCGGGCACACCGTTTCTCTAATTAAGGACTTGTAGTTCCTGGCCATCCTGGGATCTCTTGGGTCCAGTTGAGGGTCCTACTAGAAGAAAATTCCTGCTACTTCTATAAGGCAGGCCCTGTTCTTCTGATTGGAAACCCATGGGTGAGCACAGGGAAAGGCTGGGTCATGAAAGGGCTCCTCACCAGGGGCCCTCTGGTTCAGCCCCCCTGCCCTCTGCCCTGGTCTCCTCCCAGGCCTGCTGTAGAGGCTCACTGGTCCCGTGCAGGAAGCCCCCTCCTCATGTCTGAACTGGAAGCTCATTCCTATGACCGAGAAAATTCCAGCCCCCGTAGGGGATGAATTTCATTTTGTGAGGTTTTAAGACCAGGACCAAGACTCATAGCTGACAGTGAACCAACTCAAAAAATGTTTGGAGACAGAGGGTTCTGCCCACCCTGTGAACAATGATGTGGTCCCCTGAGCCCAACCCTATCCTGGATCGTGTGGTGTATAAAATAGTTACATTTTGAAATTCTTTTAAATATGGAGAGAATAAATCAGGAATATCTCTGTCAATCATAGATTATAAATGTAGTATTATTTTGCCAAAAGCGTCTCAGCTCTTTTTAAATAGAAATTCAATGTTACAACCTTGGTGACTACTGGGTTCAGAGTAAGGAGCTGTTTCAGTTGAAAAATTGTACAGAAGGAAACACCAAGAGAAGGTGTTCTCCAGTGAAGAGAATGGAAGAGTCAGAACCCTATTTCCCAAGCCCTAAGCAAATCATGGGATCAAAAGTTAATCAATCAGGGTTAAAAGCCTTGGGCAGGCGGTGGATGTGGGCACAGTTTCACAGTGACACCACATTTGTGACATTCTGGCCACGAGGGTGAGAGAGAACTGTGCAACGGCAGGATCCGGCTGTCCCCACCCCAGTCCAGGGGTCATGGCTGCCCCCTCCCTGCTGCAGGATCCCTAAGGAGCCCCAGGTCTCTGGATGGAAAGCAGATGAAGCCGCTGCTGCCTTTGATGTGTCCACCCTGAAGTGTCCCCCCACCTGCAGTAGAAGATGGGACACACCCCAAGGGGAGGGTGTTTTGTCAGTTTCATCCAAAGGGGAGTATGACAGGTTGACAGGTTGAAACAGACCTGAGAGTTGTGGGGACCTAAGAGTAGTGACCACATGTAGTGTGTGGTTCTGGAGTAGATACTGGTTTGGACAATTAAGCTCTGAAAGATATTTTTGGGTCAACTGAAGGAATTTAGATAGGAGGAATGAGATAGGAATTTATAGGAAGGGAAAGATGGAGACCATTGCCTGGGGAAAAAGCAAGCACAGATTTTTATATATATATATATACTCCTTAAAGAGTCCCAGGTGGTACTAGTGGTAAAGAATCCACCTACCAATGCAGGAGACCCAGGTTCCATCCCTGGGTTGGGAAGAGCCCCTAAAGGAGGGCATGGCAACCTATGCCAGTATTAAATTTGGACACGACTGAAGCGACATAGTGTAGCATAGCATGTATACTCTTATATGTTATGTAGAACATATGCGCATATATGCTGCTGCGGCTGCTAAGTCGCTTCCGTCGTGTCCGACTCTGTGCGACCCCATAGACGGCAGCCCATCAGGCTCCCCCGTCCCTGGAATTCTCCAGGCAAGAACACTGGAGTGGGCTGCCATTTCTGTCTCCGATGCATGAAAGTGAAAAGTGAAAGTGAAGCTGCTCAGTCATGTCCGACCCTTAGCAACCCCATGGACTGCAGCCTACCAGGCTCCTCCGTCCATGGGATTTTCCAGGCAAGAGTACTGGAGTGGGGTGCCATTGCCTTCTCCATGTGCATATATGGGCATATCCATATGTGCTAAAATAAATTAATATATATTTACATAGCCTTGTGTTTGTATTCTAGACTATCTTCTGGATATGTGTATATAGAATAAGAATATGAACTAAAGTGTTACAGGGTTTACTGCAGTGGTGAACAGTGAATAGAGGTGAGTTTTGTACTTACTGATTTTGCCTATCTGAATTTCTTACTTTCTACCTGTGTGTCTAGAAATATAATGTTATAGACAAATGTAAGTGAGCGAGTGAGTGAAATCGCTCAGTCGTGTCTGACTCTTTGCGACCCCATGGACTGTACCTTCCATGTAAAGCATCCCCCAAATGCAATTTCTCTTCCTTTACAGAAATACCTATGCTTATTTACTTATTTATTGTTTTTTAAATTTGCCTGAGCTGCACCATTTGCCTGGATCTTAGTTCCTTGACCAGATATTGAACCTATGCCCTCAGAAGTGAAAGTGCAGAATCTTAACCACTGGACTGCAAGGGCATTCCCCAGATATAACCACATTTAGAAGACATCTTTTTTTTTTTTTCTAAGTGAGTTAATTTTTTTTAAGATTAGTTTATTTTTGGTTGCACTGGGTCTTCCTTGTTGCATTCAGGCTTTCTCTAATTGGAACGATCTGAGTCTACCCTTCGTTGCGGTGTGTGGACTTCTCCCTGAGGTGGCTTCTCTTGTTGAGGACCACAGGCTCTAGGTGAGCAGGCTTCAGTAGTTGGGGCACAGGGGCTTAGTTTCTCCGTGTCATGTGAAATCTTCCCAGACCAGGGATCGAACCCATGCGTTGATAGGCGGATTCTTATCCACTGTACCATCAGGGAAGTCCTAGAAGACATCTTTGCTGACTAGATTTTTTGCTTTGTTATAGAGAATTCTCGGAGAAGGCAATAGCACCCCACTCCAGTGCTCTTGCCTGGAAAATCCCATGGACGGAGGAGCCTGGTAGGCTGCAGTCCATGGGGTCGCTAGAGTCGGACACGACTGAGCAACTTCACTTTCACTTTTCACTTTCATGCATCGGAGACAGAAATGGCAGCCCACTCCAGTGTTCTTGCCTGGAGAATCCCAGGGACAGGGGAGCCTGGTGGGCTGCCGTCTGTGGGGTCGCACAGAATCGGACACAACTGAAGCGACTTAGCAGCAGCAACAGCATAGAGAATTCTAAATTATAAGCAGATGTAGAGAGAAGAGTATTATAACTTCCACATATCTATTAGCCAGAAACATATATTGACTTATGGCCAGTCTTCAATCCACAGCACTATCAGTTCTCTCCTCTTATATATATATTTAATATATATTTTTATTTTGACAGAATCTCAAACTTAAAGAGATATTGTAATTATGGCACATAAACATTTTTTCCCTGTGAAACATTTAGTAAATTTCCAACTTGATGCACCACCAACCTCACTACAAAATCTTTTTGTGTGTATTTTCTGCAAATCCGGACATTCTTCTACATCACTACAATACAACCATTGGGATAATGAAGCTCGTGTTGAATAAATAACAGAAAGGCTTAACATAGCTTTTCTCTCTTCTTGGAAATACCTGTTTGCAAGGTGAGCCCTGGCTGGCAGCTGGAAACTTGAATTTTGGAAGTGTCCCCACTGTTTCTTAACTGATAAGAAGGCTCATTATACTTAGACTGTGCAACCAAGATGGTTTCTGCTTGACCCCCGCTTTCATTTGGGGAATCCATAATTCTGTTACGTGCCAGAAAGAGGGTCCTCCATGTCCAGGTCCCAGTGACACTCCAAGGTGCTGGGTCTCTCATGAGCTTCCCAGGACATCGCTCATGTGTGACTGCCTTTTTGTTGCTGTGGGAAAATTTCACTCTGCATGACCCCCAAGAGGGAAGGGGGAGGACAGAGAGAAGAGGCACATGGATTCTCCCAGTCTCTGCTTTAGTGTTTTCCCCTGAGGATCCGGCTGTGCATCCTTTCTGCACTCCTGTAGTATATTTCAGGGGTGAGTCTGAGACAGACCTGGGACCTGGGACCCTTTGCTGAAAAGCACTGCAATGTTTGAACCTGGATGTACCTCTCCTCGAACATGCATGCGTGCTAAGTGGCTTCAGTCGTGTCCAAGTCTTTGCGACCCTGGGACTGTAGCCCACCAGGCTCCTCTGTCCATGGGATTTCCCAGGGAAGGATACTGGCTTGGGATGCCATTTCTTCTTTCAGGAGCTCTTCCTGACCCAGGGATCGAACCTACATCTCCTGCATTGGCAGGTGGATTCTTTACCACTGAGCCACTAAGGAAGCCTGAGCCTCAGTTTACTACTACTACTAAGTCACTTCAGTCGTGTCCGACTCTGTGTGACCCCATAGACAGCAGCCCACCAGGCTCCCCCGTTTACTGAGGCTCCAGCCTTGGTTTACTCTTTTGTAAATGGGAGGAGCCATAGTACCCACAGCTTAAGATCCAGTAAGAGGTTAAATGGTCTTTCCCTCTGATCACTTCATTATTGTTATTACTATTATTATTGTGTAGGTCAAACAAATGACAGTTGTGAGATTGATTTTGGGAGTGGTCCCTCCACTTCAATCTCTTGGAAGAGTTTGAGAGGGATCAGTGTTAAGTTCTACTTTGAATGTTTGCTAGAATTTCCCAGTGAAGCCATCTGGTCCTGGATTTTTGTTTGTAGAGAGTTTTTATTTTTTTAAGATTTATTTATTTATGCTGTGGACTCTGTAGTTGTGGTGCACAGGCTTGGTTACTCTATGGCCTGTGGGATCTTCCCAGACCAGGGATTGAACCCGAGTCTCCTCCATTGACAGGCAGAATCTTAACCACTGGACCTCCACGGAAGCCCCTGTAGGGAGTCTTCAAATTACAGAGTCTATTTCACTTCTAGACATAGGTTTGTTTTTTTTGTTTGTTTTTTAAACTGTTTCTTCATGATACATTTTTTTTTTTAAGATTTATTTATGTATTTAATTTTGTCTGCACACAGACTCTCTAGTCGTGTCCTGCAGGCTTGAGAGCCCTTGGGCTCAGTAGCGGTGGCACATGGGCTTAGTTGTTCCCAGACATGTGGTGTCTTAGTTCCCGGACCAGGGATCGAACCCACATCCCCTGTATTGCACTGCACCACCAGGGAAGTCCCCCACACAAGGAATTATTACTGTCTTTTAAAATACATGAGATCACCCATTACTGATATTTTCTAAATGAGCAGTTGCCAGCATGGAGTAATATGTATCCTGCCTGGGCAGGATACGCCAGAGATGCAGGCAACTTTGGCTGAACCCTTATTGGGAATGTTCACATAGTCTGTAATTTTGGATATTCCAGCTAGACAGTTTGATGAGAAGCAAGTAGTGGCTTCTTCTGGAAGGAGGGAACCCCTCCACACCCACCAGGCCCATCTCCCCCTCAGGCCGGAGCCCTCCTCCCCATCCCCCACCCCCTCTGCAGACCTTCCATAACAGACTCTCCCTCCAGACCCTCCTGTCCCACTCCCTGCCCCACCCAGCTCTTTCTTTTCAAAACCCCCAAGGTGCAAGTGTCCCTCTCCAGATAGGTTGGTGCTTTGATCTTTTTTTTTTTTCCTTTGGCTGCACAGTGAGGCTTGTGGGATCTTAGTTCCCTAACCAGGGATCCGGGTCCCCTGCACTGAGAGCTCAGAATCCTAACCCCTGACCGCCAGAGAATTCCCGGTGCTTTGATGTTTAAAGCCTCTTATTTTATTGTAAAGCCTATAAAATTGCCTCTGGCCTGAACTTTTCTTAAGGCTTTGATTACTTCATTTCCAAGCATGGCTTCAGTGGAAGGAATTACTTCTTGAGGCAGAATAAGTTATATGGATTTTGTGGCCCTTTTCTGCTCTTAACATCCCCCCCGCCCTGCCATTCTGGGTTGGATGGGGAGCTGAGAAGCCTTTGTCAGAAATCCCAGCTCCAAACCCACATCCCCCAGACCACTACTCCAGGAGACATGGGCACGTCAGGGCTGAACCACCTTGGGCAAAGGGCTTGAACCCAACACCCAGGGCTGCCCCACTCAACATCTAGGGAGTGGGGCTCTTTTCTAATCCCTCCCACTCTCCAGAGAGAGGAGATTTTGTTAACTACTTACCCCCTTCCTCCTAGGATCCCTGGGACCCTCCATCCACACAAAGGGCCCATTCCCAGTTCAGTTCCTTCCCTGGAATCAAAATACCTCCTAGCTCACCACTCTATTCCTGTTAACAAGATAGGAGAACCAGGGCCAGGGAAGCCAAGTTGACGGAGGTTTTAATGCCTTCATTATATTCACGTAGCAAGCCTGCTGGTGCTCCAAGGTTCAGGAATTTTCTACTTCTGCAAACCAGACTGGCAGGTCCCTACCTCCCACTTCCCAAGCACACCTCCAGAGATGCACCTCAGTCCCTACTCAACACTTCCCTGCCCATCCTTGTGGCTTCACTGGGTCAGAGCCCACCACAACCTCCCTGCATTTATAGCAAATAGCTTCTCATGCAGCCTTTATCACCTTGAGATGAAATACTTAGGGACTTCCCTGGTGGCACAGTGGATAAGAATCTGCCAGTGCAGGGGTCATGGGTTCGATCCCTGGCCTGAGAAGATTCCACATGCTGCTGAGTAACTAAGCCCATGGACCACGTGCTGCAATTACCGAAGCCTGTGTGCCTGGAGCCCATGCTCCTCAACAAGAGAAGCCACGGCAATGAGAAGCCCAAGCACCGCAGTGAAGAGTAGCCCCAGCTTGCCACAACTGGAGAAAGCCAGAGTACAGCAATGAAGACCCAGAGCAATAAAAATGATTAATTTTTTTTAAAAAAGAAATGAAATACCTAGATAATGAAACCTACCTCCACTGAGAATTCTTTAAATGTTAATAAAATGTCCCAAAGTATTTATGTATAGTGGAAAGCTGAAATAAAAGGAGAGAAATTCATGAGTAAAAGAATACATATTTCAATATGCAAATGATACCTGAACTTGATTCCGGCAAGTTTTAGCTACTCAAAGTGCGGTCCATGGAGGACAGCCATCAGCACCCCTTGGGAATTTGTTACAAGTGCAGACCTCATTCAGAGTCAGATTTTAAAACCTCTGCAGGATATGTGAAAAATCCCCAGGGTATACAGACTTCTTGTGTGGGTGTGCTCAGTCGCTCAGTCGTGTCCAACTCTTTGTGACCCTGTGGACTGTAGCCCACCAGGCTCCTCTGTCCATGGAGATTCTCCAGGCCAAAATACTGGAGTGGGCTCCATAACCTGCACTTGCCAAGTGGCACTAGTGGTAAAGAACCTGCCTGCCAATGCAGGAGATGTAGAAGACATGGGTTCAATCCCTGAGTGAGGAAGATCCCCTGGAGGAAGAAATGGCAACCTACTCCAGTGTTCTTGCCTGGAGAATCTGGTAAGAATCCCATAGACAGAGGAGCCTGGAGAGCTACAGTCCACAGGGTCCCAAAGAGTTGGACATGACTGAAGCAGCTGAGCACGCAGGGCAGGCAAGGTTTCATAACACCCACAGCTGGCACTGCCTAGATGAAGAGATTTTGCCCTTTTCTGAATTGGAGCATAATAACTAGTAAAGTGCCCACAATGCCAAGAATATTCTTCCAATTGACCCAGCAGTTGAACTCCTGGACCCTTCAGGGTCTATTTACACACTCTACATTTACAGACAAACTGGAATTAGGTTCTAGGCTCAGCTTAACAGGCTTTCCTCCTGCAAGAAAACACCCAGAACATTGACGAAAAGGAGGAAGAATCCAGGACAGTTCTCCCTTAAGGGGTGCTGTCCTGTATTGTGACACCAAAATGCACCCATAATTTCCCCAAAGGCCCCTGGGGTGCTTTGTACACCCTCCTCTCCTGGGAGCTATTATGCTCTAATCATTACCTTCCAGGCAGCAGGCTCCTGGAATCCAATGATTTTTTTCTGTTTAACTGGAGTACATCATGGAGAGTAATTCCAGGAATTAACAGAGATGGTGTCTGAGGAAAAACTGATGAATGGAAACAGACTTGTCAGTTTCTGCCCTTTTATGCTACTTGAAACTTTTAGACTGTTTTTTAAACCACTTTTTGAACTCATGTGTGCATGGGTGCTAAGTTGCTTCAGTCGTGTCCAACGCTTTGCGACCCTCTGGACAGTAGCCCAACCAGGCTCCTCTGTCCATGGGATTCTCCAGGCAAGAACACTGGAGTGGGTTGCTGTGCCCTCCTCCAGGGGATCTTCCCGACCCAGGGATCGAACCCACAACTCTTATGTCTCCTCCATTGGTAGGCGGATTCTTTACCACTAGTGCCATCTGGGAAGCCCAAACTCATGTTTGGATTCTAATTGATTTTCATAATCTCATTATTAAAGAGTCCCACAGTTTAAACATTACATCAAAAAATAATGTATTGCTTTGGACAGAAAGGTGTGATTTCTAAGATTTGCTTCAAATTGCCTGAGGGAGCAAGTGTGTGGGAGTAGAGATGAAACCGGATTAGTTAGGAGTTAACTGTTAGAGCTAACTGTTAGTGGTGTTCCTTCCACTCTTGCACTTTGGGAAAAACTGCATTGAAAATATACACATTGAAAAGAAATGTGCTGTGTATTATAGTCAGTCCACCTCTTAAAATTCAAGGTCTCCCTGCACAAACTGCTATGGCTCCCTTTCCCTTTCCCTTCTCTATTTCCCACAGCATGGATCACCTTCCAACACAGATGTCATTCACATGTCACGTCTACTGCTCATCATGGCCCATGTGAATCACAGTCTGATTTAACGATTACTCCATAATCAAACAGTTTTTCTACAATTGTGAAGAAGATGTTGGAGAGCTGACAGGAGATTTCCCAAAAGTATCTAATTTGCTTATTCAGTCTCCTGCTCACCATATCGCTCTCCTAAGTTCCACGTGGGCAAAAATCCATGATGGTTTTACTTGCTGATATTTAAAATTAAATGTGTAGCTTGCATTTCATTTTTCTTGGATAGAGTTGGTACAGAGGTTAAAAGCAAGAATTCTAGAGCCCACCAGGCTAGGTTCAAATCCCATCTCTGTCACCTACTAGCTGTGTGACCTTGGTCAGGTCACTTGGCCTCAGTTTCCAACCTGTGAAGTGGAGACATAGCCCCAATCTTAGTGGGTTGCTCCTGTCGTTGTTCAGTAGCTAAGTCGTGTCCAACTCTGCAACCCCATGAACTGCAGCACGATGGGCTTCCCTGTCCTTCACTGTCTCCTGGAATTTGCTCAAACTCATGTCCACTGAGTCAGTGATGCTCCTCTGACTGGTAGTAAAACGCTCCATGAAGGTTGGCTGGGTTTATTAGAGGTTACAGCACTCTTTTAGGGAGTCAAATAGAAGTGCACTTGGGAGACTTCCCTGGTGGTCCAGTGGCTAAGATTCCACATTCCGGATGCAGGGGGCCCGGGTTTGATCCTTGGTCAGGGAACTAAATCCCACAAGCCACAACTAAAGATTCCCCAGCAAAGACTGAAGACTTGGAGTGCTGCAACTAAGACCCAGCACAACCTAATACATAAATAAATATTAAATATTAAAAATTAAAAAAGAGCATTTGGCTCCTGTTGCAGCCTGATTTCTCCTGTGCAATGATCTCTGGAATAGTGAGGTTGGATCCTCCAAGGTGATGAGAATTGTTACAGGAGCTAAAGGATATGAGGCCTCCCACCCAAATGGCTGACTGAACAACAGCAAGTGTTTAGCACCAACTGAACTCAGAGCCTGGGTAGGGACACTCCCAGAGGTCACTGGTGAGGATGGCAGGTGACAAGACTGAATACTTCCACCAACCTCTCCCTCTTCTGAAGTTTCGGCTCAATTGAGCAGCTACCTCCAAGGTCTCAATACAGCCCCAAATAGAGAGGGTTTCTGGAGATCACTGGAGGTGGAGATGGGAGGGAAGGACTAGTAAGTTGAGGCAGAGGGAGGAGGAGAAGGCCAGCGAGAAGGGAAGGGTGGGCAGAGAATGTGACGTAGGGAAGAGAGTGGGGGTGTCGCCGGGTGGTGCTGGGTATTAAGAAGGGAGGGGCCGGGGAATAAAAAGCGGGCGCCTGAAGCTAGCTAGGTGAAAGCTTGCAGAGCAATGCCTGAGACGCAGGGTAGGACTCGGGGGGCTGCAGAGTCCCAAGGGGTTGGCTGCGGGGGCTGTGCTGCACGCGGAGGAGGGACAGCAGGAGTTTGCTGGCGAGGGTGGATGCAGAGTCTGGGGTTTTGAGGACGGGACTGGGGGTGGTGAGGATGGAGAGACAGCTGGCGGGATTTAGGGGCTGAAAGTCTCGGGGTATGGCTGGCAGGGGTGGGGCTGGCGGAGGTTTCAGGCCCCCGAAACCCTGAAGTATGACCCTGGTTTTCTCGCAGTGGTAGCCCAGCCTGGTAAAACGAGAATGGATAGCTCGGCCTCCGGTGGGGCCTGCCCGCCTGGGTCCCGCCTCCAGATCCCAAACCCGGGAGGCAGTGAACGTGGACCAACTGCCAAACGAGCTGCTCCAGGAGGTGCTGAGCTACCTGCCCCCAGGCACGCTGCTCCGGCACTGCCGCCCGGTGTGCCGGCGCTGGCGAGACTTGGTGGACGGCTGGGACCTGTGGCGGAGCATCCTGCCCTGGAAACACCCCGACCTGTGGCCCGTCATCCGCACCTGCCTGCCCCCTGCTGACGACCCCGGGCCCTGCACCCTGGGCCGCTTCTGCGAGCTCAGACCCATAGGACGCAAGCTCCTCCGGAACTCTCAGAACTCTCGTGGCCTAGGTGGGGAGCCCAGGAAAGGGGTACTCAAGGATGCGGATGGGAGGGTCTTGAGAGGTGTAGCCTCATGGGAAACCTATGGAACTTCTCCGTGGGCTGGAGGGCTGGTCGGGAACTTGGTCACAAATCTCTCTTTTTTTTAACTTTTTTATTTTGTAGGTATAGCAGATTAACAATGTTGTGATAGTTTCAGGGGAACAGCGAAGGGACTGTCATACATATCCGTGTATTCATCCCCCACCCCTCCAAACCTCCTCCCATCCAGGCTGCCACCTATTGAGCAGAGTTCCATACAATCAGTCCTTGTTGGTTATCCATTTTAAATATAGCAGTGTATACATGCCTACCCCAAACTCCCTAACTATCCCTTTCCCCGCCCCCATCACACACCTTTTTCATTTTACACAAGACCTCCAGAAATCCATGGTTCAGCAAAGTTGGGACCCCTTGGCAATAGAGGGTCATGCCTAGGGCCCTTCTCAGATGAGCTTCCAGGGTGCCTACCAATGAATATCCCTATTCCCCAAGGGCCAGGACAGTGTTGAGTTCTTGTTATGGGTTCTCATTGATTTATGTTCTGCTTTCTTAGGTGGTGTCATAAAAAGAAACAAGTGTTGGACCTGGAGGAGGGGAGGGTCTGTGGCCAGAACTCCTGGATGGTGGAAAGATTGAGATTTATGTCTCTGACTGGTGAGTGTGACAAAAACAGCTTTAAAAACAAAGTTGACCTTGGCATGGGTGACAAAGCATATAGGCCTCCCAACAACCTCTTAGATTAAGCAGGAAGGGAAATGACTTCACCACCACCAGGGCTTTTAGTACTTAGCGGTGTCCACTCCCTGAACCCTCGCCCAACCCCCAAAACGGACCTGGATGGGAAGATGCCCGATTAGATCCTATACAGAGGACTTGGTTCAGGAGGAGGCAAGATAGAGTTGGCTAAGAGATCAGATTCTGGAGCCAGACCTCCCACGCTCAAACCGTGGCTTCCTGGTTTTGTGGCCTTGGGCAAGTCACAGGTGCAAGACAGGGTTCCACATCAGCCACAGAGCCAGTGCTTTGAAGTGTGACCTGTTTCATCGCCTTTCATGATCCTTGATCCTGTGGGTTAGTGTGTGTTTTGAAGTCTCAAACTGAGTAGTTCAGAAAGGGGAGATGACTTCCCCTAGTGGCAAAGGAGAACCTGGCATTAGGCTCATGCTTGCTGACTCCAGAGCTTGTGGTCTGTATGATGGTTTTGAAACCATGATGGTCCGTGAGCATCTTCCATGGGATACCTGCCTCAGACAATTTCAAGGGAGGCAAATTCCAAACCTCCGCGTCTTTGTTCTCTGTTTTAAATAACTCAGCTACAGATCACATCTATGGTGGGAGCATCATATAGTTATTCTTCCCAATTGCTATCTCATAATCCTCCAGTTTTACAGAAAAAGAAAGCCCCTTATTGTGTTATATGGTCCCCAGATGTAAAGACTACTTGAGAGATAAGCAGAGTGATCAGCTGAAATTTTGGCCTTACCAAATTTCCTTTTTTTTTTTTAATGGTCCATTCTGTGCACAGCCTGATGATGAAGGTTGGGGATTTCGGAAACTGAAGGGCTTTTGTTTTTTTGACTGCACTGGGTCTTAGTTTCCAGCATGCGGGATCTTTGACTTTGCAGCATGTGAACCCTCAGGTATGGCACGTGGGATCTAGTGCCCTGATCAGGGATCAAACCCCAGCCCCCTACACTGGGAGTGCAGAGTCTTAGCCACTGGACTACCAGGGAAGTCCTGTGCTTATTTCATTTTTTTCCTTTTTAAATTTTTTGGCTGTGCTGCACCAAAATATAAATATCTTAGTTCCCCCACCAGGGATGGAATCTATGCCCCCTGCAGTGGAATCATGGAGTCTTAACCACAAGACCACCAGGGAAGTCCACCAAACTTACTTTCAATCAAGGCACCATAAACTGCCCCCTCTGCAAATCCATCTCATTAGAAGATGTATTTACAGTCAACTTCTGTTTTTAATTCTTTATCAAACTATTGTAGCATATTTGTATGGCTTTGAGCAATAGTGTACCAGTTGATTGTAATAATCAGTAACTCCTTCAGAGAAGACAATGGCAACCCATTCCAGTACTCTTGCCTGGAAAATCCCATGGACGGAGCCTGGTAGGCTGCAGTTCATGGGGTCACAAAGAGTTGGACACAACTGAGCGACTTCACTTTGACTTTTCACTTTCATCCATTGGAGAAGGAAATGGTAACCCACTCCAGTGTTCTTGCCTGGAGAATTCCAGGGATGGGGGAGCCTGGTGGGCTGCTGTCTATGGGGTCGCACAGAGTCGGACACGACTGAAGTGACTTAGCAGCAGCAGCCTCAGTTTTGCCATACATCACCCAGAAACCCTGAAAACTCCCAATGCCTGGGTCACACTCCATACCAAGTAAACAGGAGTGTCTAGGATGAGAGAGCCAGGTGTCAAGATCTTTGAAGTTTAGAGCCTACTGCAAGGTTAGAGGTCACAATGTCAAGAGCACCTTTCAACTGCCAGGTAGGGGGATTCTCAAAGCCACCCTCAGCCTCAGTAATTGACTAGAAAGACATAGACTTGAATGAAAACTCTATACCATTAGTTTATTAAAGAGAAAAAAGTACAGATAAAATTAGCCAAGGGGATGATCACAGGGAAGCATCCAGGAGAAGTATCCAACACCAGACTTCCATTGCCCTCTCCTCCCCGTGGAGTCAGGATGTACAATTGCCCTGGCCTTCATGGGTGACAGTATACAGGGAGTAATGCCAACCAGGAAGCTCACCTGAGTTTATAGGGGCTTTATCATGTGTTTAATCTCAGCCTCCAGGTCAGCTAATATTGCCTGAAGCATCTAAGTCACATTGCTGGTCTTCCTGGAGTGACCAGCCCCCATTATAGACTATCCATGTGGACATGGCCAGCACTCGACAATCACAGTGGCAGGCTGTCCCCAGGCAAACAAGGTTACTCCTGTCAGACATAAAATCCTAAGGGTCCAGAGATTACATCCCAGAAGCAGAGAGCAAAGACCATACGTTGGGACCTGCCTATGGGAGGAGGTGCTTCCCAAGTGGCTCAGTGGTAGAGAATTCGCCTGCCAATGCCAGAGACTCAGGTTTGATCCCTGGGTCAGGAAGATCCCCTGGAAAGGGGAATGGCAACCCACACCAGTATTCTTGCCTGAGAAATCCCATGGATAGAGGAGCCTGGCAGGCTACAGTCCATGGGGTCACAAAAAAAGAGTCAAGACATGACTTAGCAACTAAACAACAACAGTGGGTGGAGGTACCTTGAAGCCCGTGACTCCAATTCATTACCTGAAATGAATGCGCGTGAAGACCAGCTGGCTGCTTTTTTTTTTAATGGGCTCATTGTGGGATCTTAGTTCCCTCTTCAGGGATCAAACCCATTCCTGTTGAATTGGGAGCATGGGGTCTGGACTGCCAGGAAAGTCCCTGGGGAGCTTATTTAATGCAATTCATTGGGATTTGTTGGGTATAGGCAAGATCCAAGCTGCCAAGGAACCCTGATGGTGCTTGGCCTGGGGACCACATTTTGGATTTGCGTACATGCAGAGGCGATACACGTGAAGTGGGCAGACATCCAAAAAGATGAAGCAGCAAGTCCAGCCTTCAAGGTCTCCCTTATCGCATAGGTGGACCAGCCGACGTGGCTCTGACAATTTGTATCATCTCATTGTCCAACTTCTAAGTGCCAACCAGTCCATCCTGGGTGATTTCTATGTTATGCCTGTTCCCATCGGCAGTGGACAGTGTCTCCTAGGTGGTGAGTCTCTGACAGGGGTGAAGGGAAAGGATGGTGGAGTTTCTGATGAACTAATGTTACATAACAAATTGCCCCCAAATTTAGTGGCTCAGTATCAACAGCTCTCATTTTATCTCCTCTCATGGTTTCTATGAGGAGGGCTCTGCTGGGAGTTTCTGGCTCTGGTCTCTCAGGTAGTTCCCTTCAGACACTGGCTGGAGCTAAAGGGCAGGGTGGGCTGTGAGTGTGTACACAGCAGCTGGTGGCTGGCCAGGCAGCTCTTGGTTTAGTCTCAGAGCTTGGCCTTGGGATCTCCCTGTTTGCTCTAGCTGGGGCTTCCTCACACTATGGCGGCTTTGGGGCAGGCAGCTGCTTCCTGGTGGCTCAGGGCTCCACCATGAGGCTGCTGGAGAAACCAGCAGAAGGTGCATTGCCTCTGTGACCCCACCATGGAAGTCACTCGGTGAAAGTCACTCAGCATCACTCCCACCACACTCTTGGTTGCAATGAATCAACCCGCCCAGATTCAAGGGGGTGGGAATTAGACCCCACCCCTGGGTAAGGAGTGGCACGATTCTAGAAGGATGTAGAACTGGAGACATTATGGCAGCCATCTGTGGAAAATATCACCTGCCCGAAGGCCCTCAACTCAGCTTCTGAAGGCTCAAGGAGAATTACTTCTTCCTTTCTGTAGGTCAGCCATGTGCTCTCCAACTTCAGTGTGTGCCTTGATTGAAAGGGGACTTCCCTGGTGGTCCAGTGGTTAGGACTCCATGATTTCACTCCAGTGTCACTAGGCAGGTTCATCTGCCCCAGTCCAGGGCTGACCTTGAAGACTACCCTACCTGACCGTACCTTCCAGGAGCTGGGACCACTGGCCGGGTCATCTCAGTAATCAGTGACTTGTAGCTCCCTGGCCTCCTGGGATCTCCTGGGTCCATTCGAGGGTCTGGATTCTTCTGCATGTGCTGAATGGTGACAGTTATGAGCGGAATGTCTGATCCAGCAGTGATTAGGGTGGGAGTGGAGGCAGGTGTCTAAGTCCATGACCCTTCTGCACCAGCCATCCATGAACTTGGCATAGAGCCTAGAGGAATAGTTAGCATCACTTCTGAAACCAAGACTGTGCTTAGCCACTCAGTCATGTCCAACTCTTTGCGAGCCCATGGACTGTAGCCCACCAGGCTCCTCTGTCCATGGGGATTCTCCAGGCAAGAATACTGGAGTGGGTTGCCGTGCCCTCCTCCAGGGGATCTTCCCAACCTGGGGATCAAACCCAGGTCTCCTGCATTGCAAGTAGATTCTTTACCATCTGAGCCGCCAGGGAAGCCAAGACTGCCAGGTTTCAAATTCCAGCTGTGACAAACTAGATACTCCGTATCTGTCCCATCCCTCCAGTCCCACTTCCCATTTCCAACTACTATCCTGGGAAGGTACACACTTTGGGTTACTTTCTCCTTTTTCTACCTATGTTTGTCCCACAATTATCATACAGCATTGTTCTGTTTTTAAGTTACGTGGAAATATTGTACTCACCAACCCACAACTTCATGTTTACTCTGAGGACCTGCTTTTGAATTAGTCCATATTATTACCTAGAGATCTTGTCCTTTTGTGTGTCAGTATTTAACTCTTTTTTAAGTGCCCTTCAATAACGTTTCATAAATTTTTTATAGAATACTGCATTTTTTTGTTACATTTGTTCTGAGCTACCTTAGGCTTTTGTAAACGGACTTTAAAATCTTTAATTTTCTATATTTATTCTTGGTTGTGCTGGACTTCATTGCCGCGCACAGGTTTTCTCTACTTGTGGCGAGCAGAGACTGCTCAGCGCTCGGTCTTCTCGATGTGGCGGCTTCTCTTGTCGCAGATCAGGAGCTCTGCAGTGCTCGGGCTTCGGTAGTTGTGGAACATGGGCTTTGTTGCGCCGAGGCATGTGGGATCTTCCCAGACAAGGGATAGAACCCATGTCCCCTGCGTTGGCAGGTGGATTCTTAACCATTGGAGCACCAGGGACGTCCCTAAAATTTGTTTAACAAAATAATTCTTAATTATCGAAACTACCATCTTTACCTTCTCTACATTCAGTAATATTAAGTATGGGCTTCCCACAGGGTCGCACAGAGTCGGACACGACTGAAGCAACTTAGTGTGCATGAAATGTTAGGCGTATTCACGCTGTGGTGGGGCCAATTTCCAGAACACTTTTCATCTTGTAAAACTGAAACTTTTTACCCATTAATCAACAATCCTCCATTCTCTCCACCTCACCCCCAGCAACCACCATTCCACTTGGTCTCTATGAATTTCCCTACTCTAGGGACCTTGTCTAAGTGGCTTCATACAGTTTTTGTCTTTTTGTGTCTGGCTTATTTCCCTAGAGTAATGTCCTCAAAGGTCATGTTGTAGCATGTATCAGAATTTCTTTTTTAAGGCTGAATAACATTCCCAGCCTTAAAAACACCACATTCTGCTTATCCAGTCATCTGTCAAGGGACACGTGGGTTACTTCCACCTATGGCTGTTGTGAATATTTCTATAAACAGGGGTGTAAAAATATCTCCTCAAGACTCTGCTTTCAGTTCTTTTGGGTATTTATCCAGAAGTGGAATTGCTGGATCATTTATGGAATTAATTTTTTTTTAACTTTGAGCTTTCACACGTACACACAAAAGGAAGAGAACATAGCATAATAAAACCTCATATCCCATCACCCAGATTCAACTGTTATCAAGCTCACTTCTTGTGTTATGTTTTAAGTTTGTACTGAAATTATAAGATATGCACAGAGAAGTGCAATCTAAGCCCATCTGTAACCAGCTAATGGCTAAGAAATCAGACCCGGCCTCTTGTGCCTCCAGGGTGGTGTCACATCTTGGTTGCAGCTTGTGGGATCCTTGCTGGGTCACACAGAATCTTTCTTTGCAGCTCTCAAGCTGTGGTGTGCAGGCTCCAGAGCTCCTGGGCTCTGGAGTTGTGATGCAGGCTTAGTCGCGCCACAGCATGTGGGATCTTAGTTCCCTAACCAGGGATCAAATCCAGGTCCCCTGGATTGCAAGGCAGATTCTTACCCAGCAGACCACCAAGGAAGTCCCTTATGCTTAATTTTTTTTCTCTTCCTGTTTCAAATATAAATTTTATTTCATCATTTCCCTCTTTCGAGTATTATTATTTCAATAGAAAACATTAGGTGATCTGGCCCCCAATGCCAGGGTGCTTGCTCACCTGCCCTGAAGTCATCATGTTCTTTGATGCCAGTCTTAAGAGCCCAGTTTTTCCTTTCCTTTTAGGGGGTTATGCTAGAGAATATTTCACAAGGACTGATAATTGATTCTAGGTTCTCCAATAGGACTTATGCCAACTTCATCCTGTATGTGCCTTATGCATGGCCTTTATAGAGAACAATAGATAAAATCGATAGTTTCAGGTCGTTTAGACATCCTTATTTAATTGGAGTTTTGAATATACACTGCAACGTGCAAGACTTTATTACTCTACAAATGATATAGAATAAAATCAACAGAGCCAACAACAATAACAAAATCAGAAGCAGATATTTAAGCCAACCAGAACTGAACCATTTACCAAAGATTTCATTTAGACTAAAAAGTGTGTCCTTTGAAGGACTTTTTACTTTGTATGTGAGTCATTAGATGTTTATGTTAGAGGACTCATCTGATGTGAAAATACAACATTGTCTGAATTACCACACAAGTTTGTCCCTGCAAAGTAGTTTTAAAAATCAAGAGCCGTTTGTCTTTGCAGCATCAGCTTTTCATCATAGAAACTTCAGAATCGTATAAATTAATTGACTGTAATAAACAAACACGGGCTATATGCCAATGGGAATACTTTAATAGCGCGTAGGAACATCTCAAAAGTCAGTGATGAGAATTACAAGGGGCTCCTATGAGTCTTATTGACCGATGAATTTGATGACGAAATCCAGTGATTGGTTAAATTGCCCCCAGTAGTCATTGCCCGAAGTAGTGATAGTCACTAAAGTGTTCTTGCCTGGAGAATCCCAGGGACGGGGGAGCCTGGTGGGCTGCCGTCTCGGGGGTCGCACAGAGTCGGACACGACGGAAGCGACTTAGCAGCAGCAGCAGCAGTCACTGCCCTCAGTAGTGATGGTGTCACTGAAGAGTTTAATAAATTTTAATTTTGACTGCAAGACAGACATTTGGTAACAGCACATTTGAACTGGTGCAACGTGTCTTTCAGGTGTGGCCCAGACTCTTCAGTCAACTGCCTGCTACTCTTGTCATTTTCTTCTCTTCTGAGCTTGGTGATGCTTGTCTTAGTTTAAATTAAATGCTAGAAGTAGCCATCAGAGTCCCTTCAGGTGGAGAATGAGAGATGTGAATCCATGAATTAATGTCTCTCAGTTTGTCAGTGCATAGGTTGGTAATAATATCTTATAAGTTTCTTTCTATAATGGCTGCAAAGAATCATTTTTTAATGTCCTTTCCAATAAACGAAATCTCCGGATTGTAATCCATGATCGTCCCCATCTCCTGGGAGCTCTTTGTAAAAGTAGTTCCCAATTTTTTAAAAGTATCTCAATAATGTAATGTGTTTCCTTTGAGCCATCTTGGGTGAAAATTTTCAAAACACTGTTTTCCCCATAAAACTACTTTCTCAGATGTCCAATATACATGATGAAGTATCAACAATTGGGTTTCAACAGACACTAATGTTTGGTTTGGTTTTATTAGAGCTAAACCATATTTGTGTGCTGGGGTCGAAATTCCTCCTTTTTGTTGCTGTATCTGTTTCTCTTCATTAGTAGCAATTTCTTGAACCCATAGGAAAAAACCTTTTATTGGGTTAGCAGGGTTAATGGAGAAAAGTGGACATTTTCACAGCTGGACAGAATAAATATTTAAAGCTGCCTGTTGGCCTGCAGCATCAGCAAGTGATTCCTTTCAGCTTCCATAGTGTCAGATTTGGAATGCCTGGTGTTTTAATAATTGATAGCTGCTTTGGCAGTTGTATAGCAATTAATAACTTGTCAATCGGTTTTCTATTTTTTTTTTTTTTGGTAGGTTGCCCTGAAGATGTTAAAAACTTTATTGTTGGGATATCCCTGGTGATCCAGTGGCTAAGACTCCACATGCTGGGTTCGATCCCTGGTCAGGGAACTAGATCCCACATACAGCAATGAAGATCGAAAATCCCAATTGCCAAAACCTAGATTGGGCACAATCAAATAAATAATTTCTTAAAAGTACTCATTGTTTTCATGGCATTCCAAAGTTGTGTACCACTCCAAAAACATAATGACTGTCAGTATAAATATTTGTTACCTGGTCTTTAATTGACAAGCTAAAAAATTAAGGCAATTAATTTAGCATGTTGTGCTACCTTTGTTTCGGGTAAATAAGAGCTTTCAAATTATGTCCACTGTGGGTGTCATTGCATATCCAGCTCAATAATGTCCCTGCTCATCCTTTACATAGGACACATCCATAAACTAATTATATCAGTATTATCAATAGGGGTTTCTTGTGTTAACAGGTCATTCCTGGGAGCAAGAAGTTAATCCAATCTGTTAACAAAATGCAATCATTTTTTTTTCTGTTGTGATGCTGGAAGTTGCAAGACTAGAGTAGATCAAGCCAGAGTAGTACTGGGAATTCCCTGGCCACCCAGTGGTCAGGACTTGGTGCTTTCACTGTGGGGCATCCAGGTCTGATCCCTGGTCAGAGAACTAAGATCCTGTAAGCTATACCACATGGCCAAAAAAACAAAACAAAACAAACCCACAAAAACCAGAGTATTAAAGCAACAATACTTCATAAGAAGTCTGTTGGCTTACAGAATTGTGTGCCGTGTTTTGAAAGTATAGAAGAGACTGTAAGACATAGTTAAAGGAGACCCCATTACTACTTCTTCAGTAGCCTTCCATAAGAGAGTCGTTTCTGAAATAACCATCACACAAAGTGAAAGTCCCTTTGCTACCAAGTCTAATTTAGTTTTGTAGCATAAAAGCAAGTCATCGACAAGCATTTTTGTAAAAGCATTGGAGTAAGACAATAACCGTCTACAAGGGCAAAAGCCTTACGCGTGGTTAAAGACCTGATAACAATGCAGTCGTCAAAGAAATTTGGCTATTTCTGTGACATACAAATTTTAAGATATTAATAATAGCTAGAAGGGAGAAGGCAATGGCAACCCACTCCAGTACTCTTGCCTGGAAACTCCCATGGACGGAGGAGCCTGGTAGGCTGCAGTCCATGGGGTCGCTAAGGGTCGGACACGACTGAGCAACTTCACTTTCACTTTTCACTTTCATGCATTGGAGAAGGAAATGGCAACCTACTCCAGTGTTCCTGCCTGGAGAATCCCAGGGACGGCGGAGCCTGGTGGGCTGCCGTGTATGGGATCACACAGAGTCGGACACGACTGGAGCGACTTAGCAGCAGCAGCAGCAGCAGCAATAGCTATAAACATGACTGTATCTTGGAATACTTAAAATTTGGGGAACTTCTAGAACATGTGTATTAATAAACGTCCGACAACATTGTCCATGTCACATTTGGCTCCATATTAATTCCCCTAGTCTGAGTACAAGCTGATGAAGGGGTTCTGGAGAATATGAGGGGCGGGGCCAGAGGGGCTGGCTAGTAAATTGGTTCAAGGCCGAGGGAGGAGTGGGCCTGACAGTGAGAAGGGAGCGGAGGGGTAGATTGGATTGTCAGTGGGAAGGTGGGGCAAGGGGCGGGGCGTGGTGGGCGGTGCTCGTATTAGGGATGGGGTGGCCTATAAAAAGGGCAGACTTGGCGCTGGAGGCGCAGAAGACAAGGTGACCGGTTAGTCCACCAGGAGCACTGGCTGCGATGCAGGGTATGACTCTGGGGTCTGCGAGGCCACGGGGGTGTGCTGGGTGGGGGTCGGCTGTGCTGTGCTGTGCTTCCTGTGGAGGAGAGGGTTTGCAGTAGTCGGCTGGCAAAGCATGGGTTGAGAGTTTGGGGACTTGAGGATGGGCCTGGTGGGGGTGGTGAGGATGGACAGGCAGCTGGCAGGGTTTGGGAATGGCACTCTTGGAGGGCAGCTGGTGGGGTCTGGCCGTCGGAGCTGCAGGTCCCTAACATTTGGACACTGACTCTCCCGCAGCGGCAACCAAGCCTGGAGAGGAGACCATGTGTACCTCAGCTTCCAGAAACTGGCCAGTCGGTGTTTGCTCTCTGAAGCCTGAACCCAAAGAGACGCCAGGCCCGAACCAACTGCCCATCGAGATGCTCCGGGAGGTGCTGAGCTACCTGCCTCCACGCATGCTGATCCGGCACTGCCGCCTGGTGTGCCGGCGCTGGCGAGACGTGGTGGATGACTGGGACCTGTGGCGGAGCATCCTGCCCTGGAAACACCCCAACCTGTGGCCTGTCATCCGCACCTGCTTGCCCCCTGCTGACAACCCAGGGCCCTGCATCCTGGGCCGCTTCTGTGAGCGCAGACCCATAGGACGCAACCTCCTCCGGAGCCCTCGTGGCCTAGGTGGTGAGCCCAGGAAAGAGGTCTTACTCCAGGGAGAACGTGGGAGGCACCAGACACATGGGGCGCTTGGACTCCGTGAACCGGGTGGAACTGGATCCCAAGAGAAGAGTGGGAGTTTCCCCAAGGGAAACCCCCGGGGAGACTTATCCCTGGGCGGGTGGGTTGGCAAGGAACTTGGGCACTAACTGTTTTCATTTAACAGGAGGCTCCCAGAAATGGACCGTGCTGAGCCGTGAAGATGACTGGACGGAGGAGAAGGAAAACTTGGAGGTCATGCCAAGGGCCTATATGCAAACCAGCTTCCTGTCTTCCTACAGGTGAACGTCCCTCTTCCGCAAGGGCCAGGGCGGTTGTTGAGTACTTGCCCGGTTCTCATTGACCTTTCCCCATCTTTCCTAGGAGGTATCACAAGAAGCAGGTGTTGGACCTGGAGAAGGAGGGTCTGTGGCGCGAACTCCTGGATAGTGGAAACATTGAGATCTGTGTCTCTGACTGGTGAGTGTCATGACAAAAACGGCCCTTTGGCTGATCGCTGATCTTGGCTTGAAATTTTTTAAATTTCTAATTATATTCTTTGTATGTACCTGTGTGGGGTTGGCACAGAACAGTATGAATGGCAAATCAGAAGAATATAAAAATGCATGAATACATTAGGACAAAATTCTCTGGGAGAAGTAGAATGGACTTCTATGTCTAAAGAAGTGGGGCTATGGGAAGTCTCTGTAAAACGAGATAACTGTGTATTTACACCAGTTATTACTCTTATTTTTACATTTTTAATTTCAATCACCAAAAAAGCACGTATCTTGGTTGTGCAATGCAGTGAATTATCACAAAGTGAACACATTCATTTCAATCAAGAACAGGACATTGCTAGCAAACCCCACCCCCATATGCCTCATGCTCTGTTCCCCATCACTTTCAACCCAAGGGTAGTACCATCCTGAATTCTGTTGCCATAGATCAGTTTTGTTCATTTGGACATTTAATATATATGGAGTTGTACAGTATATAGTATATGGTCTTCTTTTAACCAATAACATGTTTGTAAATTCATCCATAATTGTATGGAGCTGCTGTTACTTTACTTTCACTGGTTTATAATATCCATTACGGGAATATAGCATAATTTATCCATTTACCACTGAAGGACATGGGATGTTCTGTCTTTGAATCTTGTTGGATATCCCATCACTAATTTATGTAGATTTCTCTATGCTGTGCTGTGCTCAGTCACTTCAGTTGTGACCCCATGGACTGTAGCCCACCAGGCTCCTCTGTCCACGGAATTCTCCAGGCAAGAATACTAGAGTGGATTGCCATGCTCTTCTCCAGTAGATTTCCCTGGATCTGTTTAAATGATGGGAAAGAAAATTGTATCTTAAAAACACCACCATTGTTCACATTGGAAGTCACATCTTTTACCGCCAGTGGAACACAGGATAAGAAATAATATGGGAGGAAGTACCTTGAAGAGCATGGCTCTAGTTCATTACTTCGGAAATGAATGTGCATGCAGAGTGGCTGGGGAGCTTCTTTAGTGTAGACTGATTTATTGGGGATGCAGAGGGGCTGAGCTCCAACATGACACTGATGGTAGAAGTCCTGGGGACCACAGAACTATTTTGCACTTGCATGCATGAGAAGGCCATTCAGATGAAGCAGGTAGACCCCCAGCGAGATGGGAAGGCAAGTTTAACCTTCAGGTTTTCCCTTCTCCCACAGGCGGAACGACCGACAAGGAATTGACTGCATATATCAGCTAACTGTCCATCTTCTAGATGCCAACCAGGCCATCCTGGACCATTTCTCTCCACTGCCTTTTCCCATCCGGCGTGGTAGAAACAGTGTCTCTTCTCGGGTAAGTCTCTGCAGGGGTGTGGGAAAGCACAGTGGGGCTTATGATGATCTACGGCTGTATAACAAATTGCTCTCAAATTAGTGACTTAATAACAACAGCACTCATTTCATCACGTTTCATGGTTTCTATGAGGAGGGCTCTTCTGGGAGTTTCTGGCTCTGGTGTCTCGTGTAGTTCCCTTCAGACACTGGCTGGAGCCAAAGGGCAAGGTGGGCTGTGAGTGTGTACACAGCAGCTGGTGGCTGGCCAGGCAGCTCTGGGTTTAGTCTCAGAGCTTGGCCTTGGGATCTCCCTGTTTGCTCTAGCTGGGGCTTCCTCCCAGCATGGCGGCTTCAGGGCAGGCAGCTGCTTCCTGGTGGCTCTGGGCTCCATGAGGCTGCTGGAGAAACTAGCAGAAGCTGCATTGCCTCTGACCCTGCAATGGAAGTCACTTGGTGAAAATCACTCAGCATCACTCCCACCACACTCTTGGTTACAGTGAAACCCTCCCAGATTCAAGGGGGTGGGAATTAGACTCCACCCCTGGGTGAGCAGAGGCATGATTCTAGAAGGACATGGGGAAGTGGAGACATTGTTGCAGCCATCAAGGGAAAACACCACCTGCCAGAAGCTCTAACTCAGCTTTTGAAAACACACTGAGAATTAACCTCTTTTTCTGTCTACAGGCCAGCCACGTGTTCTCCAACATCAAGAAGGGCGTTCGCTTTGTGTCTTTTGAACGCCACATCTGGGACTTGGAGTTCAGAAATGAGCAGTATGGAGTGTGTCTGATGAACTCCACTGTCTTCGTGCGGGTCTGTCTACCCTAATCAAGGGCTGTCCTTGAAGACCGCCTGACCTTCCTTCCAGGAGCTGGGACCAGTGGCTGAGCCATCTCAGTACTCGGGGACTTGTAGCTGCCTGGCCTCTGGGAACCTCATGAATCCAGTCAAAGCTTCTACTGGGCCCTGTCTTTAAATTCCGGAAGCTACAAGAAGAAAGCTCTTCCATCAGACTTATTGGCTGCTGCTACTCTAAGACAACTCCTGTTCTACCACAGGAGAACAGTGAACCCGTGAAATGCTGTAGCGGGACAAGGCTCCTCACCCTCCCCCGACGCCAGGCACCTCTGGTTCAACCCACATGCCCTCTGCCCTTGTCTCCTCCTGGTTCTGCATCAGAAGTTTTATTGGTCCCATGTAGGAAGCCCTCTCCTCATAGCTAGAAGCTCATCCCCATGGCTGAGAAAATTCCAGCCACCACTGGTGGTGAGCTTAACCTCGTGGGGTTTCAAGACTGGGAACAGGACTCAGAGCAGAAAGTCAAACTACCTCAAAAACTGTTTGGAGACAGACAGAGGGTTCTGCCCACCCTGTGAACAATGAAGTCGTCCCCTGAGCCCAGCTCTACCCTGGATTGTATTGTATGTAAAATTACTTTGTAATTTTGAAATTATTTTCAAATATGGAGAGGATAATTAAGGAACATCTTTTAAATCATAGGTAATACATATAATTTTGCCAAAACTGTCTCAGCTCTTTTTTAATAGAAATACATTGTTACTGCCTTGGTGACTACTTGGTTCAGAGTAAGGAATTGTTTCAGTTGAGGAAAAACTGCAGAAGAAAGCATCAGGAGAAGGTGTTCTCCAGTGGACAGAATAGAAGAGTCAGAACCCTATTTCCCAAGCCTTAAGGAAATCATGGGGTCAAAGGTTATCAAGCAGCATTAAAAGACTTAGGCCTGTGGTAGACCTGGGCACCGTGTCACAGGGACACCACATTTGTGACATTCTGGCCACAAGGGTGAGAGAGCCATGCAACGGCAGGATCCGGCTGTCCCCACCCCAGTCCAGGGGTCATGGCTGCCCCCTCCCTGCTGCAGGATCCCTAAGGAGCTCCAGGTCTCCGGATGGAAAGCAGATGAAGCCGCTGCTGCCTTTGATGTGTCCACCCTGAACTATCCCCCCACCTGCAGTAGAAGATGGGACACACCCTGAGGGGAGGGTATTTTGTCAGTTTCATTCTAAGGGGAGTTGACAGTTGAAACAGACCTAAGAGTTGTGACCACATGTAATGTGGGTCCTGAAGAATCCTGTGTGGTCCTTCCTCTTGCTCTAATGAGCTCTATTGCTCTGGCCTGGGTCATAGTTAGGACAATTTAGCTCTGGAGAATATTTTGGGGCCAACTGGAAAAATGTGGATATGAGGAATATGAATCAGGCGTTTACAGAAAATTAAAGGTGGAGACAATTGCCCTAAAGAAAAAGCAATCACTGGTCCAGTGTTAAGAGTCTGCCTACCAATGCAGGGGACGTGGGTTCGATCCCTGCTCCAGGAAGATTCCTCATGCAGAGGAGCAACTAAGTCCGTGGCCACAACTGCTGAGCACATGCTCTAGAACCTGTGCTCCACAAGAGAAGCCACCATAGTGAGAAGCCCACGTACCACAGCTAGAGAAAACCCGCACAGAGCAGCAAAGACCCAGTACAGACAAAACCGACGAACAAGAGAAAGCAAAGGCAACCATAGAATTTAATCTGGACATATAAATACACTTCTATTTTTATTGTCCATATATGCATATGTGTAAGTATGCACGGGCTTCCCAGGTGGCACTAGTGGGAAAGAACCCACCTGCCAATGCAAATAAGACTCAGGTTCAATCCCTGGGTCTGGAAGATCACCTGCAGGATGGCACGGCAACTTACTCCAGTATTCTTGCCTGAAGAATCCCATGGACAGAGGAGCCATTTGGGCTACAGTCCATTGGCTACTCACAGAGTCAAACACAACTGAAATGACTTAGCACACACCCATATATGTAGGTATGTGTGTGTGTATATATACATATACTATATACATATATATATGCATGTGTGTAGGTGTATGTATATATATGTGTGTGTGTGTATATATATACACACACACACATATACCTTTTTAGGCCACAACAGCATGAAACCTAGAAAACTACAGGAAAAATAATTGTTCCATGGAAGCTAAACAACATGCTAGTTAAAAAAAACGATGGGTCAATGATGAAATCAAAGAGGAAATTTAAAACTATCTTGAGACAAATCACATTGAAAACATAACCATGCAAAATCTATGGGATGCAGCAAAAGCAGTTCTAAGAGGAGCATTCATAGTGACACAGGCTTTCCCAAAAAACAAACAACCAACAAGCCCTGACATAAACAACCTAACCTAGCACCTAAAGAACTAAGAAAAAGGAAGACTAAAGAAAGCCTAAAGTCAGCAGAAGGAAAAAAATAACATACACTTTTTCAAAGAATAAAAATAATAAAATCAAGAGCCAGTTTTTTGAAAGAGTAAACAAAATAGACAAAGCTCTGGCCTGCTCTCCAAGGAGAAAAGCGAGAGGACCCAAATAAATAATATAAGAATTCAACAAGAAGAAATGGGGAAAAAATGGGAATTCCCTCATGGTCCAGCGGTTAGAACTCTGCTTCCATTTCAGGGGCACCAGTTCAATTCCTGGTCCAGGTACTAAGATCCCACGTGCTGGACTTCCCTGGTGACCCAGTGGTTAAGAATCCATCTGCTAATGCAGAGAACATAGATTCAACCCCTAGTCCAGGAAGATCCCACATGCCACGGAGCATCCAAGCCCATGAACCTCAACTACTAAGTCCATGTGCTGCAACTTCTAAAGCCTCCTGCCTGGTGCCCACGCTCCGCATCAAGAGAAGCCACCGCTGTGAGAAGCCCACACACTGCACACAAGAGTAGCTCCTGCTCTCCAAAACTAGACAAAGCCTGGACATAGCAGCTAGGACCCGGCACAGCAGCTAGGACCCAGCTCAGCCAAAAAATAAAGTGAACAAACTTCCAAAGAAAGAGGAGAAATAGCAACGGATATTACAGGCATTTTTAAAAAATTAAGAGAATACTATGAACAATTATATGCCAACATTTTAGACAACCTAGAAGAAATAGACAAGTTTCTAGAAATATACAACGCATACAACAAAACTGAATCAGGAAGAAATAGATAATTTGAATAAACCTATCACTAGAAGTGAAATCGATTTTGCAATTTTAAAACTCCCTGCAAACAAAAGTCCAGGACTGATGGCTTCACTGGGGAATTCTACCAAACGTAAGGAGAACCTTTACTGATTGCTCTCACACTCTTCCAAATAACTGAAGGAGAGAACACTCGCAAAGTCATTCTATGAGCCACCATCACCCTGATACCAAAACCAGATAAAACCACTCCAAAAAGGAAAACTACGGACCAATATCTTTGATGAATATGATGCAAAAATTCTCAACAAAACACTAGTAAACCAAATCCAACAAAGAGCACACACCTTTATCAAGCTGGATTCATCCCAGCATCACAAGGATGATTCAACATATGCAAGTCAATCGACATGATACGTCACATCAACAAAGGACGGAAACCACGTGATCGTCTCAATAGATGCAGAAAAAGCATTTGATAAAATCCAACATCCACCCACAATAAAAACTCATGTCAAAGTGAGTGTAGAGGGATCACATCTCAACATAATTATAGCTACTTATGACAAATCTACAGTCAACATAATGCACAACAGTGAAAAACTGAAAGCCTTCCCACTAATCTGAAACAAGACGTAGAGGCCCACTCCCACCACTTCTATACTATATTATATTGGGAGTCCTAGCAACCAGGATGAGACAAGAAAGGAAATAAAAGACATCCAAATTGGAAGAGAAGAGGTGAAGCTGCCTTAAATGCAGATGGCATGCTAATATATAGAAAAAGCATTAAAGACTTTACACAAAAATACTGGAACTGACAAACAAATTCAGTGAGGTAGCAGAATACAAGATTAACACACAGAAATCTGTTGCATTTCTTTACCCTGACAATGAAATATCAAAAAGTGAAAAAAAAAAAAAAAGCCCTTTTAAAATTTCAACACAGACATCCCTTGCAATCCAGTGGTTAAGAATTCACCTTGCAATGCAGGGGACGAGGGTCCGATCCCTGGTCAGGGAACTAAGATCCCACATACCTCAGAGTAACTAAGCCCACACACAAGTACTGAGCCCTCACACTCCGGAGCCTGTGAGCCACAATTAGAAAGCCACAGCAGAGATTCTGCATGCCACAGCTAAGACCCAACACAGCCAAATACATAAATATTTAAACAAACAAAAAATTCCATCAAAAAATAAATACCTTAGAAATAAATTTGACAAAGGAGGTGAAAATCTTATATGCTGAGAACTATAAAATATTGATAAAGGAAATTGAAGGTGATTCAAAGAAATGGAAAGATATCCCATACTTTTAGATGGGAAAAAATGAATATTGTTAACAGTATTAATGTTGTAATATTTTGATAGCACCATCCAGAGATAAGGACATATATTTTTAATGTACACATAGACATTGGGCTTCCCTGGTGGCTCAGACGGTAAAAAATCTGCCTGACAATGCAGGAGACCTGGGTTCAATACCTGGGTTAGGAAGATCCCCTGGAGAAAGGCATGGCAACCCTCTCCAGTATTCTTGCCTGGAGAATCCCATGCACAGAGGAGCCTGGTGGGCTAAATCCAGGAGGTCGCAAAGAGACAGATACGACTGAGTGACTAATACATACATACATACATCTAGATAGGCACAGACAGAGATCTCATACCTTCACTGCTTAAGTTTCGGAAAGCCTCTGTCCCTCTCCCACTTTTTTCTCTCCCTTTCTGTTTTAAACTCCACTAATTGAGCTGAGGCTGTAGTCTCAAATGAGGTGGGCTGTTTTACCTTTCAAGGACATACCAAGAGTTATAACTTTAAGATTTCTCCTAGGAGATCGTTTACTCTCTCAGGGTCAGAATTTTGAAAAGGTGTTTTATCAAGCTGATTTTCTCTAAATGTCAAAAAACTCCCTCCTGGCCATTTAAGAGTTAAGATAAGTGTTCACGAGCACTGGCTCTGTTCCAAATGTACATGAAGCCAGATGGAGTTGGAGTGAGCGCCCATCTGGGAGCTTTCCTCCTATCGGAAAGCACGCACAACATTGACCAGAAGGAGGAATCCAGGACGGCTCTCCCCTAGGGGGCGCTGTCCCGTGCACGGCTTCCGAAAAGCACTCCCATTACTGTGACATCAAAAATGGAGCCCTAACTTTTTCAAAAGGCCCCTGGGGTGCCTTATACACCTTCCCCTCCTGGAAGCCATTACTCTAAAATCATTATCTTCTAGGTGGAAAGCCCTTTTGGAACCCAGTTATATTTGTTTTTCTTCTTAATCAGCATACTCCATGGGATATGATTCCAAAAATTAACAGTGATTGTCTCTCAGGAGGAAATTGAAGAATGGAGATGCAAACTTGCTTGTCAGTATTTTCCCTTTGAGCTTTACTTGAAGATTTTTTTTTACCTATTTTTTTAAACCACTTTTTAAACCCCTGATTGGATCCAATCAATTTTCATAATCTCATTAGCAAACAGATTACATCAAAAAAATAATGTATTGCTATAGACAGAAGCAATATGAACTCCTTATTGCCAAATTCAGACTTAAATTGAAGAAAGTAGGGAAAACCACTAGACCATTCAGGTATGACCTAAATCAAATCCCTTATGATTATACAGTGGAAGTGAGAAACAGATTTAAGGGACTAGATCTGATAGACTGCCTGATGAACTATGGACGGAGGTTCGTGACATTGTACAGGAGACAGGGATCAAGACCATCCCCATGGAAAAGAAATGCAAAAAAACAAAATGGCTGTCTGAGGAGGCCTTACAAATTGCTGTGAAAAGAAGAGAAACGAAAAGCAAAGGAAAAAAGGAAAGATATAAGCATCCGAATGCAGAGTTTCAAAGAATAGCAAGGAGAGATAAGAAAGCCTCCCTCAGCAATCAATGCAAAGAAATAGAGGAAAACAACAGAATGGGAAAGACTAGAGATCTGTTCAAGAAAATTAGAGATACCAAGGGAATGTTTCATGCAAAGATGGGCTCGATAAAGGACAGAAATGGTATGGACCTAACAGAAGCAGAAGATATTAAGAAGAGGTGGCAAGAATACACAGAAGAACAGTACAGAAAAGATCTTCACGACCCAGATAATCACAATGGTGTGATCACTCACCTAGAGCCAGATATCCTGGAATGTGAATTCAAGTGGGCCTTAGAAAGCATCACTACGAACAAAGCTAATGGAGGTGATGGAATTCCAGTTGAGCTATTTCAAATCGTGGAAGGTGATGCTGTGAAAGTGCTGCACTCAATATGCCAGCAAATTTGGAAAACTCAGCAGTGGCCACAGGACTGGAAACGGTCAGTTTTCATTCTAATCCCAAAGAAAGGCAATGCCAAAGAATGCTCAAACTGCCACACAATTACACTCATCTCACATGCTAGTAAAATAATGCTCAAAATTCTTCAAGCCAAGCTTCAGCAATACATGAACCATGAACTTCCAGATGTTCAATCTGGTTTTAGAAAAGGCAGAGGAACCAGAGATCAAATTGCCAACATCCTCCGGATCATGGAAAAAGCAAGAGAGTTCCAGAAAAACATCTATTTCTGCTTTATTGACTATGCCAAAGCCTTTGACTGTGTGGATCACAATAAACTGTGGAAAATTCTGAAAGAGATGGGAGTACCAGACCACCTGACCTGCCTCTTGAGAAACCTATATGCAGGTCAGGAAGCAACAGTTAGAACTGGACATGGAACAACAGACTGGTTCCAAACAGGAAAAGGAGTACGTCAAGGCTGTATATTGTCACCCTGCTTATTTAACTTCTATGCAGAGTACATCATGAGAAACGCTGGGCTGGAA
Source organism: Bos indicus x Bos taurus (assembly GCF_003369695.1). Lineage (NCBI taxonomy): Eukaryota > Metazoa > Chordata > Mammalia > Artiodactyla > Bovidae > Bos > Bos indicus x Bos taurus. Next base: position 17,169,228 of record NC_040093.1, read on the forward strand.
GAAGCACAAGCTGGAATCAAGATTGCCAGGAGAAAGATCAATAACCTCAGATATGCAGATGACAACACCCTTATGGCAGAAAGTGAAAAGGAACTAAAAAGCCTCTTGATGAAAGTGAAAGTGGAGAGTGAAAAAGTTGGCTTAAAGCTCAACATTCAGAAGACGAAGATCATGGCATCTGGTCCCATCACTTCATGGGAAATAGATGAGGAAACAGTGGAAACAGTGTCAGACTTTATTTTTGGGGACTCCAAAATCACTGCAGTTGGTGACTGCAGCCATGAAATTAAAAGACGCTTACTCCTTGGAAGAAAAGTTATGACCAACCTAGATAGCATATTGAAAAGCAGAGACATTACTTTGCCAAGAAAGGTCCGTCTAGTCAAGGCTATGGTTTTTCCAATGGTCATGTATGGATGTGAGAGTTGGACTGTGAAGAAAGCTGAATTGATGCTTTTGAACTGTGGTGTTGGAGAAGACTCTTGAGAGTCCCTTGGACTGCAAGGAAATCAGACCAGTCCATTCTGAAGGAGATCAGCCCTGGGATTTCTTTGGAAGGAATGATGCTAGAGCTGAAACTTCAGTACTTTGGCCACCTAAGGCAAAGAGTTGACTCATTCGAAAAGACTCTAATGCTGCGAGGGATTGGGGGCAGGAGGAGAAGGGGACAACAGAGGATGAGATGGCTGGATGGCATCACTGACTCGATGGACATGAGTCTGAGTGAACTCCGGGAGTTGGTGATGGACAGGGAGGCCTGGCATGCTGCAATCCATGGGGTCACAAAGAGTTGGACACGACTGAGCGACTGAACTGAACTGATGGACAGAAGGGTGTTGCTTCTAAAGTGTGAAAGAGTGAGTTTTTTGGCCGTGTCCAACTCTTTGCGACCCTGGGGACTGAGGTGGTTTCTAAGATTTGCTTCAAATTGCTCGGGGGGAGCAAGTGAGAGGGTATAGAGATGAAAACAGATTGGCCAGGAGTGAACTGTTGGAGCAGGGTGCTCCTTCCATTCTTCCAATTTGGGACATGTTAGAGAACCTCGGCAGTAAAAGTCGCATTGAAAGTGTACACTTTGAAAAGAAATTTGTCCTGTATAAGAGTCAATCCATGTCTCAGAATTCAGGGTCTCCCACCCAGACTACTGATGGCCTCCTTTCCCCTTTCCTGCTCGATTTCCCATAGCACTGACCACCTTCCAACATACAAGGTCATTTCCATGTTAAGTCTATGTTCATGATGGCCCATGTGAATCACAGTCTGATTTCATGCTTATTTCATTTGTTAAAAATGTTTTATTCTCTTCTACATTTGTGGAGTGGAGAAGGCAATGGCACCCCACTCCAGTACTCTTGCCTGGAAAATTCCATGGACGGAGGAGCCTGGTAGGCTGCAGACCATGGGGTCTCGAAGAGTCGGACACGACTGAGCGACTTCACTTTCACTTTTCCCTTTCATACATTGGAGAAGGAAATGGCAACCCACTCCAGTGTTCTTGCCTGGAGAATCCCAGGGACTGGGGAGCCTGGTAGGCTGCAGATCATGGGGTCGCACAGAGTCAGACACGACTGAAGCGACTTAGCAGCAGCAGCAGCAGCACATTTGTGGAGAGGATTGGAGGGGAAGGGTGGCAGTGGGGGAGGGCGGGGAGGGGTGGTTTATTGGTCACAATCCTTGGCATGCAGGGATCTTAATTTCCTGACCAGGGATCAATCTCACCCCCCGCTATAGCAGAAGCTCAGAGTCTTAACCCCTGGACTGCCAGGGAAATCCCAGGGGATTTTATTTTTTACTGATTTCCCAATAGTATCTAATTTGCTTATCATGCCTCCTACTTACCATGTCTCTCCCTAGAAGGTAAGTTCCATGTGGGCAAGAATCCAGGTCTAGTTCTACTTGCTGATATTGAAATTATATATGTAACTCCCCTTTTATTTTTATTGGATAGAGTCAGTATACAGATTAAAACTAAAGATTCTTGAGCCAGCCTGAGTGAAAGTCGCTCAGTCATGTCTGACTGCTTGTGACTCCATGGACTGTATAGTCCATGGAATTCTCCAGGCAAGAATACTGGAGCCGTTCCCTTCTCCAGGAGGTCTTCCCAACCCAGGGACTGAACCCAGGTGTCCTGCATTGTGGGTGGATTCTTTACCAGCTGAGCCACCATGGAAACCCAAGAATACTGGAGTGGGTAGCCTATCCCTTCTCCAGCAGATCTTCCTGACCCAGGAATTGAACCAAAGTGTCCTGCATTGCAGGCGGATTCTTTACCAGCTGAGCTACCAGGGAAGTCCTCTGAGGTACCTGGTTAGGTTCAAATCCCAGCTCTGCCACCTGCCAGCCGTGTGACCTTGGGCAGGTCACTTGGCCTCAGTTTTCTGAGCTGAGTGAAGTAAGGACATAGCCATATCTACTATTACCCTGATTGGTAATAAAAGACTCCATGAAGGTGGACTGGGGCTTCCCCAGTGGCTCAGTGGTAAAGAATCCACGTGCCATCCAGGAGACATAGGTTCCATTCCTGGGTCGAGAAGATTCCCCTGGAGAAAGGAATGGCGGCCCACTTCAGTATTCTTGCCTGGGAAATCCCATGGACAGAGGAACCTGGCAGGCTGTAGTCCATGAGGTCACAGAAGAGTCGGATACGACTTACAACATGACTAAACAACAACAGCAGCCCTTATTTAGGGAGTCAGATGGAAATGCATTTGCTTCCTGCTGGAGCCTGTTTTCTCCTGTGCAATGTGATCTGAGTTAGTGATATTGGGTACTTAAAGGTGATAAGAATTTTATGCGACCTAATGAATAGGAAGCCTCCGACTGAGATGTCTGACCCAAATAACAGCCATTGCTCAGCACCAAAGGCCTTCTTTTTCTTTTTAATGGCAAAGACCCAGAAGCAGAAGAAATTAAGAAGAGATGGCAAAAATACACAGAAGAATGTTACAAAAAAGCTCTTAATGACCCAGATAACCATGATGATGTGGTCCCTCACCTTGAGCCAGACATCCTCAAGTGTGAAGTAAAGTGGGCCTTAGAAAGCATTACTATGAACAAAGTTAGTGAAAGTGATGGAATTCCAGCTGAGCTATTTCAAATCCTAAAAGATGATGCTGTTAAAGTGCTGCACTCATTATGTCAGCAAATTTGGAAAACTCAGCTGTGGCCACAGGACTGGAAAAAGTCAGTTTTTCATTCCAATCCCAAAGAAAGGCAATGCCAAAGAATGCTCAAATTACCATACAGTTGCACATGCCAGCAAGATTATGCTCAAGTCCTTCAACCTAAGCTTCAGCAGTACATGAACCAAGAACTTCCAAATGTACAAACTGGATTTAGAAAAGGCAGAAGAATCAGAGATCAAATTGCCAACATACACTGGATAGAGTTGATATACAGATTAAAAGCAAGGATTCAAACTCAGGGAGATAGTGAAGGACAGGGAAGCCTGGCAGTTCATGGGGTCGCCAAGAGTTGGACACAACTGAACAACAACAATTTATTCATTTATTTTTGGCGGTGCTGCTTCTTCGCTGCTGTGCATGGGCTTTCTCTAGTTTCAGTCTTCCAGCTTCCTCATCGCGGTGGTTTCTCTTGTTAGGGTGTGTGGGCTCTAGGGCACACGAAGACCTGAGTAGTGACTACATGTGGGCTCAGTAGTAGCGGTGCTCAGGCTTAGTTGCGCTTAGGCGTGGGATCGTTCTAGACCAGGGATCAAATCGGTGTCGCCTGCATTGGTAGCTGTAGTCATAACCACTGGACCACTGGGGAAGTCCTGCAACCTGGTTAGGGACACTCCAAGGGGTCACTGGTGGGGATGACAATGACAAGATTGACTACTTCAGCCAACCCCTCCCTCCTCCAAGGCTTTTCTTCAGTCGAGTGGTGGTCCCAATACAGCCCAATGGAGGGATTTTCTGGAGATCACCCAGGGAGGAAAGGGAGGGGCAGGCTTGTAAGTACAAGCAGAGGGAGGAGGGGCAGGACAGTGAGAAGGGAGGGGCAGGCAGAGAATGTGGAATCAGAAAGGGAGTGGGAGTGGGTGGTGAAGGGTGGTGCTGGGTAGGAAGAAAGGAGGGGCCAGAAAATAAAAAGGGCAGATGTAGAGATGGGGGTACCTGAAGCTTGGCTGCCTGCAAGGAGCAATGAGTGAGATACAGGGTGGGGCTCCGGGGCTGCACGGCCCCAGAGGGGACTGGGTGGGGGGCGGCTGTGGGGCGCACGGTGGAGAGTGGAGGAGATGGGAGCCTGGCAAGGACAGCTTGGGAGTCTGGGGACTTGAGGACGGGGCTGGGGGTGATGAAGATAGGGAGGCAGCTGATGGGGTTTGGGGGAGTGACAGCCTTGGGGTGTGGCTGGTAGGGGTGGGGCTGGTGGAGGCTGGAGGTCATGGAAACTCTGACGTCTTGACACCGGGTCTCCAGCAGCGGCAGCCTGGCCTGGTGAGGACGACCTGTGGGCCTCTGGGGGCCTGCCTGCCAGTGTTGCCACTCCCGACATGGAACCCGAGGAGGTGTTGGACCTGAACCGACTGCCTAACGAGCTGCTCCAGGAGGTGCTGAGCTACCTGCCCCCAAGCACGCTGCTCCAGCAATGCCGCCCAGTGTGCCGGCGCTGGCGAGACGTGGTGGACGGCTGGGACCTGTGGCGGAGCATCCTGCCCTGGAAACACCCCGACCTGTGGCCCGTCATCCGCACCTGCCTGCCCCCTGCTGACGACCCCGGGCCCTGCATCCTGGGCCGCTTCTGCGAGCGCAGACCCATAGGACGCAACCTCCTCGGGGACTCTCAGAGCTCTCGAGGCCTAGGTGGGAGCCCAGGGAAGGGTCCTTGTGGGAGCACGTTGGAGGATGCGAACGGGGCAGGCATGGGAAAGACGAGAGGCCTGTACCTGGACGAGTGGGCTGGCGGGGAACTCAGTCACCAACCTTTTTTTTTTTTTTTTAATGGAAGGATTCTTGAACCGGATGGTGCTGACCGCAGGGGCTGCCCGGGGTGCAGAGGAAAACGCAAGGGTGGGCCCGCTGATGGCCTATAGACAGAGATGGTTCCTGTCTACCTACAGGTGATGTCCCTAGTTCCCCAGGGTCAGGGCGGTTGTCCAGTACTTGTTTGGTTCTCATTGACCTTGCTCCCTCTTTCCTAGGTGGTGTCAACAGAAGCAGGTGTTGGACCTGGAGAAGGAGGGTCTGTGGCGGGAACTCCTGGATAGTGGAAACATTGAGATCTGTGTCTCCGACTGGTGAGTGTGGTGACAAAAACAGCCCTTTAGCTGAGCATTGGCCTTGGTTTGGGTGACTTCATGTAGGTCTCTTAACAGCCCCTTAGATAAGCAGGAAGGTAAATGACTTCATCACCATCAGAGCTTTAGCACTTAGCAACATCCTCTCCCTGAACCCTCTCTCAGCCCCCAAAGGGACCTGGATTGGAAGATGCCTGGTTGGATCCTAGCAGAGGATTTGGGTCCAACTAAGTCTTGTCTGTAAATGAGATGCTCCTTGGTTCAGGAGGGGACAAGATAGAAGAGTTGTCTAAGAGGTCAGATTCTGGAACCAGACCTCTCACACTCAAATCCCAGCTTCCTGGCTTTGTGGCCTTGGGCAAGTCACAGTGATGCCTGCATTTCCCTATCTTCATAAGACAGGGTTATATATCAGCCACAAAGCCAGTTGTTTCAGTGGAGAAAAAGCTGTAGAGAAGAGTGGGTTTTTAAAAAAATATCTATTTGCTTTACTGTGCTGGGTCTTAATTCCACCATGAGGGGCTGGCATGTAGGATCTAGTTCCCTGACCAGGGATCAAACCCGCCCGCCCCCACTTAAGAATCCAGAGTCTTAGCCAATGGACCACCAGGGAAGTCCCTGAGTTTTTATTTTATTGTATTATTTATAGGGTCTGCTGGGCCTTTGCTGCTGTACGAGACTTCTCTAGCTGTGGCGAGCAGGGGTTACTCCCTAGTTGCAGTGCATGGGCTTCTCATTGTGGTGGCTTCCTCTTGTTGCAGGGCACAGGGTCTAGCGCTCAGGCTCAGTAGCTGTGGTGCACGGGCTCAGTGCCTCTGTGGCATGTGGGCTTTTCCTGGATCAGGGAGCAAGCCCCTGTCTCCTACATTGGCAAGCTGGTTCCTTACACACTGAGCCGCCAGGGAAGCCCTCACCCAAGTTTTTACTAGGGCTTTATCATGTGTTAATCTCCAGATCAATTCATATTCCATACTTCATGCTAAGTCACATTGTTATCTGGAGTGGCTGGCCTCCGTTATGTGACTATAATGGAGGATGTGGTCAGCCCCAACCATTTCATATTGACAGGTCATTTGTGTGTGTGTGTGTGTGTGTGTGTGCGCGTGTGTGTGATTGGCACAGAACAGTATGAAAGGTAAGTCAGAAGAACACACAAATATATTAATACAGAAATAAGACAAAATACTACAGGAAGAAGTAGAATGGGCATCTGTTTCTAAGAAGCAGAGTGATATGAAGTCTCTGTGAAAGATAGTTGTTTGTGTGTTTGTACAGCCTATTACTCCTAATTTTTTAAATTTTAATTTCTTACATCAAAACATAGCTATCTATTTGGAGGTCGTTTCTTTGATGTTGCTGGATAGCCCATCACCACTATATTTAGGTGCCCCTGGATCCTGTTATACGACTGATAAAAAAAAAAATTGTACCCTCAAAAGGTACAATTACCTTTTACAATTAAAAAATTAAAACATTACCATTGTATACATTGGAAATGACATCTTGGCCACCACTGAAATATATTATAGGATGAGAAATAAGACAATGGAAGGAGGTACCTTGAGGCTTCCCAGATGGCACCAGTGGTAAAGAACCTGTCTGCCAATGCAGGAGATATGAGACATGGGTTTGATCCCTGGGTCAGGATGATCCCCTGGAGGAGGGCATGGCAACCCACTCCTGTGTTCTTGTGTGGAGAATCCTGTGGGCAGAGGAGCCTGGAGGGCTACAGTCCACAGGGTCACAAAGAGTCAGACACAACTGAGCGACTTAGCACGCACATGCACCTTTAAGCCTGGGATTCTAGGTCATTCCTCCTGAAATGAATGTGCAGACCAGCTGCGGAGCGTGTTTGGTGCAGATGGATTCAGTTAGATATGCAATGGGGTCAAGCTGCCCCGTGACACTGACGGTGCCAGTTCCCATGACAACACTTGGTACTTGTATGCATGGCAAGCCCTTTCAGGTGAAGGCAGGCAAACCCCCAAAGAGATGGGGTGACCAGTTCAGGCTTCACAGTCTCCCTTCTGCCATAGGTGGTTCGATGACCGAGACGCTGACTGTTTATATCGTCTAATTGTCCAACTTTTAGATGCCAACCAGGTCGTCCTGCATCACTTCTCTCCTTTGCCTTTTCCCAGCGATCGGTTGGGCAACGGTTTCTTCTTTGAGGTGAGTCTCTATGAGGGCTGTGGGAAAGGACAGTGGAACCTATGATGATCTATGGCTGCATTAACAAATTGCCCCGGAATTTAGTTGTTTAATATCAACAGCAGTCATCTTATCTCCTCTCACAGTTTCTATGAGGATGATTTTGCTGGGAGTTTCTGGCTCTAGTCTCATGTCGTTCCCTTCAGACACAGGCTGGAGTTGAAGGGCAGGGTGGGGTGTGAGTGTGTACACAGCAGCTGGTGGCTGGCCAAGCAGCTCTTGGTTTAGGTTCAGAGCTTGGCCATGGGATCCCCCTGCATGGTCTAGTTGGACTTCCTCACAGCATGGCAGCTTCGGGGCAGTCAGCTGCTCAGGGCTTCACCATGAGGCTGCTGGAGAAACCAGCAGAAGCTGCATTGCCTCTGTGATCCTGCTGTGGAAGTCACTTGGTGAAAGTCACCCAGCATCACTCCCACCACACTCTTGGTTACAATGAAACCCACCCAGATGCAAGGGGGTGGGAATTAGACCCCACCCCTGGGTGAGGAGTGGCATGATTCTAGAAGGATGTGTGGAAGTAGAGACCTTGTTGCAGCCATCTATAGGTAATACCATCTGCCAGAAGGCCCCCAACTCAGCTTTTGAGGGGAAGGCCATGGTACAGTGGGACTTAATCTCTTTTTCTGTCTACAGGTCAACCACGTGTTCTCCAACCTCAAGAAAGGCGTCCGCTTTGTGTCTTTTGAACACTGGGTCCGGGACTTTGAGTTCTCGTGTGAGCAGCACGGAGACTATCCATTACACCCGAGTGTGACCGTGCGGGTCCGTCAGGCACTACCTGACCATGCCTTTCAGGCTCTGGGACCCTTTGCTGAGCCGTCTCAGTATTAGGGACTTGTAGCTCCTGGCTTCTGGGGATCTAATGAATCCAGTTTAAGTTTCTAATGGGCCCTGTCTTCAGGTTCTGGAAGCTACAGGAAGAACGTTCTTACATCAGATTTACTGGTCGCCACTGCTCTAAGGCAGGCACTGTTCTAGTAAGTGGAGACGCACAGATGAAGACAGAGAGATGGTGAGAGGACTCCTCGTCCTCCCCCCACGCCAGGCCCTCTGGCTCAGCCCCTGTGCCCTCTGCGCTCGTTTCCTTCTGGTTCTGCTGCAGAGGCTTCACTGGTCTTGTGCAGAAAGCCCTCTCCTCATGTCTGAACTGGAAGCTCATCCCTATGGCTAAGAAAATCCCAGCCCCCACTGGTGGTGAACTTAACCTCATGGGATTTCAAGACTGGGACCAGGACTCAGAGCAGGAAGTCAAACTGCCTCAAAAACTGTTTGGAGACGGAGGGTTCTGCCCACCCTGTGAACAGTGATGTGGTCCCCTGAGCCCAACCCTACCCTGGATCCTACAGTGTATAAAATTATTTTGTTACATTTTTAAATTCTTTTCAAATATGGAGAGAATAAATCAAGAACATATCTGCCAATCATAGGTAATAAATGTAATATAATCTTGCCAAAGTGTCTCAGCAGTTTTTAATAGCAATACAGTGTTACAGCCTGGGTGACTACTGGATTCCGAGTAAGGAGCTGTTTCAGTTGAGGAAAAACTGTACAGGAGGAAACATCTAGAGAAGGTGTTCTCCAGTGGAGAGAATGGCAGAGTCAGAACCTTATTTCCCAAGTCGAGGAAACATCTAGAGAAGGTGTTCTCCAGTGGAGAGAATGGCAGAGTCAGAACCTTATTTCCCAAGTCCTGACGGATGCTAAAGCTGAAACTCCAATACTTTGGCCACCTCATGCGACGAGTTGACTCATTGGAAAAGACTCTGATACTGGGAGGGATTGGGGGCAGGAGGAAAAGGGGACGACAGAGGATGAGATGGCTGGATGATGTCACTGACTCGATGGACATGAGTTTGAGTGAGCTCCGGGAGTTGGTGATGGACAGGGAGGCCTGGCATGCTGCAATTCATGGGGTCGCAAGGAGTCAGACATGACTGAGTGAATGAACTGAACGGAAGGAAATCATGGGGTCACAGGTTATCAACCAGGGTTAGAAGCCTTAGGCATGCAGTGGATATGGGCACAGTGTCACAGTGACACCACATTTGTGACATTCTGGTCACGAGGATGAGAGAGAACCTTGCAATGGCAGGATCCGGCTGTCCCCACACCAGTCCAGGGGTCATAGCTGCCCCCTCCCTGCTGCAGGATCCCTAGGGAGCTCCAGGTCTCTGGATGGAAAGCAGATGAAGCCGCTGCTGCCTTTGATGTGTCCACCCTGAAGTGTCCCCCCACCTGCAGTAGAAGATGGGACACACCCCAAGGGGAGAGTGTTTTGTCAGTTTCATCCAAAGGGGAATTGACAGGTTGAAACAGACCTGAGAGTCAGGACCACATGCAGTGTGTGGTCCTGGAATAGATACTGGTTCAGACTCAACTCTGGAGGGTATTTTTGGTTCCACTAGAGGACTTTGGATAGAAGGAATATGAGACAGGAATTTACAGGAAGGGAACGATGGAGACCATTGCCTGAAAAATAAACATATTATTTAACTTTCACATATACGTGTTGTATTATACCTATACGCATATTTGTAGGCGTGTGTACCTATATGCCAAATTTAGGTCATTGGTAAGTCATTTCAGTCATGTTCGACTCTGTGTGACCCCATGAACTGTAGCCCACCAGGCTTCTCTTTTCATGAGATTCTCCAGGCAAGAATACTGGAGTGGGTTGCCATGCCCTCCTCCAGGGGATCTTCCCAAACTAGGCACTGAACCAGCATCTCTTAGGTCTCCTGCATTGGCAGGTGGTTCTTTACTACTAGTGCCACGTGGAAAGCCTCAATTAAACTTATCACATGCTTATTTAAATATATTTCCGTGCATTTGTATTATGGACTACCTTCTGGATATCCTGAAGAAGGAAATGGCAACCGCCTCCAGTACTCTTGCCTGGAAAATTCCATGGATGGAGGAGCCTGATAGGCTACAGGCCAAGGGGTCGCAAAGAGTCGGACATGACTGAGCCACTTCACTTCACTTCTGGATGTATCTATTCATAACAAGAATATGAACCAAAGCATTACAGGCTTACCGCAGTGGTGAACAGTGGTTAGAAGTTCCTTCTGTACTAACTCATTTTTGCATATATGAACTTCTCATTTTCTGTATGTGTGTGTGTAGCAATACTATGTTACAGACGAATATGAAGCATCCTCCAATGCAATTTCCCTTCATTTTCAGATGTAACCACTTTTAGAAGACACTTTTGCTGACAGGGTTTTAAAATTTTGTTTGGAGAATTCTGTATACAAGCAAATGTAGAGAGAAGAGTATTGTTATTTCCATGTCACTTTCTATTACCCAAAAACAGTTTCAGCTTAAGGCCAGTCCTCAATTCTCACCCTTCTCTTTATATTTTTAATGTATATTTTAATATTTTGTTTTATTTATTTTTTAATTAGAAGAAAATTGCTTTACAATGTTGTGTTGGTTTCCGCCATACAACAATGCAAATCAGCCATAATTATACATATATCTCCTCCCTCTTGAGCCTCTCTGTCCTCCCCCATCCCACCCCTCTAGGTCATCACAGAGCACCAGGCTGGGCTCCCTGTGGTATATAGCAGCTTCTCACCAGCTATCTATGTTACACGTGGCTGTGTATATATGTCAATGCTATTTTTCCATTCGTCCCAGTCTTTCCTTCCCCTACTGTGTGCACAATTCCGTTCTATCTGCATCTCCATTCCTTCTCTGCAAATAGGCTCATTAATACTATTTTTCCAGATACTGTTGAGATATATATATATATGCATCGCTATACAATACTTGCTTTTCTCTTTCTAATGTACTTCACTCTATATAACAGATTCTAGGTTCATCCACTTCACCAAAACTGCCTCAATTTTGTTTTATATATATATATACAGACCGTTTTTTAAGTCTTTATTGAATTTGTTATAACATTGTTTTTTTCCTGTGTTTTGGGTTTTTGGCCACGGGGCATGTGGGATCTTAGTTCCCTGACCAGGGATCAAACCCGCACCCTCTGCATTGGAAGGCGAAGTCTTAACCACTGGACCATCGGGGATGTCCAAATTCTTTTTTTTTTTTTTTTTTTGACACAATTTCAAACTTAAAGAGAAGTTATAGTTACCAAAGAGGATTTTTCCACCCAAAATATTTAGCACATTTACAACTGGATGCACTATCACCACCTTTAGGGCGTATTTTCTGCAACCATTAGACTGAAGAGGTCACAATGATTAAATAGCTGCCTGATGAAGTAGCAGAAATGGTTAACATAGCTTGGCCTCTCCTTCTAAAGGAGTGTGTCTCAGGAGTGAGTCCAACTGTATGCTGAGACCCCCAAGTCCTTCTGGCAAATATGCAGCCATGGGGGTAGCCTTGGGGATACACGAACACATGCACAGTGGTGTCGGGTGGCATTGCTAGAAAGATCCTGGCTACCTAAACTATGGCCTGTCTGTTAAAGGGAGGGGATGGGTGGAATGGGGAAACCCCAGTGCCTGGTGGCCATGGAGTTGCTCATGGTTTGAAACAGCTGAGCTGCTCTGTTTGATCTGAGTCCCCGTAAAACCGAGTTCCCCTAACAAGTCTATGATTGACCTCTCTATCCAAAACTTGATTTCTTTTCTTGTCCCATAGTGTTCCCCCCAAGATTGAGGGGTGTCAAAGAAAAGGGGGAAATGAAACGGAGTAGGATCCTCCTGGGTACAAAAGCTTTTCCAAGACCCCCATTTCTTGTTTGTAGGAAACAGGCTTCACCTTCCTAGACTGTCCC